>NC_091619.1:93018799-93636286 GCF_027580195.1 Bos mutus | reverse complement strand
CAGGCTGCATGGAACTTTATATGAACATAAAGTAAAATAATTATTTTTAATGTATGTTCCTATGAATTTTAACACATGTATAGATTTTAACCACCACTGAAATAGGATACAGAACAGCTGCATCATCCCACAAATATCCCTGATGCTAACCCTTTGTTGTCATCCTTGCTTTTGAGTCCTAATTCTCAGCAACAACTGATTGGTTCCCTGTCCCTAGAGTTTTGTTTTTGTAAAAATATAAAATGGAACTCTACAATACGTAACCTTTTTTTTTCACACTAAGCAGAATGCCTTTGTAATACATCCACATTGCTGTACATATTAGCAGTTTTCATTTTTATTTTTTAAGTTTCTGAGTAGTATTCCACAGCATGGATGCAAGCAGTATATTTATTCACTCACCCACTGAGGTGAACTGAAGGATAATGAAGGTCCTATTTGTTTCAGCTCTGACAATTATGAATAGAGCTTTTATGAACATGTGCAGTTTTGCTGTTAACATAAGTTTTCATTTTTCTAGGGTTAATAAATACCCAGGGATAAGACTGCTGGGTCATATGTTAAGTATATGTTTAACTTCCTGGGAAACCATCACCAACTATTTTTCTGAATGGCAGAACCATCTTGTATTCCCAGGAACAATGAGAGTTCTAGTTGTTCTTCATCAGGCATCTCAGTATTCTCTCTTTAACTTATGGGTAATAAGCAGCCCTAGTCCAAGTTCCCAAAGCTATACAAAGCAGTGATGAGTATTTTAGCACATAAACAGTGAATTGCTTCAATAAGAAAATGTGTGAAAGTTGCTAGGTCATGTCTGACTCTTGGCAAACCCATGGACTATACAGTCCATGGAATTCTCCAGGTCAGAATACTGCAGTGCGTAGCTGTTCCCTTCTCCAGGGGATCTTCCCAACCCAGGGATCGAACCCAGGTCTCTGGCACTGCAGGCAGATTCTTTGCCAGCTGAGCCCCAAGGGAAGCCCAAGAATACTGGAGTGGGTAGCCTATCCCTTCTCCTACAGATCTTCCCAACCCAGGAATCAAACTGGGGTCTCCTGCATTGCAGGCAGATTCTTTACCAGCTGAGCTACCAGGGAAGCCCCCCCAAAAATGGGTACAACTGGGAATTCCAAAAGCAAATCCTCTATTAAAATAGTTTTCTCTAATCTGCTAACTTTTTTCCTAGGCTATTTTTCTACATATGTCCAGACATGAACACACACACACACACACCCCAAACAACAAAAATTTAGAAGTGTGGAGTGCAGAGGACCATTTATCTTTGTGGTATCTACTCTTAGCGTGCTGCTGCTAAGTCACTTCAGTCGTGTCCGACTCTGTGCGACCCCATAGACAGCAGGGATTCTCCAGGCAAGAACAATGGAGTGGGTTGCCATTTCCTTCTCCAATGCATGAAAGTGAAAAGTGAAAGTGAAGTCGCTAAGTCGTGTCTGACCCTCAGCGACCCCATGGATTGCAGCCTACCAGGCTCCTCCATCCATGGGATTTTCCAGGCAAGAGTACTGGAGTGGGGTGCCATTGCCTTCTCTGACTGCTAGCGTACTTTATGGTAAAAATGGTCTGCAAAGACAAGATGAGTATAATAGGAAATGGGAGGTGTATGACTGTTGTTAGAGTGACATATTTAATCTGAAATTAGAATCATTCTGCCCAATTAACCAAGCAGCCCTCATTTACTTATAATGTGTGTCTCTTCTGGCTGATGATGTAGTCTTCTGATCTAGCCATCTACTAGAAAAGTACCCTTCTTCTGGAAGACACTGCCCTATAAGTCTACCTGCTACAGTGTTGCTTTTTCCTTTTTTTAAAGTTTCAACTTAAAAGAACTTTCCCTGACAGGCAGATTTAACATTCTACATCTATCTCCATCTTGGAATTATATAATTATACTGGTATCTTTTTGCCAACATGTCACCAAACATCTAAAGGATTTTGTCATCCTTATATCTACTGGTGCTTGGCACAAATGTGGGTCTATAGCAGGTCCTTAATAAAATGTGTTGATTTAGCGGCCAAAGTAATGAATTAATGGTGGTTTACCTGGTGAACATCTACACGTCATGTTTTAAGATTCAAATGTTTCTGCCTCTGAGAATTCTTTGTGTCACCTCTGCACTTTGTGTGTGTGTGTGTGTGTGTGTGCAAGCAAAGTTGCTTCAGTTGTATCTGACTCTTTGCAACCCTCTGGACTGTAGTCCACCAGGATCCTCTGCCCATGGGATACTTCAGCCAAGAATACTGGAGTGGGTTCCATGCCCTCCTCCAGGGGATCTTCCCAACACAGGGATTGAACCCACACTGCTTATATCTCCTGCATTGGCAGGCGGGTTCTTTACCACTAATGCCACCTGGGAAGCCCTCTATATTATGTACTTATTACTTATTGTCACTGCTGTTTTACATACTATACCATAATTATTGTTTGCTGGTAGAAGTAACTGAATAGTCTAACTGGAGTTAAGGCAAATTTATAACTGTAAGAAAAGTATTCTCCCCCAGGAGAGGCACAAAAATCAGAGAAAAGTAATTTTGAAAGGCAAAGGTGACTCGTTGAAAATACTAATGGTAGGCAATTTAATTTTCCCTCCTGCTATTCTTTCTACACAAATTCTCTGTTTTATCTAAACCTGACTAACATGCCTTCAACTTCTTTACACTATTCCTTTGGTCATACTTTCTCCAAATTGTAATGCTCTCTCCTTTTATTTCTGAACATGCAAACTGCTTTGTCCTTTCCAGTTCCAGATCCAATCTCACATCTTTAGAGAAGTCTCTTGTGATTACACATTTCACTCCTTCTGAATTCTTTCAGGTCATATAACAAACTGTTTACTTTTGTAAGGATGTGCTTTAGCTTTCAAACTGTAGGAACTAAGTCCCTTAAAGGAAAGTACTGTCCCTCATGATTTTATTTTTAAAACCTCTCCAAAAACAAACAGTGATTGGCCCTCAATCTTGTAGCATAATACTTCAAGGTAAAGGAAGAATGCACATGTACTTTCAGCCCCTAAATTCCTTCTTACAAACACAGCCATATATTTCCTAGTGGGAAAGAACAATTTGTGAAGGATATGACTATCTCTAAAGATAGGGATTTAGGTATCATTTAAGATATGAATGGGCTTCCCTGGTGGCTCAGAGGTTAATTAAAGTGTCTGCCTCCAATGCGGGATACCCGGGTTCGATCCCTGGGTCGGGAAGATCCCCTGGAGAAGGAAATGATAATCCACTCCAGTATTCTTGCCTGGAGAATCTCATGGAGGAGAAGCCTGGTAGGCTACAGTCCATGGGGTCGCAAAGAGTCGGACACGACTGAGCGACTTCACTTTCACTTTAAGATATGAACAGTTTCTTCTAAATCTTTTGAATCTTTCTGGTGCCTGTCAGGCTTATGACACTGGGAAAATCTTAATAGCCACTTGAGAAAGACTTTGGAAGTAGTAGAAGGCTTTAATTTTTACTTAGAGAACACTAAGATAGCTACTTTGAAAACAATGGTACATAAAAGAAAATATAATAACTAGATATACTTCCCCCAAAGCTAGCTAATATTGAATAACTACAAAAATAAACATACTTTGTTAGACTCTACTGCTACTAAAAACAAAAACTGGACAGGTTGGGCCAGTTGTTTAAAAATTAGTGCCTTTATAGTAATAAATGTTGACAGCCCAAATCAAAAAAGAATGCATTACTGAGATATCATCAATTGTCTTCTGTCATTACAAGGCAGCTCCACCCAGTCTAAGCTTGTCAAAAAGTGTTACTGTAATCCATGAAGAAGTCTCCACCTCAGGCAAAGGAAGGAAAAATGTGATGGGCTGGCTCTGAACAGGTGTGTTGAATTGTAATGCCAATGTTGAGTCATAAATCTCTTTACATTAGCTTCACAAATGACAAATTATTAACTTCTACACTGAGGTGTCAAGCATGAATGAACAGATCTGTCAGTAGGCACTTTAAGAGCAACAAATGTAAATAAACAGGGTGTGGATATAACTTTTTAACAGTGAGCATTATTCCATGGTCAAGACAAACGTTTTTATCCTGCTCAAGTGAACATGATATTTGGGAATCTCTGAGTGTCTGACCTATTCTTGGGTCAGTCCACTGATTCTCCCTAATCTTGATAAGAGAACTGCTTCAGTTTACCCCCTGCATATTTAATGTGAATGTAACTCAGCTTTATAAGGGATGATGAGCGTATGAAAAGCACGTAAGTGTGTATTCTGGTTTTGACACAGCTGTGTGACTTTGGGCAAATTATTTAACTTCTGTAAGCCTCACTTTCTTCCTCAATAAAACAGGGATAATAAGTATCTCATAAGATTACCATGAAAGCTAAAAGAGAATATTTATAGAAATTACCTAACAGACACTCAACACATGCTTGTTCCCTTCTTGAAGGTACTTCAACTGACACCCTTGGTTCCCTAATAGGTAGAAGTTAGGAATTTAATCTAGAGTAATAAACTGCTCAGGATGAAAGTTCATGAAGGTGAAGACTGACTCTTTTCCACTCTATGTCAGTCCCCAGGACTGTCACAAGTATTAAGCCCAAGAATCAACAAGATTGCCAGTGCACAGCATTCTGTATTCTTTGCACTCAAAAGTACTAAACATGCTTGTGTATTGTTTTCTTTTATAAAACATTATTACAGTTATTCCTTTTTTAAAACCTTATTCATTAGAGGGACTGATGCTGAAGCTGAAACTCCAATACTCTGGCCACCTGATGCAAAGAACTGACTCACTAGAAAAGACCCTGATGCTGGGCAAGAAGGAAGGCAGGAGAAGAAGGGGACAACAGAGGATGAAACGGTTGGATGGCATCACCAACTCAATGGGCATGAGTCTGAGCAAGCTCCAGGAGTTGGTGATGGACAGGGAAGCCTGGTGTGCTGCAGTCCATGGGGTGGCAAAGAGTCGGACACAACTGAGCAACTGAACTGAACTGATAGTAAGATATATATAGATACTATTTTAAGTATTCACTTTAATGGCATTAAGTATATTCACAATGTTTTGCAAACCATCAGCACTATTTAGTTCCATAACATTTTCATCATCCTAAACAGAAACTCTATACTCATTAAGTCCCTAATCCACCCCTTACCTCCACTCCCTGGGGCTCTGATCTACTTTCTGTTCTTAGGAATTTGCCTATTCAAGATATGTAAGTGGAATCATATAATATTCGACCTTTTGTATCTGGCATTTTTCATTTCAAGATCTATAAGGTTCATCAATGTTGCAGCATGTATTAACACTTCAATCTTTATTGCTGCTGTTGTTCAGTCGTTAAGTTGTATCCGACCCTGTGTGACCCTATGGACTGTAGCACGTGAAACCTGCCACAGTATCTCCCAGGGTTTGCCCAAGTTCATGTCCATCGAGTCAGTGATGCTATACAACTATCTCATCCTTCAGTTCAGTTCAGTCGCTCAGTCGTGTCCGACTCTTAGCGACCCCATGAATTGCAGCACGCCAGGCCTCCCTGTCCATCACCAACTCCCAGAGTTCACTCAGACTCACGTCTATCGAGTTAGTGATGCCATCCAGCCATCTCAACCTCTGTCATCCCCTTCTCCTCCTGTCCCCAATCCCTCCCAGCATTAGGGTCTTTTCCAATGAGTCAACTCTTCGCATGAGGTGGCCAAAGTACTGGAGTTTCAGCTTTAGCATCATTCCTTCCAAAGAAATCCCAGGGCTGATCTCCTTCAGAATGGACTGGATGGATCTCCTTGCAGTCCAAGGGACTCTCAAGAGTCTTCTCCAACACCACAGTTCAAAAGCATCAATTCTTTGCTGCTCAGCTTTCTTCACAGTTCAACTCTCACATCCATACATGACCACTGGAAAAACCATAGCCTTGACAAGACAGACCTTTGTTGGCAAAGTAATGTCTCTGCTTTTCAATATGCTATCTAGGTTGGTCATAACTTTTCTTCCAAGGAGTAAGCGTCTTTTAATTTCATGGCTGCAGTCACCATCTGCAGTGATTTTAGAGCCCAGAAAAATAAAGTCTGACACTGTTTCCACTGTTTCCCCATCTATTTCCCATGAAGTGATGGGACCAGATGCCATGATCTTTGTTTTCTCAATGTTGAGCTTTAGGCCAACTTTTTCACTCTCCTCTTTCACTTTCATCAAGAGGCTTTTTAGTTCCTCTTCACTTTCTGCCATAAGGGTGGTGTCATCTGCATATCTGAGGTTATTGATATTTCTCCCAGCAATCTTGATTCCAGCTTGTGCTTCTTCCAGTCAAGCATTTCTCATGATGTACTCTGCATAGCAGGGTGCATAGCATAAGCAGGGTGACAATATACAGCCTTAATGTACTCCTTTTCCTATTTGGAAACAGTCTGTTGTTCCATGTCCAGTTCTAACTGTTGCTTCCTGACCTGCATATCGGTTTCTCAAGAGGCAAGTCAGGTGGTCTGGTATTCCCATCTCTTTCAGAATTTTCCACAGTTTATTGTGATCCACACAGTCAAAGGCTTTGCCATAGTCAATAAAGCAGAAATAGATGTTTTTCTGGAACTCTCTTGCTTTGGCCACCTCTTTTCCTTTTGCCTTTAATCTTTCCCAGCATCAGGGTTTTTCCCAGTGTGTCAGCTGTTTGCATCAGGTGGCCAAAGCACTGGAGCTTCAGCTTCAGCATCAGTTCCTCCAGTGAATATTCAGGGTTGATTTCCTTTAGGATTGACTAGCTTGATTTCACAGTCCAAGGGACTCTCAAGAGTCTTCAGCACCACAATTTGAAAACATTAATACTTCAATCTTTATTATGACTAAATACTAATCCATACAATGCATATAGCACATTTTGTTTATCCATTCATCTGTTACTGGACATTTGGATTGCTTCCACCTTTAAGCTTTTGTGAATAATGCTGCAATGAACATTCATGTACAAGTTCTGAGTCCCTGTTTTTAATTCCTTAAAATGGATTGCTGAGTAAAGTGATAATTCTGTTTAACTTTTTGAGGAGCTCCCAAACCATTTTCCATGTACCATTTTACATTCTCACCAGCAATGTACAAGGTTCTGATTTCTCTACATCCTTGTTGACAAGTGTTATTTTCCATTCTTTTAGATTACAGACATCCTAGTGGATGTGAGATGGTATCTCATGGTGGTTTTTACTTGCATTTCTCTAATGACTAATGATGTTGAGCAATTTTTCCTGTGCTCATTGGTCATTTGTATATTTTCTTTGGAGAAATGTCTATTTAAGGCCTTTATCCATTTTGAATTGTGTTGTTTGGCTTTTCATTGTTGAGTTGTGAGAATTCTTTATATTCTGGATATTAAACCCTTACCATATATGACTTGTCAGAGAAGGCAATGGCAACCCACTCCAGTACTCTTGCCTGGAAAATCCCATGGGTGGCAGAATCTGATGGGGTCGCACAGTCGGACACGACTGAAGTGACTTAGCAGCAGCAGCAGCATATATGATTTGTAAGTATTTTCTTCCATTCCATAGGTTGTCTTTTCACTCTCTTGACAGTATTCTTTGATGCACAAACGTTTTCAATTTTTATGAAGCTGAAACTTACCTATTTCCTTGTTGTGTTTTCTGTGCTTTTCATGTCAGATTCAAGGAACCATTACCAAATTCAAAGTCATAATGATTTCCCTCTATGTTTTATTCTAAGGGTTTTGCAGTTTTTATAGTCTTTTTATAGTTTTTATAGTCTTTTTTTTGAACAAGTGTTTTATTTATTTTTTTACTTTACAATATTGTATTGGTTTTGCCATACATCAACATGAATCCGCCACAGGTGTACACGTGTTCCCAATCCTGAACCCCCCTCCCACCTCTAACACCTATATATGGAATTTAGAAAGATGGTAACGATAACCCTGTATGCGAGACAGCAAAAGTTTTAACTCTTAAATTTAGCTCTTCGATCCATTTGGAGTTAAGTTTTGTATATGGTATTAGGTAAGGGTTCAACTTCATTCTTTTGCATCTGGGTATCCCGTTTTCCAGCACCATTTGTTGAACAGACTCTTCCTTCCCATTGAATGGTCGTGGGCCCTTGTTGAAAAACATTTGACCATAAATATGAGGAATACTTCTTGGTTCTCTTTTCTGTTCTGTTGGTCCACATTATTATGCTAGTGCTATACTGTTTTTAAACTGTAAGTCTGTAGGAAGTTTTAAAATTAAGAAGTGTGAATCCTCCAACTCTGTTGTTCTTTTTCAAGATTGTTTCAGTGATTTGAAGCTCCCTGAAATTTTATATGAATTTTAGAATGGATTTTTCTATTTCTGCAAAAATCACCTTTGGGATTTTGATAAGGACTGCACTGCATTCACGCAGATCACTTTGAAGTGTTATCTAAAAATACCTCCCCTGTTCAATTTCATGAACAGGGGAGGTATTTACATTTATTTAGGTTTTCTAAATTTCTTTCAGCAATATTTTTAGTTTTCAGAGTACAAGGCCTAGGCCTCCTTGGTTACATTTATTTCTAAGTATTTTATTATTCCTAATGTTATTGTAAATAGAATTGCTTTCTAAATTTCCTTTTCAGATTCTTTGTTGCTAATTTATAGAACTACAACTGATTTTTAATTTTATGTCTGGCGACTTTGTCAAATCTGTTTATTAGTTCTAATAGTACATGATGTGTGTGTGTGTGTGTGTGTGTGTGTGTGTGTGTGTAATCTTCAGGGTTTTCTACACAGAAGATCATGTTATCTGTGAACAGAGGTAATTTTTATGCCTTTCAATTTGAATGCCTCCTATCTGTTTTTCTTGGCTAACTGCCCTGTATAGAATTACTACTACTGAAAAACAGTGGTGAAAGTAGGTATCTTTGTCTTGTTCCTGATCTTAGGGGAAAAGCTTTTCAATGTTTCACAACTGACTATAAATGTCAGCTGTGGGTTTCTCAAATATGGCCTATATAATGTTGAGGAAGTTCCCTTGTATAAGTATTTTTGTTTTTATCATAAAAGACTGTTGGATTTTCTTAAATACTTCTTCTTCATCAATTGAGTCTCATTAATACCATATTTACAGATTATGGTGTATAATAGTATGAGTGCACAATATTTGAGGGCCTATTTCCAGTTCACTTTTTATCTTAATTTGTGCACCTCATAATTCACCAGCAAAGAAATGGACTTTAATTCCTTTAAATACTGAGCTTATGATACTGGCCCATGTGTAAACCATCAACTTTAGGAAAATTTCTAAGACCATAATTTTTAGATAATAAAAATAAGCCATAATATTTAATTAATACTAGTAATAGTTTACTGTCAGTTAAAAGGTAATTGATATTGTTTGCAATATTTCACCAAAGTTATTTATATCCAGTTTGATGACTCCTAGGGTAGCTGTAGCATCGCTTTCATATACCATTTCTTTTATTTCTAATAACTTAGAAAATTCCAATTAGACATTTTATTAAGAATAGAATCTAACTGTTGTTGGTTCAGTCACCAAAGTCATGTCTGACTCTTTGCAATCCCATGGACTGCAGCACGCCAGGCCTTTCTGGCATTTTAGAATCTAATGCTTGTTGACTTTCTCAGTTATATCTAAATATCTGGATCAAATAAAGACTCAAACTATAAAGATATTTCTCAAACAGGGCTACTTCCCCTCCACTCCACAACAAGTGGCAAGTGGGATCTTAGTTCCCTGACCATGGATTGAACCTGTACACCCTTCAGTGGAAATGTGGAGTCTTAACCACTGGACTGCAAGGAAAATCCTCATATATGGCTACTTCAAGTTATGTCAGACTTAATCAGTTTATCACACTTAAAAGATAAAGAATTGACTGTTTACCCTTGGGAAACAGTAATAAGTAGATACCTACTTCATTCTTTGGTTGCTCTTGCCCTAAAAAGTATTTCTTCATGTTCTGCTGAAGCTTTTATTAGGGATCTGAAATATCCTCTACTATACATAATCAATTTCACTAAAGAATGAAGAAAATTATCAAGTTTTTGGAAAGAATCAAACTCTTGATAATTAAAGCCATGTGCACCACAGCTCATTTTTAAAGAAATCTTGAAACTTTATTCTCAAAATTAAAAATTATATTTTTAGCTCTGAAAAATAGGTTTAGGCTGCTCAAGAATATATTGCTGATTTTTGAAATCTGAACAAGACCCTTGCATTTTTACCTGTATTATTAGTGTCATGAAAAGTTTTTATGACATGCCTCATTACAAAAACCTATTCTTGTACCTTTCCCTTAGAGGTAAGGATTGTGTACTTTATTGTGCAGTAGAATCAGCTACTGGGCTTGTTAAAACTGATTACTGGGTCCCACCCTCTTAACTCTGATTCAGTAGGTCTGGGGCTGGGGCTTGAGAAACTACATTTCTAGTAAGTACCCAGGTCACATTCTGAAATCTTTGACTCGGATAACCTGTATACTTGTTTGAGAAGGAACGTCTTAGACTGTTTTCCCATTATTTACATGGTCTATCAGAAAGATATCTACTTAAAGCTGCCTAAAATATTAACAATTTTCATTATTTTCTTCAATACTATAATAAGATTTGAGGAGAATATTATTAATTATTAGCTAATCATTTCAGTAAAACAGTGTGTAGATTGACATGCAATTGCAATCTTTTTCATTCCAATAGTCATAATCTTTCTTGTTGTACTTATTTTTTTTAAATACCTTGAGATATAATTTATTCATATCATACAATTCATACATTTAAAGTATCCAAGTCAATGTTTTTTGATATATTCATAGATACATGCAACCATCTTTATTAAGATGTAAATCATACATAACATATACTTCATACATTTAAAGTGTACAAGTCATAGATGTATGCAACCAACAACATAATCAAATTTAGAACATTTTCATCACATCAAAAAAGAACCATATACCCTTTGGTTATCACTCTCCTATCTTCTAAAATCACTCACTCCTCACATCTAACCATAATCAGCAAGCACAATTCTACTTTCTGTCTCTACGAGGTTTCCTACTCTGGACTTTTAAATGAGTGGAGCCATATAATATGGGGTCTTGTATAATGAGTTCATTTAGTATAACGCTTTCAAAATTTATCTGATATTACAGCATGTATCAGAATTCCATTCCTTTTGGACTTCACTGGTGGTCCAGTGGTTCAGACTCTGCATTTCCACTGCAGGAGGCACAGGTACAAGCCCTGCTAGGAGAATTAAGATGTCACATGCCTTGAGGCATGGCCAAAAAAAGAAAAAAGAATTTCCCTCCTTTTTATGGTTGAACAACATTTTATTGTATATATATATACCACATATTGCTAACTCATTCATCTGTTGATGACTATTTGGGTCATTTTCATGTTTGGGCTATTATGAGTAATGTTGCTACAAACATTCATGTACAAATTTTTATATGGACATATCTTTTCACTTCACTTAGGTATACAGCTAGGTATATAACTATGTTTAATCACTTGAGGAACTGTAGACTGTTTTCCAAAGCAGCTTCACTATCTTATAGTACTACTAGCAGTCCATGAGGGTTCAAATTTCTCCATATCCTGACCAACACTTGTTATCTAACTTTTTGATTCTAGCCACGGTAGTTGGTGTGCAGTGGTATCTCGTTGTTTTGAATTTCATTTGCTTGATGACCAGTGATGTGGAACATCTTTCCATGTGCTTATTGGCCATTTGCTTTTTTTCCTTGGAGAAATTTCCCACAATTTTTAATGGTAGCAATTTGTCTTTTTTTATTATTGAGTTGTTGGTGGTCTTTATATATTCTAGATACAAGTCCCTTATCAAATATATGATTTGCAAAGATTTTTTCTCAACCTGAGGGTTGCCTTTTCACTTTCTGGATGGTGTTCTTTGAAGTAATGTTATTTGATCATCAATAATGATTCTACCTTATCTTTTCAACTCTAACTGAGAACTTGCAAAATAATTATTAACTAAGTTAAAACCTTTCTGGTAATATACATGTCTCACTAATGAACTGAATGAAAAGTGATGACTATTTCTACCTCATATATATATATAACAATATACCAAGGATCAATTCTTACTTTGCACTCAATAGTGGTTTATCTAACTGCAAACCAAGACAGTGATGGCTATATGTAGAGTCGTCTCTTGGATTGTCGAAAAAGCGTGTTTGCTATGATCAGCGCATTCTCTTAGCAAAGCTCTGTTAGCCATTGCCCTGCTTCATTTTGTACTCCCAAGCCAAACTTGCCGGTTACTCCACGTATCTCTTGACTTCCTACTTTTGCATTCTAATCCCCTATGATGAAAAGGACATCTTTTATTTTTTTTTGGTTGTTAGTTCTAGAAGGTCTTGTAGCTTTTCTTAGAACCGGTCAATTTCAGCTTCTTTGGCATCAGTGATTGGAGCACAGACTTAGATTACTGTGATGTTGAATGGTTTGCCTTGGAAACAAACTGAGATCATTCATCTTTGAGGTTGCACCCAAGTACTGCATTTTGGACTCTTTTGTTGATTAGGAGGGCTACTCCATGTCTTCTAAGGGATTCTTGCCCACAGTAGTAGATACAATGGTCATCTGAGTTAAATTTTCCCATTCCTGCCCATATTAGTTCACTAATTCTACTATGCTGATGTTCAATCTTGCCATCTCCTGCTTGACCATGTCCAATTTACCTTGACTCATGGACCTAACATTCCAATTTTCTATGTACTATTGTTCTTTACAGCACTGAACTTTCTTTCACAACTAGACACATCAACAACTGAGCACTGTTCCCACTTTGGCCCAGCCACTTCATTCTTTCTGAAGCTATTAATACTTGCCCTCCTCTCTTCACCAGTAGCATATTGGACACCTTCAGACCTGGGGGGCTCATCTTCTGGTGTCGTATCTCTGTGCCTTTTCATACTGTTCATGGGGTTCTCCAGGAAAGAATACTGGAGTGGGTTGTGATTTCCATCTCCAGTGGACCACTTTTTATCAGAACTCTTCATTATGACCTATCCATCTTGGGTAGCCCTGCATATCACGGCTCATAGATTCACTGAGTTACACAAGCCCCACTGCCACAAAAAGGCTGTGATCCATGAAGAGAAAATCAGATTGACTGTGTTCTTTGTAGCTGAAGATAGAGAAGCTCTATACAGTCAGTAAAAGCAAAATCAGGTGCTGACTAGCTCAGATCATGAGCTCCTTACAGCAAAATTCAGGCTTAAACTGAAGAAAATAGGGAAAACCACTAGGCTATTCAGGTATGACCTTATTAAAATCCTTTATACAATGGAGGTGACAAATAGATTCAAGGGATTAGATCTGATAGTCAGATTGCCTGAAGAATTATGGACAGAGGTTCATAACACTGTATAGGAGGTAGTGGCCAAAACCATCCCAAAGAAAAAGAAATGCAAGGAGGCAAAGTGGTTGTCTGAGGAGGCTTTACAAATAGTTGAGGATATAAGAGAAGTGAAAGGCAAGAGAGAAAAGGAAAAGACATATCCAACTGAATGCAGAGTTCCAGAGAACAGCAAGGAGAGACAAGAAGGTCTTAGGTGAATAATGCAAAGAAATGGAGGAAAACAAAAGAATGGGAAAGATCTCTTAAAAAAAAACTGGAGATATCAAAGGAATATTTCATGCAAGGATGGGCACGATAAAGGACAGAAATGGTAAGGACCTAATAGAAGCTGAGGAGATTAAGAAAAGGTGGCAAGAATACACTGAAAACTATACAAGAAAGGTCTTAATGACCTGTATAACCATGATAGTGTGTGATCGCTCATCTAGAGTCAGACATTCTGGAGTGTGAAGTCAAGTGGGCCTTAGGAAGCATTACTACAAACGAAGCGAGTGGAGGTGATGGAATTCCAGTTGAGCTATTTCAAATTCTAAAAGATGATGCTGTGAAAGTGCTATACTCAGTATGTCAACAAATTTGGAAAACTCAGCAGTGGCCACAGGATTGGAAAAGGTCAGTTTTCATCCCAATTCCAAAGAAGGGCAATGCCAAAGAATGTTTAAACTACTGTACAATCATGGTCATTTCACATACTAGCAAAGTTATGCTCAAAATCTTTCAAGCGAGGCTTCAAAAATACGTGAACTAAGAAATTGCAGATGTACAACCTGGGATTCAAAGAGGCTGAGGTCAAATTACCAACATTCAATGGATCATGCAGAAAGCAAGGGAGTTCCCAAAAAACATCTACTTCTGCTTCATTGACTACACTAAAGCCTATGCCTGTGTGGATCACAAAAAAACTGCGGAAAATTTGTAAAGAGATGGGAATACCAGACCACCTTACCTGTCTCCTGAGAAACCTGTATGTGGGTCAAGAAGCAACAGTTAGAACCAAACATGGAACAACTGACTGGTTCAAAATTGGGAAAGGTTGTGTATTGTCATCAAGTTTATTTAACTTATTTGCAGAGTACATCATGTGAAATGCCAGGCTGGATGAATCACAAGCTGGAATCAAGATTGTTAGGAGAAACATTAACAATCTCAGATATGTGGATGATACCACTCTAAAGGCAGAAAGTGAAGAGGAACTAAAGAGCCTCTTGATGAGGGTCAAAGAGAAGAGTGAAAAAGCTGGCTTGAAACTCAACATTAAAAAAAAAAAACTAAGATCATGGCATCTGGTACCATCACTTCATGGCAAAGATAGGGGGAAAAGTGGAAGCAGTGACAGATTTTATTTTCTTTGGCTCCCAAATCACTGCAGATGGTGACTCCAGACATGAATTTAAAAGATGCTTGCTCCTTGGAAGGAAAGCTTTGACAAACTTACACAGAGTATTAAAAAGCAGAGACATCACTTTGCTGACAAGGTCCATATAGTTGAAGCTATAGTTTTTCCAACAGTCATGTACAAATGTGAGAACTGGACCATAAAGAAGGCTGCACACTGAAGAACTGATGCTTTCTAATTGTGGTGCTGGAGAAGACTACTGAGAGTCCCTGGGACTGCAAGGAGACCAAGCCAGTCAATCCGAAAGGAAATCAACCCTGAATATTCATTGGAAGGACTGATGCTGAAGCTGAAGCTCTAATACTTCAGCTGCCTGATGTGACAAGCCAACTCATTGGAAAAGACCCTGATGCTGGGAAAGAATGAGGGCAAGCGGAGAAGGGGGCAGCAGAGGATGAGATGGCTAGACAGCATCACCAACTCAACAGACATCAATTTGAGCAAACTCTGGGAGATAGTGGAGGACAGATGAGTCTGGCATGCTGTAGTCCATGGGTCACAAAGAGTCGGACACGACTTAGGGACTGAAAAACAACAAAGCAAGACAGTGAGCACAGTGTGGTCACTGCTCTTCTACAGACCATCCTATTGCCATTGCACGCCATCCAATAGTGCCATTTGATGAAGTTACTTCCTTCAGAACTTATTCTGCTTTATTGTTTGGGCTTTTCTTTTTTTACTGTTAATTCTGTAGTAGCTGGATTTACAAGTTTCTTGCAACAGTAGAATTTGAATCCATTTTTACCTCAAAGACTGCCATTTGTAAGCAAATTGTCCTCTGTGGTTTGGTTACTTTTCTGAGGTAAGCAATATGATTTTAAAAAATGTGTTAATGGTAAGTATTACTTTTTCTTTTGTCCTGAAAAAAATCTATTGCTTTAACAGAGTGGCAGGTCACTGGACTTTACTTAAAAATGAAACAAAAACTCTGAAGGCTTTGTGCTTTTATGAAAAATTTTATAACAGAGAAGCAGTAGCATTAGGGTAAACAGACTGTGTTTCCTACACAATCTATATTCATATATTTACTTTTCAGTCAAAAGTTTCTTTTATTGAGGCCAGTATGAAATCATCAATATCAACAGTAAGTTCCCTTGCATTTTCTATGCTAGCGTTAGAGTTCTCCCAATTATGTTTACACTGATGTTGAACTAGTTTCAACCGTCTATACTGATTTACAGTATTTTTAAATATTTATTTTAATTTAATTTTTTTTATTTTTGGCTGAATTTGGCCTTTGTTATGGCACATGGGATTATGCCACACCAAGATCTTTCATTGCAGCATATGTACTTCTCTCTACCTGTGGTGTGTGGACTCCATAGTCTGTGGGCTTCGTAGTTGCAGCATGTGGAAACTTAATTCCCTGACCAGGGATCAAACCTGTGTTCTCTGCATTAGAAGGCAGATTCTTCACCAATGGACCACCAGGGAAGTCTCCTGATTTACAGTATTCATTTATAGTATTTTCATCATTATCTTTATGCTTCAATGAATCACATGTAAGCCATGAAAAATTCTGATGAACTAAGAATATAACTAAGCAAGAAAATATGAACGTAAATTTAACAGTAACACATGAATGACATGAAAGTACAGAAGCTGAAACCAACTGCTGCAGTCAACTGAGTATTTGTCAAGACTAAACAACCAATGCAATCCTTGTAATACACGAGGAATCTAATATATTGTAAAAGATATGACGAATGAAACAGGATTTGGAGGGATACTGCAATTTATCTTATATTTCAAAATATGAAATAAATGTGAACAAAACTGACTATGTTGCTTGTTCAAACTAGCTGCTTGTAATCCTTGATAGATAGCTGAGTACACCAGTAATCTGGGAAACACAGTGAAAAACATTGCCTTAGAGATTAGAACGATACCTGGCATGTAGCACGAACGTGAAGAATGACTACTATTATTACCTTATTTCTTAACTCTTCTACCTGCCTCTTAGCTTGCATTGGCAGTATGCAAGAGCCCTTCTGTGTGCTCCATGTCAAGCTGCCTACACAGCATGCCTAGCTCGCCCTGGATAGGTGCTCCTGAGGCTTCATCTACCTGACAGCTTCATAGACTTATTGGAAATGCTGGGTGGTAAGTCCAAGGACCCTGTCTGTCTTGCTACAGCTGTGTTACTGGTGCCCTACATGTGGCGCATAGCAAAAGAATATGAAATGAATATATAAGCAAGATGACACAAAACATCATCTGCTGTGACTGGGGACTAACTATGTAGAAAAGTCACTGGATGAAGAACCCTTTCAAAGTATTTATGTACCCCAAAAAGGAGCATCTAAATATTTGGTTGGCCAACCCAATACATAAGACAAATATTAACAGACCTAAAGGAAGAAATAGATAGCAATATAATAATACACCACTTTATTAGTAGATATTTTTGTTAATGGTATTAATTTGGTTTTCTAAGTGTTTACTGAGCATCTATGAATGATACAGCTCCTCACTAGAGAAAGCATTAGTTTAAAGGGAGATCAGTGGCTTAGCTGGTAAAGCATCTGCCTGCAATGCAGGAGACCCGGGTTTGATCCCTGAGTCAGGAAGATCCCCTGGTGAAGGCAATGGCAACTCACTCCAGTACTCTTGCCTGATAAACTCCATGGACAGAGGAGCCTCAGGGGCTACACCCCATGGGGTCGCAAAGAGTCAGATACGACTGAGCAACTTTACTCCACTTTCACTTCACTTCACGAGAGCAAAGTACCTCTCTGTCCCCAGGACTGAGCCCAGTGCTGTATCTTTCATAGATGCTCAGTAAACACTTAGAAAACCAAATTAATACCATTAACAAAAATATCTATGAATAAAGCTATGAAGAGGTAGTTTTGTCAAAACAGAGGCTCATGTACTTTATACTTCCTGGTTAGAGACAGAACAATTAATGACATAAAAGGTTAGTTCATTCTGAGCCAATGAAGAATGAGTCATAAATATATAGGTTGTGCTTGGTTCTATTTAATAAAAGCTTTATAATATAGGCATTTCTGGTTGTACTAATACAATGGAATCATTGAAGTGATGAACATAAGTGAATCAAAGTTAAGTTTAAATAAATTCAGGCCTAGGAAGTCATCCTTCAAACCTGCTCACAAATTCCATTTTAACTGTATGCTTAAGTCTTATTTGAAACTTTTAAAGAAGTAAAGCCAAATTTACAATTACAAGAGACAGTGTTTCTTATCACTAACTCAGCAGATACCAAATTATGATCTATGCATAGTCCAAGAGAAGATTTTAAACTCAGAAAAGCTTTTCTTAGGAATTCTACTTATGACCTGAAAGATAACTTTCATGAAGATACTCTAAAAACAAGGAGAAACCCTTATCTCTTGCAGTTAAATTTCAATAAAAAATTTCAATTATATGGAGTCTTAGACATTTCCTGTAACCTTCATATTAAATTTTGTGCTCAGTATTAAAGGAATTAAAGTCAATTTCCTTACCAATGAATTACAAGGAACACAAATTAAGATGAAAGAATGAACTGGGAATATGCATGCAAATATTATACATTCATATTACTATACAACATAATCTGTAAATCTAGTACTAATGAGACTCAAGATTTAAATGGCTGAAGAATGCGTTTAGTGCATTATTGTCAATCAATGCCTCTATTCCAGGATAAATGTAATCTTGAATGGCAACACACCAATTATTACAAATTCCTAACTAAGTACAGTACTTCATAATTTCAAAATGTCAGTGTCAATTTATAAAGTAACAGATAAACATCTTTCTACCATATTTCCAATTACCTTTCCCTCAGAGTAAATAAAATACTATTAGGAAAAATTACAAACAAAATTTTTACAGCAACAAAAGGAACCTATTGAGTATTAAACTTCTAGTTACAGCACTCTGAACTTTCATATTTGTTAATGTGGATACATCAGGTTTTATACCACTGTAATTAAGTATTATTTTTTAAAGTCACATTATTTTACGTAAGTTTAATTATTTATTTATTTAGTCATTTAACAAACATTTTTTAAGTACCTACTAGTGACTGAACTGAACTGAACTGAATGAACACTGTGAGAAGTTTGTTACTGTTTGGTTGCTAAGTGGAGTCCAACTCTTTTGTGACCCCCATGGACTATACAGCCCACCAGGTTCCTCTGTGGGATTTACCACAGAGGAAATGGGAATTTCCCAGGCAAGAATACAGGAATGGGTTGCCATTTCCTTCTCCAGGGGATGTTCCAGGCTCAGGGATCAAAGCCATGTCTCCTGTACTGGCATGTAGGTTCTTTTACCACTGAGTCACCACGGAAGCCCAAACTGTTACAAGACAGAGTTACAATATGAATATGATATAACCCTTGCTTTTAAACTCAAGTCTAACAGAAGACAGAGACAAACAAATAAAGTTAAATACAATATTAAAGGTTATACTGAAATTGTTTACATGTTTCCCATTTGTAATAGCCAAAGGGTATTGTACTGAAAACACTCATTATACCTGGAAACTTTATATTATTGCTCAAAAATCAAACTCTCCTTTATTTGTTCTATGTAACTCTTTCTTTAAAAATTAAAAACAAAGAAAAAATTAAAAAGAATAATTTGATAGATATATGAATTAACAGATGATAATATGTGTTTCATATTTTACCTTTAGATTGCTTTCTAAATCCAGAAATTTCTTGACTGATAAAGCACTAATAATTACTTGAGATTAACATAGATCCTACTCGCTGTGTTGACCTTGGGTAAATTAACCTTTTTGATTCTCAGTTTTCTCATCTGAAAACTAGAGATGACAGTACCAATCTGTGTTGGATTATGTTCCATTTGCCCATTCAGTTTCTGACGGCTCAGATGCTAAAGAATGTGCCTACAGTTCAGGAGACCCAGGTTCAATTCTTGGGTCGGAAAGATCCCCTGGAGAAAAGAATGGCAACCCACTCCAGTATTCTTGCCTGGAGAATTCCATGAACAGAAGAGCCTGATGGACTACAGTTCATGGGGTCGCAAAAAGTTGGACAAGACTGAGCAACTAACACTTTCACTTTCCTTTCACCCATGCTCTACCTGAGCTTCCCTGATAGCTCAGTTGGTAAAGAATCTCCCTGCAGTGCAGGAGACCCTGGTCAACTCCTGGGTCGGGAAGATCCACTGGAGAAGAGATAGGCTACCCACTCGAGTATTCTTGGGATTCCCCTTGTGGTTCAGCTGGTAAAAAAATCCAACTGTAATGCGGGAGATCCGGGTTTGATCCCTCAGTTGGGAAGATCTCCTGGAGAAAGGAAAGGCTACCCACTCCAGTATTCTGGCCTAGAGAATTACCTGGACTGTATAGTTCATGGGGTCACAAACAGTCAGACACGTCTGAGCGACTTTCACTTTCACTTTTCACTTTCATGCTCTACCTAGCTTTTTGCCCAGGGAGGTTCTCTTGCCTGCCTTTCAGTTGCTAGTTGGGTTAGGTCAATAGAAGGTACTAGCAGGAGACCATAAGTATAAAAGGGAAGGGAAGCTATTCCTTAGTTTCTTCCTTATCAGCTCAAAAGGGCTGGCCCTGAAAGAAGCAATCGTCTCCACACACTACCCTTTCCTAGGCCTTCAGGCCTAAAGGTGGTAATGGCTCCCTTTAGCCCTAGAGTATACTATCCATTGATGACTCCTATAAAGTCTGCCCATATCTATATAAATAGTTGCCTTATTAAACTCTTCTCAATAATCTAGTTTGAAAGCATCACCTGTTCCAGCCAGAACTCTGAATTATACGCAACCCTGTGGGATTGTGTTAAGAATCATGAGATGATAAATGAAACGTGCTTTGAATAGTGCCAAGTATTAATACATTATCTTGGTCATGAAGATCTTTTTTGTACAGTTCTTCGGTGTATTCTTGCCACCTCTTCTTAATATCTTCTGCTTCTGTTAGGTCCATACCATTTCTGTCCTTTATCAAGCCCATCTTTGCATGAAATGTTCCTTTGGTATCTCTGATTTTCTTGAAGAGATCTCTAGTCTTTCCCATTCTGTTGTTTTCCTCTACTTCTTTGCACTGATCGCTGAGGAAGGCTTTCTTATCTCTCCTTGCTATTCTTTGGAACTCTGCATTCAGACGCTTATATCTTTCCTTTTCTCCTTTGCTTTTTGCTTCTCTTCTTTTCACAGCCTCCCCAGAAAGCCATTTTGCTTTTTTGCATTTCTTTTCCCTGGGGATGGTCTTGATCGCTGTCTCCTATACAATGTCACAAACCTCCGTCCATAGTTCATCAGGCACTCTATCTATCAGATCTAGGCCCTTAAATCTATTTCTCACTTCCACTGTATAATCATAAGGAATTTGATTTAGGTCATACCTGAATGGTCTAATGGTTTTCCCTACTTTCTTCAATTTCAGTCTGAATTTGGCAATAAGGAGTTCATGATCTGAGCCAAAGGTAGCTCCCGGTCTTGTTTTTGCTGACTGTATAGAGCTTCTCCATCTTTGGCTGCAAAGAACATAATCAATCTGATTTCGGTGTTGACCATCTGGTGATGTCCATATGTAGAGTCTTCTCTTGTGTTGCTGGAAGAGTGTTTGCTATGACCAGTGCATTCTCTTGGCAAAACTCTATTAGCCTTTGCCCTACTTCATTCCGTATTCCAAGGCCAAATTTGCCTGTTACCACAGGTGTTTCTTGACTTTCTACTTTTGCATTCCAGTCTCCTATAATGAAAAAGACATCTTTTTTGGGTGTTAGTTCTAAAAGGTCTTGTAGGTCTTCATAGAACCATTCAACTTCAGCTTCTTCAGCGTTATTGGTTGGGGCATAGGCTTGGATTACTGTGATATTGAATGGTTTGCCTTGGAAATGAACAGAGATCATTCTGTCATTTTTGAGACTGCATCCAAGTACTGCATTTTGGAAGCAGAAGATATTAAGAAGAGGTGGCAAGAATACACAGAGGAACTGTACAAAAAAGATCTTCATGACCGAGATAATCACAATGGTGTCATCACTCACCTAGAGCCAGACATCCTGGAATGTGAAGTCAAGTGGGCCTTAGAAAGCATCACTACGGGGAATCCCCTGGTGGTCCAGTGGTTAAGACTGTGCTTCCACTGCAGGGGGTGTGAGTTTGATCCCTGGTTGGGGAACTAAGATCCCACATGCCAAGTAGTGCAGCCAAAAATAAACAAAAAAAACTTTAAAAAAAAAAAAGAAAAGAAAGCATCACTACGAACAAAGCTAGTGGAATTCCAGTTGAGCTCTTTCAAATCCTAAAGGATGATGCTGTGAAAGTGCTGCACTCATATGCCAGCAAATTTGGAAAACTCAGCAGTGGCCACAGGACTGGAAAAGGTCAGTTTTCATTCCAATCCCAAAGAAAGGCAATGCCAAAGAATGCTCAAACTACCACACAATTGCACTCGTCTCACACGCTAGTAAAGTAATGCTCAAAATTCTCCAAGCCAGGCTTCAGCAATATGTGAACTGTGAACTTCCAGATGTTCAAGCTGGTTTTAGAAAAGGCAGAGGAACCAGAGATCAAATTGCCAACATCCACTGGATTATGGAAAAAGCAAGAGAGTTCGAGAAAAACATCTATTTCTGCTTTATTGACTATGCCAAAGCCTTTGACTGTGTAGATCACAATAAACTGTGGAAAATTCTTCAAGAGATGGGAATACCAGACCACCTGACCTGCCTCTTGAGAAACCTATATGCAGGTCAGGAAGCAACAGTTAGAACTGGACGTGGAACAACAGACTGGTTCCAAATAGGAAAAGGAGTATGTCAAGGCTGTATATTGTTACCCTGCTTATTTAACTACTATGCAGAGTACATCATGAGACATGCTGGGCTGGAAGAAGCACAAGCTGGAATCAAGAATGCCAGGAGAAATATCAATCACCTCAGATATGCAGATGATACTACTCTTATGGCAGAAAGTGAAGAGGAACTAAAAAGCCTCTTGATGAAAGTGAAAGAGGAGAGTGAAAAAGTTGGCTTAAAACTCAACATTCAGAAAACTAAGATCATGGCATCCGGTCCCATCACTTCATGGGAAATAGATGGGGAAACAGTGGAAACAGTGTCAGACTTTATTTTTCTGGGCTCCAAAATCACTGCAGATGGTGAGTGCAGCCATGAAATTCAAAGACACTTACTGCTTGGAAGGAAAGTTGTGACCAACCTAGACAGCATATTCAAAAGCAGAGATATTACTTTGCCAACAAAGGTCCATCTAGTCAAGGCTCTGGTTTTTCCAGTGGTCATGTATGGATGTAAGGGTTGGACTATAAAGAAAGCTGAGCACCAAAGAATTGATGCTTTTGAACTGTGGTGTTGGAGAAGACTCTTGAGAGTCCCTTGGACTGCAAGGAGATCCAACCAGTCCATCTTAAAGGAGATCAGTCCTGGGTGTTCATTGGAAGGACTGATGTTGAAGCTGAAACTCCAATACTTTGGCCACCTGATGCGAAGAGCTGACTCATTTGAAAAGACCCTGATGCTGGGAGGGATTGGGGGCAGGAGGACAAGGGGACGACAGAGGATGAGATGGCTGGGTGGCATCACCGACTCTATGCACATGAGTTTAAGTAAACTCCAGGAGTTGGTGATGGACAGGGAGGCCTGGCATGCTGCGATTCATGGGGTCGCAAACAGTTGGACAAGACTGAGCAACTGAACTGATTAATACATTATAAATATTCAGTATATGTTTACTATTATACTGTCAATATTGCTGTCATTATTATTCTATTATATTTGAGGTTCCATGCCCATGTCATCTATGCCATCTAAATGTTTGAGAGACACAAAATTCAGAATTCTGGTGATCTTTTTCACTAATTCTCACAGTGATTCAAAAATATGTTCAAATGTAAAATGTGTTTATTGGTAATCAATCTCAAAAAGAGTAAGAGGACCTTAAAAGGGAGTGAAATACTCATATAATAGTACTGGACTATATAGTTTCTCCTGTAAACATGCTTCAGAATTCGTTTCCTGTAAATTGCAAATCTAGCAAAGAATAACTTCATAAAGTTAAACAAATTGTTGGGTCTTTGGGTCCTGAAAAGACTGGACTGAAAGGTAAATTCAGTGGCATAAAAATCCTCAGTTCATGTAGAAATGCATCTTCATCAATGCCTTGTTTATCAATCATGACATAGGCAAACATCACCATTTGACAAATTATCTCATCAAAATTCTATTAAATGTCCACTTAACCTTTCACCTTACCTCATCCTTTATATCTTCCTGTTGTTGGGCTGTGAAGATCTCCATTGCAGCCATGAGTCTCATCATTAACTCATCCACTGTTGTGTTACCTAGCAACATACCGAGATTGCCAAACTTTACATCAAGGTTAGAAAATGGGAAGTTGCTCTAGAATTAATCAGTAAGGAATAACTACAGCCTAAAAAATTATAGACTAGCATGCCAATAAAGACTTTTATGCTTGCATTGAAAAGTTTATTTTTAATAAGAAAGAAAGGCAGTACACTGGCAGTTGAAATTTCAGAATACTTAGATTTGTGAGAACAGTCTCTTTATAAAGATTTTTGGCACTATTTAGAATATCCAACTCACAAGGAAAAAAGTATCTTTCAAAGTAGGAAAACATATGTACTTAACAACACTGGCGACAACTACCATTTGTTTGTAAGCCAGTGATTAGGTTAAATGATTAGGTTTATATATATAAAATCTCATTTAATCTGTATAACAATTCTATAAAGGCTCATTATGATTTTGATAGTAAACAGAAGGAAAATGAGGCTTACAGAGCTCAAGTAACCTGACTAAACAAGGTCAAGTTGGTTAAGTTACAGGACCAGGATTTGAAACCATATGAGTCTGACTCAAAAGCCTGTCTTCTTTGTCACTTTAGCACACTGTTTACTTAGAATTATCTCCTACTAAAATTTCTTTAGTGAAACAATTAGTAATTCAATTTCTGGGAACAAAAATTTTTTCCCCTAAATGGTATTTTTCCCTTTTAGCTGCAAATATTTCCCTTCAAATAACTATGCTATATAATCTTTATGGACAGGATATTTAAAATGTTTGATTCTTTTGAATGCTATTTTATTCCCAGTCCATAACAAACATATAGCACATATATGCCATTTTTTGCATGCATTGAGTCTTGCTATTTGCTTTGGATACATCTACAAGAGAGAAAGTCATGAAGATCCATAAAGATATAGCAATTTTTCTCTTCTTTCAAACCAACAGGCAAAAAAGCCTGTCTTTCTCCAAGGCCTCAAAAGGTGTCTTCTAGTCCCTTAATGGAATGGCCACCAATGAGACAACACATAACAAGCATCCTTGCTTGTATTCTTCCAGAGTACCATCTGCCTAACATGATCCTTCAATGGTCCTTTCCCAGTTTTCCTTATGATCACTGGCAACATGGGGTTAGGGGGAAGTTTTGGTCTCTAGTCAAAGAAATAATCTAATCTGGTCACACTCTCTCCATAAATCAGCTAAAGAACAAATATTATCTTGGAAGTAGATATTATTCTAAAACCTACCAAGAAGTAGAATTGGTTTTAGAGTCAGAGTTCTAACCCTAGTTCTACTTCTTACATGATCTAATACCTAGAAACTGCCTAGCACATGACAAGGGCTTAATAAATACTCACTTAGTAAACAAGTGAATATGAAAAGAGGGCGTGACTATAGCTCTGAAACAATCAATTTTCTTATCTGCAAAATGAAGATAACACTACCTCTGTAGGGTTCTTAGAAGAATTAGAGATAATATAAAGTGCCTGGTACCAAGGACACACAGCATCACTGTGTGTGACAGATACAATAAACAGTAAAAGTTTAATAAGAGTAACTTCAATGTAGATTTCCATACTGGGCAAATCTTTGGGTTTCCATTTCTTATTTGTAAACTATAGTGACTAAGAGAGCATGGGGCATGAATACTTTGTAAAGGTACTAGAATCATCATTGGGGAAATATTATAATTTTATTGTTGTTGTTGTTCAGTTATGCCCGACTCTATGCGACCCTGTGGACTGCAGCATGTCAGGCTTTCCTGTCCTTCACCATCTCCCTGAGCTTGCTCAAATTCATCCATTGAGTCAATGTCATCCAACCATCTTGTCCTCTGTTGGCCCCTGAATAGGTGACTACATCATGGCCATTAATTTTTAGGCTTAAAGCTACTGCTTATCAACTATGCTTTGACCCTGATTTACAGATTCATTGCCAAACTGTACTTGAAGGTACTTTATACCTAAGCCCTTAATGATCCAAGATGCAGAAAAGTATCAGTTAATGCATTTCAGGGACAATTTATTTGTTATAGTTTATTGCAAAAGAATTTCTTTATATACTTAAAAACTGTTGAGATCCCTGAAGAATTTTTGTTTATGTGGATATGGTTACCAACATCCACTGTGTTGGAAATGAAAACTGAAATATCTAAAATAGTTATCCATCCATTTAAAAGTAACAATAATAAACCCATAATTTGCTAATATAAACATCATGTTTTATGAAAAATGACTATATGTTCCAAAAAGAAAAATTTACTGAGAAGAATGTCATTATTTTAACATTTTTGCAAATTTCTCTAATGTTATACTTAATAGAACACAATTAGATTCTCATATTTATATCTACATTAAACTAGTTATAATGTGTCATCTTGGTTGAAATTTATGAAGCAATTGTGGCCTCACAGAGATACGTAGTTGGAAAAGGGACAAGTATTTTAATAGGTAATTACATATTTTTTATTTAATACTCCCAAACTGACAGGTGGGATTTTTTTTAAGATTAGGTATGTGAGGAACCGGAAACTGTATCAGTGAACTTACTGTACTGTGTTACATTAAAATCCACTGGTCTATTTTGCCCTTTGAATAGGTCTGTTACTCATACATGAGTTTATAACATTACACACTGGTCATCTGGAAAATATTGGTTCATTGAGTAATCCATTTCTTTTGAATGCTGACACAGCTAATTTTATGATATAAAAAAAAAATTACATTTATTAGTACCACCACTTGTGTCACAAGGAAAGTATTTAAGCTGTCAGTCTTAAATGGTGGAGGACATTCTAACTTTTTGCTCAAAAAACCAAATTTCTATCACTGGCAACAAATGTTATTTGTTCTAAAGCTTGCAGTAACAGGCTGGCATTTTGTTCATTTTAGAGAAATGTCTTCCCAACTGTGTCACATAAACTATAAAAAGGTTTAATATTTAATAAAATGATTTTTTTTAAATGTACATACATGGAGGTGGAAAATATCAGTACAGTTCTGGGTCATGGCCCTGATTTGTGCCAGCAATTTTAAACAGAACTGATTTTGTGCCGTCAGTGCAAATGTCAACACAGTAAAAAACGCAAAAAAAAAAAAGTCTATTACTATTATGAAAACATTTTTGACCTTGTAGATGCCCTGAAAGGGTCTAGGGGACCTTTAGGGTCCATGGGCCATCTTTGAGAACCACTGGCTATTGTAACATTGCCCCTGACAGGAAAACTGAAATGAAACATTATCTATTTAATCTATATAATGTGTCCCCCAGCAGGTCTTCTTTAACACTGTTTACGAAAGTGAAAGCTCTAGTTATAGAGAAAACAAAATACTGGAGGTTTTGCTTTATTTGAGTTTGAAAGGCACTAGAAGTTACACCCCTTCCTCATTACATTATCCACTATCAAACTTTTAGCTTAAATAGGGGCAGAAATTAAGTATTTCAGACACCTTGGAGCACTTGAAACATTGTTTTCCCTGTGGCATAGAAAAAATAAACTATTTTCAATTTAAGCTTTGCCACGAATAAGGTAATTTTTTATTCTAATCTTTAGGGTATGTTAGTAACATAAAAAAAAACACTCATTTTTTTGGTAAAGAATGTGCACTGTGATTAAATTGACAGGCATCCTATGGCTTCACACCTCAAGGTTGCATTCTAGACAAAGATTCACACAAATAAGGAAAAACAACTGCCACTGTGAACTATTCAATTCACAATACCCAGTCACAAGTTTTTCCAGATAACTAAACATAAGGATTTCCTTCAACCAATCAAAATCACAGCAAGAAATATACATATGTATACACAGACACACACACACACATATGACATCATCTTTGATGACTGATAATGACTTAATTTCTACTTTAGAAAACTTAGCAATTTTGAATAGTTAACATGATTAACCTATATCCCAAGGGCTGTGCAGTTTTATTAAGGTGTTTCTATTGCATTTTTATGTAGCATATTTCATATTTCATAGCACCTGTACTTTTTGAAGATATTCTTCTTCAGGATGTTCTATATTTCAAAATGCAAAGATATTCACCAATACAGAGAATAACTTTCAGCTATGATACTAAATATTATAAGGTTATCACACAAATAAGGAGACACTCTACTCCTCTTTTGAATGTACTTTACCTTGTATCACATTTAACACTTCATTAGATGATCGCTTTCCCATAATAATCAGAAAAAGTGGAAACTGATCTGTTTTTTGAGTCCGAATGGTTTGGGCAACAACACTGCCAAAGTGTCTATTGCACATTGTCAGAAATCTAAAATGAGACAAAATCCAAAGTTAGCTTCATTTCAGAATTTAAGAAATTTACTACTACCCAAAGAAAAAATTCAATCTTATTATAATTATTATAACTGAAAAAATTCAGTTATATTAAATTAGTCTGCTTGATATCAATATGTAAAATCTTACTATATTAAGTTTTCAACTACATCATAAATGGAATAGAAATGATTATCAGACATCAACATCAGAAATGATTATCAGAAGACAGAAAATCAGGCAGTACACCTAAGTGCTGAGTAGGACTGACAGCATAGGATTCTTAGTTTTAAATATTACAAGCTGTGTTATTCTAAACCATCAGAAAAAACAAACAAAAAGAACTTTATGAGGAAAGAATTTCTTCAAGAGGACAAATACTGGGTGGTAAAAGTTAAATTGACGAGCTGCATCCTAGTCTAAACAGGATCCAGCAACATTTTTGCAGGTCCTTAGAATAAAGAATTGTACTTTAGAATTGTGTTTTCTCCAGTAGTAGCAGGTCTTCTAGTTTCATACTTAGTATGGGATAAAAATAATAATTCTAAGCTTTTGACCAAAAAAAGCTCAGAGATATTAGCATACTGAAGTCTAGCATTAGTATTCTTAACACGATCTGGAATAAATGAAAAAACTGATAAAGCTTTTCTCTTCTATTAGAGGACTGTTTGAAATTAGCATTTCTTTCAAGAGAAAAGGGTAGCTTATGATATGTTTTCAGATCTGATGGTAAAAAGTAAATGTCATAATAATAATGAATTATGAAAGACCAAATGCAAATATAGAATGCTTTAATAAGATCCAATTTAATAAAGTCTGTAAAAATAATGGACTTTTAATAACACAGGTCACAAAAGGCAAAACAGTGGAAATTCTGGGGACTAGCCACTGGTACTGGCTTATTAATTCTTAATTATGTTCATGAAAGGCAACTTAAATCGTGTATTTTCTCATGCCTTATGATAATATTTTAGGTAACAACCCCTCTGAAATGTATGTTCCAGCTGATGAGCAAAGTCCTGTCGTCACATGCATTAGAAAGTAAATCTATTTGAAAAGACAAACGGCATTAAAATGTCATGTGCTCAGATTCATTTGATATCCAAATTCAAAACAGAATCAAACCACTTAATTTTTAAAACCAATATATTTCTTGTGTATAGAAATTTATCCCAGAAATTTAGGCTGAATCCTCCACAAAAACCTATGCTGTGACCACACACAGGGCCACGAGAACTGTGGGCAAGAGTGTCAAGACAAGTTAGCACCACTGCAGTAAGTTCATTGGGAGTTAGGTTCATACACACGTTTAGAGCAGCAATAACCAGATCTCACGGCAATCTGAAATGACAAGGCCTTAAAAAACCCACTGTTGACCATGAAATATCAGTGCCCCCATGAAAATTCAGATCTTCACATTTCACAACTATTATGAGATAAAAGGTGCTGATGCAGCCTAAGCCTCTATACCAAAATTCGCACACATACAGCTTTAATTCATCAGTGAAGATGTGTAGATCAGGAGACTAGAAAGTTAGATCTCATTTTCCTTTCTGCTTACTACTAAAATATTTCAAAGTCAATCTTGACCCTCATCTGATCATTGACAACCTCTGAAATTAAAGATGTCAAAAAACAGTTGGAATGCTGTTTCCTACAAAAGGGAGAAAATAAGTCCTTGTTGCTTTCACACCAATGGATTAAGTGGATATCACACAGTAGATGCCCATCACAGCATTAGCCTCATGAGTGATATTAAATACTAGCTAAAGAGGAGACCTGCAAAAAGTGAAGGAAGAAAAGAAGCCAGGAAGGAAGGAAGAAAAGGGAGGCAGGCAGGCAGGTTAGCTTAGTAGTTTTAGGAATTCGATTTCAAGACAATTTTGCCTGGAAATTGTGTATATCCCAAATCCTCTTTTTGTGAAAATGAGCTAGATGGGAAAATAATTATGAAAATATAGGTATTTAATTGGGTTTAAATTTACAACATAAATTTCAAAACTATATAAAACATTCAAGGGAGGTACCGACTTCAAGGTCACATTAACCATTAAACCATTCAATTACTACAAAACAACAAGGTGATCAGTTTTCTACCAGGTATTAGCAAATCATTCCAATCATTTCTCAGCAGGTGAGAAATATTAAGGGATCACACAGCCAGTTGATGCTTTCCAATGGCCTTAACTAGCAATTTGTTGTAATCAGAGAAACTTTGTTAAAACTTTAATTAATCTGATTAATCTTCCTAAGATCTGAATTAAGCAGATCTTAATTAAGAATTCAGATCTTAGCTCCTAAGATCTTCCTAAGATTTGAAATTTTCAAATTGCAATCATCAAGAGCCCATAGTGCCAATGGACAGCCCCCAATGAAAAAATTCCTACTTGCCAGTTCCTTCCTTTACAATTTACAAGAACTTCACAATGCAAATATCAAATCTTTCTCATGGGTGGGAGGCCCTGCTTCTTCTTCTCAAGATCATTCACAACACAAAGTTACCATTCACATCACAGTACTGGCAGCAGAAATCTAGTTCAAAACCTTACAGCAAAATCAGACATGGGAAAAACCAGTGGTTTTAAGAGAATAAATGCAGTTCTCTCATAATTGTGGTATTTTCTTCCTCTGAAAATACAAAAGTGTGCCAGTGCATCTAGAGGCGGCAGCAAACTTGTCTAACTACCAATGGTGCTCATCAGAGTCAGCTGCCAAGAAGAGATAAATGATTTCCACAGCAATCGAATTGCTGCAATCTCAAACACCAAAGGGGGAAGCAATGGTAACCATTCTGTGGCAAGAAGAAATGATTTTGTTTTTTGATTGTAAAATATTTTAATAAATCAAACAACCTATGCATCATAGACTGACTTGAGGAATGGGAATAACAAACTGCAAAATCAACCCCCCAAAGCCAAAGGCTAAAGTAACAAATTTGAAAAGACAAAGAATGCTCTTATTAAGGGGGTAAAATGAGGGAAAGAGGAAAAGAAGGACAGGCTGAGAAAATGAATGAAGTAAAATGGTTAATAACAAGTCAGAATTAATAAAGCAACTCACTGTTCCCTGGGGCATGGGTTGGTAGGTAGTGGTGGAGGTGGTGGGGATAGGGAGTGGGAAGCCTCAAACTCTGGCCTTGGTAAAGAAAATTAAAGTGTTAGTTGCTCAGTTGTGTCTGACTCTTTGTGACCCCATAGACTGTAGCCCACCAGGCTCCTCTGTCCAGGCAAGAATACTGGAGTGGGTTGCCATTTCCTTCTCCAGGGGATCTTCCCCACCTGGGGACTGAACCCAGGTCTCCTGAATTGCAGGCAGATTCTTTACCATCTGAGCCACTGGGGATGCCCAAGAAAATATAATTAGAAGCTATATTCACCAATTCTTGCTATTAGAAGTCTAAAACTGGAAAGATAAGAGGAAGTGGTTTTAATCTAAAGTTTGAGGAGAAAAATAAACAGAACATCTGATGGCTAGCATATATTAATCATTAGTAAAATTTTCAGCCTCTGAAGCAGAGATCTTTTCTATCCTGTTAATGGAAACCAGGATTACTAATAAATCAGATATGAGAAAAAGTAATCTCATTTTAATTCAAAACATGATATAGTTTAGTTTCTTTCAATCACACCCATAATTACATAAGTAATCAACTTCAAATCGTATTTCAACAAAAAGTATATACTAAAAGAAACACAGCAATTTAGGGACAGGGTGATGAAATTCTACATCTACTGTCTACCTACTGTATATCAGGTAATGTAAAGAGGCATATTTGCTAAAAAAACAAAACAAAACAAAAAAAACCTGTTAAAAACTGTGTGTGAGGCTTCCTGATTATTACATTTCAATGTGACATCTATAAGTTTAAAGAAGCCTTGTATATAAAGTGGAAATAACACAACTTTAAAACACTTAACATTCTTATACAGAAAGCACTCAGAACTGTGCGTAGAACATGGTAGACAGTTAAAATTGGTGGCTATTTGATCATTATTAAATGCATAATTATATTTAAAATTTTTATCATTTTTTCCATGATTAAAATGATAACATACCTATGGGCCAACACTAAAAGATTTTTTTGTGTATTAAGACACAGCATCAAAGAATTGTTGACGAAGCAAATACAATCACTGGTATTACTCTCATTCAGAGCACAAAAGGGCAGGTATTGATATTTGGGAAATAAGGAAGTACAATTATAAATGCTATAGTTGTGTAGTACCATAAAACTTTACACACTTAAAAGGGAATATGAAATTAAATAATCTGGAGTAAGAAATGGCCACCCGCTCCAGTTGCCTTGAAAATTTTATGGACAGAGGAGCCTGGCGGGCTACAGTCCATGGAGTCACAGAGTCATACTTGACTGACAGTGTTCACGCATGCTCGTGTGCATGCGCCTGTGCACGCACATGCACGCACGCACACACACAATGTTAACTAATTTGAAACCAAGAAGAATCAGCATCAAAATTTCTGGCTGCTTACCCTTGAACTATTAAACACATTAAATGTCTTTCTGATAATGTGTGAATCATTTTTCCAAAACGAAAGGTTATCGAGTAGAAGAAATTCACATTCAATAGTAATATAGGACTTTTCCAGTATGGGTTGCTGAGTGGTTTTTTTTTGGTTTGTTTGTTTTTTATATTACATCTTTTGAAATCACTTTGATTTAAGTAGGCTCTTTTTTTAAAGCAAGCCAAACCTGGTTTTTGCTATAGTAGTAAGCCTCATTAGTTATACATATTCATTCATGCGTTCAGGATTTGTTAAAAAACATGTGTACAGCTCAGTAGAAAAACCAGAACACAAAATACATAGAAAGGACCTTAGAGATCATCTACTGTCTAACCAACACAGAATTCTCCCTTCTTCCTTTTTTGCCCTTAATAGGGAAGTTAAAGCCAAGGGCCTATAACATGTAAAGTGAGACCTAACAATGTTGCTAGCATTGTCAAGCATACCAAAAACAGCTAAAGACTACTGTCTCCTACCACAAAATCATTTCTCCAAGCCTGCATGCCTATCCATTGTGCAGCTCAGTTCTGGATATGATCTTCAGCACCACTGGCATATGTGCCTTTGTCCTTTAAGGGTGGCTTTGAGGTTTTGAAATAGTTCTAAGTCTTTGGGTCAAAATAAGTTAGGTAAACAAGCTGAGAGACACTGACTATAAAGGCAGTGATTTTCAAGCTTTAAAGGCCTAGGAATCACCTGTGAAATTTATTCAAAAGGCAAATTCCTCAGTCCCATGGCTGAGAGATTCTGATTTAACAGATCTGTGGTAAGGCCCAGGAAACTGTCTTTTTAAAAAGCTCCCAACTGTCTCCCTCCAAGGTGTTTCTGATTCAAGTGTTTTGTGGGCACACTTTGAGAAACTCTGCTTTTAGGAGGCAGGACTTCTTTCTTTGAGAGCCTTTAAGCTTTCTCTGAAGGCATCTCTTAAAGAAGTGTCCCCTAAATGTTTTGGGCAATGGCATATTCACTGGACCTAGTGTCTACTCTCCTGAGGTGATGACACTGAAGATAATTCCCACTTCCTTCATCTGTATAGGTGAGGTGTAATATGATGTGAGACAAAACTAAAATCTGTGAGCTCCAGGTGATGGAGGAAAAACAAGGCAGGGAAGAGGTGTTGCAATATTACATAGAGAAGTCAACTTAAAAGTTGATACTTAATCAAAGATTCAAAAGAGGTAAAGGATGAAGTGGAACACATACTTCTGGGAAGAGAATTCCAGGCAGAGAGAATAGCAAACACAAAGACCTTAAATCTGGAAAGCATCTAGCATATTTGAAAGGTGAGTATAGCTGAAGCAGAGTGAAGCATAAAATAAAAAACTGATAATTTTGAGTTTTCACATGGTTGGAAGAAAACCATAGCTAGGCCAAAAAATAAATTATGAACTGGAAAAAAGTTCTGAATTTGAAACCACAGAAAAAGGGCTAACTTTCCTAATGTATAAAGAACCCTTAATAACTGGGAAAAAACCAACAAAGAATATCTGTCTGCTTCCAGAAACAGAAACAGTAATGGCTCATAAACATGTGAAAAGATACTAAAAATAATTCCTAATGACTTCAGTTCATTTCAGTAGCTCAGTTGTGTCCGACTCTTTGCAACCCCATGAACCGCAGCGTGCCAGGCCTCCCTGTCCATCACCAACTCCCAAGAGTCTACCCAAACTCATGTCCATTGAGTTGGTGATGCCATCTAACCATCTCACCTTCTATTGTCCCCTTCTCCTCCTGCCCTCAATCTTTCCCAACATCAGGGTCTTTTCAAATAAGTTAGCTCTTTGCATCAGGTGGCCAAAGTATTGGAGTTTCAACTTCAACATCAGTCCTACCAATGAACACCCAGGACTGATTTCCTTTAGGATGGACTGGTTGGATCTCCTTGCAGTCCAAGGGATTCTCAAGAGTCTTCTCCAACAACACAGTTCAAAAGCATCCATTCTTTGGTGCTCAGCTTTCTTCACAGTCCAACTTTCACATCCATACATGACCACTGGAAAAACCATAGCCTTGACTAGACAGACCTTTGTTGGCAAACTAATGTCTCTGCTTTTTAATATGCTGTCTAGGTTGGTCGTAACTTTCCTTCCAAGGAGTAAGCATCTTAATTTCATGACTGCAATCACCATCTGCAGTGATTTTGAAGCCCCAAAAAATAAAGTCAGCCACTGTTTCCCCATCTGTTTGCCATGAAGTGATGGGACCGGATACCATGATGAGTTAGCTCCTAATTAAAACTATACTAAAACCATTTTTTAATCTGTCAGATTAGTAAACACAAAATAAAATTTGGTAATACCTTGTACTGGCCAGGTTATAGGGAAACAGGCACTACTGCTTGCTGTTAGTAGGAGTGAAATTGGTACCCACTCTCTTGTGGGAAATTTGCCAGTGTCTATTAAAATTAAATATACTAACTCTTAACCCAGTACTCCTAAAACTGGGAATTTATTCTATAGATATATTTTCCAGATGGAAATATATGTGCATAGTTATTTACTGTAAGCTTGTAATAGAAAAATATTGGACATGACCCAAATGACAACCAATAGGATCTGGTTAAATAAATTATAGTATATTACGGAATTAAAAGGAATACTATGTAGTCATAAAATAGAAAGGATTCTTTATGAACTGATATGAAGTTTCTTTTAAGATATGATGTTAGTGGGAAAAGGAAGGTGTTAAATACTGTTTACCATTTGTGTAAAGTGGGAAAATGATGATATATTAGCTTATTTATGTATAAAATAATCTCTGGATGGATAAATAGGAAACTTAACACATTACTCCTGGAAAAGATAACTTAGAAACAAGGATAAGGAGGAGACTTTTCATTATGTACCCTTCTACAACTTTGAGTTTTGATTAATATGAAGGTATTACCCAGTCAATAAAGAATTTGAACCTAAGACAGTAACTCTCTTATAAAAACAAAGCAAAATTGCACACAATACCCAAATTTACCACAATGTTAATCACATTTGTCTATTTCTTATCAGTCTTTTGCACAAGTACATCTTTTTCTTTTTGTGGTAATCAGTGTTTAGTTGGATACAGTCCTTTTGCCACCTATACAAAAGTAATGAACCAGCAAGTTAGATGGCTGAATAACATTCCATTGAGTAGACGTAACGTCACTATATTCATAACTATTCACCTACAGCTAGATTTTTCTTTTTAGTTTTTTTTTTTATCAGTATAAATAATACTGGGAAAATTCTTAAAGTATTTTTAAGGGAAAAGTCTGTGAAGTGGAATTACAGGGTAAAAAAGTATAGAGTCATTTAATGACTGGTGATAAATACTGTCAAATTGTTTGCTAAAAGAATAGTATAATGTCTCTCTGTACAAATGCAAATACTGAATGCGTGCGTGTTAAAGAACACAGCCAAACTAAAGGTGAATTTAAGAAACCACAAGATGAAACTTGGTGAAAATTTAATCTGAAAAGCAGCTTTCACCTGTCTTTGGTTTAAGACTAACTAGTAACAGTAAACTGCTAAATCGTCTCAATAGACTTGGGGCTGGTGCACTGGGATGACCCAGAGGGATGGTATGGGGAGGGAGGTGGGAGGGGGGTTCAGCAGTGGGAACATGTGTACACCCGTGGCGGATTCATGTTGATGTATGGCAAAACTAATACAATATTGTAAAGTAAAAGAAAAAAAAAAAAAGATTAGTAGTCAGAGTTTAAAAAAAACACACAAGTATCTCCTTGCTGTCATCCATAAATTATTCAAGTGGAAATGCTTTGAAACACTGACAGTTTAATGACAGGGCTGTAACTAATCTACAGGGACCAATTTATACTAATTTTTTGGAGGGACAATAATCAGGTAACTGGCTATCTTCTCACCATGAGTAAGAATATTACTCAAAAACATTTAAGTACCCCATTTTAAGTTGGGTGAGGGAATAGAGAACATTTAACCCAATCGCTTATCAAATGCAGACATTTCTTCTCTAGCAATGTAAAGAGAAGATTCATTTTCCAGGGACTATACAAGAGAACAAATTTATGTTAAATGGCAGATAATATTTTTTCTGTGTTCTGCCTTTTACCAATTGATCAGTACTTACGAGGGTCTACTAAATATGCAAGGTAAGACATGGTCTGTGTCCTTAAGATAATAAGAATATTTCAGGTTTGATAAATCAACACTGCCAAACAGGAAACATAATCTGATATAAAACTGGGGGCTAGATAGAGTGGTTCAGATTAAGGGCTGGAAGAAAGTCAGAGAAAGGAATGGGAGCTTAGAAATCATGGAGAACTTTCTGTTCCAAGATAGTGCTCCTGGACAGCTGGTAGGAGAATCATCTTTTAATCACATCTGTATTCCTAGCACCTACTGCCAAACAGTATGTATCAATATTTGTTACAAGAATGGGCTAGTTCATGCTTCAATAACCTGTATCTCCACTGTAACACTGATGATCATACAATCTTCCTTTGTCTCTTCCAACTACTTTAATTGAAATCAGTTTATTTTTATTTATTTATTTGGCTGTGCCAGGTCTTAGCTGTGGCATGTGGGATCTAGCTCCCTGACCAGGGATCAAACTTGGGCTCCCTGGCAGAGTCCTAGTCACTGGACTACCAGCGAAGTACCCTGAAATCAGTTTAAGACAGTTGGTATGAATTACCATCATCTCCAAGGCCTCTTTCAGTATGCTTCTACCTTGATAGGTCATTTCATCCCTCAAAATAGCAGGCATTCATCCACAAGTTCATGACTCTAAGCTTCCCACCTGATTTTTAGAATACTGTAGTTTTTACATAATTTCATCCTGTCACCATCTAATAATTGAAAATGTTACTTAGAAGAGGTATAAAGTATCCAAATTTTAACATATTAGAGAAAGTATTAATAGGAATTATTGTAATCAACATAATATTGTGAGACAAAGACTTTGGAGTAAAATAAACCTGATTTTGTTGCTTACTAATTGTTTCTTTGGATATCTTAATTTTTCTGAGTGAGTGAGTGAAAGCCACTCAGTCATGTCTGACTCTTCACGACCCATGGACTATACAGTCCATGGAATTCTCTAGGCAAGAATACTGGAGTGGGTAGCCTTTCCCTTCTCCAAGGGATCTTCCCAACCCAGGGATCGAACCCGGGTCTCCTGCACTGCAGGTGGATTCTTTACCAACTGAGCTATCAGGGAAGCCCTAATCTCTCTGAGCCTTTGTTTTCTCACATATAAAGTGAAGGCAATATTATCTACTCTGGGAGTTGGTCTGTGGATTAATCAATATTACCTCTTTTCCCTCCCTATTATATGTTTTAGAGTCAAAATGGGCTTTTCCTTTCTCTTCCCTTCCCCCCAAATTAAGGATATGGCAAAATGATTCCTAAAGTAAGTTATAATAGCAAATCTTAGATTCATATCACTTAAATAAGAAGTCATACATATAATACAGTGCCAAGCACTGTATTAAAAGTTATAGTGCTCTGTAACTTCTATGGAATCATCATAAAGTAAGATTATGCCCTACTCTAAGGTGGAAAATGAAGATATACATATTTTTTTCCATGTTATAGTCTATGTTTTTTTTTCCTGCAAAATTTGGAGACTTTGTGATTTTATTATTATGTAAGATTCACTCAGCATTATTATATAAAAATTTTTCAGAGTTGGTTGGCTTCTCTTGAGACCTTGATATTTATATACAATTTCCTTATGTATTGGAAAAGAACTATTGTTCTAACGAATTAAAAAAATGTAGGAGAGCATCAGGAGAAGCCTCATGCACAGGAGAAAAGTTTTTAAAAGATAAATGACCAACAGCATAGAGTATTAGCACTTCAGTCACTCATCAAAGCTTTCAAGCAAGAACTGATTACAACGCAGCACTCGACAAAGGCTCATTTGAGACAGCTGATGTTTGACAGAAAGTTGAACGGTCAGGTTTACTACAAGGCTTTTTCTAAGCTCTATGCCTGTTATGAGTTAGATCATGAAAAGGAGTATTTCAGGGCCGTATTCACCTAAAGAATTACCATGTCTGAAAAAAGATTTAACACAAAGCCCTCTGTTTTTACAGGGGATTGATATAAGAAATATCTATTTAAAGTGATTCATCTTTCTACGATAGTAGAAAATAATTGTTTATTATATTTTATTATTATATTTCCTAATGTTTCTCAAATTGAAAATCATGCAACAAAATTCTTTGAATTCTTTGTCAGGAAATTTTGACACAAATGATTAGACTACCTTTTATCAGACAATGAAAAATTTAAATGGTAAATCATAAACTCTAAGTACCTGGCACATAAATATACATTGGATGGATAGATGAAAGAGTGAGGATATGCCTAGCACATTTCCTCTTTCTCCTTTAGCTGCCAGAACTGAATTCAGAACTGAATTCAATGCTTATGTACAAAACCTTGCTTGTGCTTATTTTTTAAAAAATCAGTCAGTATGATTGTCTCCAGCAGTGTTCAACTGCAAGGCATGGGCATAGAGAAGGTGAATAGTTTGGGTCAACAAACTGAATGCAATGGAGGAAGACAGAGATGAAGGAGTTTCAAGTATTACAAAGAAGTGATAATGACGAACCTTGAAATTTAAATAGGACACGGAAGGAAATGAAGACTGGACACAGGAAAGGGTAGATGAGGTCAGGTGGTGGGGGTCAATAGATTGAAGGGCATGATGAGATAAAAACAAAACGAAACAAATTGAGCACTGGTGACACTTGAGGAGGTAAGTGAAACAGGACGTGTTCATCAGAGCCAGATGTTTGAAATAAAAATATATAAGGTGATACAGTTTCTATTGATGACCAGATCTAAGTATGGTAAACAAAGAGAAGAAAAAAATTTTTCTCTAGTTGGACAAGTCTAGGAATTGAGAGAATTATCAAGAATGATAACAGGAATGCTGACAAGAAGAAGTTCAGGTATTATTTACAAGTGATAAAATTTCAGAGAGTTAATAGAACACAAGCTTCAAAAGATCTTGCCAATCAATTGCATTAGTAGAGAATGGTAGAAATCTGGTTTAATATCAATAACAACTCAGACCCAGTCCCTTCTGGACCACCCAATACCTGGAAAACTGCTAGGGGATTTTAGTTGACTTCTTCAGTTCAATAAAAGCCAATAATAAAGTTATAGACTACAACTTAGCACGGCATCAAACAAATTTCCACTGAAGTATTATGCTCGATTCTGGGTCCCTTTAGAATGGGCTAGGTCTAGATACCCTATCATATGAGGAACAACGGAAGAAATAAATATACTTGGTTGGAAAGGTAAACAAGACAGTTAGGATTAAACAAATAAAAGACTAAAATGCAGAAAAGAAGCTAGTCTTATTTCAGGTAATTCCAAGGCCAAAACTAGAACCCAAAGAGAGCAAGTTGGGAAGAAGTACTTTTTTTTTTAAATTTTATTTTATTTTTAAACTTTACATAATTGTATTAGTTTTGCCAAATATCAAAATGAATCCGCCACAGGTATACATGTGTTCCCCATCCTGAACCCTCCTCCCTCCTCCCTCCCCATACCCTCCCTCTGGGTCGTCCCAGTGCACTAGCCCCAAGCATCCAGTATCGTGCATCAAACCTGGACTGGCAACTCGTTTCTTACATGATATTTTACATGTTTCAATGTCATTCTCCCAAATCTTCCCACCCTCTCCCTCTCCCACAGAGTCCATAAGACTGTTCTATACATCAGTGTCTCTTTTGCTGTCTCATACACCGGGTTATTGTTACCATCTTTCTAAATTCCATATATATGTGTTAGTATACTGTATTGATGTTCTTCCTTCTGGCTTACTTCACTCTGTATAATAGGCTCCAGTTTCATCCACCTCATTAGAACGGATTCAAATGTATTCTTTTTAATGGCTGAGTAATACTCCATTGTGTATACGTACCACAGCTTTCTTATCCATTCATCTGCTGATGGACATCTAGGTTGCTTCCATGTCCTGGCTATTATAAACAGTGCTGCAATGAACACTGGGGTACACGTGTCTCTTTCCCTTCTGGTTTCCTCAGTGTGTATGCCCAGCAGTGGGATTGCTGGATCATAAGGCAGTTTTATTTCCAGTTTTTTAAGGAATCTCCACACTGTTCTCCATAGTGGCTGTACTAGTTTGCATTCCCACCAACAGTGTAAGAGAGTTCCCTTTTCTCCACACCCTCTCCAGCATTTATTATTTGTAGACTTTTGGATCGCAGCCATTCTGACTGGTGTGAAATGGTACCTCATAGTGGTTTTGATTTGCATTTCTCTGATAATGAGTGATGTTGAGCATCTTTTCATGTGTTTGTTAGCCATCTGTATGTCTTCTTTGGAGAAATGTCTATTTAGTTCTTTGGCCCATTTTTTGATTGGGTCATTTATTTTTCTGGAGTTGAGCTGTAGGAGTTGCTTGTATATTTTTGAGATTAGTTGTTTGTCAGTTGCTTCATTTGCTATTATTTTCTCCCATTCTGAAGGCTGTCTTTTCACCTTGCTAATAGTTTCCTTTGATGTGCAGAAGCTTTTAAGGTTAATTAGGTCCCATTTGTTTATTTTTGCTTTTATTTCCAATATTCTGGGAGGTGGGTCATAGAGGATCCTGCTGTGATGTATGTCAGAGAGTGTTTTGCCTATGTTCTCCTCTAGGAGTTTTATAGTTTCTGGTCTTACGTTTAGATCTTTAATCCATTTTGAGTTTATTTTTGTGTATGGTGTTAGAAAGTGGTCTAGTTTCATTCTTTTACAAGTGGTTGACCAGATTTCCCAGCACCACTTGTTAAAGAGATTGTCTTTAATCCATTGTATATTCTTGCCTCCTTTGTCAAAGATAAGGTGTCCATATGTGCGTGGATTTATCTCTGGGCTTTCTATTTTGTTCCATTGATCTATATTTCTGTCTTTGTGCCAGTACCATACTGTCTTGATAACTGTGGTTTTGTGGTAGAGCCTGAAGTCAGGTAGGTTGATTCCTCCAGTTCCATTCTTCTTTCTCAAGATCGCTTTGGCTATTCGAGGTTTTTTGTATTTCCATACAAATTGTGAAATTATTTGTTCTAGCTCTGTGAAGAATACTGTTGGTAGCTTGATAGGGATTGCATTGGGAAGAAGTACTATTGAAAAAACTTCTGCCACTCAAAATCTTTTGAAGCTTTCATCTCTCCGTCCCTAGCAGGATTCATGTGAAAGTGAAAAGTGAAGTCGCTCAGTCGAGTCCGACTCTTTTCGACCCCATGGACTGTAGCCCACCAGGCTCCTCCGTCCATGGGATTCTCCAGGCAAGAATACTGGAGTGGGTTGCCATTTCCCTCTCCAGGGGATCTTCCCAACCCAGGGATTGAACCCAGGTCTCCTGCACTGCAGGCAGACGCTTTAACCTCTGAGCCACCAGCAGGATTCATGTAGCAAAGTGAAAGTGAAAATGTTAGTAACTCAGTCGTGTCTGATTCTTTGCTAACTTATTTGGGGCCCACCAAGGCAATGGCACCCCACTCCAGTACTCTTGCCTGGAAAATCCCATGGGCGGAGGAGCCTGGAAGGCTGCAGTCCACGGGGTCGCTAAGAGTCAGACACGACTGAGCGACTTCACTTTCACTTTTCACTTTCATGCATTGGAGAAGGAAATGGCAATCCACTCCAGTGTTCTTGCCTGGAGAATCCCAGGGACAGGGGAGTCGGGCATGACTGAAGCGACTTAGCAGCAGCAGCAGCAGGCTCCTCTGTCCATGGAATTCTCCAGGCAAGAATAGTGGAGAGGGTTGCCATTTCCTCCGCCAGGGAATCTTCCCAACCCAGGAATCAAACCCGGGTCTCCCACATTACAGGCAGATTCTTTATGTAGAGACTGTAGTAATATCAGTTAGACATAACATAGGGGAAAATGCCTGCACAGTTGCAAACTGGATGTTAACTAAGAATGTTTCTAACCCCCAACTCTTTAAGATTTGGTGAATTTGGTGTTTATTTGTTCCCTAAGCAAAAGATCCCTGTCTTACACTTCTCTTATACCTCCCACAGGTCTATGCACAGTTTTTGTACAGTTTGTTGATAATAATCCAGCCTGACAAGGTCAAGGGACAAGAAGTATGTAGCAGAAAAGTGCAGGCAGATCTAGAGGATTTATATCTGGTACAACCATTTATGTGACCTTGAGTAAGTTACTGAATCTGAGTCAAAATAGCTTCCTAACGTGTGAAATTGGACTTTACCATTGACCTTACAGAACTATGGTTAAGTGGGGTAATGTATATATAGAGTGAGGATTAAATGAGCTTATATATAGTGGTGTTTGTTAGACAAGACTCTTGAGAGTCCCTTGGACTGCAAAGAGATCAAACCAGTCAATCCTAAAGGAAATCAATCTTAAGTATTCATTGGAAGGACTGATGCTGAAGCCAAAGTGCCAATCCTTTGCCCACCTGATGCGAAGAGCTGACTCATTAGAAAAAACTCTGATGGGGGAAAGATTGAAGGCAGGAGGAGAAGGGGACAACACAGGATGAGATGGTTGGATGGCATCACCAACTCGATGGACATGAATTTGAGCAAGCTTCGGGAGATGGTCTATGGGGTCGCAAAGAGTCAGACACGACCAGAGTGACTGAACAACACATACAGCATCTGACACACAGTTGGGGCTTAATTAATGATTGCAATTGCTGTGTGTGTGCGTGTGTTTTAAAGCAGTATTGATAATCTTGATCTTAGCTACTGACTCTCTGTCAGTATTTGAATGACAGTTCTAAGAATAAGGAAGATGCCTTTATTGGTAAAAGAGGTGGAAAATGGCCGTGGTTTCCTTAGCTGCTGCTGCTGCTGCTGCGTCACATCAGTCATGTGCAACCCCACAGACGTCAGCCCAACAGGCTCCTCTGTCCCTGGGATTCTCCAGGCAAGAACACTGGAGTGGGGTGCCATTTCCTTCTCCAATGCATGAAAGTGAAAAGTGAAAGTGAAGTCGCTCAGTTGTGTCCGACTCTTAGCGACCCCATGGACCGCAGCCTACCAGGCTCCTCCGTGCATGGGATTCTCTAGGCAAGAGTACTGGAGTGGGTTGCCATTGCCTTCTCCGGCTAGACCCCACTAAGGTCACTCTGATTGGATCACAAGTTGGTAAGGGCAATACGCTACAATCTACTTACAAACTTTATTAACATTCATTTTTAAAGTGAAATCTTGCTTACCTCTCATTTTTCTATTGAAAACTGTGTGTTCACATCATCAGAAGGTCATAGAATTTTAGAGGTAAAAAGTTCAAATAGGGTCAGGTCCCCCACATTTTCACAGAAGAAAAAAAAAGCTACAAATATTATACCACCTGCCTAATAACCCATATTCTTCGTAATCCCAGACTAACTGAGTCTTATTCTTAATTTACCTACATTTTATGATTTACGTATGACTGTCTGCATAAACAGTGAGGAAACAGATGTATTGAAAATCAGTCTTTTAAGAATAACAGCTAACATATTTAAATGTGAATAGGTTTTGCTTTAAGAACTAATAAATAAGAGTTATATAGCTTTCATAATATCCAAATAATAAATTTTTGTTGCTGTGGTTGTTAATTAAGTAACTTATCTGAGAACAGTTCAAAACCTCCAATACCTTATTTGATACTGGGACTGGGAAACATAATTTCTCAGATTGAGACATCAAAGTCATAGTCTCTTTACTGTTCATATAAACTTGCCTCATTCTTTCCTTAGTTGAGATCTGTCGAGAAGTATGTTAAAGAGGACTTTCTTGGTGCTGATCACATACTGAGGAAAGGAAAGATACATGAAAGGTGACAACTTATTAGGAGGATTTTAAAAATTGTTGTGGCTACAGGCTGAATCAGTCAACAACAGGTAAATTAACAGATGGCTGTTTAAAAACCCCTATAGTTAACTCTGTATTTGTAAGTATATAAAATTGATACTTTTCTCTATTATGATAATGCAACCAACCAAGTACAAAGATACAAACGTATGCTAAAGTAAAGGATACCAAACCTATTCCCTAAAAAACTACCTAAAAATCTATGAAACAGGAGTTCACCTGATCCCTCAACTCCAGACAAATAGTTATTTCCTCTTTCAATTTTTGGTGGCATGTTTGGCAGATTCAATTACTAAGATTATTGGGCACCAAAACCGCTTTTGACCATCTATGTAGACTGAAAGGCAAATATTGGAAAAGTATCAAAGGAATCAGTTTCCATAGGTGGTTTTACATGACTGACCTAATATGTTTCTTTTATAGTTTCTCTCAGCATTTTACTATCAGCATTTATTAAAGAGAAAAATATGCTACAAATGGCATAGATGACATGATTAGCAAAAATTCTTCAGAAACAACCACTAATATAGAAATTATCAATACTGATGAAGCAATTAAGAAAAATCTCTTGAGATCTTATCAATTTCAGGAAAGAAGAAAAGCAAATGATATGAGGGGGTAAATTACTTTAAAAAATATTTTATTTGGGGAATGTCATCGTTTTTGAATTTGTTTCATTAGATAACTCATGTTTAGTAATCTATATATATAAATTGAATCGAGTATCTCTGGTAGTCTGAATTTCCTAAAATACAAAGATAACTAGCCATTGGAAGTGAATATTTGCACAAAACTATACATGGGAGTCACACAAGAGGTATGGATTTGGCAGTACAGCACAAAGGGGTGAAGGCTTGGTATGAAGCTCAAACTTTATATATCTTGAGAATGCAATAATTCTTTTAATTCTATGACTCTCAAAATCAAGATCCCTACAATACTCAAAGCACAGAGTTCAGGAGAAAGACCAAGGAAAACGCCAACAGAGTAATAAGAAAAGTCTAGTGCATGAGGAAAATGGGATTTGATAAAAACTTAAGTGAGCTTTTGGACTGCCATGTCAACAGTATCACCCTGCACTGTTCTTTTGTAACAGTCTTCATGCAGACTGTGAAAACAGACAACTGTATCTGAGTTAAACACATATTTCTTGAATAGTGTTAATTGTTAATAGATGAACGTCACGGAAGTAAAATTGTTTTTACACAAATGCTTGATTCAGATACAATGCATGCACCTCCAGACAGTTATGACTGCAGTACTAGGTAGTAGTGTGGGAAGTATCCAAATCAGAGTTTAAAAAGCTTGTAAAGTGGGAATTTAAAGTTATATCAAAGAACACTTTTAAAAGGATAATTGTCTATTTTAAAAAGAGTAAAAAATGTATTGCAAACAGTTTAGTCATCATCTATATACAGACTGGCTTCTTTTCTATTGAAAGAGGCCATCACCTTTTATTCTCTCCCTCTTTTCCTTCCTTTCAGTACTATTAGGAAACTCTTTACAAGTGCACCCTTGGACAATGCTGAGCAGTAATTATGACTTGCTGACGAAGAGATATGAACAATTACTGAGCCCATTTTGAAACCCTACACTAATAAAGTCATTAGATGCTGCCCTTGCCATGATCCTTCTAAAAGCTTCTGAAGTTACAAGAACACACAGCATTGTTTGCAGGGACAATTGCTGCTGGCAGAATGCAAACCTTGAGTTAAACCATGCTGCAAATTGATCTTGACATTCTGTTAAGACCGCCACTAAAAATCAAAAGCAGAGGAGAAAAGGAGAAAATGAGTGGGTAGGATGTAATCATGGAACAGGAGGGGTTCCTCCTCACCTTCTCTCCTCCCTCTTCACAAAACAAACCAGGGAGAAAATGACAAACTCTCCTGGTGTTTTGGAACCTTTATTTTAAAGCATTAATTAAGCCTTGACCTGGGATGTTTAGGATGGCAATACATTTCCTTTATAAGGATTTGGAAGGAAAATGTGTCATAAAGGAAATAAAGGAGTTTGGGGAAAATTATATGGAAATCTGGCATGAAGGCACTCTGGAAGTCTTAATACTCTGACCATAACATGTCCATCTGTTTTTATCAGCTACTTTGCAGAATCTATATCTTTTCGTAGGGAAGCAGCTGGAAATTAACACTCCTTGTGTCCCCCAAGGAGACACCACACCTGGGCTATATTTGCTGGATTAAATGGAAGCATAGGGTTAGAGTAACATGGTCAGCTAGCTTCAGCCAGGCATGAACCAGCAAGTAGTTTGGAATTAAGGGTAAGCCACTGTGATATGGCTAATTACTGAGATGGAAAGAGCAGGCAGACAACCTACTGATAATAAGAGATTTAAGCCAATTAACTCTTGCCAAAGATTAAGTAATGTGGAAAACTATTACTTGAATATCAAGGCTAACAAGTACCTGTCAGCACAGCAGTGTAAGTCTACAGTGACCTATTATACTGCACCCAAGGGCATTAAGTTCAAAAGCTAACATTGATAGGCAATAGGATTGTCTGTGAACACTGGTACTAACTGTGTAATGCTACATATGTTACACGTAACCTGTGTAACCCAGGCTCTGTCAGTAATTCCTAGGGTTCTATCTGCAGCTATTCTGAACGCCACTTAGAAATAGTGTGCAATGCCTAATTTAACACTTCGTGGCATGTACACTGATGTGACAAACATTTTTATCTCAGGAACTTACATATAAGCAGCTTGTTCTTCAGCACTCATACATTGCTGATGACCCAGTTTGCACTATCCTGGTCAAATTCAATGTTTAAATTTTCCAGAATGAGATAATCTAAAGCAATATCTATACTGGATGTACTAAGACATTAGCCACATGGGCCTATTCAGAACAAGTGATATCCATTAACTTACTTATTACTGGTTAATATGGGTGGTTTATTGTGCCACACGTATTACATGGCTTTCCCTGATGAAACAACTTTGGTCAAGAACCTGTAGTTCAACACCAAGGGCACTCACGTGTCAATATTCCCACTACCCAGTCCCAAATAGCTCTAATAGAGCTTTTTATATAGTTCTATGTATATTTAATTATGATGGTGCCCAGATGGACCTTTGTCTAGCCTCTTGACATACTGTACCATGAGGCAAGTCCACCATTCTTACATATCCAATGGGCATATTTAATCAATGCCACCACCAAAGCAGAAGGTTCAGAGTACCATCCCAAATGGCCCAATTTGAGAGACCAATTGCTTTAGAGGTATCACAGAGACTTGGTGAGTCTGGGGGAGAAACTTTGGAACCAATGGATAAACTCATCTTGGTTAGAATTCAATCCTCTTTCCAGATGGCCAGCAGGTGCCAGGGGCACTCGAGCTGAGGCCACAACAGCCTGGGGTACTAATGTTAGCAGATGATGAGGTATTCCTTCCAGCTATTTTTAGTTCATTCTCCAAGGAGAAGACTTTTGAAGGCTTTTGCTTTATTATTCCTATTAACGGCTGTTGGGGAAAATCATACAATTAGAGGGATATGGTAGCATCTCCGATGATATTTCCACTATCCAAGCTCATCTCTCTTATTCATTATGTTTCAAAAATCCTATTAGAGATTATTGGTTTAATCTATCAATAAAACACATATTTTAAAAGGTACTTTAATGCATTGACATTACAGACATAGCTCCCTTGGGAAGCTGACAACCTAACAGGGAGATAGATAATAAACATTCCATATAATGAATGCCATCAGTACAAGTTAGTACAGTGATACTATGGCAGTATACAGAATGTGCCTTTTTACCGAGACTGAGGCAAGGGAAGAATGGGAGTAGACGCAAGGCTTCCTAGAAGTGATTTGTGTTCTGAATTTCAAGAAATTATTCTCTCATAGACCATCCACTCACTATATTATGCTAAAAATATTTTTGTTGTTTATGTTTATTAGTTAAATCTACCATGGTTTTATACGTGTTACAAGTCCAAAGGGTTCCTGATCTCTGCTCCACTGTCTGCCTATAAGCAGATGCCAATACCAGCATGAATTATTGACAAAACAACTTCTTGAGATCTGTCTATCCTGATTGGTTGGCCTTAATGTTCAATTTGGTTCAGACCACACTGGATTACATTAGCTGGCCAACTCCTATTTTTTCTCTCCTCCATAATTCAGATAGCTAATTATGAAGTTTAAAGTACCAATATCCTTTTGTAAGAATAGCAACTCAGTAAAGTAAGAATGCTGCTAATATTAAAAAATCTCTGAAGAGTGAAAACCTATTATCACCTTCTGTGTGCCATCTCTTTCAAGTCCTTCCCTTGCTCACTCAGGTAGAGTGACTCAGTATGAATTTCATCTAAACTCCCAAGGCACCCTGTATATATTTCATATTACATATTAGCTCTTATGTCAGTCTTACCTACTAGACTACGAGTGTTTTAAGCATTAGCACTGTATCTTTTCCAAATTTTCATCCCCAGTGCATAGCACTGATCCTGGTTCATATTAAACATTCAGTAAATGTTTGAAAAGTGAAAGTGTTATCACTCAGTCTTGTTAGACTCTTTGTGACCCCCTGGACTGTAGCGTATAGCCATTTCCTTCTCCAGGGAATCTTTCTGACTCAGGATTGAATCTGGGTCTCCTGCACTGCTGGCAGATCCTTTAAAATATCTGAGCCACCAGAGAAGCAATAAATGTTTAATAAATGAATAAACACGGAGCAATATATACCTTTCTTAAGATATTTTAGCCACTTCCATTGAATTACAAGATCTCTTTGTTTACTATTATCTATTTGGTTTTAGCTTTTTCTTTACAGTTATATCCTACTGTTTTTATCAGGATCATTGTTTTACTGGATATTTGGGAAATTATATCCTCTAGCACCTTTCAAGACTAACAAGGGCTTTATGCCTACTGCTTTAAGAAAAAATGGCTCTGAAATGCAACTATACCTGGCAGCCAGTAACACTATATAGAATTTTCTAAGAAAGAAACTTCCATTTAGATATACAATACTGAAATTATAAGCAACATTCTTAAGTAGAATTAAATGAATACATTCAATTTGTCAAATTCTTATTGAGTTTCTTCCCCAGAATTTTGTAAAGTGCTTTGTTTAATGAGACAAATAAAATAAGTCCTTCCAGAAGATCATGATTTAGTGAGGGAGAAAAGAGGCAAGTAATCACTACTGTTAAAGTCTGATGTTTTAGTTAATATTTGGACTGTTCCACGATCAATCTAGAAGTTATTCTAATTCATTATACAGATATAGATTGGTTAACTTAAGTATTCAGCTTAGAAAGTTAATAGAATCATTTTGGAAGGGGGAAATCCAAACCATCTATATCTTCAGTGGTATATACCTGTGACATTCTATAGAAATCTGTTTCTTATTTATTCTGGTTTGTTAATGAAATCAGGCATTCTGGATTGTTAGCAAAACCAGGATATCTAACTTATAATATCAATTCACATTCATATTCTTATAACTTAACCATTCACTTAGTTCAATATCCTTCACTTAAAACAGAAGAGATTCACAGTAAATTATGGAGGACTAATGTTTCTGTAGGTTTAATCCATGTATTTCTTAAGCAAAAATAAAATAGTTTGGCAAGTCCTTTCCTGTCTTGGGCATCAATGTCCCCAGCCATCATATCAGAGGACAGTCTCATAAAACCACTAAGGAAGCATCCAGACTAAACAGCTTATAGACATCACAGATATGGAAACTCAAACCATCACAGAGACGGAAACTAAAACTTTTATTTAGATGAATCTATGGTAAATGGTAAGAAAATTGTGGCTAAAGCCAAACTCTTTTGGAGGGTAAAACATCAGCCTAAGTAATTCTCTTATAATTTTGTATATCAAAAGGAAATCTACTTTTACTCTTTTGGAGTAAAAGTATGGAAGTATGGAATGGAAGAACATTCCATTTCAGCAAATTTTCATCTTGTGTTTGTAGAATGTGAATTTTACCATAGGCCTTAACTGTAAAAATGAGCAGCTGTACACAAACAGTAGCAACATAATTTTACTTATTACTTTATAGAGATAAATATAATACCTTAAAATAGTATTTAATTTGTAATATGGATAGAATTTGACTTTGAGTAAGGATGCCAAATATTTTAAATCCCAGAAATTATGTTTTCTCCACATTGCCTTTTTTCTTGTTCCTATGTTTATTAAATTCCTAGATGTTTCTATTTACTGTTTAATATCATTTCTTTTTATTTTCATAACAGTAACTTAATAATGAGATGCCACATAAATGTAAATTGAAATATCCTATCATACCTCATAGTTGGTCTTGCAACTCCTTGAGAAAGAGCTCTAAAGCCTTAAACAAGGCCTTTATTTTGTGTTTCAAAAAAGTGTCATAAGGAGTTAATAGGACACAGCTGTACTGGCTCTTTCTAATAAGCAGCTTCTGTCGCTTTGGTCACCACAGGTGTCTCTGTAACCTGCAAACTCTTATTACTAGTGTATCAAAGTTGTGCTACTTAACAGACTTCTTTAGTAAAACATAACAAAGCAATTACATGGCTGTTGATTGCCAGTCATAAAAAAAACCCTCAAACACTGCTTTTCAAAAGAAACTACACTGCAATTTTTTGTCATTGTAAAATAAAAGGAACTAAGGAATTAAATGGAGGATAGAACAAAATAACAGCAGGTAGCCTGCTGAACTTAGCCACTACAGATGGTTTAGAAATAGTGTTTCCTTCTCCATCAAGTTGTGGATAAAAGGAAAGGAGGAGATTCCTTACTGCCAGTGAATGGCAAAAGATTTAGCCAAGTCTCCAGTCTATGTATTTTGCCTCATGAAAGACCTTCGATGCTGCATTTTTATCTGTTTTTGGCACTGCTTTTCATCACCTTTAACTGAGTGTGAATAATAACCTGATTTAATTTAAACAAATACAGGTGCTAAAGGTTCTTTATTTATGTATAACAGGGAATATTTCCAAGGCAGAACGAAGTCATCCTATGAAAATTCCTAACCATTTACTTAAAGAAATGAAGTATTAGATGAAGAAATTGCTTCAACATTCTTTTGCTTCACTTTTAAGGGAAGAATCATCTTTCTTTTCAGATTCATATTACATAAAACAAAGTCTGAATGGTGAGCAAAAATTCAGTGAGCCATAAAATAATAAAAAGACAAATCAGATGATTTCCAATTGTTCTACAGTCATTTAAATCATGTAACTACAATAGGATTGCCTTGAAATGAATTAATTTAATTTCCATGTTCATAAACCAGGAGGCTGTGATTATGATTGTGTTAACACCACCCAAAGTTGCATCACAGGATGTTATGGCCACATGTGTAATTAAACACGATGAAATATATTTCAGATGGTAAACTCAAATAGGCAAAATATGAAGAATTATTCATTACTTACAGATATTATGATTAACAAACAAAGTAAATTTATCCTGACAGCTAGGAAAGGGAATTTTTTTTTCCTACTGAGAATATGGATGTATTGCTGGCTGTGTGCAAAAGAATGTGTGCAACAAAGCGATTACATCAATTAGCATATGCTAGAGTTAAGCTATTACCAACTCCACTGGACTGGTCCAGAATGTCCTGCCTTCATCACTGGAATTATTAAGAAAGTAAACTTACTAGTAGGATTATACATTAGATTTTCCTTGTATTTCCTGAATATTATTCGAAACAGATTTTTAACGTTCAACAACATATTAGAACATTAGAAAATACAGTACAAAGAAACATGTTTTATTATTGAAAAAAGACAAGAACAATGTATTTTGGTTTTGGTTTTTGGGTTATTCCTGAATTTAAGAAATCTTTTATTAGTTAAAGTATTTTTTCACAATTGTAAATAACTGCATATATTAACTACAACAGTTTTTATCTAATTAAATGTAATAATAGAAAAGCTGAGGATGAAAATGTTTATGATGATAAATCAAATACAATGATGACTTAAAAAAAAATAAAAGCCCAACTTATAACTTATGAACAACAGTATTACCTTGCTCTGTTGGCATCCTTTGTCAGATCCCAAGCCCAGGTTATAAAATTTTGACTCAGATAAGAGACAATAGATTCAGCACAAAGCATTTGTGAGCAGAACACGTTGGTTAATACACTTTCATCATGGTGGAGGTAGATAGCAAGAAGCTTTCTCTGAAAAGAGGAGAAAAGATTGATGAATTAAAATATCCACTAATGTAACCTTTCTTGAATTTTGAAAGGCACAATCAGTCAATACAAACAACAAAGATAAAAATTAAATGTTATTCCCTAAGAGTATCTGACACCTGGAGCTCCTAAAGCATCTACTAATATGAATACATTTTGCTTCGGATGATTATACTCTGTCTTACAGACTGCTGTCACAGATTCCTGTTAACATGTGCAAGCCTATCTCAAGCATGAATCAAAACAGGATTGCATTTTCTTTAAAGGAAATGTAATTACAATTCTTCATATTTAGTACATACTTTATAAGTAAAGGAAAAATTAATTCTGAGCTATTCAACAATACAGAGAAAAAAATACCGATTAAGATTGAATGTGAAAATCTCCTCTTACATATTTTTTATGTTTTTAACCTGAACACTGAAGAGTCTCTTCTACTTGAAAGAAAAAAGTCTGAAATAACTTTTGTTTTAGCTCCACAGGTAATTTCAAAGTCCTTAATGTTTTCCCATGTCAAAGTCCTTACTTCAGAACATGTGATTGATATCTACTTGCTATTTGAAAGGATGATAGAAAAATGTTTACTTCACATGAGTTCTTTCTAGTTTATATTTCAGAAAATATCCAATGTAGTTTCTCATATAGAAAATTATTCTTTCCTTTTTGCCTGATAAAACTTGCTTTCAGGAAATGACATTTGCTCTTTTAAATGTACCCTCTGTCATATCTAGATAATCAATAAAATAACTGAAACTAAAAACTGATATTGAGCAATATAATTTGCAAATCAGCTTTAACCACAACAATGGTTGTTAAAGAACCTAAATTGTCCTTAACTAATTTTCTGGTGCTACCCTATAGAAGAGCTGAGTTTAAGAACAGCCAGTTACCAGGAAATGGAAAGGTAAAATATTATGATAAATACACAAACTAATCTGTGAAAGTCTGGTGAAGGACAATTTCAAGGAAGCTTAGAGTCCTTCCCCTCATATTGAAAAAGAATGTGATGATGAAAAAAAAAACTGCTGTGTAGTAAGATGAACAAAAGAAGGGTTTTTATTATAACTCAGGGTTTTTATTTATTTAACCCATTCACAGAAGAAGGGTTCATGCTGATGAACATCTGATGCTTGGAATTATGTTGATAAACAATCCTAATAATAATAATAATCATTATTTTCTTCAAAGGAAAATTTTGTACTAGATGAGGGTAGCCAGAAGTAGATGCTTCCAAAATGAGTGTGTTAGTTACACACCCATTATCTACTTTAATCCCTAGAATACCACCTGTAAAATAGTATTCTTAACTTTATTAACCTATGAGGAAACTGAGCTTTAGAAACCTGACTTATCCTAAATTTCACAACTAATAAGTAAGTATTTTATCTGGGATTGGAATCCAGACTAACTGACTCCAAGCCTAGTGTTCTTTCTTTGATACTGCAGAAGTAGCAAAGAACCCAACTACACTACACTCCAGGCTTAGAGAGCTTGTAGAGTATTAAGGCACCAGATGCTCACACATCAGTACTTTTGGAGCCTCAGAGACAGCATGTAATGTGAATAAGGGCAGAACTCCTGAGTATAAGTAGCTCCAACAGTAGCTGCTTCCAGGTGTCAATTTATTCATTCAACAAGTATTTGTTAAAATATTCTTTGTCTCAGGCTCAGCAGGAAGCAGTAGTGATGAAACATCGAACAAGAAAGGTTTAGGGTTTTTTCATCTATGTTGACACCTGCATATAATAGTAGCTGGTATCTAGGAAGTCTGTAATCAGATACATTGTGGGAGAGATATTTATCTGGAAGATTCCTACTCAATCTTTAAGGCTCAAAGTAAATGCCTCTATGAAGCCTTCCCTGATTCTCCAAGGCAGTGTTATGTGCTTCCTTTTTGGGCCTCTATCTCTTCTGTTATAATTGTTAACCAGTTTCCCCTCTAAACAAAGTCTCTCAAGGGTAAGGACAGGATCTCTTTTGGTCTTCTTTGCACCCCTAAGTTAGCACAGGTCTCAGCATATTTGAGGAAAGAAACAGGAATGCTGGTATGTATCAACGACAGCCCTCTGGCAAAAAAGACACCAAATGGTAGCCAAATCACTTTTAGTAAACCCATCTAGAAGTCTCCTGCTTTAGGGGTGGGAATGTGAACCCTGCAGCACTAACAAGTCCTCTTCCTAGAAGCTCTCTAGCCCAACAGACAGAGAGATGTCAACCTCTAATTCTGCTTGACTGTATCTCAGCAACTACATTTAAAGAGACACTGGGAACAAGAGAGCCGTCCATTTTTGAATCAGCATATTTTTAACCAAACAATAGCAATGGCTATATCTTTAAAATGCTTATTTCTCTCAAGAACACTGCAATGGAACATTTAGACTTTGGGAAAGAGATTAGCAATTTACATTGCTATATCACTGATTTAATTTGAATGCTCTTCCAAAACAAACACACATATACTGAAGAGGCTACTAAGAAACCCAACATGGAGAGTTCCCTATAAGTGCAGCCGACCGTGTTGACTGAAACTAAACTTGGAAATCCAGGGCACTAATGCACAATATCAAGCAATAAAAAGCATCTCTTTAGCAATATTTAATTTAAAAAAAGAAGAAAGAGGCAGGCGAAGATCAGGCACTGTCTGTTTTGGAGGATCAACCATTCTGCATTTCAAAGCATTGGTCCCTGCAATATCCAGGTTACTGTGCTAGAATCTCGACTATTATATCGCGGTTGTGAGAGGGAGGGCAAAGATGTGTTTACTCAGTGATTAGGCCCTTAGAATAAGCCTCTAGCTCCTAGAGAGACAGCTCACCACTTATTCATTTGGACCAATTCACAAAGCCTAGGAAGATTAAACATCCATGCTGAGAAGACAAGCGAATGCAGACGGTGAAAAAGAAATAAAAATTCTTTAAAAACTCTGAGATGACTTCATTATTTTTCCACAAGGAAACTTTAGGAAAGTGTTTAGTTAGAGAAAAACCCACATTGACCTCTCTCTAAACCCTTAATCTTCCCTTTGTGGTGGCGCTGCTTTGTGGTGAGCGACTGGCTCGCCTCGCCCCTCTTTTCACTGGAAGCTGAGAGAAAAAAGGCTCTGGAGAAACAGTTTTCGTTACACGGACACAAACCCCTGACACTGTTAAACATGAGATGCCAGGAAAACACACTTTAAAAAAAAATTCTTACTTTAAGCTCTAAACTGTGAGAAAGGAGATGATACAAAGAGTATCAGAGAAGGATCTTCAGGTTGGGGGTATTCCCATAGTAGCTTTCAAAAGAAAAACTGAAAAATCTTAAAATAATCTTTTCTCCCAAACATAACGCTTTCAACTTTCAACAAATTTTTTTTCTTCTGCTATTATGACAGTAAAAATAGGTAAAATGTTAAGACTTAATAATATGAAAACGCTACTAAATTTTGGTTACCTAAATCTCTGATTAAACTATAGGCACCTAAATGAAACCCCCCTAGACTCAGATTTCTGATTACTTTATTGACTCAACTAAACACCGGCCAAAACAGTGAGAACTGGGTTGAGCATATCAGAAAACTGCTTTTGTGAAGAAAGGGCATTTAGTACATAGAAAAAGCATAGGAAAATGTTTTGTTTTCCATTACTATAACCATTTTTCCCTTTGGCCCATTAATAATTCAGTTCAACAACATTTACAGAGTGCCTATGTGTTAGGCATCGAGAATATAAAGATGAATAAAACAAAGTTCCCTTGCTCTCTAAAAGTTGGGGGTCTGGAGGGGATGGCAAATGCGGAAAGCAAAGTTTTAATTGCAGTGTTATATGAGAAGTAATAAGATCAGGGCATTTAAAGAATGTACATTTTATTTGTCCTTTCTAATTTGGCAGAGAAAGTGTAAGTCTGGTTGAGGAAAAAGGCAAGCAGCCTAGCTATATTCTCCTCAGACTCCCTCTTTGTGATCTAGGTTTTGGTAACACAGTTAAAGGAAAGCCTCCAAACATTAAAGTAACAGAAAAAACTGTGCTAAATCCAGTTTTGCCACTTAACAGCTGTGTGATTATGCAGGCAAGATGTAAAGATTGTGGATATAGTAGGTAAAATACCTATTTACAATGTGTGGCCCATAATAGGTGCCGAATAAAATGCAGCCGTTAGGTTCAAGATTCTGAAAATATCCATGCAAAATAAAGAATTTAAAGGCCATTTCAAGATAAATTATAGCCATAAAAATACAGTTTCTTCATTCCTCCTACTAGTGTTTGGAATGCTTAATTGTGTCCGCAATTTCAGGGCTTCACTAATCTTCATATTCAAATCCAGGTGCTAAGGTACTAAGTTGACCCTTAGAAAATGCCAGGGTGACAGCAACCAATGTGACCTGGCCCTGAGCTACAGTAGCTATTGTATTTAGACACTCAGCATCACTGAACTACAGAACATTAGGGCTGGAAGAAATGAGCTGGCTATGTCTCAAAATAAGCCAGGCACAGAGCAGACACTCAGAAAATATTTGCTGATGGACTGAAAAGAAAGTTGTCTAGTTTCTTTTTAGGTACCAGAATATCCATAATTTGTGTGTTCAATGATTTTAAAGTTGATATGACAAATAATTTCTAGAAATGGTATTTCATAGCTTTTTCAGGTATAAGAATTAAAATAAAAATAATTATCTTTGTGTAAATTGGGACCCAATTTTATTTCTCTATTTTCAGTTTCCCTTCTCCTTTTATATCATCGCCATAATAGTCAGAATCATCACTCTTCTTTTAAGTTTGGGGGTGGTTTACTGATACAAGCCACTGATAAAATGATACAACAGTAAACACCCTTTTATATTTTACCTAGATTGATCAATTATTAACATTTCGCCATATTTGCTCATTCTTTTCATGTTTCTGTCCCTGAAACATTTAAAGCTGCACATATCATGACACCTCCACTCTACTTTAGTGTCTGTCTCCTAAGAAATAAGGATATTCCCTTACATAATCATTATTTCTTTACTCACATCTAAGACATTTAATATTGTTTACAATATTTACAACTTAATATTGTACAATTATCTAATACAGAGTCCATATTCAAATTTCTCCAGTACCTCAAAATGACCTTTGTAGCTATCTTATTTATTATTTTAAATATAGGCTCTAATTAGTTCACGGCCAGTTCTAATTAGTTCATCCAGTTCACTGCCCACTTCCACAATCTTGTTCCTATATATGGATATTCATAGATCCAGCCAGCATTCAACCAAGACTCAAGCACATAGTAAGAACTTTGGCACAGCAACATGAAGCTACATTGTCTGGAAACAAATTCCTGCTGTGCCACCTCCCAGCTCTGTGACGTTGAGAAACCTATTTCTCTTTTCTGTGCCTTGGGTGACACATAGCTTTGGAAGTCCAACACTCTTAGATGGGAGTGGTGACATGACTACTATATAGAGGGGGTCCTTGGGTCTAGGCATGAACAACAGACAGGCTGCTTCTTTATGAAGGTGATATTTGAGCTGAAATTTTAACTTTAGGGTGATAGTGGAAAAAAGGAAGTGGAAAAGGATAGTGGAAAAAAGGAAATGAAGAGTGGAAAAGGCCCTGTGATGTCAATGGCCTGATATATTCAAAGGACTCCAAGCTAGTAATTTTGAAGAGTAAAGAATCAGAGTGCAGACTGATTTTGGAGCGAATTGTGACACTGTCTTTTTTTTTTTTGCTCCTAAAACTGAGTTCAGGGACCAACTGATAGCAACCAACTAGAGAAGTTCCGGAAGAAAACAGCCACCTAGTGAAGATGAAGAGATGCTAGGATGGTATCTTTTCCCTCTTACTTCCTAAAGCAGATGTTGGAATGGCACTCTTGAAGACACAGTATATGTCTGAGATGTCTTTGAGTCTCACACTGGGAGATTGCTCGTGTGAAAGTCATAAGTTAAACAAACAAACAAACCAAAAAGCCTAAAGCAAAATTAAACTCTCTTTGTAAAATAAGGTAACAAGTGTTCACTGGGTACAGAGCTTTATCAGTTTGCATTGTTCAAACTGTATTACTCAGGTCATAAAATATCTTTGAGAAAGATAAACATGTGTCTAAAGTTCTTATGAATAAGGAAATTGGAAGCCTGGGACTTCCCTGGTGGTCCAGCGGTTATGAATCTGCCTTCCAATGCTGGGGACACAGGTTTGACTCCTGGTTAGGGAATTAAGATCCCACAAGCCGTAGGGTGACTAAACCCACGAACCATAACTAGATAGCCAGTGTGCTGAAACTAAGAGCTGAACAGTGTGCTGAAACCAAGAACTAACAGTCAGAAATAAATAAATGTTAAAAAAATAAACTGGAAGCTCAATTGACTGGCTGTTACAGCAAACTGTTTTTACTTTTCTTTTCTGTGAAATATTTACTTATATTGCTTGCCCCTGCTGGGTCACTGTCCTCTTTTAATTGATCTTTAGAGTTCTTGATGGGGCTTCTTGTTCTTCATAAGCGTATATGCTAGAGAAATTAAGTTCCCAATACTTCTAATAAAGATACTGGGCAGGCCCTGCTTAACATCAGAGATACTTTGAGTTTCTTAATATAGTTATTTATAAAAGACTGTAAATGACAAGGCAAATATAAAACCAACAGATTCTACTGAAATGCTTCAGAGGAAAGAAAGGTCAGAACACATTAGTGTAGGTCTATGACAAAAGCAGTATTATTCTCTGTTTTGTTAGGCACTCCAAGAAGGGTGTGGGAGAAACAGGATACTAGAAGATACACATGTATAAAAAGGTATACAAAAGCTAAGAGGCTGTGAAACGCAGGAGTCAAAAAGTTTGTAAACTACACTGCGCTATTATTGTACTATGATTTTCTAATCATTGCCTGATACTCCACAATTACACATATACAAACATACACAGTTGCTCAGTCTCTGCCACCAATTTTTCCCTTTCCATCCATTCTATTGATACAAACTGCCACCACAATACTTATTTCTTTGACAGTGTCACCCTCTTCTTCAGCACTTTTAAAAGCTAACTACTACCTCACAATAACAATAGTCTTTAGCTGGTATTCACGGATTTCCATGTTGAAACCCCAGTCTACTTCTCTATTTCAGTCTGATTTCTTACTGCTCCTTTACGTGTACCAATTATGTAGGCCAATTCATCTCCCCTAGTATGTGCATCTGAATAGCTTGGTTACTGTGAAGGTAAGGATTCATTATTCCAAGGTGGGTTAATTGCCAAGGTACTTTAATCTCCATTTCAGAGAAAATTTTGGCTTATATAGTCAGTTTCAGGTTCCAGGTTCAAATCCAAATCTGCCTGATTTATTCAATGTCCATCTACTAAAAGCAAACAATCTTAAAGATGTTTCACAAACATTTTGAAGATGTTTTGCTTATTAATTTCTTGTTAACCTTGTGAGGTATGCGCTATAATACAAATTTTTAAGTTGATGCTCAGAGAGATTGAGTAACCTAATTTTAATAGCACATGGCAAGTAAATGGGGGCTCAGAATTAAATATAAGAATTCCCATTATTTTTCTTTCTACCGTACTCTTTATATTTAAATGAAAATGTTTAAGATTAGATATGGAACAAACTTCTTAAATTTATGAATGGAATACTTAAGAGATGCAATTTAGCTTTTTATCCTTTACAAATAGGTAGTATGAGTAACAGATACTTCCTAGGGACAAGGAGGGCTCCTTAAGAGAAATGATACAAATATGACTAAAGCCCACTAATAAAAATCAGCCTTGCTTTTCATATTTTAGTAAATTTTACCTACACAGCTTTTTGAATATGGTTATATGGCTCTCAAAAAATGGTGAACAGCAATAAATCGAGAAGAATGCTTCACACAGCAGCGTATCTTAAAACTAATTAATTTTAACTAATTTAAAAAATAATTTTATTATAAACATTAAAGATTTTTACAACTTTAATTAGGTAGATCTGATAACTCAGAGAATTAGAGGCAAATTCTAGATAAGCTAACTATATACTGTTTAGTGGAAATATCTAATTACAGAACAGCATATTTCGTATGGCTGCACTTCTATAAAACCCAGCAACATTTTTACTGATGTATATGTTTGGAGACTTTTCTTTTTTAAACCACATTTAAAAGTGCTTATTTTCAGGTTTAGGATTATGAGGTAACTTAATTTGCTACTTTAAATGTATCTGTATTCTTTTCTTTTAACAAACATTTCATTTATATGAAAACATACTTCAAAAATTATACTAGCATCATAGTTCTTATCTCATACATGTGCCAGATGCTATCCTAGCTGTCATAAAAAATTACTCTAAAGACACTGTCTGCCTTTAAGGAATTTAAATTGAAAGGAAAACAAAGACATGATGAACAAACTGCATATTTTCCAAAGCACAAATTGGTCTGTTTGGCTGATTTTTCTGGATGAGAGAGTGCTAGAAACTTATCAATTGCAGTTCTGGCTTCAGATTTGATTAGTGCTTATTTCTTTTTAAAAAACATTGACCAGGGATGGTTTTTAGGTTCTTAACTTGAGGAAGTAGAAACAGCACCACCTTGTTGCTTAGCTGCTCAGTCGTGTGCGACTCTGCGACCCCATGGACTGTAGCCTGTCAGGCTCCTCTGTCCATGGGATTCTCCAAACAAGAATTCTGGAGTGGGTTGTCACTTCCTTGTCCAGCACTACTTTAAAATGGGCCAATTTTTTAAAATGAGTGAAATAAAACCTGATAATGAACAAAGTACTGTTAGAGCAAAGCATTCATTTTAGAGCTATAAATGCTCAAATGGGTTCTCAAGATTCCTTTATGGAACTGTTCTTAAAGTTAAGAACAGTTTTTTATTATTTTTTTACTCATGTACTGCATAAAAAAATCAGTTTTGGTATTTTTCAGATTATTTTCCATTGCAGGTCATTATAAGATATTGACTATAGTTTCCTATGCTATACAGTAAACTTTATTGCTTGTTGTGTATCTATTTTCTGCGACCCATGGACTATACAGTCCATGGAATTCTCCAGGCCAGAATACTAGGGTGGGTAGCCTTTCCCTTCCCCAGTGGATCTTCCCAACCCAGGAATCGAACCAGGGTCTACATTGCAGGCAGATTCTTTACCAACTGAGCTATCAGGGAAGCATTTATGAGGAGATCCCACTTAATCCTCAAAACAACCATATAAAGTAAATACATATTATCATCAACCCTTCTTTTTTCTAGATTAGAAACAGGCTCATTACTTGTTTGGGAACACAGAGTTACTAAGTGGGAAATCAAGAATTAAAGCACTGGTTTCCTTAATTTATGTGTAATATTTGGAAACAGCACTGGGTCTGAAGTGAAGATCTAAGGAAGTATAACAAGATTACTGCTATCAAAGCCCAGTCTCCCAAAGGGCGGCTGGGAAAGGAACAATCTTTCACCTGGGACATAAGCCCTGGCACTGGGATTTTTACTGCTGTTGATTTTTAGTCACTTACAAATGTCTAATCATTCTCTGGGGGGCTTTGTGTTGTGAAGAGATCTCAGGGACAGCAGAACTGAGAAAGAAACTTCTTTAGGGGAAAAAGTCCCAAGGAATCATGGGTGTGGCTGGTGGTAACTTCTGCACTATAATTAAGGAGGCAAACCACTGGCTCTTCCTTATCTATAGATAAAATGTAAGCTTCATTCAACAAATATTTTTTAAACACCAGGTAATGCTAGAGCATCACAGACCCCTCTATGCTCCTGTTGATGTTCTTAGCCTCATCATACCAGGCAATCCAACTCTCTGTCTTGCATTGTTTCGCTCTCTGTCTTATTTTTTTGGTTGTACCTTCCCTGGTAACTTAGATGGTAAAGAATCCACCTGCAATGCAGAAGACCCAAGTTCAATCCCTGGGTCAGGAAGATCCCCTGGAGAAAGGAACGACAACCCAACTCCAGTATTCTTGCCTGGAGAATTCCACAAACAAAGGACCCTGTCGGGCTACAGTTCATGGGGTCACAAGCAGACGGACACGACTGAGCAACTTCCACCCTCAATTACAATCTTCTGGTATTTCCTTATGATCTTCTTTTTGTTTAGAATTCTATTTGCCTGTTTTATTTATCTTACAAGATTTAGGTCAGAAGTACCTCCTCTAGAAATCTCCCTGAACTTCTAAGGTCGATGAAGTACCTCTCCTCTTTGCTCCTATAGCATTTTACATTTATAGCATTTTATAGATCTATTTATATATTGTTTTATCTTCCTTACTAGGGCTTCCCAGGTGGTGCTAGTGGTAAATAACCTGCCTCCAATGCTGGAGATATATAAGAGATGCAGGTTCAATCCCTGGGTCAAGAAGGTCCCCTGGAAGAGGGCATGGCGACCCACTCCAGTATTCTTGCCTGGAGAATCCCAAGTACAGAGGAGCCTGGAAGGCTATAGTCCATAGAGCTGCAAAGAGTCGGACATGACTGAAGTGACTTAGCATACATCTTCCCTACTAGACTGTGGACACGTCAAGGACAGGAAACCTCTATATCCTAGGTCCTTAAATAGACATACAATAAATATTTATGGCCTTCAATTCAATCAACATCCCTAACAGTTAAGGGCAAAGAAGAGATCATAAAACCGATTAATCCATTATCAGAAGTCAAAACTTTCCACAAAATACTTAAACACAAGAACTTAGAATACCTGTTTCACTGAAGTTGGAGCTCTGCTTTGAACAATATTGTAAATTTCTCATGAAAAAGGCAGAAAGAACGTGAGTACCCTCACCAAGTGCTCTCAAATGAAATCAGTTTGAAGCAGTTTTCATTAAGATGGATTGAATGTGTATCGTGAGAAACACTTTATCAAATGTAGTGTTTTACTTAGTGATTAACTATATACCAGTTGATGAAGCTCCCCAAATCCTTTGTAATCCCACCACTCCAATAAACATTTAATGAGTATATAAGTTCAAAAAGCCTAGCAGAGGATTTAAACCTTCAATCTTGTTTTTATTTACTCTTGGAACTCAATTTCTCACTTCAAGTGAAGATTGCTGGTGCTCAAGGCTCATCTGTTGCCCTGGTAAAATTAATGTGTCTCCCACAGTTTAAATTAAACATGTGATGTTTAAGATGAAAGAAATTTAGTAACAATCCCACAGTATCGGTCAAACTTGCCTTAAAATGTTTGAACATAATAGGAAAACTCCTTTCTTAAAAATGATTCATTCAGAAGTTTTTTAAAAAATATCAAAAACAATTTCTTTTAACTTTCAAATGTGCAGTCTGAAAGAAGAGATGAGTTTGATAACTGAATACAGTAGTTTAGCAGTTAGCACTGAAAAGCTTCTCGAAGTAAGACGGTATAGTATAAAATACACTTTTATACGTTCAATCAAAAGAACATCTGCACTTTTACTTGGCCTCTACTGCTTACCCTTGATTTGCCTTTGGTTAAGTAATGTAGTTTTCTGAGCTTCATCATCTCTACAATTGGAATACTGATATTATGTATCCCTATCTCACTGGTTTGTTGTGGGGTTGAAATGAGGTATGTATGCATAGGAAAAAGCTTCACAAGCCATAGTACACCATTAAACCTAAAGCAGTAGTACTATTTCTATACTTTCTAAACCATTGTTTTTAATTTTAAAAGAATCTGTATATAATTTGGTTGATGACTAAAATAAATGTTTCTTCTCAGATTTAATTTTGAATAACTTATCCACTATGCAGATAAATCTTAAGTTTAGAGCAATGTAATAAATGATACATAAACTGCTATTGATCTTCAACTTGGAAAAGAGAAATGAAGAAAGGAAAAAACCCTGGGTAAGCAGAAAAAAAGATAGTTTAGGAGTCCAAAGAAGTCAATGGATTTTGACATCAATCTAATATAAAACAACACATTTAATTACATGAACCAATGACTTTCAGTTGTTAAAATACTAATTCACTAATCAAAAACAATCAATTGTTTCATTAGAAATACCACAAATTATTAAGAATTTATGTTCCTCTAGGGATCAGCAGTCTGAATAAATCCAAATGCCAATTTACTGTACAAAGACATTCAGTAAAAAGTTCTTTCATCTATTACATATTGTATATTTAAATAATATATCATCACTGAAAGTTATACTGTTTCTAATAGCTTTTAAAATGGAATTCAACAGATGACTATGCCTATTTGGGAGCTATATTTAGGTTATAAAAGACGCTTGTATTTTCTGGTTACTCCAACTGCTTAGCAATCTTGCTGGAAAGCAGAGACAAATTAACTCCAAATACATTCATACCCAGGAATGAATTGAAAAATAGATTATTTTAAAACTATAAATATTCTTTCAAACATATTTATGTTCAATAATAAGTGATTGTTTAAATACAATAACATCACCATACAATGATGGACTCTATAACCATTAAAAATCTGATTATAATAAAGTATTCAGCATTACTTAAAAAGCATTCTTGCAAAAAAAAGAAATTCACCTGAATCTAACAAAGCTTTAAGCCTTAATATCCATTTCTCAGGAAATACAGTGATAGAGGAACAAGTTAAATAATATCACAAGGAAACAATCACACAAATCAAGAATTTAGAACAATTTGTAATCATCCAACATGATTTCTTCACAAAGCAAATGTCATAAAAACAGGAGGTGGGGAATAAAGGGGGTGTTTGCTTAAAAGGGTATAAGAAATCTAACTAACAAATATAATTTGTTATCCTTGACTGGATCATGGTTTCCCAATCAACCAGTGAAGTTTGAATATGCACTGGATACTAGATGATGTTAGGAAGTTATTGTTAATTATGTTACAAGCAATACTGGTATTGTGATTCTGTAGGAAAATATCATTATTTTTGAAAAGTGTATGCAGCTGTTTTTATGGGTAAACTATGCTGTCACCTTGAAATGGCTTAGCAAAAATAATGAATACATAAGGGTATCCTAACTTATGCAGTTTGTTTCAATAATTTCAAAAGTTTAACTGCTAAAACTTAAAAAAAATTTGCAACTTTAGATTTCTTTTATATTTGCTTTTATGAATTAAAATAATAAATTCAAAATTATTTCTGCTCCAAAGTTTGCCATTTTCAATCAGAGGGACTGAAACAAAAATTTACCATAAAAATTTATTAATCAAAATCATAAATCTAATAGCATAAATAATGTAGATAACTAAATTTCAAATGCTGCTTCTTTATAAGTATGTAGCAGTTAAACTTTTGAAGTTATAAGGCTTAAAATTCCATTAAAACTTTAGGATGTCCTGTATATAAAGAAGCAAATATGGGGTAAAATTTTAGTGATTATTAAGTCTAGGTATAGGTGATTTGAGTGTTTATTGTACTATTCCTTTACTTTTTCTGTATTAAAAATTATTTTAGTAAAAGTTGAAATATTATAAAATAAAATTAAGGAAATGATCATATAATATTAAAAGGTGAAAATAAGCTGTTTTAACAGGATTATAACATGACCAATTTCTTGTTAAATGTGTAAATAAGTTCAACAAAATATATAATAAAAATATGGAAAGAACATATATCATAAAGCTAATCTGCATTAGAATGTATTCTTTGTGCTTTTTAGTATCTTCCAAAACCTGTATAGAAACTATAACACTGTATTACTGTAAATATGTCTTCAAATATAAAATCCATTTAATATAGTTTTAATAGTTAAAAAATTGATGGTTAAAACAGACTTTACATGGGCTATTCAACTATTCTTAGGGTAAATAACAGTTTATATTTCTTAATCTACTTCACTGAGCTGTCAATGACAGATTTAAATTGATCACTAATTACTGTCTTAGAATTCCATTTTTCAAAGTTGTTTTAGATGAATTTTTCTTTACGTCATAAGTAGAAACTAGAAATTCCAGAGCCATCCTTGCACTCTATTCTCAAAATTCCTAATTCTAAAACTTTTACTCTAACTCCATCTACACATTAGTCCTTCCTTCCTCCCTTTCTTCCTTTATTCATTAAACATTCAGAGTATTTACCTAACCAGGTGAAGAGCAAGATGAAAGGTATTCTTAACAGTAAGGCACCATTAGAAAAGAGTAAGATTACGGGGAAATACAAATAGTACACTACTACTACATTAATTAAGTGTAAGGCAGGAAATGGGAAAAGCTGAAGCTGTACAGGTAGGCAAGAGCCAGATAACTGAGGCCTGGACTGCAGTGTCAACATATAAATAGAATAATCACATAGAATCTTCTTGCTCAAAATATAACTACTGATTTCTTGTTACATATTTCAATCTTCTTGATTTTAAGATCACAAAGCTCATTTCTGTATTCAAAGAAAAATCTTTTTGTTGTCTAAAATGACTTTTAGGAAAAAACATTACAGTTATTAGATATATACTATTAGAATCATTTGGGGAAAAGACTGAAGGACAAATCCTTTAGCAAGAAACTGTCAATCACATAACTAAAAAGAACACAAGTACATAGCCTGGTCTCTTTTAAGCATGTCCATCCCTTTTTCCCCCTTAAAAAAGAAAGAAAGAAACCCTATTTCAAAGCTTGACAAAGTCTTCTGCAAGAGCCAGTAGTACTCTTATCATACTACTGCTCTCTGACTGAAATGGGCATCTTGGTGATGATTAGGTTGGGAAATGAACCAAAAATCAAGTCTTCAATCTGAAAAAAGAGGAAAACATTAAGCATTGCCTCAGGCCTGGTGGTAAACCTACGGGATGCATTGTTTAATTAAAAAAGGTAAATTGCACTTACATCTCGGGCTTTCACATAGAAGGCCTCTTGAAAAGCTGCTTCTAATGAGCCAATAAAAAATACAGGATGGCAGTCACCATATCTATAGGAAAAATTGTGTCTATTAATTAAAATACATTTCAAATTTACTTCAAGTTTCATAAGTCTAACCAATAACTTTTAAGTAAATGTTGGGGCTAATGTCTCTTTCAGTATAGACAAAACATTGAAGAATTTCTTTAAAGGCGTCATTAGTGTTTTGAACTCTTCTTGGCCTCTAGAGATAGATCAGAACACTGGAATTGTAAGTACATCAAGCAAATGGACTTAGTAAGTGCCCCATTGCCATTTATAAATAGTAATTCCTGGTTACCTATTTCCCTAAGATTTTCTGATTACAACAGCCTTAACTTTCCATTTTAGTTCATTTATTCTGGAAGTCCAACACAGAGAGAAAAGATGGTCCCTTGCTAAGTTTCCAAATTATATTACATCAGAAAATAGAACTAAAGAGAAATATCATTTACATGAAAATTTAGGTTTAAATATTTAAACACCTTAGGAGAATCTCAAATACACAGAAAAATCTGTATTAGACTATTAAAAGAAGAAATGCTAAATGATTCCAAAAAAATTAAAAGATTCATTTACATTTAAAAATGTTTAATTGTCTTTTTATCCAATAATTTAAAAATATTTTGTTTGTCCTAGGATATACTAAAAATTAGTATCCTATACCTAGTCCTTTTGGACTTCCCTAGTGACTTAGCAGTACAGAATCTGCCTGCAGTGCAGGAGATGTAGGTTTGATCTCTGTTGCGAAGATCCCCTGGAGAAGAAAATGGCAATCCACTCCACTATTCTTGCCTGGGAAACCCCATGGTCTGAGAAGCCTGGCAGACTATGGTCCATGGGGTCACAAAAGAGCTGGACATGACACAGCGACTAAACAACAGCAGCCTAGTCCTTTTGCAAATATCGTCAAGATATTAAATTAGTAATCCATTTATTATGCTTCTATAATGACATAGAGATAAGATAAATACATCTCTGAAGTGGCATAAGTAGTTTATAGTTATCTGATTGGAACACTCTATATTCACTATCAGGACTATATTTATAGATAAATGTATACTTTAAATACTTTAAGGATAAATTTTAAAACAATCTATGATTAAAGTTGTTTAAAAAAAATCACAGTAGCATTAAAAGAACATTAATTTATATAGTTAATGTCCTAACCCTACCTTGAAGAAAACTCTGCTGTAAATTGTAATAAGGCATCTCCTTCATTTTCTGCGTTTTCTGGCACTAAAAAACAAACAAAAGAAAAAACAAAAACAAAAAACCAAAACAAATAGACACAAAAAACAAACCACATAACATCTAATCCCACATATAAGAAATATATTTAATCAATAAAGAGGAAATAAAATTAAATTTTCGCTTCTGTGATATATCTGAGAAGACATTTTAACTCCAGCTACATTAGAAGATTTCATCAAACCTTAAAAAAGAACCCCCAAAAATGTCAAGCTCATGAATTTTTGAAAACTAACTGACACAGTCTTGCTAGGTATTCAAAATATGTGCCAGTCATCACTTATGATTTCAAAGTTTTCTTGAAAATGACATCTTGTAATTAAATTATATAAAAAGGCTCTCAAATTAAAGACCTAATGGGAAAAATCAACTTTATGTAAATATCACATCTATTTCTGCCCATAAAGGTTTCCTAATTTCGGAGTAAATGAGTCATTTATGTGCTTAGTTTAACAATCGTCTTGTATGTAGTATCACTTAAGATCCTACACTGCATCCTGTCAAGTGCAAGTGAGGGAGATGGTATAGTTTACTTTTTTCCCTCCAAAGATGGGTGAATGGAAAAATAATATAACTGCTGATAAAACTGGTATCTCTAATAAGATGTGTGGTGATAACTACAGTCACAAAAAGTACAGCTATTTTATCAACTTCCAGGCTTCAAGTAGATAGACGAATTCATACATGTGAAACAAAAGTTACATTCCCTTGAGTTTTTAATGAATTTTACTAAAGTATTGGGAATGGTTGGGCTTAAGATCAAAACTTAAGAGGCTCTAGTTCCTATGAATAATGTCTACTTGCTACATTTTATCTCTCCAAACCTGAAAGTCAGGAAGAAATTCTTAAGTTCATCGCTCCTCATAAGTTTCTGAACTAGGAAGGAGAATCATAATGCTGGACCCAAGGAGCTATTAATACTCACTCATTGGAGATTTTCTCAGGGCAGATGACGCCATGCCGAATACTTCTCCATCATCCACCCCAAATTCGGAAGCATCTTCAAAGTCATCTCCATCACTATCACTAACCATATGAACATCGGTGCTTTGCTATTTAAGAAAAGTCCTATAATTAGTTTCATACTGACTTTAAGAAATCAAATTCCTAACATACAAGTTATATAATCACAATAGGGTATTAGAATTATAAAAATTTTATTAAATAAGAAGCTATTTGCTAGAGTGAAGCTTAATATTTCTCATTTTAAGGCTTATATACATATATGTATTAAATATTAAATATATTTCTAATCTTGCTATGATACCCCTATACTAAAGGATGGAGGCTGAGGGAAAATGAAGGATGCTTACAAAATCAATGAAGACTGGGGTTTTTATTAGTTTTATCCCAAGCATATAGTACACAATTAAGAGCACAATAAACAAGGAAATGGGTAAAATCTAAGAGGTCAGAGATAAATAAGCTGTACAGGTCTTTCAAAAAGCTTATGGGTAGGAGTAATGATAACATTTTAAAACTTGCCATTTCCTAATTGCAATGGTTCTCAAATTTCTCATTAGTGAAATATGGTATGCCACCTCCATGGTATTTTTGGAAGGTAACACAAAATAATATATGAAAGATCTTTTAAAATGAAGGCTATTAAATGAGATGCTTCAATTACAATGATGCTTCAATTCAGTAAATGTTTACTGAGAATTTACTACATGCTGGGCACTAGTAAACATGTTCTGTTTATTTTGTTTTCAGCAACATCAATTGAGATGTAAGGTACTACAATGAAAAACATCACTTTCAAAATGTGAATTCAGCCCCTGATCTCTAAATTAGAATGGGATTTCAAACATTAAAAAAAGTATTTAATGTTCTGGTTGCATTTGTGCTGGGCCTTTGTTGCTGCCAACGGGCTTCCTCTAGTTGTAACACACAAGCTTCCTCTAGTTATGGAAAGGGGATACTCATTGCAGTGGCTTCTCTTGTTGTGGACCATGGACTTTGGGGTGCACGAACTTAGTTGTCCTGTGGCACATGGGACCTTTCCCAAACAGGAATCAAACCTCTGTTTTCTGCACTGGCAGGCAGATTCTTAACCACCTGACCACCAGGGAAGTCTGGGATACCAAACATTTGAATTGGGTTGTGAATACTGACAAATATTCACATCTTGGATAACAAGGGTGCCCCAGCAAGATATCTGGCTAAATGCCTGTCTGTACTATGTTTAGTAAATCAGGTCTACAAAGCTCATTTAATAAATGAAGTTTCTGTATTTTAAATTATGGTGGTATGTACCTAAATTATTAAAATGTATTAAAAGGAACTCAGGAGCAAAGATTCATGAAACTTGTCTAGAGGGGATATTATAGTTCAGTCAGTCATAGAATTATAGATACTAAAACTGGGATTTTAAAGATCTCTCACTAACGGTTTTCATGTTTCTTTTCACAGAGTTACCTAGCTGTCCTTTGTTTTTGTTCAGTCGCTCAGTTGTGTCCAACTCTTTGTGACTCCATGGATTGCAGCATGCCAGGATTCCCTGTCCTTCACCTTTTTCCCAAGTTTGCTCAAACTCATGTCCATTTAGTTGGTGATATCATCCAACCATCTCATTTTCTAGTGCCCCCTTCTCCTCCTGCCTTCCATCTTTAGCAGCATCAGGATCTTTTCCAGTGAATCAGCTCTTCGCACCAGATGGACAAAGTACTAGAGCTTTAGCATCAGTTCTTTCCAATGAATATTCAGGACTGATCTCCTTTAGGATGGACTGGTTGGATCTCCTGGCAGCCCAACAGACTCTCAAGAGTCTTCTCCAGCACCACAGTTCAAAGGCATCAATTCTTCAGTGCTTAGCCTTCTTTACTGTCCAGCTCTCACATTCAAACACAACTACTGGAAAAACCATAGCTTTGACAGTACAGACCTTTCTTAGCAAAGTTATCTCTCTGCTTTTTAATATGCTGTCTAGGTTATTCATAGCTTTTCTTCCAAGGAGGAAGCGTCTTTTAATTTCATGGCTGTAGTCACTGTCCATAGAGATTCTGAAGCCTGGGAAAATAAAGTCTGTGACTATTTCCATTGTTTCCCCATCTATCTGCCATGAAGTCATAGGACGGGATGCTATGATTTTAGTTTTTTGAATGTTGAGTTTTAAGCCAACTTTTTCATTCTCGTCTTTCACCTTCACCAAGAAGCTCTTTAATTCCTCTGCATTTTCTGCCATTAGGGTGGTGCACTGGCAAATATGAGGTTATTGATATTCTCCTGGCAATCTTGATTCCACCTTGTGAGTCATGCAGGAGTAGATATTATGGTCATCTGAATTAAATTCACCCATTCCGGTCCATTTTAGTTTACCAATTCCTAAAATGTCAATGTTCACTCTTGCTATCTCCTGTTTTGACCATTTTCAATTTGCCTTGTTTCATGGACCTAACATTCCAGGTTCCTATGCAATATTGTTCTTTACAGAATTAGACTTTACTTTCACCAGCAGACACATCTACACCTGGGCGTTGTTTCCACTTTGGCTCAGCCTCTTCATTCCTCCTAGAGCTGTTTTTCTGCTCTTCTCCAGTAGCATATTGGACACCTACTGACCTGGGAGGTTCATCTTTGAGTTATATCTTTTTGCCTTTTCATACTGTTCATGGGGTCCTCAAGGCAAGAATGCTGACGTGGTTTGCCATTTCCTTCTCCAGTGGACCACATTTTGTCAGAACTCTCCACCATCACCCGACCATCTTGGGTGACCCTACATGCCTTGGCTCATAGTTTCATTGAGTTAGGCAAGGTTGTGATCCATTTGATCAGTTTGGTTAGTTTTTTGTGATTGCTGTTTTCATTCTGTCTGCCCTCTGATGGATGAGCATAAGAGGCTTGTGCAAGCTTCTTGATGGGAGGGACTGGCTATAGGGAAAACTGGGTCTTGTTCTGGTGGGCAAAACTAGGCTCAGTAAGTCTTTAATCCAATTTTCTGCTGGTGGGTGGAGCCTCAGGCCAAATGCAACCTCTTTCAAAAGGACTTATGCTAGCCTGAAATAATGTTGACTCGGCAGGCTTTTCCTCCTTGGGCATAACCAAACATTAATGCCTAGACTTGTAACATTTTCCCTCTTATCTTAAAGACAGTTTCCCCAATGGTTTGAATAGAGAAGGTACATAATACTAATTGGAAAAATGAAATGAATGGCTCTTGCCCTAAGCATCTTCTATTCTGACTTTACCACTATTTCTCACAGAAGCCTTGGTTCCATTTGCAATCCTAATGTTTCTTAAGTGTTTTGCTTTGTGGAGTCAGAATCTCCTCTTTATTTCAGCAATTCAACAGCTTAAAAATTTAAACCCTTTCCCATATCAAAACAGCGAGGGAACCTACTCTTCAAATACATTTTCTAGGACCATAACTATACTTGAATTCCATCTGTGCTTCAGGTAGGCAAATATCTGGAGCATGAACTGCCTTTGAATTTTGAGGCTCAGTCTTTAAACAGGTAAAGGCTCAGGATATAAAAGGTACATTCCTTTAGAGTACTTAGCCAGGCTCACAGGCAAGTGGAAAGAAACAAAGGTCCAGTATGACAAACTTTCTCGTATTCGCAGTCAGTTAAGCTATCATCTCAGCCTTCACTTAGTCTTGCCTATCACTTACCCTCCCTTTAAGAGGCATCAGATTAAGAAGGAGGTTTGGAGGACAGAAGGATAAAAAAGAAAGAAATTGTTCTATAATTATCCCCACCCCCTCACTGTTTTACCTTACTCTCTCACATATATCCTTTCTCCTAATCTAGTTTTCAGACAAATAAAAACCTCTTTTCATAAAAACAGGACTTGACCTCATACTAGGAAGGTGATTTTAATTTTGTGCCTATGTAATGCATCGTTTTTTCTTCACAAAGTATAGAATTTCCAATTCTCTTAAGAGAGAGATCCTAGAACGACAAACCCTACAACAACAACATCTTCAAAGGAGGCTTTTTAAAAAGCCGATTTTGTTGAAAAAAGTATATTTCACATATAAATTATTGAACTATCTGCAAGAATGAGCTACTTAATTATGTATAAGGAACTCCCAATCTCTTCACATTTTCTTATCGGCCATCTAACAGGTTAGGAAAAGCTTTGTCCAAAAAATGAGATAAATAATCTTTTCTCTTTAATGTTTGCTGATGAGAATAGATAATCTCTTGGTTCAGAGATGGTTGCCCTAAAATTCTTTGAATCCAGAGAACTATTTATTCAGAATTTTTAAATAAAGGTAAAAAAAATTAGTGATTCTATTTTGGCTTATTGCATTCAGTTATTCCCTTTATCATTTAAAATATATCCATAAGCCCTACTAAGTGCTATATAGCCTGGACTTGGATGAAAGATATATAGTGTATGTTCTCTCATGGAATATAATGTAATACATTTGTGACCCTAAGCACTGTAGCCCGCCAGGCTCCTTTGTTTATGGGATTCTCCAGGCAAGAATACTGGAGTGGATTGCCATTCCCTTCTCCAGAGGATCTTCCTGACCCAGGGATCGAGCCTACGTCTCCTGCATCACAAACAGATTCTTTACCATCTAAGCTTCAGGGAAAATCCAATGTAATATACAGTTACAGGTAATTATAATAACTAACAATAAGTGTTAAAAAAAAGTGTGAAAAATAGAGATCTCTTCAAGAAAATTGGAGATACCAAGGGAACATTTCATGCAAAGATGGGCACAGTAAAGGACAGAAATGGTAAGGACCTGAAAAGAAGCAGAAGAGATTAAGAACAAGAATACACAGAACTCTACAAAAAAGGTCTTAATGACCCAGATAAGCACAATGGTATGCTCACTCACTTAAGAATCAGACATCCGGGAGTGTGAAGTCAAGTGGGCCTTAGGAAGCATTACTACAAACAAAGCTGGTGGAGGTGATAGAATTCAGCTGAGCTATTTCAAATCCTAAAAGATAATGCAGTTAAAGTGCTGTACTCAATATGCCAGCAAATTTGGAAAATTCAGCAGTGGCCACAGGACTGAAAAAGGTCATTCCAATTCCAAGGAAAGGCAATACCAAAGAATGTTCAAACTACCATACAATTGTGCTAATTTCAAAGGCTAGCAAGGTAATGCTCAAAGTCCTCCAGGCTGGGCTTCAACAGCACATGAATTGAGAACTTCTAGGTGTATAAGTTGGATTCATAAAGGGCAGAGGAATCAGAGGTCAAATTGCCAACATCTGTTAGATCATAGAAAAAGCAAGAGAATTCCAGAAAAACATCTACTCCTGCTTCATTGACTATGCTAAAGCCCTTGACTGTGTGGATTACAACAAACTGGAAAATTCTTGAACAGATGGGAAAATACTACTTTACCTGCCTCCTGAGAACCTTGTAGGCAGATCAAGAAGAAATAGAACTGGACATTGAACAACAGACTGGTTCAAAATTGGGAAAGGAGTATGTCAAGGCTGTATATTGTCATCTTGCTTATTTAACTTACATGCAGAGTACATCATGCAAAATGCTGGGCTGGATGAATCATAAGCTGGAATCAAGATTGTGGGGAGAAATAGCAAAAACCTCAGATACGCATATGATACCACCCTAACGGCAGAAAGTGAGGAGGAATTAACGAGCCTCTTGATGAGGGTTTAAGAGGAGACTGAAAAAGCTGGCTTAAACCTCAACATTCAAAAAACTAAGATCATGGCATCCAGTCCCATCACTTCTTGGCAAATAGATGGTAAAATTAAAAAAAAAAAAGTGGGAACAGTGACAGATTTTATTTTCTTGGGCTACAAAATCACTGCGGGTGGTGACTGCAGCCATGAAATTAAAAGACACTTATTCCTTGGAAGAAAAGCTATGAAAAACCTAGACAGCATATTAAAAAGCAGAGACATCACTTTGCTGACAAAGGTCCATCTAGTCAAAGCTATGGTCTTTCCAGTAGTCATGTATGGATGTGAAGTGAAATGAAGTGAAGTCGCTCAGTCGTGTCTGACTCTTTGTAATCCCATGGACTATAGCCTATCAGCCTCCTCTGTCCATGGGATTTTCCAGGCAAGAGTACTGCAGTGGGTTGCCATTTCCTTCTCCAGGGATCTTCCCGACCAGGGATCAAACCCAGGTCTCCTGCATTGTAGGCAAACGCTTTACCATCTGAGCCACCAGGGAAACCGTGAGAGAGTGCCGAAGAACTGATGCTTTTGAATTGTGGTACTGGAAAAGACTCTTGAGAGTCCCTTGGGTTGCAAGGATATCAGACCAGTCAATCTTAAAGTAAATCAGTCCTGAATATTTATTGGAAGGACTGATGATGAAGCTGAAGCTCCAGTACTTTGGCCACCTGAAGCAAAGATCCGACTCATCAGAAAAGACCCTGATGCTGGGAAACATTGAGGTCAGGAGCAGATGGCGATAGAGGATGAGATGGTGGATGCCATCACTGGATCAATGGACATGAGTTTGAGCAAACTCTGGGAGATGGTGAAGGATAGAAAAACCTGGTGTGTTGCAGTCCATGTGGTCACGAAGAGTCAGACACAACTTACTGACTGCACAACAACAAGTGTTAGGACAGGTAAGTTCAGTGGAGAGCACCTAAGATCATGGCAGTGCAAGGAATCAGAGCAAACTTCTTAGAAAAGAAGATAACTAAACTGCTTGAGACAAAAATTTAGAACTCATGTATACATAAGGGAAACTCATAATTAAAGCTGATATTTCTTTCACCAACTACTCACTATGTTAAGAAGCTAGTTAAAAGTCTGGGATACAGAGAAAATCCATGGTTCCAGTTTTCAAGAAATTCCCATTTTAAAGCAAGACATATTTGGTGGCAAATATGTGTTTTTCAGTGTTAAGGGATACAATAAAAGTTTAAGCAAAGACTACTGAAGAACAAAGGAGACTTGTGCAGGCCTCACACAAGTGCTAATATTTCACCCATATCTTTAAAAAAGATTATATATTAATGAGATTATCTCTTCAACCATTATCTGCTTTGCAAATATTTTCCCCATTTACATTTTCATTTTATTGTGCTTTTGGAGACAAGGAACTTTTTCATTTTTACACTATTGGACTTTTGCTTCATAGCTTTTCTTTCTGTTTGTGGTTAGGAAGCCCTTCTCATCCTGACATATCTTGCAGTTTTTGTGTTTCCCAAAGTGCTTAACATAGTGCCATATGCATATTGGTTTTAATGTGAACATAAGGTTTTAGGACTAGCTGCTTTATTTTACAGGTATGCTTGGGCTTCCCTGATAGTTCAGTTGGTAAAGAATCCGCCTGTAATGCAGGAGACCCTGGTTCGAATTCCTGGGTCGGGAAGATCCACTGGAGAAGGAATAGGCTACCCACTCCAGTATTCTTGGGCTTGCCTTGTGGCTCAGCTGATAAAAAGTCCGCCTGCAATGCGGGAGACCTTGGTTTGATCCCTGGGTTGGGAGGATCCCCTAGAGAAGGGAAAGGCTACCCACTCTAGTATTCTGGCCTGGAGAATTCCATGGATTGTACAGCCCATGGGGTCACAAAGAGTTGGACACGACTGAGCAACTTTCACTTAAAAAAGATATCAATGCTGTGGAGAGTGTGTAATGGAAGATTGTTGGGGAGGGAGCTGTACTCTAGGGAGAGAAAAACCACAAGCAAGAAATTGGATATCTTAAAAAAATCAATAAAAAATTACAAAAAATAAACTAAATCATCAGCTCAATGTATGGAAGTGGAATATGGACTGGCTACAAGGCAAGGAAGTTTTCAGGAAACTAGATTATAGCACTCAAACTGGCATACTTAGGAATTTGGACTTTACTCTGATGGCAATAGGGAAATCACTAACGATTTTCAAGGACACGACTGTTCAGAGAACAACTCTGATGGATGGATGGATGTGTGTGTCTACACGTGTGCATGCATACGTGTCTTTTTGTGGTGATTTGGTACCATATGGCAGATTTGATCAGAAGACATGAGAAGGGATACTTATTTCAATGTTCCAAGTGCAAGGACTTGAGAGTTTATACCTTAATAGCAGTGAGAATTTAATAAAGGGGACAAACTTAAAACATACTTTAATAGAACTGATAAGAATTGTTCATCATTTAGATTTGAAACTTTAAAAAAGTGGAAGAGGCATGTAAAACCAAATTCCTAGTTTGGGTAACTGAGTGGTAGGGAAGGTCAGGTCCAGAAGGTCAGGGAAGGAAGAATATTGAGGCCTGTTCTCAGAATACATCTGAGGAAGCGGTAGGACATCCAAGGAAAAACATCTAATAGGCAACTTGAAAAAAAATCTTTTTAGGAGCTCAAGAAAGAGGTCCAGAAAAGATTTAGATCTGGAAATAATCAGCAGATAAATAATAGCTGAGGTTATAGAAATGAATAAGATCATTCAGGTAAAAAATAAAAAAAAAGAACAACAATAGGGATAAAAGTTTATAGAATATATTTCAACTGGTGAAGAAAAAGAGATGAAGTGAAAACTATCAAAGATTAGGAAGACAATTAAGAGAAAGAATCCGAGACGTAAGATCTGAGGAAATCTCAATGAAGACAAGAAATGTAAACAGATTCAGAAGGATGAGAATTAAGTAAAAGGCAGTTATGGTATGACAAAAAAAAAAAAAAAAGGATAAAGGATCCTGAATTTATAAACAAAAGAATAGGTGTTGAATATTTTGCCATTTTCTATATGACTCTAGGCAAGCATCATTACATCACTAGGGCAGAGGGTGACTTATATTGACACAAAGGTGGCTGTGAAAATGAAAAGATATGGTGTAGTATGGCATTTTATAAAATCTACTTTTTTCTGTCCCAAACTGTTTTTTTATTTAAATATAGTTTATGTACAGTATTATAAAAGTTACAGGTGTACAATATAGTGGTTCACAATTATTAAAGGTTATATTCTATTTCGGAGAAGGCAATGGCACCCCACTCCAGTACTCCTGCCTGAAAATCCCATTTATGGAGGAGCCTGGAGGGCTGCAGTCCCTGGGGTTGCTGAGGGTCGGACACGCCTGAGCGACTTCACTTTCACTTTTCACTTTCATGCATTGGAGGAGGAAATGGCAACCCACTCCAGTGTTCTTGCCTGGGGAATCCCAGAGACGGGGGAGCCTGGTGGGCTGCAGTCTATGGGGTCACACAGAGTCGGACACGACTGAAGTGACTTAGCAGCAGCATATTCTATTTATATTTGTAAAATATTGCCTATATTCCCAGTGTTGTATAATGTATCTTTGTAGCTTATTTTATACATAGTATTAGGTTGGTGCAAAAGTAATTTAATTTCTGAAAAGAAAACTGCCTTTCTGAATATGAGTTCCCGATCACTGGACATATTCAAGTAAAATCTCTGTGGTAATTTGTTGAAGAACTTCATCAGGAATTAAAGTATTTATGGAGAGTTTTAGTAGAATGTATTGTTGTTGCTGCTGCTGCTAAGCCGTTTCAGTCGTGTCTGACTCTGTGCAACCCCATAGACGGCAGCCCACCAGGCTCCCCCGTCCCTGGGATTCTCCAGGCAAAAACACTGGAGTGGGTTGCCATTTCCTGCTCCAATGCATGAAAGTGAAAAAATAAAGTGAAGTCGCTCAGTCGTGTCTGACTCCTAGCGACCACATGGACTGCAGCCCATTAGGCCCCTCTGTCCACGGGATTGTACTGGAGTAGGTTGCCATTGCCTTCTCCGAGAATGTATTAGGTTGGTGCAAAAGTAATTTTGGTTTAGCACTGCTGAACTTTGCCATTTGATACTGGAATGAATATGTTCTTAAATAAGTGTGATTATGTTATACATCATTTTAATGTGCATTTCTTGCTTTATCTGTCTTGCTAATGAATCATTACTTTTTGTTTATTTTATATGCATTTTAGACTATGGAAATGATGTTAGACAAAAAGCAAATTTGAGTGATTTTCTTATTTGAGTTCAAATTGGGTCATAAAGCACCAGAGATAACTCACAACATCAACAACGCATTTGGCCCAGGAATTGCTAATGAATGTACAGTGCAGTGGTGGTTCAAACAGTTTTGTAAAGGAGACAAAAGCCTTGAAGACAAAGAATGTAGTGGCTGGCCATCGGAAGTTGACAACGACCAACTGAGAGGATCATCGAAGCTGATCCTCTTCACAACTAAATGAGAAGCTGCTAAAGAACTCAACATAGACCATTCTAAGGTCATTTGTCATTTGAAGCAAATTGGAAAGGTGAAAAAGGTCAATAAGTGGGTGTCCCATAAGCTGACTGCAAATGAAAAAAATTGTCATTTTGAAGTGTTGTCTCTCTTACTCTATGCAACAATGAACGATTTTTCAATCAGATTGTGACCTGTGACGAAAAGTGTATTTTATATAACAACTGGTGACAGTCAGCTCATTAACTGGACTGAGAAGCTCCAAAGCACTTCCCAAAGCCAAACTTGCACCAAAGAAAGGTCATGGTCTCTGTCTGCTGCCCTTCTGATCCACTACAATCTTCGTAATCCCAGAGAAACCATTACATCTGAGAAGTATGCTCAGCAAATCCATGAGATTCACCGAAAACTGCAATGCCTGCATACAGCATTGGTCAACAGAAGGGACCCAATTCTTCTCCACAACAACACCTGACCGTATGTTGCATAATCAACACTTCAAAAGCTGAACGAATTAGGCTAAGCAGTATTGGCTCGTCCACCATATTCACCTGATCTCTCACCAACTGACTACCACTTCTTCAAGCATCTCAACAACTTTTTGCAGGGAAAATATTTCCACAGCCAGCAGGAGGCAGAAAATGCTTTCTAAGAGTTCGTCAAATACTGAAGCATGGATTTTTATGTGACAGGAATAAACTTATTTCTCACTGGCAAAAGTGTGTTGATTGTAATGGTTCTTATTTTGATTAATAAAGATGTGTTTGAGCCTAGTTATAATGACTTAAAATTCATGGTCCAAAACCAGAATTACATTTGCACCAACCTAGTTTCACCTCTTAGTCAGCTACCTGTATTCTGGCTCTCACTTCCCTCTTCCCGAAGGGAAAGGAGACTGCATAGTCTATGGGGTCGCAAAGAGTCAGAAACGGGTGAGCAACTTTCATTGCCCTCTCCCCACTGGTAACCACTAGTTTGTTCTCTTTATCTGTAAGTCTGCTTCTTTTTTGTTATATTCACTAGTTTGTTGTGTTTTTCAGAATACAGACATAAGTGATATCACATAGTATTAGTCTTTCTCTGTCTTATTTCATTTAACACAATAACTTCCAAGGCCATCCATGCTGCTGGAAATGGCAAAATTTCATTCCTTACTATGGCTGAGAGGTATTCCATTGTGTATGTGAGCACACACACGTGTGCATATGTAAAATACTATACATATTAATACATATACACACAAATATATAATGCCAGGACCCCTGGCCTGGGGACCCCAACACGGGGCTCAGACCTCTCAGTCCTATGAGAGCCTCTGCAATATAATTATTCTCCAGTTTGTGACTTGGGGCTATGAGACTTGATTATGTCATGAATCTGCCCCTCCTACCCATCTCATTTTAGTTCCTTTATGTCTTTAGTTGGAGGAGATCTTTTCTGATAGGTTCTACTTTTTTTCATTGATGGTTGTTCTGCATACAGTTGTGATTTTGGTGTGCTTGTGAGAGAGGTAAGCTCAGGATCCACCATCTTAAATGATCTCCCAAAGACTATTATCTGACTCTAACAGTTAAATTCAATTTTAGTCACATAACAGAAAGAAGCCATGCTGTAGTGAATTAATAAAACAAACAATGAAGAAATAGAGTCATTTAGTACAGATTACGAAGCTTGGCTGTGAATAAAAGAACAGATGAGTTAAAGCTTTAGGGGGAAGCTAAATTTGAAGGAATAGAATATATATATGTAATGCTGCTGCCGCTGCCGCTGCTAAGTGGCTTCAGTCGTGTCCGACTCTGTGTGACCCCATAGACGGCAGCCCACCAGGCTCCTCCATCCCTGGGATTCTCCAAGCAAGAACACTGGAGTGGGTATATATGTAATATATATATTTATAATACAATAATATAAATAAAACATAATATATATTTTTATATAATGCATATGTATTTATATATTATATACATATTTAGGATGAGAGTATATATATTATATATATAATATATATAAATATTTAGAATGAAGAGAAGGAACCAATAGATAGGGGATTAAAAATGCAAGAGTGAGTCCTTACCCTTCCCATGTTGTACGGAGAGGCTAGTTGGAGTAGGATCAAGATAATAGGCAGAACATAGACTCTTAACAACAAACATTTCAGCTGACAAATTAGGGTAAAAAAATCTGATGCTGATATAAAAATACCCTAATTTGAACAGTCAAAAGGATCATAAACATCTTGATGTATCAGATCAACTGGGACAGTTTCAAAGAACAGCAGGTCCCTCAATGACTGGAATAAACAGATTTTGTCTTATTTGAGCCCCCTCCCTCACCTCCCACCTGGCCGCCCAGTCCTACTGTGACGCCCAGCCACCTCTGGAGCCCGAGGCAGCTACCATACGCTAAGTTTTTAAGTAATTGTCTTGCCCTGGGAGTGAGGAAAATAAGAAAGAGACTTTGTTTTAATAAAAACCAGTGTGTCTGGTTGAAACTTTTTCATTTAGGCATTTCAGTTGTATGCAGAGATCAAAACGTGACTAAAGAGCCAGTTTAAGATGGCGGAGTAGAAGGACATGTGCACATCTCCTCCTGCAAGAGCATCAAAACTGCAACTAGCTGTTGAACAACCACTGGCAGAAGGACACTGGAACCCACCAAAAAAGATACCACATGTCCAAAGGCAAGGAAGAAGCCACAGTGAGATGGTAAGAGGGGCATAATCACGATAAAATCTAACCCCATACCCGCCGGGTGGCTGATCCATAGACTAGAGAAGAGTAATACCAAAGAAGCTCTTGCACTATTGTGAAGGTTCTGAACTTTCACAGAACCTTCCCAGGCTTCCCAGCTTGGGGATCCAACAAAGGAACTGGGAACCCCCAAGGAATTCGGCCTTGAAGGCCAACAGGATTTGATTATAGGCCTTCCAGAGGACTGAGGGAAACAGAGACTCCAGTCCTGGAGGGGAGGCATAAACAAAATTGTGCACATACCAAGACCCAGAGGAAAGGAGTTGTGACCCCACAGGAGGCTGAACCAAAACTACCTGCTAGTGTTGGAGGGCCTCCTGTGGAGCTGTGGGTTGGCAGGGGCTCAACACATAGGGACAGGTACTGGAAGGTCCCCTTGACATAAACTTTCTTGGAGTTTGCCATTAACCTTACCATAGAGCCCATAACACCAGGGCTGGGTCAACTTAGATGGATTTTTTTTTTTAACTTTACAATATTGTACTGGTTTTGCTGTATATCAACATGAATCCTCCACAGGTATACACGTGTTCCCCATTCTGAACCCTCTTCCCTCCTCCCTCCCCATCCCATCCCTCTGGGTTGTCCCATTGCACCAGGCCCAAGCATCCAGTATCGTGCATCAAACCTGGACTGGCGACTCGTTTCATATATGATATTATACATGTTTCAATGCCATTCTCCCAAATCATCCTACCCTCTCCCTCTCCCACAGAGTCCAAAAGACTGTTCTATACATCAGTGTCTCTTTTGCTGTCTCATATACAGGGTTATTGTTACCATCTTTCTAAATTCCATATACATGTGTTAGTATACTGTATTGGTGTTTTTCTTTCTGGCTTACTTCACTCTGTATAATATGCTCCATTTTCACCCACCTCATTAGAACTGATTCAAATGCATTCTTTTTAATGGCTGAGTAATACTCCATTGTGTATATGTACCACAGCTTTCTTATCCATTCATCTGCTGATGGACATCTAGGTTGCTTCCATGTCCTGGCTATTATAAACAGTGCTGCGATGAACATTGGGGTACACGTGTCTCTTTCAGTTCTGGTTTCCTCAGTGTATATGCCCAGCAGTGGGATTGCTGCGTCATAAGGCAGTTCTATTTCCAGTTTTTTAAGGAATCTCCACACTGTTCTCCATGGTGGTTGTGGTTCCTGGTGGAGCAACCTAGAGCCTGTACAGGGCTGGGTCAAACAACTACCAGGAAGGGAGTGCAACCCCCACCCATCAGCAGATAGTTGGATTAAAGCTTTACTAAGCAAGGCCCTGTCTACCAGAGCAAGTCCCTCTAATCAAAAAGCTCACACAAGCTACTTAGACTCATCCATCAGAAGGCAGACAGAAGAAGCACAGTCTCACAGTGGCTAAAACAAAAAACATATCACAGAAAGTTAATTACGATGACAAAGTAGAAAGTTAAGTCCCAGATGAAGGGACAAAATAAAATTCCAGAAAAACAACTAAATGAAGTGGAGACAGAACTCAGAATAAGAATTCAGAATAATGATAGGGGAGATGATCCGGGATCTCGGGAAAAGAAGGAGGCAAAGATTGAGAAGATTCAAGAAATGTTTAACAAAGACCTACAAGAACTAAAGAACAAACAGATGAATAATAGGCTAGAAGGAATCAAGAGCAGAATAACTGAGGCAGAACAGATAAATGGCCTGGAGGACAGAATGGTGGAAATAATCGCCACAGAAAAGAATATAGAAAAAAGAATGGGGAAAAAAAAATGAAGACAGCCTAAGAGACCTCTGGGACAGCATTAAATGCATCAATTATTGCATTATAGGGCTCCCAGGAGGAGAAGAGAGAGAGAAAGGACATGAGAAAATACTTGAAGAGATAATAGCTGAAAACTTCCCAAACATGGGAAAGGAAATAGTTAACCAAGTTCAGGAAGCAGAGAGTCCCAGGAAGGATAAACCCAAGGAGAAACAGACTTAGACGCATAGTAGTCAATCTGATAAGAATTAAAGACAGTGATAAAATATTAAAAGCAACAAGGGAAAAATGACAAATAACATAAGAGGGAACTCCCATCAGGCTATCAGCTGATTTCTCAATAGAAACTCTACAAGCCAGAAAGGAATGGCAAGATATATTTAAAATGATGAAAGGGAAGAACCTACAATCAAGAATATTCTACCCAGCAAGATTCTCCTTCAGATTTGATGGAGAAATCAAAAGCTTTCCAGACAAGCAGAAGTTAAGAGAATTCAGCACCACCAAACCAGCTTTACAACAAATGCTAAATGAACTTCTTTAGCCAGGAAACACAAGAGAAGGAAAAGACCTACAGCAAATAAACCCAAAACAATTAAGAAAATGGTAATAGGACCATTCATATCAATAATTACTTTAAATGTAAATGGATTAAATGACTGGGTGAAAGAAAACATGTGGATGTATGCACTTCCACTTACCACATCACTCTGCTTGATCTGCCCAAACTGTATGTAATTATTCTATACTGTTAAGCTAATTTTGTTCCAATTATTGCTTGCAATTGTAATTGACTTTTATTTTTTGTCTGGCTATAGATTGTGAAAACTGATAAACATGTTTTACTACTGTGATTCTGTAACTATTACTCATGTAATACCATTGTATCATGATTGGTCAACAGAAAAATAATAGAACTCTATATCACCTAAACTAGAATAAACTAGGATCTAATAGACAAACCTGTAATCACTTTTTAAAATCCAGATGCATATCAGAATTATCTTGAAATTTTTTGAAAAATACAAATGCTTAGGTATTGCTTTTTCTCCAGAGCTCCGTATTTATGTTTCTAATGAGCAGTCATGTTTAAAAATAACTGGACTATATGATGATCTTTTACTTTTATCTAGTTTGTTTCACTTTTTCTATTTCATATTCAGTGTTTCCTCTCATTTAGTTTATGTTCTCCAATTTCTCCATCTTTTTTTTGATGTTCTTCTTCAAGGCTTTATCAAATGTATTATAAAAGCTTTTGTACACACACACACACACACATATAAATATGTAAATATATATATATATATTTTAGAAAGCTTATGAATTTTTGCCTAACTAAAAAAATTATGACATTTTGGTTGTACTTGTTTGGCTTAGTATGAATAGAATGCTATATTTCTTATTAAAAATAGATATGCAACAAGAAACAAAGGTTTACTGTATAGCATAGGGAACTATAGTCAATATCTTATAGTAACTTATGATGGAAAAAATTTTCAAAAAAATAATATATGTGTATTTATATTAACTGAATCACCTTGATGAGCACCTGAAACACTGTAAGTCAACTATACTTCAATAAAATATATACATTAAAAAAAAAAACTGAAACACAAATTTTGGGCAATTATGTGCATTCAATTTCATTTAGTTAGCAACAAGCTCCTTTATGCAAAGACTGTTTTTGTTTATAGCCATATTCCTAACACTTATGCCAGTGTCAGGGGTAAAGATGTAATCAGAATTCACTGAATAACTACTGAATAAATCTTTTCTGCCAATTAAGCCAAAATCTAGGTATTCTTACCCTCTCCCTCTTTCTTCTCCCACAGATCCTGTCTGTCACCAGTCCTACTGATTTTCCTTCCAAAATATATCCTGAATCTATTTCCTTCTCTTTTTTGACTAGTGATGTTCTAGTTTAGGATCTCATTATCTTCTGCCTATACTAGTACAACAGATTCATATCTGATTTCTCTGTCTCTAGTCTTGCTTCCCTTACATCTAGCCTCTGCACAGCAGTCAAAATGTTTTTCTCTAAAATGTCCATTTGGGAGAAAAAAAAAAAAAAATCACCCTCCACTTAAAAGTCTTCTGGCTCCCCAGAGTTCCAGTTTCCAACTTGAGATATAAAAACCTATTCACCTTTGTCTCATCTCTTATCTTTCTTTGTCTCCCACTTTATTTTGCATGAATACCAAACTGCACTTAGGTCTCCCCATTCACTATATCAAATCATGCGATTTCCTCCAAATGGAATACTAATCCATGTTTCTTCATTTGGCTGTGACTCATTCTTTTCATTTTCATTTGATATGGATATAAATTGCTCTAGTTCCCCCTCTTCTTCTTTTTTTTAAAAAATATTCATTCACAAAGTATTTATTCTGTGGCTGGTATATACCAGGAGCTTTACTAGGTGTTGGCAATGGCACCCCACTCCAATACTCTTGCCTGGAGAATCCCATGGACAGAGAAGCCTGGTAGGCTGCAGTCCATGGGGTCACTAAGAGTTGGGCACGACTGAGTGACTTCACTTTCACTTTTCACTTTCATGCATTGGAGAAGGAAATGGCAACCCAGTCCAGTATTCTTGCCTGGAGAATCCCAGGGACAGAGGAGCCTGGTGGGCTGCCGTCTATGGGGTCGCACAGAGTCGGACATGACTGAAGCGACTTAGCAGCAGCAGCAGAGCTACAGAGGTAGATAAGGCAGACAAGGCTTTTGCCTACAAACATTCTTGAAAGTTATAGCACCCCTTTCCCCATAAGTGTGTTTCTCTAGTATCTTATGCTTATCTCACCTTTCTCATTAATTACATAATATGAAAATTTCAGTTTATATTCATTTGATCAGCACAGTAAGTATTCAATAGATGTCTGCTTAACTGAAATTACGAATCAATCGTTTTCACATTAACTATATTTTAAACTTGGGATTTTATTTTTGTTGTTGCTATTCTTGGAGTATTCCTCCTACTCTTACACTATCAACTGAGGATTGGACAACTCTCAAAAAACCTGGGTCCAGCCAGGGGTCCCTGTAATGTCCCAACCAAGCAGCTGGGATGAGGAAAGATAGGTACCTAGCTAAGGTACCTAGAAATATGGAAAGGTCGTTGAAAGGGAGGGGCTCCCCAGGTGGCACTAGTGGTAAAGACCCCATTTGCCAATGTGGAAGACATAGGAGATGTGGGTTCGATCTCTGGGTAGGGAAGATCCCCTGGAGGAGGACATGACAACTCACTCCAGTATTCTTGCTGGGAGAATCCCATGGACAGGGGAGCCTTGTGGGCTACAGTCCATAGGGTCGCAAAAGAGTCACACTACTGATGCAGCTTAGCATGCACATAAGCATTGAAAGGGAGCTCAGGAACAAGGGGAAGATGGGAAGAAATGAGAAAATATTAATTATAAGGAAAATATATTTGCAGGGTTAGAAGGACGATGTAAGAAAGAAAATTCCGCCAGTTAAAGAACACATAAGTACAATGCATAAAATTCAAAACCTGAATTTAACTACTGGTCTCAAATATCTTCTTCCTAACGCAAGGCTGAAGACAGTCAATAGCAAAGTGGTAATTATCTTGAAACACACAAAGTCATGTAAAAGAAGGGTTAAAACAAGAGGAAAGAAGTAGAACCACTGGGTTCTACACAGTTCTACACAGTCATAGCTTCTGATTTAATACAGGGTAGATAACAACAGCAAAGAAGGCAATGGCATCCCGCTCCAGTACTCTTGCCTGGAAAATCCCATGGATGGAGGAGCCTGGTAGGCTGCAGTCCATGGGGTCACTAAGAGTCAGACATGACTGAGCAAGTTTACTTTCACTTTTCACTTTCATGCATTGGAGAAGGAAATGGCAACACACTCCAGTGTTCTTGCCTGGAGGATCCCAGGGATGGGGGAGCCTAGTGGGCTGACATTTATGGGGTCGCACAGAGTCGGACACGACTGAAGTGACTTAGCAGCAGCAGCAGCAGCAGATACTAACAGAGATGCTCAACAATGGAACCAGTTGCCTCATGAGGACAGAACCCTGCCATTAGAGATAAAATGCAGATATTATTTTGTGTGAGCTCTTCCAGCACAAAGACTGGGATCCTAATGTTTGGCATGTAGAAGACATTGAAAAAATGTTTAAATAAATGAGGAATAAATGGATGGGCAAGTATAAGTCAAATAAAAAATTGCTCCAGTTTCATAATTCTATGACAACATAAAAACCAAGTCACAGCTCCTTTCCCATTTCTCACCACTGGATGAAGTGGTATATTTACTTAGCCAGGGAAGGAAAAATAATGGACTCATCCCAGAAAATCAGAGTTAAAGATATCCCCAAGGCTGTGGCTCTCTTAGTTTTACAAAGCTCCCTAACCCCACTCTACTTTCTTCCTTAATTAATCTTAAGTGTATGCCACCCTCTAATACGCTTTTCCTCAATTTATGGCATTGAATTCCTTCCACTGAAAGTGAAAAGTGAAAGTGGAAGTCCCGCATTCACGTCTGACTCTTTGTGACCCAATAGACTATACAGTCTATGGAATTCTCCAGGCCAGAATACTAGAGTGGGCTGTTGTTCCCTTCACCAGGGGATCTTCCCAATCCAGGGATCGAACCCAGGTCTCCTGCACAGTGGGCAGATTCTTTACCAGCTGAGCCACACACTCCACTGAACGGAATGCCCAAATAACACATATAATGGTGAGGGTGAGAAAAGGAAATGAAATGAAACAGGTAACTGTCACCTCTTAGATCATAAAATCATTAAGAATCCTGGATGGAGCTAGTTGGCTTCCTAATATTAGCAGATTTATTCATTAAAGGGTTGAAGCCATAACTTACTTTAGCCATTAAAAGTATACTCAAGCAATAAAAGGAAATATTTCAATAAATTGTTTTTGGCAGTTTCTGCCAAGCAGTGAAACTCAATATTATTTTTCCCTTCATGAGGAATTAGCGAGATAGTGTTGGAAAAAATGGTGTGGGCTCTTTAAAGGAAATTAACATTTTTAGAAACCTAAAGAAATAGTATGGTAGTATTTACAGTGGGGGGAAAATCTTCCTTCCTTATGGATTTCCAAAAATTGAGTAGCAAATTGTCATTTTCACAGGATGATCATAGATTACAACTTCAGTTATTCAGTCCCTTTTTCTCTTTTACATATTTAAATGATGCAATTACGTATTCAGAGAATAGTGGGAGAGGTTTTGTGGCAGCTTCCATAATAAATGTCCAAAATATTTAAGCTTAAATAAAAATTTGCAACCATATTTTGTATAGAATGTAAATGGAAAAGGTTTTACTGGACTAATTTAAACTTTTGAAGGACTTCCCTGGTGGTCCAGTGGCTAAGACTCCATGCTTCCAACTCAAGGAGCCTGGGGTATGATTCCTGGTCTGGGAATTAGACACCACATGCCAAAACTAAGAGCTCCCATGGGGTAACTAAAGATCGAACCTGCCCCCACTGCACTGGAAGCACAGAGTCTTAACCACTGGACGACCAGTAAGTCCCCCAAAATACTTCTAAAACTGATAAATTGCAATGTCCAGGCTGTCTTTCTCATTCCCTTATACCCGAGTCATGGCTGGACACAGCGCTATTGTACCCAAGGAAAAGATTCTGCCTTTTAAATAGTTCAGACCTGCAAAGACACATACAGGCATACCACATATATAAACATGTTCAATCTCCTTGCTCCTCTTTGTTTCTACAGCACCCTGTAATGCACTGCTGCCACTGCATTTATTACATTTGCCATTATTATTGGTTTACTAATGTATCACCTTTGACTCTGAGCACCTTGGTATAGGTACATTGTTATTCATCTTTGTTCCCTAGTATTGAGGACAATGTTTGGCACACACAATGTGATCCAGCTCAATGAGTTAAAGGACCTTCAGAATGAATTCTAATAAATGTAGTCTACTATACAGTCAGCAACTAAAAAATTCCTTTGTTAGCCTGACAATTCTAAGTAAAAATCATTTCAGCTGATCCACCCCAATTCTGTCTGTTTGAAACATGAAACTTATAGAACAAGAAGAAGCACATTAGCAATAATTTTGCTCGGAAAGTTTCCGCCTTTAAGAATTTACTGAAATGTTATTCATGCTACATTAACTCTACCTATTGTTTGCTGTGGCAGATAAAAGAGAATAGGAAGTGGGCAGGTGAGTGGAGGACAGACGTTATGTTTGATGAAAAGCTAGCAAACATGCTTACCTCTTCAGACTGCTCCCGGGTCTGTGCAGGTGAAGATCTTCTTCCCACTGTAAGTCGATGGCAGGGATAAGAGAGCCCTGATTCAGCAAGACACATCTGCAAAATGTAGAATCCACCATTTGTAAACAAAATGAGGTCATATTTTACAAAAAAATTATATTTAGACATTTTCTATTATTTCTGAAGCAAAATTAAAGTTCACTCTAGTAGTCTAGGCATTACATTCAAAGGAAGGCTTTACAAATCTGAAATTTTTCCACATATAAATGTCACATTGGTCAAGGCTAGTTTTTATCATACAATAGGCTGGCGCTTCAGGAAACTGCAGCAAGCCGAAAATAAAGCTAATCATATACACCTCCCCACCCTACCATGTCTGCTATTTTTCTGAGCAGGAGAATAACACCTCCATTTCTCAATTCCCAAGGCAATACTCTATAATCTTGTTTCAAAGTGTATCTAGAAGACTGTTTGCTGAAGGCATTAAAAAACATTTCTATACAATGTAACAATGTCATTTATGATCAAATCAATATTAATCCACAAGTTCAGATCATTATAGCTGATGAGTCTATAATACTTAAAAAGTACCTAGCACAGTACCTGGCACAGACATTTAGTTTTATTGCCATTATGATCTAAAACACTAACCAAGTTTAGCCAAACCAATGAAATTAACATATATTAATTTCTATTGAATTTTATAGTGGGTCAGATATTAAATAACTATTTTGAGATTTAAATTAAATTTAGGGAAATGAGAACATGTTCAGTTCATGTTCGAGTTCAGTTCCATTGCTCAGTTGTGTCCGACTCTTTGAGACCTCATGAACTGCAGCACATCAAACCTCCCTGTCCATCACCAACTCCCGGAGTTTACTTAAACTCAAGTCCTTTGAGTTGGTGATGCCATCCAACCATCTCATTCTCTATCATTCCCTTCTCCGCCCACCTTCAATCTCTCCCAGTATCAAGGTCTTTTCCAGTGAGTCAGTTCTTAGCATAAGGTGGCCAAAGTATTGGAGTTTCAGCTTTGGCATCAATCCTTTCAATGAATATTCAGGATTGATTTCCTTTAGGATGGACTGGTTGGATCTTCTTGCTGTCCAAAGGACTCTCAAGAGTTTTCTCCAACATCACAGTTCAAAAGCATCAATTCTTCAGCACTCAGCTTTCTTTATAGTCCAACTCTCACACCTATACATGACTACTAGAAAAACCATAGCTTTGACTAGACGGACCTTTGTTGACAAAGTAATATCTCTGCTTTCTAATAAGCTGTCTAGGTTGGTCATAACTTTTCTTCCAAGGAGTAAGTCTTTTAATTTCATGGCTGCAGTCACCATCTGCAGTGATCTTGGAGTCCCCAAAAATAGTCTGTCACTGTTTCCACTGTTTCCCCTCTATCTGCCATGAAGTAATGGGACCAGATGCCATGATCTTAGCTTTCTGAATGCTGAGTTTTAAGCCAACTTTTTCACTCTCCTCTTTCACTTTCATCAAGAGGCTCTTAAGTTCTTCTTCATTTTCTGCCATAAGGTGGTGTCCTCTACATATCTGAGGTTCTTGATATTTCTCCCAGCAATCTTGATTCCAGCTTGTGCTTCATCCAGCCCAGCGTCTCTCATGATGTAATCTGCATATAAGTTAAATAAGCAGGGTGACAATATACAGCCTTGATGTATTCCTTTCCCGATTTGGAACCAGTATGTTGTTCCATGTCTAGTTCTGACTGTTGCTTCTTGACCTGCATACAGACTTCTCAGGAGGCACGTAAGGTGGTCTGGTATGCCCATCTCCTTAAGAATTTTCCACAGTTTGTTGTGATCCACACAGTCAAAGGCTTTGGTACAGTCAATAAAGCAGAAGTAGATGTTTTTCTGGAACTCTTGCTTTTTCGACGATCCAGTGGATGTTGGAAACTTGATCCTGGTTCCTCTGCCTTTTCTAAAACCAGCTTGAACATCTGGAAGTTCACAGTTCACGTACTGTTGAAGACTCACTTGGAGAATTTTGAGCATTACCTTGCTAGCATGTGAGATGAGTGCAATTGTGTGGTAGTTTGAGCATTCTTTGGAATTGCCTTCCTTTGGGATTGGAATGAAAATTGACTTTTTCTAGTCCTGTGGCCATTGGTGAGTTTTCCAAATTTGCTGGCATACTGAGTGCAGCACTTTCAGAGCATTATCTTTTAGAATTTGAAATAGCTCAACTGGAATTCCATCACCTCCACTAGCTTTGTTCGTAGTGATGCTTCTGAAGGCCCATTTGACTTCGAATTCCAGGATGTCTGGCTCTAGTTGAGTGATCACACCATCGTGATTATCTGGGTCATGAAGATCTTTTTTGTACAGTTCTTCTGTGTATTCTTGCCACCTCTTCTTAATATTTCCTGCTTCTGTTATGTGCATACCATTTCTGTCCTTATTGTGCCTATCTTTTCATGAAAAGCTCCCTTGGTATCTCTAATTTTCTTAAACAGAATGGTTCTATGAAGACCTACAAGACCTAGAACTAACACCCAAAAAAGATGGCCTTTTCACTGTACTGGACTGAAATGCAAAAGTAGGAAGTCAAGAAATACCTGGAGTAACAGGCAAATTTGGCCTTGGAGTACAAAACAAAGCAGGGGAAAGGCTAACAGAGTTTTGCCAATAGAACGTGTTGATCATAGCAAACACCCTCTTCCAACAACACAAGAGAAGACTCTACACATGGACATCACCAGATGGTCAATACTGAAATCAGACTGATTACATTCTTTGTAGCCAAAGATGGAGAAGCTCTATATAGTCTGCAAAAACAAGACTAAGAGATGACTGTGGCTCAGATCATCAACTCCTTATTGCCAAATTCAGACTTTAACTGAAGGAAGTAGGGAAAACCACTAGACCATTCAGGTATGACCTAAATCAAATCCCTTATGATTATACAGTGGAAGTGACAAATAGATTCAAGGGATTAGATCTGATAACAGAGTGCCTGAAGAACTATGGACGGAGGTTCATCACACTGTACAGGAAGTAGTGATCAAGATCATCCCAAACAAAAAGAAATGCAAAAAGGCAAAATGGCTGTCTGAGGAAGCCTTACAAATAGCTATGAAAAGAAGAGAAGCGAAAGGCAAAGGAGAAAAGGAAAGATACACCCATTTGAATGCAGAGTTCCAAAGAATAGCAAGGAGAGATAAGAAAGCCTTCTTCAGTGATCAATGCAAAGAAACAGAGGAAAACAATAGAATGGAAAGAGTACATGTTACATTTGTCTATAAAAAGAAACTCACAAACACTGAATAGCCTAAAGATGTATTTTTTCCTTGGTGGTAGTAAAATGATACATATTTAATGTAATGATGATATAAAGTTTTTATTATTAGAAATAAAATAGGGTATCCATTAGCACACTGGAAACATCCACTGTAACTTTTGGGGAGCTGTGAGTTAAACTGACATATGAGGAAACCCAAATATCTGCAAATTCATAAGTACCAGACTTAATAGTGGGTTAGTTCTAACTACACTTCAACCATGTGTTATAGTTAGGCTAATTATCTGAAGACAAATAATGGAATGGAAAAAATAAATGTCACCTAAATATCTACATAGTTTCAATCATGTGCAGTGTATGCTGTCATATGGATTATACAAAAATCATATCTTTGATTATGGTTATCTTTCTTTTAGCCTCATTAGTGGTTTTTGTTTGTTTGCTTCTGCATCTAGATATTTTGGCAGTGTACTTTACAAATGCTAGAAGACCTGATTAACACAACAAACAAATAAAACTTCACTGATTCTGTCATTTCTATCCACCAACATAATTATCACAATTAGCTCAATTTATTTCATTTCAGTACAAATAAAAGCAAAGCTAAGTTGGATAAGAAGCATAAGCTAAATTTCAAGCCACACTGCTTTCATTTTTCCATTTGAAAAAAGTTCTCCTCCCCCACTCTGAAATCCTCTGGTAATGAAATAGTAATGATGGTAAATGTCACTGACAATCAGAAGCAGTGCAGTGTAATGGAAAGAGACCTGGAGGAGGCAGAAAAATCTCAATTTAAGTACTGCCCAGCCTCCTGATCTTGGAATAGTCATTTCTCTATTCTAAGCTAGAGTTTCCTCTTTTATTAATTGAGGTGAGTAATCCCTGCCCTAACTACTTCAATGGACTCTTGAAAGGGTTAAATAGGATAAGATAAAAAGATGGCTTTGAAACTATATTGAAATAGCCAAAGAGCTTTTTATCACTCCAACAGGACTGAGGGAAGAAAAATAGTGATTAACTTCCACTGTGACTATCACTGCATACAGTCCAATCGTAAATCAAAAAAGGATATATTTTAGGAGGAACTGGAGGAAGACACGCACTAAAAGTACCTGGCACTACAAATGGACTGGCTTTGTAATGGGCTTGTCTCCACAGTTATCAACATTAACCTTCTTCATTGTTGTTGTTTAGTCGCTAAGTCTTGTCTGACTCTTGCAAACCCATGGATTGTAGCTCACCAGGTTCCTCTGTCCATAGGATATTCCAGGCAAGAATACTGGAGTGAGTTGCCATTTCCTTCTCCAGGGGATCTTCCTGACACAGGTTAGAATCTGACTCTCTTGCATTGGCAGGCAGATTCTTTATCACTGAGCCACCAACTTTTCCCATAGCTACTAATAATTCCTGAAGATAAGAAGACAGTGATCAGTACTTTCTCTTCAGTCTACAGGTGACCAGGTAGGCCTCACTCTGCACTGAGGAAATTAAAGGGTCAGGAATTTTTAAGTTACTAGGTGCCCAGTGCTGATTAAACATAAGGCATTATGTCTATTTTAAAGGAACATATATACCAGTTGGGGAGATTTACATAGGAACAGAGACAGAAAAAGGATAATTACTGCAGTCTCAGTAGAGCTGGGGACCTTTCGGAGGGACAAATTACTCAGTCATTTCAAGAAGTTAGCACCAAAGTTTTGCTATGACTCATGACAAAAACTTATAACAGATGTGAAGTTAGAAGGCTGAGGTTCCAGGCTGGCTAAAGCACTCAAGTTGCCCAATGATAATGGGCAAAATCACTTAGAATTTTTGTACTTCAGGGTTCTTACTTAGAAAATGATGTAATACAATCTGTCCTTAATTTATAAGATAGGGTAATACAATCTGTTCTCTCTCTCTCACAGAGTTGGTATGAAGATCCAGAAAGATAATGTATGTGAAATCAGATGTGAAATCAGTATTATCACTGGAGTATTTATTTTGCAAGAAACTGGAAAAAGAAAAAGATTATGGCTGCAGGTTTGTTTGAGTTTATAGTTTAAAATTTTACATTTAGATATACATACATTATAATAATTAATTAACCTCTACATAAAGGTAATCTTTCAATCACAAGATTGCTTTAACCTAATACAATGAAGGATTGTGACTCATTTCAAAATCTGTTTCAAGTCTTTATTCAGTTTTTTCTGGTTATGTTAGACTTAATTCTCTGACCTTCCATCATGGTAGATGAAGAGATTCAAAATGGGTTCAAAAATTCAACATAGAATAAAGTCAAGAAACCTTCATTTTATTATTTAATTCTACACAACTGCCACAAATCTGGGTGTATAATCTTCTGGACACTGAAGGATTGGGAAGACTGACAAAAAAGTACAGTTTTTATGACTAAAATATCACTGGTATCACTCATTGCATATCTTTATGCTAAAATGGGTATGTTGTTGAATGGGTTTTGTTGAAAGGGTTGAATGGGCAAAGGATTTTGTTATATATTTATTAAGACTTTTTCTTAAAGAGTAATTTTAGGTGTACAATAAAATGGAAAGCAAAGTACAGACGTTGCTCAAGTTATTTATATAAAATGGCATAGTATAGTCAGCCCGCTTTTATCTGCAGGTTCAGCATCTGTGGATTCAAACAACTGCAGATTGAAATCCACAGATAGGAAGGCTGATTGTATGCATTTAAAGTTCATCTATGTCTTGCCATGTCTTAAAAGTTCATTTACTTTCAGTGTTGAATGATATTCCTGGATTTGCCGTGGTTCATCCATTCACCTATTGAAGGACATCTTGGTTGCTTCCAGGTTAAGGCAATTATGAATAAAGCTTATATATAAAGTGGAGAGGACAAAAACTTGTAAGTCTACCATTGTACTAGATTCTATGAGGGCAAGAATGGAGCCTGTTTGTCTAGTTATTGCCTCAGTTTATCATTAAGAAAATTGTTAATAATAATTGAGTGAAAAAAGAAAAATGTCTCTGAGATGAAAATAAATGGCTCTAATGCACATGGGAATCAGATATGACTATTATAACACCTAAAAAACAACAAATTGGAGGAAAGACACAGCATAAAGAAATTCCATAAGACACTCACATCCCTAAAACAACAAAGTACATGATTAGGTTCTATATAAAATTTTCTCACTGAAAAGGTTACCTTTTATTTGAAGGTTTACAAAAGTTCTCATATTGCAGGGTGCTTCCTCAAATACTTCAAGCTGAACGACAACAGACTATTTGAGAAAGAGTATTTGGGAAAGACTATTTGGGAAAGAATTAGCCTGAAATAACGCTTCCCCTCTCCTGTCAATGATGCTTGAGATGCTTACAGAGCACCTCTGTCAGAACTGGTTAATAAAGCAGACAAGGATTCTTAATACCAACTTCATGATTATTCTTAGAGGTATGATCTCACAACTGCAAGTGTTGGAAGTCCTTATAAATAAGTCTTTAAAAGATATTTTGAAGAATGTTTTGGCTTCCCTGGTGGCTCAGACAGAAAAAAATTCACCTGGGTTGGGAAGATTCCCTGAAGAAAGGAATGGCAACCTACTCCAGTATTCTTGCCTGGAGAATTACTAGGACAGAGGAGCCTGGTGGGCTATAGTCCGTGGGGATGCAAAGAGTCAGACATGGCTGAGCGACTAACACTTGGGAAGATGATGATATATACCTGTAATACAGATGATTACAAACAAAAACTCCACAGATGCCCTAACGATACATAATAGAAATGGTATTACACTAGTACTTTTTCACAAGGTAGGGATAAGGCTGAGCTAATATGTGTAAAGCATTAAGAACATTGTCTAGCCACAGTAGATGCTCAACAAACACTCCTTTTGTTACTCTGTGAATGAGGACTTGTAGTTTGGGATAAAATGACCAGTGAGAACATGAAAACACTGATTCAAAATAATGTTAAATTAATGAATTAATTTGACAGGTATATATTCTATTACATTAACACAAAACGTTTATGTATTTAAACTGTTCAACAAACTCTCCTCTTTTCAAAACTAAGGGATTTTACAGTACTTTTATTTCAAAAATAAGACCACATTTTTAAAGCATGATAGCCACAATAGGGCTTCCTTGGTGGCTCAGAGGTTAAAGTATCTGCCTCCAACGCAGGAGACCCGGATTCGATCCCTGGGTTGGGAAGATCCCCTGGAGAAGGAAATGGCAACCCACTCCAGTACTCTTGTCTGGAGAATCCCATGGACGGAGGAGCCTGGTTGGCTACAGTCCATGGGGTCACAAAGAGTCGGACAGGACTGAGGGACTTCACTTTCACTTTCTACAGTAGGCAAGAATTCAAGCTGATTCTTCCTGTCAGCTGATGACAAAACTGTAATAGGGTAGAACAAATGAAACTCCATATTGGATCTGTTTCTTTTACTTTAAACTCTGTATTCTATTGCTTTTTCTAAAGTTAAGAATGTTGCCTATAGTGTGGAAATAAACAGGAAAGAACATTCTCAAGGTTCTGATCTTCAAAGGTATAATATTTTTCCATTCAAATAGAGACAAAAAGCGGCAGAACAGAGAGTAACATTTGTCTTGTTGGAGGTTTACAGGAATATTGTAATCTGACCTACCTATGAGGACAGCTGCAAGAACAAAGGATTCTGGCACCAAGAAGTTTGCAACAACCAATCACATGCCCTCTCCTTTTACTATAAAAGAAGCCTGAATTCTAAGTCAGATATGATGGTTCTTTGGGACACTAGTCCACTATCTTCTCAGTCTGCTGGCTTTCTGAATCAAGTCACTATTCCCTGCTTTAACAACTCAATTTATCGGCCTGTCATGTGGCAAGCTATATAAGTTTGAACTTGGTAACACTAAAAGACAGCAAATTTGTTTTTAAATTAAAGAAAAATGACCCAAATCAAGTAAATCTGCTGTGTTAATGTTAATAAGTAATCCAAGGAAAGTGCAGGCACTTAAAAATTCTGGTGAATAGTTAAAGGAACTCATTCTATTTAACAACAGGGGAAGGCTGAATGTACCACGGACTTTTTAAATTAATAATACACATTTGAAGTCCATCTATGTCTTTTCATGGCTTGAGAGTTCATTTCTTTTTAGTGGGGAAGAATAATAACCCATTGTCTGCATGTACTATAGTTTATTCATCCATCTACCTCCTGAAGGACATATTGATTGCTTCCAGGTTATGGCAATTAGGAATAAAGCTTCTATAAACATCTGTGTTTAGGTTTTTGTGTGGCCATAAGTTTTCCACTCCCTTCGGTAAATACTAAAGAGCACAACTGCTAGATCATATGGTAAGAGTATATTTATTTTGGTAAGAAACTGCCAAACTGTCTTCCAAAGTGGCTGCACCATTTTGGATTCCCACCAGTAATGAATGAGAGTTCCTGTCACTCCATGTTCTCACCAGCAGTTGGTGCTATCAGTGCTCTGGATTTTGGCCATTCTAATAAGTGTGTAGTGGTATTTCACTGTTCTTTTAATTTGCACTTCCTGATGACATATAATGTAGCATCTTTTCCTATGGCTATTTGTTATCTGTGTATCTTCTTTTGGTGAGGTGTCTCCTAAGGTCTTTGACCCTTTTTTTTGAGTTGTTTGTTTTCTTGTTGAGTTTGAAGAGTCTTTTGTATATTTTGGATAAGAGTCCTATATCAAATGTATCTTTTGAAGATATTTTCTTCCAGTTTGTGGCCTGTCTTCTAACTCTCTTGAAAGCAAGGACTTTAAGAATAAGAGTGTCCTGAGTTCAAAATCACTTTTGCTAGTCACTGTGTGACTATTTACTCAAATAAATATTTTATGTCTCTTAAGTTCAGTTTCTTTTTATATAAAATGGATAACATTACCTCTGCTAACAGGCTCTCTGAGAGGATACATTTGCCACATGTAGATATTCCATCATCTAGTTCAGCTCAGTTCAATTGCTCAGTCGTGTCCGACTCTTTGCGACCCCACGGACTGCAGCACTCCAGGCCTTCCTGTCCATTGAGTCGGTGATGCCATCCAACCATCTCATCCTCTGTTGTCTCCTCCTCCTGCCTTCAATCTTTCCCAGCATCAAGGTCTTTTCAAATGAGTCAGCTCTTTGCATCAGGTGGCCAAAGTATTGGAGTTTCAGCTTCAACATCAGTCCTTCCAATGAATATTCAGGACTGATTTCCTTTAGGATGGACTGGTTGGATCTCCTTGCAGTCCAAGGGACTCTCAAGAATCTTCTCCAACACCACAGTTCAAAAGCATCAATTCTTTGGTGCTCAGCTTTCTTTATAGTCCAACCCTCACATCCATACATGACTACTGGAAAAACCATAGCCTTGACTAGGCAGACCTTTGTTGGCAAAGTAATGTCTCTGCTTTTTAATAAGTTTTCTAGGTTGGTCATAACTTTTCTTCTAAGGAGTAAGCGTCTTTTAATTTCATGGCTGCAATCACCATCCGCAGTGATCTTGGAGCCACCAAAAATAAAGCTGTCACTGTTTCCACTGTTTCCCCATCTATTTGCCATGAGTGATGGGACCAGATGCACTGATCTTAGTTTTCTGAATGCTGAGTTTTAAGCCAACTTTTTCACTCTCCTCTTTCACTTTCATCAAGAGGCTCTTAAGTTCTTTTTCACTTTCTGCCATAAGGTGGTGTCCTCTACATATCTGAGGTTCTTGATATTTCTCCCGGCAATCGTGATTCCAGCTTGTGCTTCATCCAGCCCAGTGTCTCTCATGATGTAATCTGCATATAAGTTAAATAAGCAGGGTGACAATATACAGCCTTGACGTACTCCTTTTCCTATTTGGAACCAGCTGTTGTTCCATGTCCAGTTCTAACTGTTGCTTCCTGACCTGCATACAGATTTCTCAAGAGGGAAGTCAGGTGGTCTGGTATTCCCATCTCTTGAAGAATTTTCCACAGTTTGTTGTGATCCACACAGTCAGGTTTTGGCATAGTCAATAAAGTCATCATTTAGTGAATACTCTTAAATCTACGAAGTTTTTTCTTTACCTTTTACAGAAAGTATTCAGTATTTTCTTAGGAAGACATTAACTATCCCAACTAGTTCTCAAAGTATGGTGTATAGATACAAGGTTCTCTTTAGTCTTGGTTTTTTAAATTTCTACAATGTTGTGTTGGTTTCTGTCATACAACAACATGAATCAACCATAATTATACACATATTCCCTCCCTCTGGAGCCTCCCTTCTTTCCTCTCATCCCTCCCCTCTAGGTCATCACAGAACACCAGAGTTAGCTCCCTGTGTTATGTAACAACTTCCCACCAGTTATCCATTTCACACTTGATAGTGTATATATGTTCATGCTGCTTTCTCCATTTGTTCCACTCCCTCCCTCCTTCACTGTGTTCACAAGTCTATTCTCTACATCTGCATCTCCATTCGTTCCCTGCAAATAGGTTCACCAATATCATTTTTCTTAATTCCATATATATGTGTTATTATAACAATATTTTTGTTTTTGTCTTTCTGACTTAGTTCACTCTGTTTAACAGGCACTAGGTTTATCCACTTCACTAAAGTTGACTCAAATTCATTATTTTTATGGTTCAGTAACATTCCACTATATATATGTACCACACATCTTCTTTATCCATTCATCTGTTGATGGACATCTGGATTGCTTCCATTTCTTGACTACTGTAAACAATACTGCCATGAACATAGGGGTACATGAGATACAATTTTCAGTAACCTTTTAGGGTTCCCATAAAACCAAAATAATTTTTGAAATAAACACATAGATAGTATTTGATTTTTTCACTGTGTTTATACAGATGGTAAAAAATCAATGTGTGCTAATGTGTGTGCTAAGTCACTTCAGTGTGTGCTAAGTCACTTCAGTCATGTCCAACTTGGTGTAACCCTATGGGGTCATAGCCTGCCAGGCTTCTCTGTCCATGGGATTCTTCAGGCAAGAATACTGGAGTGGTTTGCTGTGTTCTCCTCCAGGGGTTCTTCTTGACCCTGGGATTGAACTTGCATCTCTTATTTCTACCAGCTCTAGCAGGTGGGTTCCTTACCACTAGTGCCACCTGCGAAGCCTGAAAACTGCTGATAACCTGAGCACAAACCAAAGTAGTGATACTATATTGTGTTAAAGTCTTCAATACCATGTATTCATTGTAAAAACACCGATTTCCCTAAAGAATGTTCCTGATGAATGGGCAATTTTATTAGTTTTAATTAAACCTGACTTGAGTACAAGCCTTTTAATATTCTATGTGACAACTAGGAAGCATGCATAACGCACTCATACTGCACAGCAGAGAATTATGACTGTGCAGAGCGAAAAGCACTTATGTAATTATCTGAGTTGTATTCCGAACCAGCTACTTTTCCCAGGGAACACTATTATTACTTAAATAACTGGCAGACGAACTATGGTTATTCAGATTTAGGTGTTAGGATTTCCCAACAAAATGAATGAAGCAAGCTTGTTATCTCAAGGCACAAATCTGACAATATTAATTGCCAATGACAAAATTTGAGTTTTCAAGATTAAAAATTAAAATTTTGGAAAACCACTGATTGCTACCATGCAATCAATATGCTCCTTAATGCCTAAAGACTTTTCTAATGAGATTGGAGGTGATATTAACAGAGTGATTTTTTTTGACATTATATAATGCTCTTTTTCAACATTAGAAAATGTGTGTAATTCGGAGGACCAACACCCTCCAAATAACAATGAATGCATGACATTTACAAAATTATGCATGGATAAAGGATATACTCCATGAACAGTATGAAAAGGCAAAATGATAGGATACTGAAAGAGGAACTCCCCAGGTCAGTAGGTGCCCAATATGCTACTGGAGATCAGTGGAGAAATAACTCCAGAAAGAATGAAGGGATGGAGCCAAACCAAAAACAATACCCAGTTGTGGATGTGACTGGAAATAGAAGCAAGGTCCAACACTGTAAAGAGCAATATTGCATAGGAACCTGGAATGTCAGGTCCATGAATCAAGGCAAATTGGAAGTGGTCAAACAGGAGATGGCAAGAGTGAAAGTCAACATTCTAGGAATCAGCAAACTAAGATGGACTGGAATGGGTGAATTTAACTCGGATGACCATTATATCTACTACTGCAGGCAGGAATCCCTTAGAAGAAATGGAGTAGCCATGATGGTCTACAAAAGAGTCAGAAATGCAATACTTGGATGCAATCTCAAAAATGACAGAATGATCTCTGTTCGTTTCCAAGGCAAACCATTCAATATCACAGTAATCCAAGTCTATGCCCCAACCAGTAATGCTGAAGAAGTTGAAGTTGAACGGTTCTATGAAGACCTACAAGACCTTTTAGAACTAACACCCCAAAAACATGTCCTTTTCATTATAGGGGACTGGAATGCAAAAGTAGGAAGTCAAGAAACACCTGGAGTAACAGGCAAATTTGGAATACGGAATGAAGTAACAGGCCTTGGAATACAGAATGAAGCAGGGCAAAGACTTACAGAGTTTTCCCAAGAAAATGCACTGGTCATAACAAACACCCTCTTCCAACAACACAAGAGAAGACTCTATACATGGACATCACCAGATGGTCAACACCAAAATCAAGACTGATTATATTCTTTGCAGCCAAAGATGGAGAAGCTCTATACAGTCAGCAAAAACAAGACCAGGAGCTGACTGTGGCTCAGATCAGGAACTCCTTATTGCCAAATTCAGACAAATTGAAGAAAGTAGGGAAAACCACTAGACCATTCAGGTATGACCTAAATCAATCCCTTATGATTATACAGTGGAAGTGAGAAATAGATTTCAGGGACTAGATCTGATAGAGTGCCTGATGAACTATGGACGGAGGTTCGGGACATTGTACAGGAGACAGGGATCAAGACCATTCCCATAGAAAAGAAATGCAAAAAAGGAAAATGGCCGTCTGAGGAGATCTTACAAATAGCTGTGAAAAGAAGAGAAGCGAAAAGCAAAGGAGGAAAGGAAAGATATAAACATCTGAATGCAGAGTTCCAAAGAATAGCAAGGAGAGATAAGAAAGCCTTCCTCAGGGATCAATGCAAAGAAATAGAGGAAAACAACAGAATGCGAAAGACTAGAGATCTCTTCAAGAAAATCAGAGATACCAAAGGAACATTTCATGCAAAGATGGGCTCGATAAAGGACAGAAATGGTATGGACCTAATAGAAGCAGAAGATATTAAGAAGAGGTGGCAAGAATACACAGAAGAACTGTACAAAAAAGATCTTCATGACCCAGGTAATCACAATGATGTGATCACTCACCTAGAGCCAGACATCCTGGAATGCGAAGTCAAGTGGGCCTTAGAAAGCATCACTACGAACAAAGCTAGTGGAGGTGATGGAATCCCAGTTGAGCTCTTTCAAATCCTGAAAGATGATGCTGTGAAAGTGCTGCACTCAATATGCCAGCACATTTGGAAAACTCAGCAGTGGCCACAGGACTGGAAAAGGTCAGTTTTCATTCCAATCCCAAAGAAAGGCAATGTCAAAGAATGCTCAAATAACGCACAATTGCACTCATCTCACACGCTAGTAAAGTAATGCTCAAAATTCTTCAAGCCAGGCTTCAGCAATACGTGAACTGTGAACTTCCAGATGTTCAAGCTGGTTTTAGAAAAGGCAGAGGAACCAGAGATCAAATTGCCAACATCTGCTGGATCATCGAAAAAGCAAGAGAGTTCCAGAAAAACATCTATTTCTGCTTTACTGACTATGCCAAAGCCTTTGACTGTGTGGATCACAATAAACTGTGGAAAATTCTGAAAGAGATGGGAATACCAGACCACCTGACCTCACCTCCTGAGAAACCTATATGCAGGTCAGGAAGCAGCAGTTAGAACTGGACATGGAGCAACAGACTGGTTCCAAATAGGAAAAGGAGTACATCAAGGCTGTATATTGTCACCCTGGTTATTTAACTTATATGCAGAGTACATCATTAGAAACGCTGGGCTGGAAGAAGCACAAGCTGGAATCAAGATTGCTGGGAGAAATATCAATAACCTCAGATATGCAGATGACACCACCCTTATGGTAGAAAGTGAAGAGGAACTAAAAAGCCTCTTGATGAAAGAGGAGAGTGAAAAAGTTGGCTTAAAGCTCAACATTCAGAAAACGAAGATCAAGGCATCTGGTCCCATCACTTCATGGGAAATAGATGGGGAAACAGTGGAAACAGTGTCAGACTTTATTTTTTTGGGCTCCAAAATCACTACAGATGGTGACTGCAGCCATGAAATTACAATGTCAGACTTTATTTTTGGAGGCTCCAAAATCACTGCAGATGGTGAGTGCAGCCATGAAATTAAAAGACGCTTACTCCTTGGAAGAAAAGTTATGACCAACCTAGATAGCATATTGAAAAGCAGAGACATTACTTTGCCAACAAAGGTCCTAGTCAAGGCTATGGTTTTTCCAGTGGTCATGTATGGATGTGACAGTTGGACTGTGAAGAAAGCTGAGCACCGAAGAATTGATGCTTTTGAACTGTGGTGTTGGAGAAGATTCTTGAGAGTCCCTTGGACTGCAAGGAGATCCAACCAGTCCATTCTGAAGGAGATCAGCCCTGGGATTTCTATGGAGGGAAGGATGCTGAAGCTGAAACTCCAGTACTTTGGCCACTTCATGCGAAGAGTTGACTCATTGGAAAAGACTCTGATGCTGGGAGGGATTGGGGGCAGGAGGAGAAGGGGACGACAGAGGATGAGATGGCTGGATGGCATCACTGACTTGATGGACGTGAGTCTGCATGAACTCCGGGAGTTGGTGATGGACAGGGAGACCTGGCGTGCTGCGATTCGTGGGGTCGCAAAGAGTTGGACACGACTGAGTGATTGAACTGAACTGAACTGAGAGGATATACTCAAAGTGCGAGACAGATCAATGGATCTTGTAACAAAGTACAAAACATACACTGATATGGTACCAGATTCCACATTGAAACTAATCTTTAGAAAACTGTAACTTGTCAAGTTCTAGTTTAGTATCAAAAAAGAATATCCACAATTGTCTGAAAAGACTGTTAAATACTCTTCCCTCTTCCAACTACAACTCTGTGTGAGGCCAGAATTTCTTCATATACTTCAGGGGTCCCCAAATTCTGGGATCTAATGCTTGATGATCTGAGGTAGATATGATGTAATAATAATAGAAATAAAGCACGCAATAAATATAATGTGTTTGAATGATTCCGAAACCATCACTTCCCACCCCTCAGTTCGTGGAAAAATTGTCTTCTACAAAACTCCCTGGTGCCCAAAAGCTTTTGGGGAATGCTGATCATATGTCAATGAAAACAACATATCAGAATAGGCTGAATTCAGAAGCTATGAGAATCTAATTGTCTTCAATTAAGCTAGACCTCAAAGAGATTTATAAAAGTGTAAAACATCACTCAACTCATTAATTCTAGTTTTTTTGAAAATATAATTACTTTTCATAAAAATGCTATTCATACCAGCATGTAATGCATTTATTACTATTATCTTAAACATTTAATTTTTCTCAATTTTAAATATCACAAACGTCAGTAGATATAATTCTGACTTTCTTAAGGGTACAAAAGGATCCTGAGACCAAAAAGTTGTGAAGTGCTGGACTATGCAAGGTGTACAGGTGAAACTAATTTTCATAAACCATGGCAATTATTTGAAACAACTCAGAAGGCCCCAAAGCATATTCTTCTGTGAAGTTTGGAATCTTGTCAGTTTCCTCTTACATAATTTCCTTTTAAATAAATTAAAATGAAATACCAAAACAATGTGTAAAAGACAATTCCTATAACCCATCATAATTGATCACTGGTTATTTCTGACAAGTATTCTTATCATTTCAGGGTGTTTATTAGGCCCTTCCTAATAATGATTTCTCTAAACATATGAATTAGTTCTTAAAAGTATTTTTGTTTTGCAGCCAAATTTTAGCCTTTCCCCAAATACAGAGTTGTAGCCTGTCTTTTATTCCTTACCATTAATGACAGACTAAGACATTTTTAGAGTACTGCACAAGAATTTAGGAGATCAAATTATGGGACCTTGGGATAGTCATCAGGAGAATCAATATTCTCTTTTGTAAAACATAAGAGCAACCCATATGATTTATCTCTTAGACCCCTTACAATTCTAACAGACTGTGATCTTAGTAAGAGACTAAGAAAATTCAGTTCAGCCACCAGAAGCATCTTCACCCTGCATATGACACACTCAGTAACATAAAACAACAATTCTGAAAGCATAGCTTTACTATGTGCTGTGCTTAGTCGCTTAATTGTGTCTGACTCTTTGCAACCCCATGGACTGTAGCCCACCAGGCTCCTCTGTCCATGGGGATTCTCCAGGGAGGAATACTGAAGTGGATTGCCATGCCCTCCTCCCGGTGATCTTCCCAATCCAGGGATCGCACCCATGTCTCCTGTGTTGCACGCGGATTCTTTACCGTCTGAGCCACCAGGGAAGCTTAACTATATGTACCTTTAAAAAATCAGTTTGTAAAATATAATTTTGTGCTTAAAAAAAAACAAAAGAAAGTTTTTTTAAAAACTATGTTTTCAAGCTTGTCATCATCTTGATACTAGGATAATTAATTTCATCTGGGTCTGGGAATGCTACTGGGCACCAGGCATTCAATACAATCAACACTATACACACACACACACACACACATATCATTGAGTATTGCTCTGCTGTTGTTCAATCACTCAGTCCTGTCCAACTCTGTGCGACCCCATGTACAGCACGCTAGGGTTCCCTGTCCTTCACCAACTCCTGGAGTTTGCTCAAACTCGTGTCCACTGAGTTGGTGATGCCATCCAACTATCTCATCCTCTGTTGTCCCCGTCTCTACTTGCCTTCAACTTTCCCAGCATCAGGGTCTCCTCCAGTGAGCTGGCTCTTCGTCCGTTCACGGATTCTCCAGGCAAGATACTGGAATGGGTTGCCACTTCCTTCTCCAGAATATTGTTTTATTGAGGTAAAACTGATCTATGATAACTACACATATTTTGAAGAGTATAATTTGGTGTTCTGAAATATGTATATTTACCCATGAAACCACTCAGCTTAAAAATTATTTTTAAAATAACAGCTATTATTGAGAGTTTAATATGTATTGGTATTATATGAAGTTTTTATATGCATTACTCCATTTAATTCTCACAATAACCCTGCCAGATAGGTATTATTATAATCCCTTTTTAAAAGATGAGGCTACTAAGTCTTATATAGATTACGAAGCTTGCCCAAAGTCACAGCTACTCAGTAGGAAACCAAAATTAAACAGGCAGTCTGACCTCAGAGCCATTTAAAAATAATTCAATCAAACAACTATTAGTGCCCTACTATATGTTGTCTCACAGTCTGATAAACAATAATTACTTTCTTTGTCTTTATTAAAATAGCTGTTTCTCGATATCATCAATGTGCCAGGCACTATATATAAAATTCTTAACATACATCTACCTAAATGACAATCCTGCAAATTAAAGGCAATCATGATTGTATAAATCACAAAACAGCCTTTTTAGAGGCAGAATAACTTATCCAAGACCAGTCAACTACCAAGTAGCAAAGCAGATTTTATTCCAAAGGCCATGGGGTTTTCAACTACATCATATTTCTGAGCAACACAAAGCCTTTTTATGGAGCCCTGAAGATGACTGCTGGAACACTCCTTTAAAATTTTCAGATGCTCACTGTTTAGCTAGACAGATTATTAACGTAGTTTAAGCCAAACTGAATCAAGAGGCTGAAGTTTCATTTACTGCCAACCAGAGTGCAAATCAAAAAAGCTTATTTATTTCACAATTCAAGCTTTTTTTTTCTTAAATCACTTATGTGCTAGAAAATCACAGAGCTTTTAATTTGTGGCAGGTTGAAGCAAGCTTATTAAGAATGTTAGTTACCAAGTGCACCTCCACTTGTCTGGACTAGTCCACTGTCACATTCTTGTAGCAGGGTTAAATAGCAGTTTAGTCACCTCATAAAAAAACACACTGTTAAAAAGGATGTGACTAATAATAAGCTGGAACCAATGGAATATCATAAGAGATGTAAAGGTCAAGATCAATTATCTACAAAACTCCTGTGTAAATAGCTAAAAAACTGTATTCTCTGCCTGGCCTTGTTGTGCTATAGTACTCAGTTGATTGGACAAGTTAGTAAGATTTAATGAGATAAACACCAACAGTAACAAATTCTGAAGTTTTTTTGTTATGTATATAAATATGAATGCTATCAGCACAGAGTTGGAAGAAACAAGGAAGGCTTCCTACAGATGGGTTCATTTTAGACTCATAAGATATGAGAGTTGGAAGGGTCCTTAGAATTCATCAAATGGCATTCCAAGCAGGACACCACAGATCTTGAAATCTTAAATGCATTAAGCTTTGCTGCCATACCCTCCCTGTTAAGCATCCCCAGCTCCCTTCCAAGCTAGAATTGAGAATCTCCAGAGAGAAATGTATCAGCAGCCAATTCTTAAACTTCTTCTATCAGGAGTCCCATCATCCCCAACAGATTCCAAATGAAAAGCAGTGTCTTCTCACAAGAAGGTCTGGTCTAATTCTCTCATTTAACTGGGAAAGAAACTGAGATGCACAGAGGTTTAATTTGCTTGCCCAAGTCACGTATCTGCTTAATAACAGCATAAACATATTTTCTTGACTCATATTCAATATCTTTCTACTAAATAATGTTAATTGTGTGTTCTTCAGATGTCACAGGTAGTTGTAAAATACTAATAACTATCTTGATTTAATAACATCAAATTTCTAAAAAAATTTAGGAATATATATGAAAATAATAATAAAAAAAGCTTCTGACTTGTTCTTTGTTCACTTATTTGTTTCTTTCAATCTGCTGGGGAGCTCCAAAACCCATTATAACTGCTCACCTTTATGCTTCTCTGAACTGCTCAAACATTATCTTGAGTTCTATTGAAAAAAAAAAAAAAAAAAGTCTCCATATACAAGTTTTGTTTAAAAGAAAAAACCTTCTATTGCACCCCAGCCTTTAAAACCAGATTACAGCATAGAGAGATAAAAAGTTGCCCATTGCATCAGAATTAGATGTATTTTTATTTTAAAATATAATATTTTTATAAACTAGATATACAGGCAATAGCAGCATTCTTGAACCCTTTTATTGATTCTAATAAGTACACTTAGAAGAGCATCTGAAAAACTTCAGAATACTAGAATAAAACCGAAGAGCATTAAGTTATGCAAGAAATATTCCCCTATTAGGCCAGCCTGATGCTGCCTAGTGGCATAGTATTTCCCATATCTATTTAGCAAGATTGGTCAGGTTTACCTGCATAAAGATACTAGCACAGGCAGGCAGACAAGTTGTTATTTCCAAGGCAACTTTAAACCAAAGAAGCTATTTCAACTGAATCAGAGAGTTCTGTTTTAAAGTCAGCTATTTTGCACAGGGGCCAATAATCCAGGCTGTGAATTAAAATGCTACTGGTTTCTTTGTTTCTATGACTTTCTGTCATTTAATTGCTTATGAGCACCCTCTGCTGGAGGGCAGAAGAGAGAAAATATTGCTTTAACCCACAGGACTGGTTACAGGGAGAAAGTAATCTGAAACAAGAGCAGATTTCTCTTGACTTTTCTCTTCTTCCTTATAATTAGTTCATAATTTAGAGTTAGCTGTTGAATAAGCTTCATTAACCATATCATTATCTAGAGTCTATAACTTAGTCATTCAGTAAACACTTATAAAGTTCCTATTATATGCCAGGCACTTGGATGCAGATAACCTGGTCTAGGATCCTCATTTTTATATTTAATGTCATTTCCCAGGTAAGCTGTTTAACCTCATAAGACCTCAGTTTCCTCATATGAGAAATAAGAATAATATCTTGGTTGACAACATTAAAAAGATGAAAAATGAAAAGGTGCCTTAGAAGAGTGGACTTAATTTTGCAATTTGAAACACACACACACACACACACACACACACACACACACACATACAACTTTGGCTCTTTGACAGTGGAAAGGATTATCATATGGGTGTTTTCAAATGCAATACGCAATTATTTCTTCTAAGAAATTTAAGCCTACTCACAAATATAGGGAACAAACTAGTGGTTACCAATGGGGTGCAGGGCAATTTAGGAGTGGGGGAGTGAGAGGTAAAAACTATTGGGTTTAAGGTAGGTTCAAGGATGTATTGTACATCACAGAGAATATAGCCAATATTTTGAAATAACTGTAAATGGAAAGTAACATTTAAAATTGTGTAAAAAAAATTTTTTTTTAAATTTTAAATAATTTAAGCCTAGATGCCAGTGTTGGGGTTTATTGGTATACGTTGTTTTATAGCACTTATGTCAACCATGTATAGCTTATTTAGTATGTATCCTGAAACATACACAGAGCAATCAAAAATAATCTTTTCCACAGCAAAAATATCCAGATGTTGATCAATACTTGATAAACTACTTTTTTCTAGGTGAATAAAGATTATTGAGGTGTTTCTCATCTCTTCTCAAGAGCTTATATGACATTCTTTTAAGTGCCGCCCAGTGGACAGCATGTTTACTTAGATACATTTTGGCTCTCAGTTTATCTAAGAGTTCATCTCTGAAATTCACTATCTGCTTATGACTGGTACTTTTGAAATATATTCTGTAAGTGATATCCAAAACTGGAACTTGTTTAACTCATGAGATGAACTTAATGAAGACTAAGAGATAGGAAAACAGGTTATTGAGGGTATAGAAAAGTCACTGCTGTAGTGACTTTAGGAGACCAGTTAAGCCTACTGAGAACTTTCAGCTTAAATACACTTAACTTAGAAGAGCCTGTAAGCTACTTCTTTTCTGTCACCACCATTAGAGCAAAGCAAGTATTGTTCTTTTATGTCTTAAGACTGCATGGTGCCTTTTTATGACTTTCTCCCATCAATACTGCTTGTGATATGATTTCACATGTATAAAAATATTTGTGGAGCACTGTACACAGATAAAAGGACCTGGGTAAAAATCCTAAATCTGCCTCTTACTAAAGTTATTTCCAAGTTATTTTCTCTAACTATGAACCAATTTTTCAAGGCTGTTACGTGGCCCACCTTTCCAGTTTTTATCTCCCACTATTTTTTATACTTTATACAGGTGAGAGGGAAAGGAACTATACTACTGAATAAGGAAGGAACCTCATCCCCTATATATACCCAATGTCTTCTGAATCATTTATATCTATGACAAGGAAGTTTCTGGAAAAAAGTATGTCACTGTAAGGCAAATTCTTTGCTAATTAGGTGTCACTATATTTGCTTGGAGAACTATATAAGAAAAGTGATTATGAAGTTAACTCCAAAGCTACACTGCCAGTGTCTGAAATCCTAGTTCTGTATGCCTCTGAATAATTCTCCCATCTTCTAAGTGCCTCAATTCCCCTCTCTGTAAAGTTCCTATGTCAAAATCTTGTAGTGAGACAAGTAGTAGACTCACAGATATATAGAACAAACTAGTGCTTACTGGCGGGGGAGGCAAGGAGAGGGACAAACTGCTGGGTGTACGATAGGCTCAAGAATGTATTGTACAACTTGGGGAATATAACCAATATTTTGAAATAACTGTAAAAAACTGTAAATTATAACAAATTTTATAAAACATTAAAAAGAAAAAAATTAAGATTATTGTGAGGATTATAGTCTACATGTATACATTATACATTATAGATAGATATAGGAGCCTGGCAGGCTACAGTCCACGGGGTCGCAAACAGTTGGACATACCTGAGTGACTAACACTTTCACTTTCATTTTCATTTTTTCATGCTGCTGCACCCAGTACATCAGAGACTTAACAAGATAGCCAGGTTGGCTCACATCTAAAGTGGAGGTGATACCACTTTTTTAAAAAAAGCTAAGAGTCAGCATATGTTAGTCCTGACTCTGCTCTGTTTATTGGCTCTGAGATCTGGAGTGAAAACAGGGGCTTCAGTTTTCTTTTCTGTAGAATAGGACTGTAGTAAACTATGCCAAATGCATTCTCATTTAGGGTATACCAAGTATTAGGCATATCAAGGATTAGGTATACCAAGGATTAGGATGGACAGGGAGGCCTGGCGTGCTGCAGTCCATGGGATCTCAAAGAGTCAGATACGACTAAGCGACCAAACTGAACTGAATTGAAGGATTAGGTATGGCAGAATAAAATAGTAACATAGTGTACAATTCATTCACAAACCCATAGCCTAGAAAACCATTCACTTCATCAAAGTAGATACTGTTCACCATTGGTGGTATCCTTGGCAGTCAGCTGAGATCTTGGCACATAGTAGATGCTCAGATATGATTAGTAAAGTGAATTTATAATATATTTAGCACTTTACTTAAAACAAATTTAGTACCACCTATTTGTCTTTTCCTCAGAATTATATTCTAAAATCCTTACCATCAACCATAGATCTATATATATCTTTACTTATATCCGCTGCTGCTGCTTAGTCACTTCAGTCGTGTCCAACTCTGTGAGACCCCATGGACTGTAGTCTGCCAGGCTCCTCTATCCATGGGATTCTCCAGGCAAGAATATGGGAGAGGGTAGCCATTCCTTTCTCCAGGAGTTCTTCCTGACCCAGGGATCAAACCCGAGTATCCCACATCACAGAGTCTTTACTATCTAAGCAACTAGGGAAGTCCCACAGCAACATGGTAAAGTTGAATTATGGAAAAAAAAAAAAAAAAAAAAAAGGTTTCTAGATGTCATTAGATCATCTAAAACCGTAACTCTAGAAACACAATGAAAGAAATAAAGACAGCAACTTATACTGCAAAATCTCATCTGCTTCTTTGCAGTTAGTTTCTATAGTCTGGAAATTTATGAAGAAAAACCATACTAAAACTTCTCTATATTTCTCAGGTTAGATAAACATAGTCATTATGTCATTTGAATTGTTCTGTAAGTAAATTAAAGGTCTCCTGCATTGCAGCATGGACTCTTTACTGACTGAGACACTAGGGAACCACCTTAAAAATACTACTGTCAAAAGAAAATGACAATGGATGGTGCTTGACGAACAGATGAAAAAAAAATTATCAAATCTCACCTGGGTCCTATTCCACTCAGGAAGTATACTGCTGCTATACTTCTCCAAGGAAGCATGTGCAGCACTATTGATATGATGACTTGCATTTCATTCACCTCATTCGTATGTATCATTCTGCTTTGTATAGACAAGAACAATATACTGAACACCTCTCAAAGTATCTGAAAACCAAAAGTTCAAGCAGTTTTTGGTGCTATTTGTGAAAGTATCTTTTCCCAGAAGACAATATAACTTTCTATAAACTACTTGAGATTTCAGACCATAATGGCTTGCTAACACAAGCAGAATGAAAAAAATTTACCAAAACTACTTAAAAAAAAAAACAAAAACAAAGAAATCATGTGTTTACCTAAAAAAACAAATGCATGTCTTCCAGCCATTTATATTTCATGATAATAATTAAGTTATTGTTTAATTAGGCTCCATGAAAATAACTCTTGAAAGGTATTTAGCAGTTTATGTTAAATGGTGAAAAAAATCTATCTTGGGTCCAGTGTGTTCAGGTTATAAAAGCACCAGTGCTTATTTTATCTCCCCACAAAGTGTTGCTGAGATAATTACTGCTGACAGCTTTATTCAAGGTTCATTTCACTTTTTCTGCTATTTTTCTCTGGTTAGAAGTTCAACAGAGCCCATGGGAAGCCACACCCCTCACACCTGTTAGGCTTCTTCATGTTACGGAGGGCCAGTATGGACATGTCACTTCAAATTAGCATTGTACCAGGGCGCTAACTGTGACAATTACTTATCACAGGTTTAACTAAAAAAAAAAAAAAAAGTTTCTAATTCAACCACAAAAACAGTGTGACAGAATGTAATTTAAACCTGTAAAAGCAGGTTGCATTAAAAACATTCAGAGAGCAGCAGCAAAAGTTCCCAGGGTTGAGCTTTGTGCTATATCTGAATCATGCAGGAATGCTCTGCAACTGAACGTTTCCTTTAAAACAAAACCAAAAGAGTAAACAAGGAAGAGCCAGCAGTTTTACCAGTAAGCAATGGTAATAAGTGGGCCTCTTCATGTTTCTCTCTCAATCTTGAATATTTTATTCATTTTGCTAATTCTTTTGTGTCATGTAACTAAATCAATAATGAAATTTCCAGCTAAAGCAAAGCTGCTACTTATAGATTTAGCAAAGGAAAAACATAGCTCTATAACTTGGTAGGAAAGAATACTCTCTTCAAATATTTGTTTTTTTCCCACTTGCAAACCATAAAATTATTAGGGAGGGCAGATATTAACTCAAAAAGAAAAAGGAAAAAACTCACACTCTTAAATGTGTTTCAAGCTAATTATTATAAGTCTCTCTGTTTCAAGTGCAAAATAATCTCAGAATTAGGCCACCTCTGAAAGACCTGGGATGGTTGGAGGTGGTTAATATGGACTGCTGGGAGGCTAATTGTGGATCTTGAGTTAATTACTGTCTCCTCATAGGGGATTTTAAAAATAAATAAAATGGTTTTTTACTCAATTTTTACTTCAGTTTGGAGTTAAGGAAACACCAATGATGATGGTTAAGCTCTGGATACTTCATTATTTGCTGCTGTTATTTACATGAAGAAAGTCTTGGAAATAAATATGTCCACATCATAATCAATGTTAATGTGCACTAACAAAACAATAGAGAATGTATCTGTACTTGCCACAGCATGCACGACTTGATTCACAAATACCCGGTGTCTGTTACCTGGGCACAGTTAAAAGGAATTCAGTGTTGTTCCTCACACACATACACATACCCTCACCTGCATGGACGCAGACATATACATGTTAACAATCTGGCTGGAGGATACAAAGCCAAAGCTCATGGAGACTTCTTTGAAAAACAATCTAGAAGTATTAAACACTCATAAAAAGCAAAGGACAAAATAATGATGGTAAGCAGGAATTCAACAGAAGAAATCAGTCACAAATTTATAGGAAATTACATCTATTGGTGAATCCATCATAATTTTGGTATGGCAACTTAATTTCAATACCTTAACAGTTCCAGAAATTAAAAAGCCATCATATACATTAATGGTGCATTAAAAATAAAGAATTTTTTCCATCTAAAATACAGACAGGGTATCTTATGTAGAAGAAAAAAAGAGAAACTCCCCAAAATATTTTTCTTCATTTTTCCAACATTTAGAAAGTTAACAAAAGCATACAAAGTCAACATAGGAAATATTCATCATAAGAATCCAAGATCTTATCAAAACAAGTCTTTTGCTTTATTCTATAATCACAACATATTCACAGGCAATAAAGACAAAATCTTTGGTTAGAAAGGTGCTTTTTACCTCAAGCTGGCTCCTCATTTAAGTTTGATGAAGAGGTACTATTAGCAGAAAAACCTCATTATTTTAGAGAGCTACTGTATTAATCAGTGGTGACTTCAGTTTATCATAACCACAGAAGCTTTAAAGATACAAGGATATATCTCAAGTCTGTTTTGTATGCAGAAAGAGTACTAACCAGCCATTTGGCACATATCTAGTCAATAGTGGGATGCCATTTACCCCACAACATTGTGGAACTCTTTGGATAGCAAACATAGTAGCTCTGGATATTTTTCCAGCAGCACCTAATTCCTTGGCAAACTTGGGCAGTTATGCTAACAGCTTTGGTCTCAGCACATGGACATAATGCTCCTGGGCATCTTGTCATGGCTCTTCCTCCTGGGAAAAATAGCCTGAATTAACTACAGAAAGTTAGGCACAGCACTATAAATGGGTGCTATCTAGAAACTAGAAAGAATGTCCCCTCACTCGTTAATGCATACCTGGCCCATGCCAGCCAAGTGATTTTTCTCCTTTTGCTCAACTCCTATACCCTTATTGCAAACTTCTAGAATTCTTAGTCTGTGGTCCTTTTGACTCTGCTTGTGTCTATGTTTAGGTCCTAAAGTCCCTGAAGACAAATCAGTGTTCTCATTTTCAGCCCCCATGGGGCTTAGTAAGTTGCTTTGATAGGCCAGCCATGTAATAAATGTCTGGCATGGTGTGTGTGCTCAGTCATGTCCGACTCTTTGTGACCCCATGGACTTTAGCAGTCCAGACTCCTCTGTCCATGGAAATTTCCAGGCAAGAATTCTGGAATGGGTTGCCATTTCCTACTCCAGGGGGTCTTCCTGACCCAGGGATTAGGGTTAGGGTTAGGACTGAGTGACTAACACTTTCACTTTCAGCCTAAACAAAACACAAAAAGATACTTGTACTTTTCTGGAGAAAAAATTATATCTACCTGGGGAGGGGCTGTGCCTGGAAACTATTTCAAAGTGAGATAAGAAATGCTAAAACTATCATTAGAGTACTGTTTTAGTGATCTCTGGGTTTGAGTGAGAAGCATAAGGCTCAAAAGGATTCTGACACAAAATAGCTTAAATTTAATTCAGTAGTCACTGATGACTTGAAACAACTAGTCAAAATGAGTAAAATACACACCACTTAAATTCAACATCAATATAATTTGAACTTAGACATTTTCATTTTTTTAACATAAAGGCACATCAGTTTCATTTCATATATAGCATTTCTGCATAATTATCTTTCTATTCTAAAGTATTACATCCTATGTACTACATGGAAATTAGAGTAATTCAAATGTCACTTAAGTTCTACTCTGTAAATATGGTAACTCTCAAATTTATGAGGATGCATAATACAGCTAATAAAAATGTTTTCAGGTATAGAAACTACTCAGTAACGCCTACTATAAACCAAAATGCTATGATACATTTTAAATGTCTCATATAAAAATAATAATATATCAGAATTACTTTACTATTATATTTTTTAAGACTTGCATTAGATAAATACAAGAACCAATAAGTCATCCGTCTATTATACATGTATATATGTTTCTTATTGGTTCATTGGTTCTTCTATATCCATATACAAGCTCATACACACACACACAAAAGAATAATATTTTGTATTAAAAAATAGGAAAATCCTCAAATTCAATAATCTTTAAAAAAATATGTGAAACATGATAGTGTTCCTTTCCTGAGTCAAGCATGTCTTCTGTGGGCAGATTCATACCTGTAGCAGTTATTTATATGAATGCCAAAAAAAATATTGTAAAATGAAACTGTGTTAAAGTGTTAATTCTCCAAACAGGCAGTAATCACTGTAAGATATTAAGTCTTATTTTTAAAATAACTACCTGTGAAAAGAAAGCAAAGTGTTAGTCCCTCAGTCATGGCCAACTCTTTGTGATAGCATGGACTGTAGCCCACCAGGCTCCTCCATCCATGGAATTCTCTAGGCAAGAATACTGGAGTGGGTCGCTATTCCCTTCTCCAGGGGATCTTCCCTATCCAGGGATTGAGCCTGGGTCTCCTGCATTGCAGGGAGATTCTTTACCATCTGAGAGATCAGAAACTTCACTTTAAGCTAAATAAATTTACTGAAATGTACTACAGTTAAAAATAAATAAATAAACTTTAAATAAATAATTTACTTTAAATAAATAAATTTATTAATAAATAAATAAACTTTAATGTGAGTATAACAAAACTAAACAGAAAAGATTTTTCTCCAGAGGCTAGGAATAATTCATTTTACACAAATTATTCTGATCAACATATCAACATACAGTAATAATGTTAGCAAAATCAAGAAATGATTAAAGAATTTAGGAAAGTTTTATTTTTAAAAGAATACTAATACAGTTGTCACTCAGGACTCATTTATTATTTGAAATTTACCTACTTTTAGTTGATCTATTTCATTTGTTGAAGACTTATGTATTAAAATTGCCTAGAATTAGAGAATTTTAGAGTTAGGGGAAACCTTGGAGTTGTGGGTAGGGAAGATGATGGAAAGGGAGAGGATTCCGATATTTATTGAGCATCTACTAAGCAACAGGCACTTTAAATTCATCTTCCCACTTCCCATTAATACAAGGGCTATATGAGGTAGGTATTAATACCCTAGTTTTAGGAAATAGAAGTCTTGAGAGACTATATACTCTTGATGGGGTTGAGATTTAATTTTAATTAGAGATGTTCTGATTCTAGAATCTGTATTTGTTCACTCATATGAAAGAAACTGACTTTTATTCAGCCACGCAATCCATATTCATGAACTCATTTAATCCTAAAGCTGCTAATATTGACACATGACAGATGAAGAACACAGGCTTAGGAAAATTAGTAAATATGTCTAAAGCTACTTTAAGATCTATTATACCTGATCACATACATATTTCCTAATATAACTCATTTTTCTGCTCAGAAAATCAACATTCAGAAGATTTGCATGACTTTTCCTACGACGATAAGACGGCAAGTTACAGAGGAAAGACTATGACATGGCTCTATCAGCTTCAATGTGCCGCTTTTTCCATTCTTTGTCATTCAAGATACACATTTCACCACCACTTAATCCAAGAGCCTCATAAATGACGTCATACAAACTCTTCCCCAGCAAAAATGACATTCAACACTATTCGACAAAATCAAAATAACATTACCCAAACTTAGTTCCCTAATTTTCTAATGCTAAAACTTTTACCCAGTTACGGCCTGGGAGAAAATAATAACATGCTGAAGCCAGTCTTAGGTGAAATCTGCTAGGAAAACAGGATAATGTAAGCATCTTCCTGCTTTGCTAACTCAGGAGGCATTCATCAAGGTTGGCTCCTTGGAGCTTAATAACCAGCAGGCTACCATTTTGGACACATACAGGAAGCTAAGGAACAAGTGGCAATGAACGACTCTCTTCTAGAGTTGAATATCCTTGGAGATACCATGAGGGGAGGGGTGCCGAGGTCCAACCCCAGCTGATCCAGGGAGTTCTAAGTGGGGACGGCGTTGGCGCGGATCAGGATACAATAGCTTCAATTAGATATTAATTAGATATAAAGAGTAATAGAATGAGGATAGCTCAGTAGGAAAATTCAGTCGAGAAAAGAGGCTGAGTAGCTTGGTTTACGCGAGAGACCAATAAAACTTCAAGACAAGAAGTTTGCACCACTTACGTAGGCCGCAGGCATCCTTCTGTTCTCCCGAAGGAGAGGAGACACTGAGGCCTCCCCGGTTGGATCTTAGAAGCCCAGGCAAAATTAGTAAGCTTGGTGGGTTCCGTGCTCCAGATGGAGACTCAGCCAGAGTTTGAGAGAGAGCGACATGGGGAGACCAGTATTTCGAGAAACTGATCCCAATTCTTTATTTTCCATGGTCTACTTTTATACACTGAGATGTTATGCAAAAGTCATGCAGGGTCAGCAGTCCTGACTTTTATCAAAGTCAGGTGCTTCATACAAATGTATACAGAGGTCTTAGGGGTGTTACATCATCTTCTGGCCAGGGGGCCTGCTGACAATTTATGACCCTCTCCTTGTGACAGCGGCCAGTCAACCAGGACACTCATTTCTCCAGGGGTGATTATTCTTAAAAAAGACTCCACCTTCCGAAGGTACCAGATAAAGTTACCTTCCTATAGGGTGAGGGTGTAGTGGGTTTTAATTAAGGAAAGAATTTACTTAGCCTAAGGTCTAACGTGATTAATATCAAAGGTTAATACTTATTTCTTCTATATATTCATTAATGTGTGTAAGGGCAGGGGATGTGGAGACTTAGCAACAAACATTGGCTCAACAAATGAAAAACCCTTCACCAATATAATTTCTAATCAGCCCACTATACTTATACTAATGGTTTTCTAACTTTTCTAAGGAACCTGTTTTTAGAAGGTTTAAAGCATCTCATGCCTCTCACGGTTGGGAGGCTGTGAGCAATCACATGTGGCCGGACAAGCCTGTCAGGCAGGCTAGAGAACCTTCAGAGGAGTTTGTAGGTTAAAACACTCTTGTCACGCCCAGGAGTTTTTATTAACTGGAGCTCTAAGTTAACTCCTTCTCTGAAAGAGGTGGTGGGGGACAGCACCCCGTAAAGTCAGAGGTGTAGGTGAGAGCACAAAGTAGTAAAGTAGGCAGGCTCTGGTTATGGGGGTAGATGCTCGAGGATTTTCAGGGGGACTCCTGAGGCTCGATCCCACCTTTGCGTATGTAGAGCCTCTTTCCTCATGACCTTTGCCATGGGCGGAGTGCCTCACGCTGGCCCCCAACAGAGGGGAATCTGGTTCTCCTGGGGAAGCTTTGATTGTACAGCTGTGTATATTTGGGAGCAGTGTTAGTCACAATTGGGCACAACTAGGAGGTAGCCTAGAACTTCTTCTATACTCTACCCCTGTTCCCCAAATCCCCTTCGAGGATCTGGATCTCTCCTTCATCATCTTAGACTTGGTAACTCCATACTGTACCCTCATCTCCATACCTTCAGTTCAGTTCAGTCACTTAGTCGTGTCCCACTCTTTGCGACCCCATGGACTGCAGCATGCCAGGCCTCCCTGTCCGTCACCAACTCCTGGAGTTTACTCAAACTCATGTCCATTGAGTTGGTCATGCCATCCAACCATCTCATCCTCTGTTGTCCCCTTCTCCTCCCACTTTCAATTTTTCCAAGAATCAGGATCTTTTCAAATGGGTCAGCTCTTTGCATTAGGTGGCCAAAGTATTGGAGTTTCAGCTTCAACATCAGTTCTTCCAATGAATATTCAGGACTGATTTCCTCTAGGATGGAATGGTTGGATCTCCTTGCAGTCCAGGGGACTCTCAAGAGCCTTCTCCAACACTACAGTTCAAAAGCATCAATTCTCTGGCATTCAGCTTTCTTAATAGTCCAACTCTCACATCCATACATGACTACTGGAAAAACCATACCCTTGACTTTGTTGGCAAAGTAATGTCTTTGCTTTTTAATGTGCTGTCTAGGTTGGTCGTAACTTTTCTTCCAAGGAATAAGTGTCTGTTAATTTCATGGCTGCAATCACCATCTGTAGTGATTTTGGAGCCCCCCAAAATAAAGTCTGTCACTGTTTTCATTGTTTCCCCATCTATTTGTTATGAAGTGATGGGACCACATGCCATGATCTTAGCTTTCTGAATGTTGAGTTTTAAGTCAACTTTTTCACTATCCTCTTTCACTCTCCTTTCACAAGAGGCTCTTTAGTTCTTCTTTACTTTCTGCCATAAGGGTGGTGTCATCTGCATATCTGAGGTTATTGATATTTCTCCCGGCAATCTTGATTCCAGCTTGTGCTTCATCTAGCCCAGCGTGTCTCATGATGTACTCTGCATATAAGTTAAAGAAGCAAAGTGACAATATACAGCCTTGACGTACTCCTTACCTGATTTGAAATCAGTCTGTTGTTCCATGTCTAGTTCTAACTGTTGCTTCCTGACCTGCATACAGATTTCTCAAGAGGTAGGTCAGGTGGTCTGGTATTTCCATCTCTTTAAGAATTCTCCACAGTTTGTTATGATCCACACAGTCAAAGGCTTTGGTATAGTCAATAAAGCAGAAGTAGATGTTTTTCTGAAACTCTCTTGCTTTTTCGATGATCCAGTGGATGTTGGCAACTTGAACTCTCATTCCTCTGCCTTTTCTAAAACCAGCTTGAACATCAGGAAGTTCATGGTTCACGTATTGCTCAAGCCTGGCTTGGAGAATTTTGAGCATTACTTTACTAGTGTGTGAGATGAGTGCAATTGTGCAGTAGTTTGTGCATTCTCTGGCATTGCCTTTCTTTGGGATTGGAATGAAAACTGACCTTTCCAGTCCTGTGGCCACTGCTGACTTTTCCAAATTTGCTTTTTTAATGTTATCTTCTCCTACACCATGACCCTGTTCCTCTTATCATCTCCTAACTCTGCTGAACCTTATATGTGTTGAGTTTTGTCTTCTCAGTGTTTTAAGTATCAGCTAACTCAAGAGATGCACAAAGCTTGAACCAGTCTATATCAAGTTAATTGTGGACCTGGAGACTTTGCTAGATTTACATTCATTCATTTAGACTATGTCATTTAAGGGACACTGTTTCACTTTGAATGTAATTTGGAAGTTTTCAGAAATTTTGGCTCAGGTTAAAACATTCCTTATAGATCAAAGCACAAATTGTCCTGGTGTAGCCAACCAGAAAGGTCATGTGGCTCCATGGGAGGCATTCTGGTAGACAAGTCAATCTACTCCAGACTTGCACTTGCACTTCTAATTTTCTAGTGTTCTTGCTAAGGGTTTTTACCTTTCTGATCCTCAGTTTATTTATAAAAGAATACAACAGCTCTTCTGCCTGATTAAAAAAATATGAAAGAAAAATAAGTCGTTCATGTGAAATGACTTTAAAAACTGGAAAAAAAATAGATGATTGATTTTATTTCTCAATATTTACTAGGCTCATCCTATGTACTATATAACATGGGGCTTCTCAGGTGGCTCAGTTGTAAAGAATCTGCTTGCCAACGTAGGAGATATGGGTTTGATCCCTGGGTCAGGAAGATACCCTGGAGGAGGAAATGGCAACCCCGTCCAGTATTCTTGTCTAGAAAATCCCAAGGACAGAGGAGCCTGGTAGGCTACAGTCAATGGGGTCACAAAGAGTCATAAATGTCTGAGCATGCACACATGTACACACACACACACACACACAATATAACATAAGCATTATGATATCTGTAACTTTTGGTATGTGCTCACCTGGTTACTTTATAAGACCTCAAAGCAAAACTCAAGTGCCATACGGTAAGCATATGTGCAATAAAAACATGACTATTAAGCTGATCTTGATGACACAGTGAGAATTCTAACTCAAGTTCAATGCACTGTAACTACCCCCCTACACAGCACTAGCATCCTGCAGCTGACCTCAGTCTTAACAACAGTAATAGATGAAATCCCCTATGCAACATGAGTTAGGCCCTACATATGTTCCCATACTTTAAAATCTGACCATTCCTTATTTGTCTTGGTCATTTTTCTCTAATCACCCTATAAATAAAGTAACCATTATATGTCTATGGATAGAGTTTAAAAAAAATAGCATCCCTGCCTTTCAAGGGTTCAAAACAAGTAGTCAAGTGTACTTGTACATAAGAAGTGTTAAATAACCTATTTTCCCAATATGGTAAGTCCCTTAATAGGTGCTTTGGGAAGAAATGACTAGCTTTGCCTGAGAACTTAAGAGAAAATGTCACAAAGGAGTACTAGCTGAATCTTAAAAGGATGATATGATTAAGGAATAGACCAGGAGCGGTACAAGCACCTAAGAAGAGAAGGAATGTGATATAAGCAATGGCAAGAAAGAAGGTAATATATCTAATAAACAAGTAGTCTAGTATTGCTGGAGAGAAAGCAGGGTAAAAAATGGTGAGGGAGACAAGTACAAGGGAAAGAATAGGTCAGATCACAAAGAGTCATATATGCTTCATTAAGGACCTTACACATTATCCTATAAGCAACAGGAAACCATACAGTGGTATGAAGCAAGGGAATAATATGATGCAAATGCACTTAACAAAGATAACTAACTGAAGAAGGGAGAAAGGACTAAGGGAAGCAAGAGAGGAAGATCTGTAACAGGGAAAGCAGGAGAAAATGATGAGAGTCTGAACTAAGGCAGGAATGACAGAACGACCATGGAGACAGATCAACAAACCAAAAGAATGAGAATTGAAACCACAATAATTTTTGCCATTTGTTTACACAATCCTACTATCATAGCAAGATTTATTTGAATCTTCAGTAAAAAGAATCAATCTGCTCGGGCATAATAATACCAGTTCCTTACATTTCTTTAGAGCGTTGTATTTTAGGGTGTGTTTCCACATATATTATCTTATTTGAACCCTACAACAATGCTGAATAGCTGTTAAGAACTGGAAACTGAGGCTCAGACAGGTTTATTCATTCAACCAATATTTACTAAGCACCTTCTATCAGAAGGTATTAGTTATGTAAAACTGAACAAAAATAAGATATTTTCCCTATGAAACTTAAAGCTTATGTGGTAGATAATCACGTAAATGAAATGTAAAATCACAAACGTGGGAAAAGGAATGAAAAAGTAGCTTCCGTGGAGAAGTGACTGAGTTTGAAGAATGAGTAAGAAATATACAGAAGAGACTGAAGGGAAGATTACTGTTCCAGGTAGAGACAACAGCATTGCAAAGATCCAATAATGGTATAGAAGAACTGATAGAAGACCAGCGTAGCTAGAGAAGAAAAGGCAGTGTAATATAGACAAACACTAAAGAAGCAAGCAGGAATCAGACTATACAGTGCCCAGTGGGTTATGTTAAGGATCCTGGTGCTTATAAGGGAAAATTTTAACATGGACATTGCTTGAGTAAATATATTTTCTCTCTCTCTCTCTCTCTCTCTACATATATATATATATATATATATATATATATATTTTTAAAGGATTATCCTGATACAGTATGAAGAGTAGTTTGAAGGGAAGTGAGAGTGGTTATGGGAACCAAGATTGGAGATTCTTGCAACAGTTCAGATTCAAAAAGTTGGTACCTTATATTAGGGTGATGACAGTGGAAATGGATAGCAGAGAATGAATGAGAGATATATGAGCTAATATTCACAGAACTTGACAATTTGGATATAGTCAGAATGGGAGAGCTATTAAGAGTAGCTCCTATCTGGCTTGCAGAGCTGGTGGGTGGAGGTGCCATTCATGGAATTAGGGAACTTTAGGAAAAAACAAGGTATGGCCAGGGAAGAACATGGATTCAACTTTGGATATGTTGGATTTGAAGTCCTTTGGGACCTTTAAGTGGAGATGATAGGGCTCTTCTGGATCTGACATGGGATGACTGGGCCAGAAATACATTTGCTAATTGCCATCACATGGGTGATAATTTAAACTATAGCTGTGATAAGAATGCCAAGGAAGAACAAAAAGTAGGACAAAATGATTGCATAAGGCTGAGCCCGATGGAATGCCAATATTTAGTGACTGGGTAGAGAATGATGATGGCTCCCCAGGTGACTCAGTGGTAAAGAATTCGCCCGCCAATGCAGGAGACGCAGATTCGATCCCTGGGTCAGGAAAATCCCCTGGAGAAGGAAATGGCAACCTGCTCCATTATTCTTGCCTGGGGAATCCCAAAGACAGAGAAGCCTGGTGAGCTACAGTCCAGAGGGTTGCACAGAGTCGTACACAACTGAGTGACTGAGCATGCACAAAAGCAGAGAAGGATGAGCTTCCAAAGGAGACAGAAAAGGAAGGAGCATCAAAAGGGGAGGGGAAAAACCAGGACAGTATCATTTCCTGGGAGCCAAGGGAAGAGCACTTTAGGAAGGAGTTTTCAACAGGGGCAAATGCTGCTGAAATCTCTTTAAAATAGCCCAGCAGTAGAAACTACCCAAAGACCCCATCAACAGTAGATGAGATAAATAACATGGAATATCCACATGATGGAATATTATAAAGCAATGAGAATGACTGAACTATAACTACATATGAGTATGAATCAATCTGATAAACATAAAGTTGAGGAAAAAAGGAAGGAAGGAAAGACAGAGAGAGGAAGAAAAGAAAGATAGAGAGAGGAAGAAAGGAAAGAAGAAAAGAACTAGACAAAGAATATATACTATAAGGCTCCATTTATACATGTTTAAAACAAGACAAAATAATCTATGGTCTTATCTCCTAGATAAAGGAGACATGAAGGAGTTTTTAGATGCTGGAAATGCTCTTTTTCTTAGTCTGGATCCTGGTTATCTAAGGGTATTTTCTTTATGAAAATTCATCAAGCTGTACATTTATGATTTGTACCCTTTTATGAATAAATGTATTTCAATAAAAAGGTATTTTTTGTTTTTTTAAATGGCACTAAGAGGCCAAGACGGAGAAGGCAATGGCACCCCACTCCAGTACTCTTGCTTGAAAAATCCCATGGGTGGAGGAGCCTGGTGGGCTGCAGTCCATGGGGTCATGAAGAGTCAGACACAACTGAGCGACTTCCCTTTCACTTTTTACTTTCATGCATTGGAGAAGGAAATGGCAACCCACTCCAGTGTTCTTGCCTGGAGAATCCCAGGGACGGGGGAGCCTGGTGGGCTGCTGTCTATGGGGTCGCACAGAGTCGGACACGACTGAAGTGACTTAGCAGCAGCAGCAGCAGCAGCAGCAAGAGGCCAAGAACAATGAGATAGCAGTCACTGGTAACTGAAGAAAAACTATTCTGGTGGAGAAGTGGATTGAGGTTCAAAGTGGCATGAATTGAGGAATTACTGGAAGAGAAAAAATTAAAGATACTAAGTATAGATAATTCATTTAAAAGTTTGGCTGCAAAGAAGAGAGACAGTTACAGCTAAACTCAAAAGAGGATTTTTGTCTTTGTATTTACTGTATGTATGTGTGTGTTTCTTTCAAGAGGCTTTTCATGTTTAAATATGGACAGGATATCTAGTATTATGAGATTAGTAAAAAATACTAAAGTAGAGATTATTGATCGTGATAATTGATAATTATCAACAGTGCAGAAAATACAAAAGAGGATGGGGCACACAACACAGGTAGGGGAATAGACTTACTCAGGCTGGGCTAGAAACAAGATTTTCTGATCCCCAAGTCCAGTATTCTTTTTCTACACACAGTTATGTGATTGGAATTGTGGGCTGGGGCTAGAGGCAATATTCTAATGTTCAGTGTAAAGGAGTTTTCAAGTTTTAATCCTATTTCTGTGCTGCTGCTGCTAAGTCGCTTCAGTCGTATCCGACTCTGTGCGACCCCATAGACAGCAGCCCACCAGGCTTCCTCGTCCCTGGGATTCTCCAGGCAAGAACACTAGAGTGGGTTGCCATTTCCTTCTCCAATGCATGCAAGTGAAAAGTGAAAGTGAAGTCGCTTAGTCGTGTCGGACTCTTCTCGACCCCATGCACTGCAGCTCAACAGGCTCCGCCGTCCATGGGATTTTCCAGGCAAGAGTATTGCAGTGGGTGTGGACTTGGACAAATTTTTAAATAAAGAGCCACAGTATCTTCCACCTTTAAAAAGAGGGTAAATTTAATAATATTTCTGGAGTCTGATGATCAATTTGTAAACCATCAACTAATATTGCTTTATAGATGAAGAAAATGGAATGATGATACTTTCTCCTTCTTGGAAGTTAAAAGGTTATTAGTAATTAAACAACTGTCTCTAGACCAGTGACATTAAAAGAAAAATGAAGAGAATTGGCAGACACGGTGCATACTATGGTTACACTGCACTGTAAATTAAAGAAAGATCCAGTTTCCATTTCACATTTCATGAGAGTGGAATTATGGCCACAATGAATGTGGTGAGTTCAGCCTTGAGTTGCTCCACAGTGAACATTACAGCATGGTGAAGAACAAAGATGATGGATAGGTTTTTACAGATTGTCCTGTCACTGATTTTCCTCCGTTATTATGAGAGGCATAGAGTAAGGCCATGAACTCTGTTGTACCTGAGTTCAAACACCATTGCTACTGATTATAAGGTCATAGGAATATGTCTCAGCTTGTTCATGTGTAAAATGAAAAAATAATAATCTTTACCTCATGGGATTGCTAGGCAGATTGAGTCATAAAGGCGATGGCACCCCACTCCAGTACTCTTGCTTGGAAAATCCCATGGATGGAGGAGCCTGGTAGGCTGCAGTCCATGGGGTCGCGAAGAGTTGGACACGACTGAGCAACTTCCCTTTCACTTTTCACTTTCATGCATTGGAGAAGGAAATGGCAACCCACTCCAGTGTTCTTGCCTGGAGAATCCCAGGGACAGGGGAGCCTTGGTGGGCTGCCGTCTAGGGGTCACACAGAGTCAGACACAACCGAAGTGACTTAGTAGTAGTAGTAAGGCAATATATATACTTTGTATATAGTAAGTATTTTTAAGTACTCTATAATGTTATTCACAGAGACACAGGTCTAAGATGAGCCTAAAGCAATGGAACCAATCTTATGGGGCTAAGATAGAGTAAGGAAAATATCTAAAAGTTCCTAATAGGTAAATCTGAAGAACTATGCTGCAGCTGCTACTGCTGCTAAGTCGCTTCAGTCGTATCCGACTCTGTGCAACCCCATAGACGGCAGCCCACCAGGCACCCCCGTCCCTGGGATTCTCCAGGCAAGAACTATGCTAGGGAAGGAAAAATAAGTAATTGGGGTTTAAGGTCCACAAGAAAATCCCTATGGTACTGTGCAAAGAGGTAGCCTTTAGAGTAAAACTCAGGACAGCATCCCCTTCCGAACCACTTCTCTTTGTGTTGCTGGACACGTTAATAAGCCACTCTAAGCTTGAGCTCCTTCATGTGCAAATTTGAGATAATAACATCTACCTGTCAGAACTGATTAATAGAAAGACTAGAGATAAAACATAAAGGTCCAGAAAAGTGCATAGAAGAACGGAGGATAAATAGATACTATTTCTGTTATTATTAACAAAATACTTATAAAATAAGGAGAAATGGTTAAATTTCATCTAGACTTTTTACTTTACTTCCTAGATTCAAGTCACAAAAGTATGTAATACTGTGTGTTAAAATAACAAAACTGCAATTTTTGTAAGTTATTTTAGTGCACTATAAAATCTGTGATGTCATACTGCAACAGCTACTTTTCACTGAATTATTTTTGACTTTACAGGTACCTGAAAACAGATAAACATCAAAGGAAAAAACTATGATGAAATTTTTGAGTTTCTGAATTCAGGGGATAGGGTGTTATGTTAGTAAAAAGCTCCAATCTCCTTAATATAATAACCACTTTTTAACACGCAGTCACCATACTTTTTGAGAGCCAACATGCCCTTTTCCTCTATTCTGTAGGTTTCATTACTTTGGTTTGCTTGTTTGCTTGTTTTGTGTTTTTTTTAAGCAACAATTATAAGCTGATATTTATCAATTCTAAAACACTGTGAGAATGATATGGTCTTAAAGACCATTTCCGTAGATGACTAAGTTTTGAGAGAGACTCTTAAGTGGATAACCACAGCACAGAAAAGCATATGACATAATTATACAACTCTTAAAAATTTCTCTTCTCTTTTCCTCTTAACATAGCAAAACAGATAACTGAAGATCAAGTTAAACCATAAGAAGGAATACAATGAACATCACAGGGTAACACAGTGTTAATAAAAGTCTACTAAATATCATTTGAAAATGTCATATTTATTTGCCACTAGTCTGAAGGTAACCCTTTTTTGTCTGAATGACAAATATTTGAATTTTATGAGTGAGTTTATATCTGCTCAAAATGAGCCTAAAAGGTCAGAAAGTAACACAAAGTAGAACTTCAGCTTTTCAACTGTATAACTAATCGAAGAATTATATTTTTTAGGCCAAATTCTCTTCTGAGCCCTCATTCATGTGCTGTCTATTTGCCTGTTCATCTAGCATGGTTCACCAGCAATTATGAAACTGAGGAACACATCTATTCTTTTTCATGTCTTCGTATTCTCAAGTTACTTCTCTATTTGGCTGGTTCTACCTGCTCCCTATTTAACTGCAAATTACATTTCAATTTTAGGAGTAAACATTTAAGTGTTTCATACCTCCTTTCAGATTTGCATAGTTTAATTTAGATTGGTGTTCCTCTTCTTTTTGGTGTTCTTTTTATTCAGATCAGATCAGATCAGTCACTCAGTCATGTCCGACTCCTTGCGACCCCATGAATCGCAGCACGCCAGGCTTCCCTGTCCATCACCAACTCCCGGAGTTCACGCAGACCCACGTCCATTGAGTCAGTGATGCCATCCAGCCATCTCATCCTCTGTCGTCCCCTTCTCCTCTTGCCCCCAATCCCTCCCAGCATCAGAGTCTTTTCCAATGAGTCAACTCTTCGCATGAGGTGGACAAAGTACTGGAGTTTCAGCTTTAGCATCATTCCTTCCAAAGAAATCCCAGGGCTGATCTCCTTCAGAAGGGACTGATTGGATCTCCTTGCAGTCCAGGGGACTCTCAAGAGTCTTTTCCAACACCACAGTTCAAAAGCATCAATTCTTCGGCGCTTAGCCTTCTTCACAGTCCAACTCTCACATCCATACATGACCACAGGAAAAACCATAGCCTCGACTAGACAAACCTTTGTTGGCAAAGTAATGTCTCTGCTTTTGAATATGCTATCTAGGTTGGTCATAACTTTCCTTCCAAGGAGTAAGCGCCTTTTAATTTCATGGCTGCAGTCACCATCTGCAGTGATTTTGGAGCCCAGAAAAATAAAGTCTGACACTGTTTCCACTGTTTCCCCATCTATTTCCCATGAAGTGATGGGACCGGATGCCATGATCTTCGTTTTCTGAATGTTGAGCTTTAAGCCAACTTTTTCACTCTCCTCTTTCACTTTCATCAAGAGGCTTTTTAGTTCCTCTTCACTTTCTGCCATAAAGATGATGTCATCTGCATATCTGAGGTTATTGATTATTTCTCCCGGCAATCTTGATTCCAGCTTGTGTTTCTTCCAGTCCAGCGTTTCTCATGATGTACTCTGCATATAAGTTAAATAAACAGGGTGACAATATACAGCCTTGACGAACTCCTTTTCCTATTTGGAACCAGTCTGTTGTTCCATGTCCAGTTCTAACTGTTGCTTTCTGACCAGTCTGGTTCTCAAAGTATCCTTTACTTATCCAGTGTTACTAAAGTTCTCTTTCTTGCAGAATAACACATGTTAACTCTCCTAGCTTTAAGAGTCTGAGTTTGGGGTGGGGGATGGCTTCTTAAGACCTCTATGTTTTTTCCAGGTAAGATTCCATTTTCTTCAGTTATTTCTTGAAATGTACCCTCCCCTCAACCCACCATGTTTCATCATCATAGTGTTTTCTTCTGTATAAGCCTCTGAATAGCTTATACCATTATATGTTATTTATAAAACATTCATTTTTAATTATTACACTGAGAATGCTGAAAAGAAGGTATAATTATAACCCTAAGAACGTGTCCTAATAAAGCTGCTGCTGCTGCTGCTGTTAAGTCGCTTCAGTCATGTCCGACTCTGTGCGACCCCATAGACGGCAGCCCACCAGGCTCCCCCGTTCCTGGGATTCTCCAGGCAAGAACACTGGAGTGGGTTGCCATTTCCTTCAAAGCTACCCGCCTCTAAACAACAAAATGTTAAAGCAATGGTTTCAAATGGGAAAATGATATATAGAAATGAAAGATAACCTCTAAACTTTGAGATGTAACAGCTCTGAGATGTAGCATGGTTCATCAAGTAATTTAGAAGTCAGGTGCATTTACTTAGCAAGTGCCTAACTACATCATCCCTAATAGCCGAAAATGTCCAAATTAATTTGTTACATATGGTTGTGAAACATGAATTGGCACTTTAAAGTTTTATTTGCAGTATCAGTCCTGTATTTTCTAACCTGTTATAATTAATTCACTCCCCTTGCACTTTGAAATCTCCACAATAATAAGAACTTTATCAGGCTGGTGTTGGTATGAAGTGGCACAGCAAACTGAAATCCCACCGGGAGCAGTCCACAGACTTCTCTTCTAAGCAGCAAAAAGCTGTTATCATTTTCTGAATTACAGGAACTATAAAAGGACACTCTACTCAAGCTGCCGCTGAATGTCACCTGAAAAGCAATCACAAAAGGGCTCTGTCTTGGCTTATCTCTGAGCTCTGTCACTACGGCAACCAGCAGGGAATAAGTATCTGTGGGTCTATGAATTTCAGAATCCCATAAAAGCCAGGGCTAAAAAGGCATGTGCAGCCTCTCAGAGATTGACTGCATTAATACATTAGCAAATACTGTGAAACACTGGATAAATGTCAGCAATTATGGAAAAAGCGTCTAATAACGATATTCGTTGCCTGTCAAACCCCCGTGAGGTTTGATATGTAACTGCCACTCAAAGCTGTCTGTAATTTTATCTCTTTTATACATCTGAATCCACAGCATTCAAATTTGTACTTTGAAAGTAATAAACTGTAAAGCAGTTCATTCCGTGTTGATCACAACTGTCAACAAACATACAATAAAAGAACAAAAAGACTTTCTTTGGCTGTGGGAACAATCAGTACCAGCAATCTCTTGTGGCTGTTTATCAAAAACACCCTTATATATTCTACAAGTAGAATATCAAACAAAGTCATGATGTGGGGGCAGCAATTGATTTGACTATTGATCAAGGCACCTGGAGCTCAAATGGCTACTTTAATATGCAAAAATTTTCATTTTAAGCCTTCTCTTCGGGTTACAAAATTTGTAAGAATTTAGCCAATTAGACACAGTTGCAAACATCCTTTTAATTGCACATCAAAAAATGCCACAGAATCTTTGTTAGCCAAAACAGGTTGTAACGCTCTCTTTACTTTCTTTCTCAAACAGAGAGTTATGGGCAATTGATTACATCTAAACCCAAGGGTCTAAAGTACAACTTAACAAGCTGGCAATACTGCCCTTCATATTCGTATTTCCATTGCTCAAGAAAAAGACTTATTAAGAAATCTTATCACATATGTTACAGCTGTTCAAATGCAACAGAAAGCATGTTAACTTCAAAAAACAAATGCTAGAGATTAAGTACTGCATATATGTATTATAAACAACCTTCCATTTCTCAGTAATAGTATACGGTCAAGTACAAGAGTTCCAACAACTTCTTTCTCAGGTAACAGCGGAAAAGAGCTTGCTTTCTTGAAAAAGAACAGGGGTATCTCTGAAGAAAGTAATGATATATATTGGAGAATTAAACTAGCAGTTGTTCATTGCAATTTAGCGCCAATCACTTGACTTTTCATCGTTAAGTTTAACATAAACACAAGAAACTTTACTGAATGTTTATTTTGTGCCAGGGTCTTTGCCAGGCACTTGAGACATAAAAATGAATAAGACATGCTTTCTAAGAGGTAGCTATTCAGAAAATATGGTTTGAAGAAACTTTGGAGAAAATTTCTACAGACAGTAATGTATTCCACTGTATACTATTCTATCAAAAATTATTTGTAATCTACTGCTGTAATCTACTACTTGGCTCAAATGAGGTCATGTACATGAAATATGCTTTGTAAACTAAAATCATTACATAAATGTCTGTTAATATACTCACCGACCACTATGTTAAATAACTATGAGTACCAAAATAGAGTCCTGTTGCTCATTCCCTGCCACATTAATGATATGGCTACTATTCAAAAAGACACAAGCATATAATCCAAAGTGCTACAGTGAAAATTTTAAGTTCACTTATCTTCAAAGACTCCTAAGTGCTAAGTTAAAAAGGGAAGATAAAGGCAAAGTTTGTTTCTCTGTTACTGTCTTTTATGAATAACTTTAAAACTTCAAAAGAGCATGAATACAATTCTGGGGAAAAAATCAGACTGGATATTTCAAAACTGGAACTATTTTGAGCAACATGGAATATACAAGGACCAGCATGGTACAAGAGAAAGAACACTGGCATCAGAGAGCAGGCAGATTGAGTTGAATACTGGCTCTGCATTTCACCTTCTCATGTACCAGTTACAGTTTCAGATCAACATGTTCATCATAAATCACTAGTTAAAATTAACTGAGATCTAGTTACCTATAATAAAATGCACCCATTATAAATGTACAGTTCAAGAGTTCTGGCACTTCTAACCACCACAATCAAAATTTCAAAAAGTTCTATCACTCCCCTAAATTGGCTTGTGTTGCTATTTATTTGTAAGACTGTTTTTATGTAACAGGATAGAGGACCTTTGCCAAACACGTTTTCAGATATTTTCTCCTTACTCTTGAAAAGCAGACATAACTTTGTCAACAAATGTCCATTTGTCAAGGCTATGGTTTTTCCAGTGGTCATGTATGGATGTGAGAGTTGGACTATAAAGAAAGCTGAGTGCCGAAGAATTGACGCTTTTGAACTGTGGTGTTGGAGAAGACTCTTGAGAGTCCCTTGGACAGCAACAAGGTCAAACCAGTCAATCCTACAGGAAATCAACCCTGAATAATAATTGGAAAAACTGATGTTGAAGTTGAAGCTCCAATACTTGGGCCACCCTATGCAAAGGGAAAATTCATTATAAAAGGCCCTGATGCTGGGAAGATTGAAGGCAAAAGGAGAAGCAGGTAGAAGAAGGTGAGATGGTTAGATAGCATCATCGACTCAAAGACATGAATTTGAGCAAACTCCAGGAGAAAGCGGAGGACAGAGAAGCCTGGTGTAATAGAATCCATGAGGTCTCGGAGTCAGACATGACTTAATGACCGAACAACAGCAGCAATCTGATATTAAGCTCATTGGTGAAATTATCATTTCAGATATTATTTCTCTATCTTTTATATATTCTATTCTTTCATCATTAAATTCATGTTTTCCTTTAAATCCTTGAGCCTATTCATAATATTTACAATAGCTAAAGTCCCTATCTGTCAATTTTATTATGTAACTTCTATGTCTATTTTTTTTGTAAACTGATTTCTCTCCTGGTTAAGGATTAGATTTTCCTGCTTGTTTGTATATATAGTAACTTTTAATTGGATGCTGGACTCTGTTCTTAGAGGCATTTACCTATTAATCATTTAAGTCCTTTTGGAAACTGTTTCTAAGCTTGTGGAAGGGAAGTCCTAGAGTAGCCTTCACTCTAAGCCTTGTTTATACACTGCACCAAGGTGTGATTCTCCTGTGAATATCTCCTATGGTGGTCCATGTAGTCACTGAGGTGCCTCTACTATGGCTGGTGGGAACTCAAACTATTCCCAGCACTGTGTGGGCTCTGAGTACTGTTTGTCTTACAGCTCCCAGTTAATTGTTCTTTTTCCAGGCAGTAGTTCTTTGCCCAGTCTCCTGGAATTTCATTCTATGCATGGCATGGATGGATTGGTATTCAGCTAAAAATCAGGAAAACCATATAGATTTCTGGAGTTTTTTCCCTGTTGGTAGTCTGTCTTGCAAAGTCTAGCTGTCTTGACCTCCCTAAACTCTATTTCAGTCTCTTCAATTGCAATAAAATCAGCAGATTCTGTTTTAGCTTTCTCTCCCTGTTATGGGGTCCAGGAACTGCTTCCCAGCAAGGCTCATTTGTTTCCTTCTTCAGAGTCCTGAACTACCTGTTGTCTAACATCTGAGAACAGCTGTTTCACACATTATATCCAGTCTTCTAGTTGTTCACAGAAGGAAGACAATTCCCATAGCAGTTACCTCTTCATGGGCAGAAGCAGTATTGTACACATTTGAGATTTAATAAAATGAAGTCAACATTCACAACATCAGATCTTAGTGTCTATAAATTTCCTGTTGAGGGCTGCCTCACTTTCATGTGTTCTCCCTCATATTTACCAAGTAAATATGTCCCTTGAGTGCTTCACCCACCCTCCTGAACTTCTCACTCTCACTCTTCAGGGTATAGTCTATTTTACAACTTTCTACTCCTTGTAAACTTAAACTTTCTTCTACTGCTTTTAAACCTGTTCTTTCTGTCTGTTTAGTCTTTGCCTGTGTTATTTGTAAAAGCCTCTATATGTTGACAAGGGCAGCGGACCTTCTGAAGCTACTGAGTCTCACCACCGTTAGAAGCAACATTATCTATGACCTTGTCAAATAAAGAAAAAGCCAGTGAAAATGTCCAAAGAGTTCCTGAATCTGTCTGACCTAGGACAGGCTAACAAAGTAATTTAAATAGCATAAGATGACCCTGACGCTACTCAAAGAATACTTCTGATTCTGCATGCGTATGTGATATAAAGAAGATGCTTATTCAAGGGAAAAGGAGCCAATGTTTGTTGAATGCCTGCTCAATGCCAAACATTACACCACCGGTTAGCAAAATTTTTCTGTTAAGGGTCAAACAGTAGATATTTTAGGCTTTGTGAGCCATGTAGCTTTGCTGCAATTAAACATCCCTGCCACTAGTTACAGTGTAAAAGCAGCTGTATACAATACAAAAGCAAATGGTGTGACTGTGCTCCAATAAAACATTATTTACATTCATCTTGGTGTTGAATTTTTGGATCTGACTCTAAATGCAAAAATAAAAAGTGGGACTACATCAAACTAAAAAGTTTCTCTATAACAAAGGTAACCATCAACAAAATGAAAAGGGAATCTACTGAATGGAAGAAAATATGTGCAAATCACATATCCAATAAGGAGTCAACACCAAAGATATAGTAAGAACTCACACAACTCAACAGCAAAAACACAGACAAACAAAAAAAACAACATTTGACTAAAAAATGGGCAGAGGATCCAAACAGACATTTTTCTAAAGAAGATCTACAGATAGCCAACAGGCAAATAAAAAGCTGTTCAACAACATTAATCTTCAGGGAAATGCAATTCAAAACCACAAGGAGATATCACTTTACATCCTGTTACAATGGCGATTATCAAAAAGGCAAAAAAAATATAAGTGTTGATAAGGATATGGAGAAAAGGAACCCTTGTGCACTACTGGTGGAATGTAAATTGGTACAGCCACTACAGAATGGAGGCTCTGCAAAAAATTAAAAACAGAACTACCATATGGTCCAGCTCTTCCACTTCTGGGTATTTATCCAAAGAAAACGAAAACACTATTCAAAAAAGACATATGCAACCCTACATTCATTGTGGCATTATTTACAATAGCCAAAATATGGAAGTAACATAACTGTCCATCAGTTGGTGACTAGATAAAGATGTGGTATGTGTGTGTGTGTGTCTAATACTATTCAGCCATAAAAAAGAAGGAGATATGGCCATTTGTGACAAGATGAAATAGACCTTAAGGGTATTATGCTAAGAGAAATAAATCAGGTAGAAAAAGACAAATAGCATGGCTTCACTTAATGTGAAGTCTAAAAAAAAAAAAAGAACAAACAAAATAAAATGCATAGATACAGAGAACAGTCTTCTGGTTACCTGAGGGAAAGGAGTTCGGAGGGTGGAGGGGGAAATGGGTGAAGGGGGGTCAATTTTATGGTAATGGATGGTAACAAGACATTATGGTGATCACTTTGTAGTGTATGCTATGCTATGCTATGCTAAGTCACTTCAGTCGTGTCCGACTCTGTGTGACCCCATAGACGGCAGCCACCAGGCTCCCCTGTCCCTAAGATTCTCCAGGCAAGAACACTGGAGTGTGTTGCCACTTCCTTCTCAATGCATGAAAGTGAAAAGTGAAAGCGAAGTCGCTCAGTCGTGTCCGATTCCTAGCGACCCCATGGACTGCAGCCCACCAGGCTCCTCCATCCATGGGATTCTCCAGGCAACAGTACTGGAGTGGGGTGCCATTGCCTTCTCTGTTGTAGTGTATACTAATATCAAATCATTACACTGTATATCCAAACCAATATAATGTTTTATACCAATTTTGGGGCTTCCCTGGTGGCTCAGATGGTAAAAGATCTGCTTATGATGCAGGAAAAACAGAGAGAGTAGGATTTGGGCTGAATTGCTAAATCCTGCATTATATAAGCTTTACATATAGGTAAAACCATATAGAATGGCTAATATTCAACATTTTGTCCTTTAAAAATGGCAATTTCATACAGTTCAAACTATTATGTTAATCCCTTTAATCTTCACAGCAGACTTTCAAGTGTGTTAACGTCATCTTCATTTTACAGATGAGGAAAATGAAGGTCATACAATAAACAACTTATCCAAGTGATAGCAATGTAGGGATGTGATGAACTTGGACTGGTCTGCTTGTTTCTCTCACACACACATGCACACACACAATTAAACACATGCTAATATAAATTCTCTTGGTATAGTGGCTCCTCACCTTCTAAATTTGCTAGTCTACTTACCAAGAAATACTGAGTTTTGATCATTTTTATTAGAAAGAAAATAAACCTGATTCTCAGTTTATAAAGTCACTATATCATATCAATTCATCATTTAGTTGTTTATTGTCACAGATGCCACCTGATCTGCCTCTTGAGAAATTTGTATGCAGGTCAGGAAGCAACAGTTAGAACTGGACATGGAACAACAGACTGGTTCCAAATAGGAAAGGCAGTACGTCAAGGCTGTATATTGTCACCCTGTTTATTTAACTTATATGCAGAGTACATCATGAGAAACGCTGGGCTGGAAGAAACACAAGCTGGAATCAAGATTGCCGGGAGAAATATCAATAACCTCAGATATGCAAATGACACCACCCTTATGGCAGAAAGTGAAGAGGAACTAAAAAGCCTCTTGATGAAGGTGAAAATGGGGAGTGAAAGAGTTGGCTTAAAGCTCAATATTCAGAAAACGAAGATCATGGCATCCGGTTCCACCACTTCATGGGAAATAGATGGGGAAACAGTGGAAACAGTGTCAGACTTTATTTTTCTGGGCTCCAAAATCACTGCAGATGGTGACTGCAGCCATGAAATTAAAAGGCGCTTACTCCTTGGAAGGAAAGTTATGACCAACCTAGATAGCATATTCAAAAGCAGAGACATTACTTTGCCAACAAAGGTTTGTCTAGTCGAGGCTATGGTTTTTCCTGTGGTCATGTATGGATGTGAGAGTTGGACTGTGAAGAAGGCTGAGCACCAAAGAATTGATGCTTTTGAACTGAGGTGTTGGAGAAGACTCTTGAGAGTCCCTTGGACTGCAAGGAGATCCAACCAGTCCCTTCTGAAGGAGATCAGCCCTGGGATTTCTTTGGAAGGAATGATGCTAAAGCTGAAACTCCAGTACTTTGTCCACCTCATGCGAAGAGTTGACTCATTGGAAAAGACTCTGATGCTGGGAGGGATTGGGGGCAAGAGGAGTAGGCGACGACAGAGGATGAGATGGCTAGATGGCATCACTGACTCAATGGACGTGGGTCTGCGTGAACTCCGGGAGTTGGTGATGAACAGGGAGGCCTGGCGTGCTGCGATTCATGGGGTTGCAAAGAGTCGGACACGACTGAGCAACTGATCTAATCTGATCTGATGTCAACTTGGTGGAGCTCTGAACAACTCAGATGAGTGAATGTATAAAACACTATATTAAAAAAAAAACCCCAATACACTTTATCCTGCAGTGCATACAAAAATAAGGATAACAGTTCTTACTCTCAATTTTTAGAATTTACATAAGGGAGGAACACAGGATACAAATTAAAATGTAGTTTAGACTTGTGTAATTTAACTTAAGGGGTATTTGGTTCCTTTTTCTGAGGAGCCATTTTTTCACCATCTGCTAGAGAAATTAGTTGTTTCCTCTTATATGATTCTATGTTTTGCGTTTACATAAACTTCAACCATCACTGTTTATATATCTGTCTCACACTATACTTTGCAAACCCTGAGGAATAGGACTTCATCCTTGTAACTTTAAGGTCCAGTTTGTTTACTGGTGTAAAAGAGTTTTTTTCATGAATGTCAAATGAATGAATAGATATATGGATGAAAAAAATAGTAATAGCCAAAGATTAACCATATATTAGACATTATCTAGTACAGATTACTTCAATCTTCAAAATAAATAAAGAAGTAACTATATTTGTAACTACTGGCTCTAAGTTTTACAAACTCGAGTAGGAGTATTATCTGTGTTTATGGTTATATAGCCTGAGACTCAGAGAGGTTAATCAAGTTATTTGCACTCAGGTAAGTAATGGAGCCAGGATGAAAATAACAAAAATAAGGAAAAATAAAAATAATTTAAATAGAAACTAATTTCTAGGTTGGAGATGGTAACATGGGATACAGGCAAAGTTTCTGAAGGAAAAGTCTTGAAGAAAAGAAATAATTATTGAAGATATTGTGGGTAAAAGGAATAGTATGATAAAATACAGGAGTAGAGAACCAAGTATATCAGAAGAACAGCAAAATGAATATTTAGCTAAAGTGGAGATATACGTGGTATCATATTCAATCACTTATTCAAGAAACATTTATTGAGCAATTTCTCTCCAGTCACTCTGTCCCCAGCAGCTCTTGCCAGGCATCCCAGGCACGTGAGCCAGAGAGCTAGTGGGACACACCCTGCCTCCTCCCCTCCCTCACCCATGAAGCCCAGGCCAAGGCAATGACCTCCCCAAACAATCCCAGAATCTGCCTTCTCCCTAGCCTCGATTGCACCAAACTGATGAGAACTGCCACCCCTTCTCACTTTGGCCATTGCAGTTGCCTTCAGTTGGTCCACCTGCACCCACTCTGATTCCTCTATGACTCATTCTCATAAGGGAAAAAAACCCAGAAGGGCAGTTTTACACTAAAGAATGAAGGTTGTGAATGACAGCATAAAAATCTGTACATAAGTCAGCACATACTGGGTTGCCACTGAAGATAAATAAGTAAGGCTGATGGTGTGGTAGGTATGTGGTAATAGGGAGAGTGTGTACTGGGACAGAAGCTGCTATACAGTGGAGGGTGGGGATCCAGTATAAGGGGAATGTTTATAATTTGACACCTGCCAAAAACAAATCATTAGGAAGAAGTTACAGGAGAAAATGGCCTCCATCAGAAGGATGAAAGTAGACAGCATTCCCTCATTCACAAATTCTTTTTAATAATAAAAAAGGAATAAGTCATGTGTGTGACTTTCATTTTATTGTTATTTCACAGAAAAGCCACTAGGTTTATTCTGTTTATAAATGATCTCATTTTCAATGTGAAAATATTTAATATTTAATAAGTAGTTTTCTGAGTCCTAACATATACCTAAAGACCTCTGGTCCCAGAATTCCTAATTTCTCAAATTCTGATTTAACATTGCTTAGCCAATGATGAAACTACAGATGATTACTATTAAAGAAAAAAGAGGAGGGGAGCACAACAAAAAGTATTAAAAACTGAAGGATATTTCTTTCTTTGTATAAGTATTACTAAAACCTGGAGTTTTAAAAATTATATATATTCAAATTGTCTGCATTATAATAAGGTGCCTTGACATAATTCATAGAGTTAAAATCATATCTACTCTCTGGAAATCAAGAGTGTCCTGTTAAAGTATAAAATGAGATTTTGCCTACTTACAACTCCTTGTTCTCACAGCTGAACTGTCACAGCATGAAAACATTCCCCTACTGGTGAAGCTTTAGATACCTATTTCCCTGGTGAAAGAGCGCAAAAGGAACTACAAGAGTTATTGACAATTCATACAGTATCCCATGTCCCATTAGAGTACAACTATAAGCAAAGAAAATATTTTAACTCTGAAGGGAGATGGGGCAACAATGCTTTAAATGATTGTTAACTTCACTGAGTAGTGTTGGAAATGTCAAAAGACTGGTCTATCACGTTTGTAAGAGACTCAAGATTATACAAGAATCTAATTATAAGAAGTCTTTCTTTGTCCTGTTTGTTAAGTCAAAGGTTAATGAGAAGTACATTGAAGAAAACACCTTCTGCAGACTGCAAAGTATTTCTCATGGAACATAAAAATGTAAACCAAGAAATATTTTAATATAGTTCTTCACTAGTATCCTTTAAAAATAGCTTTACTGAGATGTAATTTACATGCCATAAAATTTTTTGAAATGTTTAATTCTATGATTTTTAGTAAATTTACAGAGTTGTACAGTCATCATCACAATCTAATTTTAGAACATTTTCATCATCCCGAACTATTAATTTCTTGATCTAAGATATTTCCATTAATTCACAGAAGCCACTGGTATCTAAAACTATTATATATTCAAAGCCACAGAAATTTCTGCAACTGAGCAGGAAAAGTATAAACTAATTTCACCTTTAATGACCTTTATAACCAATCCTCTACTCTGGCATTGGGAAGAAAATGTTCAGGTGCTTTCTCTGAAAGTTAAACCATCCTAAATATTCAGTTATGGCACACTGTCTTGGAAAGAAATTAATTATATTTTTGTTGGTAACACATTTCAGGCTGTTTACACAGCTGACATTTCTCAGCTGCACCCAATTCATGCCCTAAGCTGTGAGGACGATCTTATTTTGTAGCAGATGCCTCCACTTGAGTGATTTAAATAAGTATAAAAACACCATCGCCTGCAACAATATAGATTACAGGCACCAGCTTTACGAGTTTTTTATAGTCCTAATGAAAGAAAGGTTGCATGACATTTCTTTGGCTAGGATTTCTTTAAAAGACTACAATTATAAGCATTTTTTGCCAAGACTCAAGCACTGGAGCTAGTGGGTCTGCTATGGCACTGATTAAAAGCAGCCTGGCCTTAAACATCTTTGTTGTATCAAATCATGCAGATCAAGGCAACATCCTGCCAATGTGGCAACATATGCTCTGGGGAGGTACAGGCAGGCATCACTTCACGGGTTCTGGGACTAGGTGCAAATATGAAAAATGAGGCAGAAAGAATAAGGCTTCTTAATGGACATTCCCTCTTTACTTGGATTTCTAGTACCAAGTAAAGCACAGACGGGAAAAGAATGGTCCAGTGGTAAAAGGCGGTAAAAATCTGCCTACCAAAGCCGGGGATCCAGGGCAGGAAACTAAGCCCGTGCTCCACAGCTACTGAGCCCACACACTTTAGAGGCCATGCTTTGCAACAAGAGAAGCCTCTACAATGAGAAGCCGGAGCACCGCAACTAGAGAGTAGCCCCTGCTCATCGCAACTAGAGAAAGCCAGTGCATAGCAACGAAGACCCAGCATAGCCAAAAATAATAAATAAATAAAATTAAAATATATTAAGTACTATGTTACAGAGGAATATATTGCATTTCACTGATTTGCCTATCGCTCTTGGAACTTGCTCTGATAAGCCCACTTCAGCTTGGTGTCCATAAAGATGGAGCCCATGAGCAACTGACTTTTCCAACCCTATTAAGTCCCACATTTCTGGACTTTATTATCTTGAACCAGACAATTATTTTTTGTTTTAAACTTACAGAAATTTTCAAATGTATACAAAACTTGAGAGTATAGTATAAAAAAATCGAATATACACATTAACTATCTTTAACAATGATCAGTTTGGATTTATGAATATCCCCACTCACTCTTCCAACACAAGAGGTTATTTTGAAGCAAATCTCAGGTACCGTTTCATTTATGTAAACCAGTCAATTCTTGCCCATGATCACTCTCTGAGTTATGTTAATATTAAGTTACAATACTGACTCCCATTTATTGTCTACTATGAACAGAGTATTTGTATTATTGCTAATCTTCATTACAATGCTTTAAATAAGTGAGGTATCTGAAACTCAGTGACACACTCCATCTTAATAATTTTCTTCTATTAATGATATAAATTGTAACAGTTTATTAGACAATGTTGAGAACATTCTGGTTTCTTCATATCTTCTCAGGTAAACAAAAAACTATCATTTATATACTTAGTTTCTTTATTTTATAAAAATAAATGTATCATATTTTCCATCAAATTTCTCAAACAGGAAAAAAAACACACTAAAAACAACAACCACATTCTTACCACTTAGCCATGGACAATCATCAATAATTATAATGACATACTATAATGTCAATGTCAAAATTAACAGTTTATAAATAAGTGTAAGTGCCTATATGTAAATAATTTTTTTCTGAAGGGTTCACTTAAAAAACAAGTTTTGCTAATTTCTGGTAATTTTTGAAGTTTCATAATCCACAAAGCATTTTCCAAAGGCACAATATTTAGATTGTGGAATAATTAGACTCAAGTAGCATCTACATAAACAAATTGTTTAAAAATGTTACTGTCTTCCACAAAGAATTCCTTTAGACTAAAGTATATGATGGTGGTGCTAAGAGAGAAGTGGTAATTATTATTATGACAAAATGTAATATTATTCTGACAAATGTAATATTTAGAACATAAGAAAACATAATTAAACTCTTAGCCATAATCATGTATTTGGATATTTATTGTTGTAATATGTTTACAAAATCTTAGCATCTTTTTAGCCCTATTTATTTTAAAAATAAGACTCACTTCAAAATTCTTGAAAGATTCTAATTTTTTCCTTAAAAATACTGGTTAGAACAATCAAGACTGTGGATAAAAGTAGCCAAATGGCCTCCTCAATGATAAAATTTACTCTCTTAGGAAAGAATAATCACTGGAAACAAGACAGAGATAGGAAAGGTTTCAAAATTTACAATAGGAAATTACTATGAGTAGATGTAATAATAATTAAAAATTACAAACTAGGTCTTTTCTTTCAGTTTTTTATGGCAGTGAAAATTATGAGTATGTTTAAGAATAGAGTGTGATTAATATTAACTATAAAAATTAACTTTTTAAAGTATAGCTCTAACTATGGGAAATGCAGTTATAAAATTAAATAAAATGATTAAATTGATTTTGAAGTATCTGTAACTTAGGAAAAAAATTTTTGTGTTTGGAACATTTCATTAGAAATATCTGAATATTTGTATTTTTTTCATCAAGGAAAAACTTAAGTCAAATCAAGCAGCATAAAGTTCCTGATACTGATATTGTAACATCATCAAGAGAATGCTGATATATTTGGCTTATGACACTAGTTCTGCAAGTGAATGCAAATGATTTATAAAAATTACTTCCATGGATACAAAGCATTTGATTTCCACTTAATATCACGGCCAATTAGGCTGAAAATGACAAAAGAGAGAGGAGGACATAAAACTGACAATTCAACTGTCACTTACGGAGTCATCTGTGGCAGAAGTTGGCCAGCCCTCCCATAACTGATGGCGAACAGGGATACTCGTGAGGTCATACACATTTCTCTTTACCTATAAAAAGAAATAAAACAATTAAAATAGGGTTTCCACATGACTTATGATAGCTGCTAGTCAATTTATGGGATACACTGTGTTTCCTCTGTTCTCTTCTAGATTTAAAACAAGAATTTGAAACTAGGAAAACACAAATCATAAAAAATTTTATTAAATAAAACTAAACCAAATTTAAAAGCAGATTCTCAATGAAGGTTAAATGAAGTAACAGTTCAAGCCATATTCTCCTACCTCACCTTGCTGATTATTTTTATAATCCTGGATGGCTTCAAGTTTCTTTTCAGTCAAAAAAGGGTAGTAGTTTCTTTCCCAGCAGGGTGAAAGGAAAAACCTGGAGTTTCCTTTACTGTTTTATGTACATTTCAAGGATACAATACTTAATAATAAAGCTGTACAGGGTATATTTTTTTGAAATCACCCCAAATTAGAAACTATTTTAAGAAAATATTTATTACCTGCTGCTGCTGCTGCTGCTAAGTTGCTTCAGTCGTGTCCAACTCTGTGCGACCCCAGAGATGGCAGCCCATCAGGTTCCCCCGTCCCTGGGATTCTCTAGGCAAGAACACTGGAGTGGGTTGCCATTTCCTTCTCCAGTGCATGCAAGTGAAAAGTGAAAGGGAAGTCGCTCAGTCGTGTCCGACTCTTAGCGACCCCATGGACTACAGCCTACCAGGCTCCGCCGTCCATGGGATTTTCCAAGCAAGAGTACTGGAGTGGGGTACATTGCCTTCTCCATTATTACCTGAGGGCTATCCATTAATATATTATTTAGGCCCTTCCCCCAAAGAAGATATAGTACTGATAGTTTTTATTTTAAATAAGATAAAAGTTGAAAACTATTTTTTTCAACATTTAATATTATACTTTGAAACTACTTATCTATTTATAGCCATACCACACAGCTTGTGGGATCTTCTCCACCAGGGATTGAACCTGAACCCACAGCAATGAAAGCATGGAGTCTTAACCACTAGACCGCCAGGGAATTCCCAATACTTTTTAACTTTAACGGAGAGGACACAAGTAATTATCAGAATGAAGTACTGGAAGGTTAAACTCTTATTCAGTAATTATCATATCCTTTTTTAGCTTTTTTCTCTAAACAGGTTACAAAAATTCTCTTTCATTCCATATTTCCAAATACATGATCAAATCATTAAAATGACTAGATCATCCATCTTAGCTAACTCTTCATGTAAATTCTGAGATTAACATATTGTAACAGTGAAACTAATTTTGAAATGTTGCACATAAGACATTCTATAATACGATTTCCATGTGGAAAAGAAGCAGCGTTCATTCATGTTTTTAAAACGCAGAAGGCTGAAATATCACGTTGTCCAATTACAGCATTTCTGTATCACATTACTGTTTATTATACATAAGCATATCTAAGTTACACTTCCAGTGAAATGGAGAAATATATTCACTGGGGAAAGAAAGAAACAAAACAAAACCTGGAACTCAATCTATTTTTATCTCTAATATACACCTGTGAAAAAAAGACTTAGTAAATGAGAACTGTGAAGCTTGGGGGCATGGCTTGATCCCCACTCAATTCAAACGAACAGCTTTTCCCCCCAAGATTCTTAGCAATGGCCAGTCTACCATGCAGTATTTTGTTTATGGTCAGTCATATCAAGTTTGGACATTTTCGCTAGTCATTATTAACCCAACAATTTAACAAAATGCAACTGGACTAACCTCTTACCACCTGCACTAGCTAAGACTATTCTGTCATGCTTAAACATTAGTGCTCTTAAGAGGAAAGGTGTTCCATAAAGCCAAAGTATTATTATTATTGTTTATTAATAAAAGAAAGGGAGAGGACAGAAGATGGGAGTATGAGGAAACTTTAAGCCACAAGTCAAAAAATTCCTTTCTTAGAGTTAGTTTTAATTATGTTGTCTAGAGACACCAAGGGTCAGCAGTTATTCTTGGAAGGCGGAGGGGAAGGCAGGGCAAATATTTACATCTGTTGGAAAGGTGGCAAGGCTACCTCTGCATTGGAGAATATACACAAATACTATGAGTTGAATATATAAACGAGTAACTCTGGAGTGGAATTCCTTAAATTCCATCTTAATTCCAAAACATAACAATACGGTATTATGAAATAAACAGTATTTTTCTTCTTTCATTAACTCATCTGTAACTGCACTGAATGAATAACATTCCTTTGCTATTCTAAGCCTGAAAAGCATGTTCTGGCTATAGTGTTATGTTGGTATAAAGCACAACGCCAGACTGATGTGCTGAACAAAAGTGATCAAAGTTAGAGTAATGTTAGCCATTGCACAAGTATTTGGCTTCATTGTTCTCCCCAGAATGACATCTGTTAAGCAACTTGTCATAGAACAAACTGGTTAATGCAGAAAGAACTTGGCTGAGAGGGTACAACATAAAGCATATTAGGCTAATGTTTGACTGTTTCAATGGAAAAGCTAAGTTCACAGTGTTTCTGAAATTAAGCCAAAAGAATCTTGTGCTAAACCATAATCACTAAACAATATACCTGAAAACAAATTAGTTTTTCGAAAATAATTTCATGTTTATCAGTGCTAAAATCATAGGAAGATTTTACCAGTATATGGAAGAAAGACAAATGATAAGATAGCAAAAGTACAAAATGAGTGATGGTTTTATAAATATAGATAAAAATATTCTTTTGTCTTTATTGATGGCTTTAAATTTTCAGTGACATTCCTGCAGGAAAGAAAAAATCAGAAATATATACAAAATAAAAATTGTTCTTTTAAAAAATTAGTATTCTAGGAAAGCTGAAGGACAAAATATACCTAATTATAAAACGACACAGATGGATTTAAGGTCATCATGAATCAAATGCAGGACAGAGTTTTCTCAGAGAGAGAAGGATGAAGGAATGGAGGAAGGAGAAAGCAAAGACTTAAGGCAAGGGGAGAAGTGAAGGGCGGGAGACGGGGGAAGGTTGAGATTGATTGATTTGAGAGATTTAAGAGCTCTTCAGAGACGCAGAAAGAACACACACACAGACTAAGTTGCTGTAGCTGGCATGCTCAGCTGCCATTACTGTGCTACTTCTGCTGGAGTTTCATCTTTAGAGATTTGTGTTAAATTCCAGTTAAGGACAAGTGGCACTTCACAGGGTAACATTTCCTAAGGGCCCTTTTGTCTTACATACTTTCTTTGATCAGCTTTGGCTCAAGATCATTCTGAATCTTCATAATCTTTTCAATTCTTGTTATGCATTAAGCTCTAAATCTATGAGATTTTAGGCTGCTAAACTACATAAATGTTTCAATTAGTTCTGAAAAAACTTAATGAAAGCTTTGATTACCAGCTGAACATTAAAATTATGTTACAAACTACACTGTATTTGGATCAAAGGTTCTAGATTGACAACAGATTTTCCAGAGCTTATTTTCCAGATTTTCTAAAAGAACAGTTTCATTTCTCTGCCTTCAGTTGTTTGTGACTAAGAAAAACATATTTGAATCAGATTACCCTGAAATAGTACAGAATTAATGCAGTATTGATTCATTTCCTTATTATTTGTTTTTCACTGTTAATAAACATTTATTTATATATAATAAATAATATAAGCAATGATCTCCACTTCAAACTTCATATTTCCTCACTGTGGAAACTTCAGTGATACACACAGCACTGGGAAAAAAGACTACTTTATTACAACCTGCTCAATATATAATTATATAAAGACATTCATATCCCACAAAGCTTTGAGTTCCATACATTTTTAAACAGTTTTATACTTTGGTTAAATTTTATCAGAATTTCTTAGACAGTTCCTCTTCTAAAGGCTAGATTTTGAGGTTGAGGTTTTAGATTAGCCTTAAATGACCCATTTGCATCTATTCAAACTGAAAAACATAAAAACTGGTAGACAACTTTGTCAGCTATATTTTATAGCAAAATGTTGTGAACTTTACGTTGGACACACTACTGAAAAATATTTTAAGGAAGTTTAAATTTCATTCAGGTATTATTCACGTTAAAGAAGATTCTGATAATGTTACACAAAAGTCACAAAATTTGAGTTACTGTGGCATAATACGAGACAGAAAACTAAATTTCTAGTCCCAATTCTACCCAGCTGTTATTGTGGTACCAACTGGTAGAAACTGAGACCAGTTTATTCAATATTAGAAGAGAATAAAATGAGCTCATTGCTAACTTTCTAAGCTCTAAAATTATTTGATTTTTTGGAAAAGACTGGAGTTAATCCTAGGTACAGGAAAAGAAGAGCTAAGTACATTTAAGATATGCAAGTAAAGAGGGAAAGTTTAAAACCATTAAGGCTAGAAAATGAAAGAAAAATAGTAAAGAGTTAATAAATACAACACATCAAAAAGGAAAACAGCAAATAATTTCAGTTAAGAAATCCAGACATATAATAAACATTTTAAGTGAATTTTTTTCTTGAATAAAGAAAAGTCTTAGTTTTTGCTTTTAATTATACTAAAAAGTCTTACTTTTTTTTTTTTTTTTTTTAAAGAAAAGACTCAATATATTTTCCCCTCAAGAGATCTCATTTAAAAGTAAAGCTTACTGGTTTACTTACATACTAGTTTCCCAAATAATTATTTCATCAACCAAACAGGCTAAGTGTTGCCAGAATACTAAAAGCGGAGTGATACAAAAAGTTCTATTAATTTATTTCAGCATTTAAAAAATTTTGAAATCTGGCCTATGAATTTTCACATATCAAATAGTTTAAAATAGCAAAAAGTAACATACAAAATATTGAATTGCCATGGGCTTAGAACAGTTATCAGTTTGTTAGCACTTTAGTTTCTAGATTTTCTGAATTAAGAATACCTTGACAAATGACAGCCCTTACAAAAAAGCACCCTGAAACTACATACATTTATCTCCTCTTATCAATCTTAGAAGAGAAAGACCGTTGGGAATATTAGAACCTAAGCTTATTCAAATGTTAAAAGTATCAAAATCTGAACTGCAAGTAATTCACACCATCAAATGATGTTCCAGTTGAGTTTGCTAAATAATAACTGCACCAAACAAATAAGTATCTGTGTGTGATTAAGACACACAGACTAGGCTTAGTTCCAGTTTCTTAGCAATCACTGGTGCTCAGAAAGGCTTACAATAGGAAACCAATCACTTCTGATCCAGACTGGGTTTTGAACATATACTTCATATCTAAGGACTTTTTTCTTTTTTTTTTAATATACTGTACACTCGATGCAGTTGCACATGGATCTGTTTTACTATGATGCAAGTTAAAATCCTCCTAAAAATACTTCTTGAACAAAAACACTTGAAACCGGATGGTGCAAGGGGAATGAGAAGGTGGCATCAGTAATCAAATGTTAATTAGCAGGCTTTTTTCCCCTCTTCCCTCAGGGCTGGCCTGTGTTGGAGAATTCAAATCAGAAATCAATGCTCCAAGTGTTTAACTATTACTTCTTCTCATTAACCATTTAAGAGACTCAGCAATTCTTTCCTCATAAAAAAAGTAACTCAAGACATTTCTTTTTCTCAAATACCATCTTTCCAGAAAACAATGAAGATATTGTTTGAAGAAAACTATAAAATTGGTGGCTTTCAATCAGGCTTTGGACTGCATTTTGTTCTATTAAAACATTTTTTTGGCTGTAGCTGAATTCTTCATTCCAACAACTGTAACTAAGTTTTGCTTTGTAACATACTTTAAAACTTATTTCACTTCTTACTTGTCTATAAAGAAGTCTGACAACTGGCATCTTAAGCAATTACTGGGAATGATGACAATAAAGCTAACCAAATATGGAAACTAGTTTGAATGCATATAGTTAGATGGATTTTATCCAGCCTGATAAACTATCATGGATAAGATTTAACACTTTCAACATGGTTATACTCATAATATCCTATTCTAAAAGTTTGGTGTGGGTGAAAACGATACAAAAATTGCAGTGGTAGGTCATAAAATAAACGAACTAATGGTCATAAAGTTATTAAAATTAATTCATATCTTTATATATATATATATATATATACACACACACATATGTATATATATTTAGTGTTCTTGCCTGGGGAATTCCATGGATAGAGGACCCTGAAGGGCTATAGTCCATGTGGTCACAATGAGTCAGACATGACTAAGTGACTAACATATCTATCTATCTATCTATCTATCTATCTATCTTTAGTTAAAGGGTAAGCCTGGATTTTAAGAAAAGAGAACTTGTAAAGAGTGAAGAAAATGTTTATAAATGGCCAAGGTTAAGTATGTTTCACAAATAGAAAAGATGCTAAATTTTAAGACTTTTGGGGGGCAAAAAAGGTTTAGAGAAATTGTGAAGTTATAGAAGTTGAAGTTATAAACAACAACAACACTACAAAGGGGAACAATCATTTTTCTGCATTTGTGACTCTCAGTGTGTGGTGCCTGATACTAATACAAATAGTATTAGTATCACCTGGAAACTATTAGAAATGAAACTCCAGGGAATCCACCTAAGGCCTAGTACACTGGAAATGCTAGGACCCAACAGTATATGTTCTAACAAGCATTCTAGGTAACTCTTACCAAGATTTGAGAGTTACAGGCTCTCCTAGATGGCCATGCCTTTCTAATTTACTGATTCTAGAGTTCTTTAAACTCCTGCCTGAGGTAGCTAGTCCTTTTGAGAATGAACATGATTAATAATGATTTGTTATAGAAATTCTAGAAATGCTATCACTTTTATGATGATAAAGTAATTATTTTTTATGAAACGAGATGCCAGTCCAGGTTCAATGCACGATGCTGGATGCTTGGGGCTGGTGCACTGGGACGACCCAGAGGGATGGTATGGGGAGGGAGGAGGGAGGAGGGTTCAGGATGGGTTCTTAAATTTGTAAGGAATATATTAAATTTAAAAAAAAAAAAAAAAGAAAAAAAAAGAAAGTAATGAGAGATGGTACTATGTCACTACAGACTCCACAACACTGACATAATTGATAAATAGTAATCTTCATCACTGAAAATCTGTGTTAATCTTCAGTTCTTCTGCCTTAAGATTAAGTGTTATTGCTTTTTGGCTATAATATATATTTGGGCATTGCAATAAAACTGCAAATCCACAATAAATGATCTATTGGTCATACTAAATAAACTTAGAAGGCACCTGTACCTGTCAGTTGAACTGAGGAAATGCCCCTGAACACCAGAGAACTGTTTGAAGCAAAGGAAAGACTAAACAGTTTCTGGTTTGTTTTTTTGGTCTCTCTCATAGGCAAGCTGAAATAAGACCCACAGGAAAAACAGTGGGAGGTTAACCTCATATCAGTCAGTAAAGACCTTATCCTAGAAGATAATATTTCCTCTCTGTACCTTGTGGAAACAGTGAGAGTGAAATCTTTCCAACAATAGACTAATAGATACCAGAGAGGTGAATGTTTTTTATTGTCCTCAATGAATAACACATCAGTCACTCATTAAATGCTCTTAAAATTTCTCCTTTTAAAATGAAGTAAATTAATTTAAAAATTCTTCCATGAAGAAAAACACTAAGTAAAAAGTCAATCTTAGGAATAATGGAGTAATTACAAGAACATTTTAAGGAGTCCTATTTAAATCTTAAAATGTTTTGTTAAAGTTCAATTTTATGTACAACTTTAAAAATTGGTCACATAAATCAAGAAATACTTGTATATCAGGAACACTGATTTTTAAGTCTGAACTTTAGTAGATAAACCATTTGCTATGTATGTCAGAAGCATTATACGAGTTAATGTTTAAAGACATAATCATACATGTAAGCCAAATATTTAACTACAAAGATATTCACTGCAGTCTGTTTATTATTACACACACACAGACACACAATTGGCACAAATTTAATATCTGATAATGAGATAGTTAAATAAATAAATACCATGCAGCCATTAAAACAATGATGTAGAACTAGGGTCAGCAAAGTGCAGCCTATAGGCCAAATTCAGCCTGCTGTTTGTTTCTATAAACGAAGTTGTATTGGAACACCGCTACCTCCATTTGTTTACATACTGTCTGTGGATGCTTTTGGCACTACCATGAGGGCAGACTTAGTAGATGCAACAGAGATCATACGCCCTGCAATGCCTGAAATATTTATTATCTAGCCCTTTTTAGAAAAAGTTTACTGACCCTACCTAGAAGAATATTTAATAACATATAAAGTTTTTACCTATTAAAGAAAAACCAAGTTACAAAATTATGCTCATTTCTATTTATTAAGCTATACACATATATATACAAAAGTGAAAAGTGAAAGTGTTAGTTGCTCACTCGGACTCTTTGCGACCCCATTAACTGTGGCTCCCCCAGGCTCCTCTGTCCATGGAGTTCTCCAGGCAAGAATGCTGGAGTGGGTTGCCATTTCCTCCTCCAGGGGATCCTCTCTCACCAGGGATCAAACCCGTATCTCCTGTATTGGCAGGAAGATTCTTTACTGCTGAGCCACCAGAGAAGCCCACCTGACACATGACTGTAACATGTAAGAATTTTCCGTTAAGACCATTTACACTTACTCTAAATGGTGAGCATTATACGGTAACAAAAGTGATCAACCAAGGTTACTCTCTCTTGTAACTGAGCCTTTTTATACCTGTTGCGCTGTAACAGGCAATGAAGAGCAGTTACAGGCTGTCAATTTTGTACTGCAGAGGAAGGACAACTACAAGATCTGTGACTTACTGTTTCAGTGACTGAATGCTGCCTTCACAGTAAGAGGGCAGTTCCTGGTGTCACACATAGCTGGGAAGAAATAGCAAGATAAAACATACTCAAGGAAAATAAGTCAAGGTAAAAGAAGAATACTTAAAACAGTAAAATAAACTTTATCGTGTGAGGGTTGGCAAAAACTTCCTTGTATAAACTTTTGCTGAATGCCTTCTGAGTTTCTACCCAACACTAATGTTAAGACTTTTGTCTGGAATAAAAATATAGGAAGACTGCTGCTTCTACTTTGTCTATATACAGTAAACAAATCAATTATGTCCTGTCTTGTTATTCAAGTATTTCCTTCTCTCAACAACTGGGCACTGTCACCAATCCCTCTTCTGTGCTTTGGATCTGGACAAGTGAAACTCTGATTAGATATTTATTTGCAACCTCATTAAGTTCTAAAATGAAATTTCATCTATAGGGAAGATGACACAGGGCAATGCTATTAATCTATTCTGCCAATTTGTTTTTCATAGAACTATATTTTCTTTTAAATTTTACACACAGATAGATTAAACTATTTGCCTTGCAAATGTCATTCACTTAGTTAATGCCTAAATCAGGATGATAATGTAAATTTAGAAATATCTTTTTAATCTATTTCTTGTTAAGAAATTTTTTTTCCCTTTAAAGAACCAATGCCTCTATAGAAACTTCAAAATTTTTTCAGATGCTGGCAATCTTACAGTTTTGGTGAAGACTCATCTTTATATTATGATAAAGACTGTGTGTATCCTCCCCCACTCTGGTAGCACCAACAATGATGCTTAGACATAATGTTTATGTTTGCTTTGCTGCTTTCTGTTGCCTATCCAGGACTTTGTCTTTCTCTGAGACGCTGAAAAAAGTGGTGGGAACTATCAGCAATGGAACCTCAGTCTATAATCAGGTCTCTTATAATTTTATCTTTTCTTGTTAACAAAAAAATTCAAAAAACAAAGACAACAAAGAGACTTAGTGTTGGGGTCTGCCATGAATACTAAAGTGCCTGGGGGTGTGGCTCATCAAGGGAAAATAAACCATTCAAGTCACCCACATCAAGGAGAAAGTTTGGGAACAACTAGGCCAGTGTTTGCATTTGGGGCCCTGGAGTCAGGAGACTTACATTTCCCTTCCCTCTGCTTAACCAAGGCACCAGAGACAACCTATTTAACCTCTCCTTCTGGAAATATTAAGCAATCATCAAAGAACAGCTCTGTGAAATATTTTAAAATGTGTCTAGTCAGGTTTTCTGATTTTAACTTGCTATTTTCCAAGATCAGCTTAATGCTGTCATTACTTTCTCTGAGAGAAATGTGGGTGGAAAGGCAGGAAGTATATCTTAAGAAAAGTAGCTGCCTTGGCCAAGAGCAAAGTTACAGTAAGAGCATGGCCATCAAAATCACAAACCTAGTTAATTTTAGATGAATGAGGAAGAGTTAGAAACTGGTTCCAAATAACAATTTAATTAAACCTTTCAAAGTGAATTGACATCATGAATGAAAATCTAATACAGTACAATAAACTTTAAGGACTGACGATGCCAATGCTCAGATGCTCCATACAGTTGGTTTTTAATTAAGGAAGTTAAAATCGCACCCCAACGATTTCACTGTTAGGACTGACCCTGAAATGTAAATGTAATTATTTTATAAAAAATAAAACAGGGATACCTTAGCATCATCTCTTAATGTATTAAAATCAGAAAATCTTTAATCACATGATTTATTAAATAAACAGGCATTCTAAACAAACAGCCTGAAGTCTCCTGTTTAAAAAAAAATTTACTCCTATTTATTCATTAACAAAGCTATTGCTTAGCTCATCCCTGCCATAACCTACTCTATTCAAAACCATATGGGAAAGGACATTAAAAAACCGCCACAAACCATGGACTTCTGGTATTAGTGCTACACATTGCATACCCCTATTCATTATTCTACCTCCCTTGTTTAATCTATCATTAAGATTCAGTGACCCTACACTAAATTTAAAGCAGATCCTTCCTTCCTCCCATGCCTAAATTCACATACTTTTCTAGTTGGGGATGCCCTCAAGTATTAACAACTCTACGGGGTTTCTCTAATCTCAGCTCTGAACTATGTCATGCTATAGAACCAAGAAATTGCTGTTTTACATCTCTAACTATGAAGACTTCCATAAAAAAGGACCATATAATTTACTTAATAAGATAAAGGGAGAAAAATCACCATTTAATAAGTATTTTTTTTTCATTGAATATAGTAGAAAAGGTACATGGAGACATTATTATACACTGTGTTGTCTTAAAAGTGAATAATACTTCAACTGTATTCATCACAGAATTTAGAGTTTTAAATAATGATGAAAATGTTAGGGATTGACTATCTTAATAAATGGAAAAAACATTGTTTAAATGTATAATTGATAAAATAATCATTTTGGGGGCAAAGAGATTTCAAGAAATTAAGCACTATAATATTTCTAGGACATATTCAATTTCATTTTCAAATTACAAACAAAATATCTAGCATACAGTGTGGCAAAATAAGGGATAAGGAATTGTGTATATGATAGCCTACCAGCTGCTAAGAGAACTTTCTGTGATGACAGAAATGTTCTGTATCTGTCCTATCCAATAGGGTGGCCACGAGCCCCACGTGGCTACTGAGCACTTAAAACACACCTAGTGTGACTAAGAAAAATGACTTCAAATTTCATTTCACTTTAATTAATTTAAATTTACATATGTGGCTCGTAGTTACCCTATTGGACAGTGGATTAAGAAGGTAGAGAACATAGACCCACACAAAAATATACCGTTGATGTTTACTATACTATATATAGGGCTTCCCTGGTGGCTCAGTGGCAAAGAATCCATCTGCCAATGCAGGAGACATGGGTTTAATCCCCCGGTGGGGAAGATTCCCTGGAGAAGCAAATGGCAACTCACTTCTGTATTCTTGCCTGGGGAATCCCACGGACAGAGGAGCCTGGCGGGCTACAGTCTATAGGGTCACGAAAGAATCAACACAACTTAGCGACTAAACAACAACAACAACATACTTCATATAAAATATATACTATATGTACCTACTGTATATTTAAACATGCTTTAACACATTATTTCCTTACAGTCTTTTAGCCATAGAGGTAGAAACACTGTGCTAAACTGATTTTTTACTTATTCTTTTACTATTTTTAATAGGAACTATATGCATTAGTACCACAAAATTGAAAGAGTAATAATAGAATACATATAATCATAACCTGAAAAAAAGAGCAATAATAAAATACAAAATAATTAAATATCAAAGATAGTAAAAATACACTGTAGTTAAAGAAATAAGTTTATAACTCACATAACTGCCACATTATATTGGTCTAATTATTCATCAATTCATGCATTCATTTACAAAACAGTTACCAGGGAACAACTACAATGATGTAGATGTGACTAAAATAATTCATGTTAACTGTGCATCTGGCGGTTTTATTTTATTTAAGTGAGTGATGATTCAAACTTAATCATTCTTTTGGGAGGAACTCATACCAGCAGAGTGGGAAAGACAGGTGTAATGAATGCCATAACAGTACCAGTCTCACACTCTGTCCCTTATTGACTCAGTAAGTTCTTACCAGCATCTATCACTTAAGTCATTACAACGTAACAAAGAAAGTGGTGGACAGACAAGATGCAGACTTTCACACTCCCTTAAGGAACCAAATCTAGTTGGGAAGAAAATGTGTAAATAGTTATGTACAACACAAATACACTTGTTACAGGATTTTTATTTTAAAGCTAAGATTTTTATTTTAAAAGTGAATAACTGAACATATGAGTTAAAAATTACAGATGGGACTGAGAGTTAAGATATACACATAAAACTCTTGCCTCCTTACAAAAAGCACTTCATTCCTTATATTAAGTGCTAAAAATTAGGGTGTCAGTAAAAAAATATTTTAAAAGAAATACGTAATCTACTGCTAACAAAGTGCTAGGAGAATCTCTCACTGGACTTATAAGCAACAGATATACATGTTCTAGTTTAACAACATTCAATGAGTGCTAATAATTCATGACCATTCATTTAGTTGGCTACACAGTCAACAAATATTTATTGAGTGTCTACTAAGAGGAAGGCACTATTTTGTAGTGGTTACTGAGAAAACAAAGTCTCTGCCTTCACGGAGCTTACATTCATTCTATATAGTAGGTGCATAGTGAAGGGAGTAGTGAGAAAGGACAGAGAAAGAAATGTGAATATATAAACAAGATAATTTCAGAATTAGGTTAAGTTCTATGAAGAACGATATTAGAATCCTTATAGTCATTCTCTATTTCTTGGACAGGTTGAATCCTGAATGAGAAGGTACAAATCCCAGAAAGAATGTTCCAGGCAGAGAAAACATGAAATGCAAAGGTTCTGTGAGATGTTTTACATATATGTATATATTCTCTAACTCTTACTATCAACTTCAATGATGCTTTTATTTTCTTTACAGAAAATGCAACTGAGGATAATAACTCTTCAAGTAAGAACCAGAAGCAAAACTCAAAAGGAAAATTATGGGACATCGAGGCATTTTATCTTTTTTAACTACTTATGATATTTTCCTCCAAAACTGAAACTAGAAAAGTTTTCCAGTCCATCATTACTCCACCCCTATTCCTTACCAAAGAAATGTTACCCACACTTTCACTTACTTGGCTAACCCTTCCTTCACAGATTTGGGACATGCATCAGTTCAACTAAATAAACACAAATCCCAAATTACTGTCAGGTATAAATTAATAAAGTTTATTATACTAATACTAATTCAAAGGGATATTTCAGAGTTCTGATCAAAGATTCCCTGTCTTCAAACACAGTTGGTGTTGTTTGTATGTTTTGCTTAAGTGGAAAAGATATTACCATGCATTCCAAAATAAATGGCAAGTGCATTTGATCATATTTTATTTTTGTCATGTTTCACTGCACTACACCAGTAGTGAATAAATTTGAGGATGTCTAGTTTTGAAAATGTGGCAGTCTAGTAATCACATCCAATGAAAGGCAGTTATTTCAGAGCATCATTCCCTGACCATCTCCAACATTACCATTACTTCCTCATGATGTATATTGAAAAAGGTGATGGGAATAGTTGTTGTTAAAGCACAGCTAGATCCGCATCATTCGGGCATTTTAAAGTAGATCAAGTAAACCTTCTATACTTGTTTATGCTTAAGGTTCTTTCAATCACTCATTCATTCAAAAAACATTTGCTGAGCGCTTTCTAAGTTATGAACAGGCTTCCTTGATGGCTAAGATGGTAAAGAATCTGCTCGCGATGCAGGACATGTAGGTTCAAACCCTGGGTTGGGAAGATTCCCCTGGAGAAGGAAATGGCAACCCACTCTAGTATTCTTGCCTGGAAAATCCCATTGACAGAGGAGCCTGGCAGGCTACAGTCCATGGGTCACAAAGACTCAGACACGACTGAGTAACTATCAAAGTTACAAACTCTTTGTCACTAGAGCAGCCTTCTCAAACACAAGTATCTAGAAAAGCAGACAAAAGACGAGTGAAATGTGATGGGCAAAGGGCATTCAGCTTTAGTTCTGAGGAAGCAATATTCAGGTGTTGAGGACTATGGCAAACCAGACAGCATGCCTCTTGAAGGAGGCAGCTCTGCTGCTGCTGCTAAGTTGCTTCAGTCGTGTCCGACTCTGTGCGACCCCATAGACAGCAGCCCACCAGGCTTTGCCGTCCCTGGGATTCTCCAGGCAAGAACACTGGAGTGGGTTGCCATTTCCTTCTCCATTGTGTGAAAGTGAAAAGTGAAAGGGAAGTCGCTCAGTCGTGTCCGACTCTTCGCGACCCCATGGACTGCAGCCTACCAGGCTCCTCCATCCATGGGATTTTCTAGGCAAGAGTACTGGAGTGGCTTGCCATTGCCTTCTCCGGGAGGCAGCTCTACTCCAGAACAATTCATTACTGCAACAGAAACTCCGGGGTTCAGTATTGTTGAATTTTCTGATTCTTCGACAAAAGCCCGAAGCCAGGAATCCCATAATGTTTTGCTTTATCTTGAAATGTCAAGCTTTCAAACTTTTAAATGTTGGCAACCAGTTCAAATTTAAAACACTCTGGGACAAAAACAGAGAGCTGAACAAAACAGTGTTGTATTTAGTAGTTGGCAGTTGCAAACTCTGCAAGAGAGATATGAAGATCGAGGTGATACTCTTGCCTTTACGAAAGTCACAGCCCAATGAACATCTGTCACACTCAGAAACAAACACTCATGGTACAATGTAATAATTATAATGCTAAAGATATCAATAAAGTATTAGGAAGGTAGAGAAGAGACAACTATAACAGCTGTAACTATCATTTATTGAGTGCCAAGGCACTGATTCGGAGAAGGCAATGGCAACCCACTCTAGTACTCTTGCTTGGAAAATCCCATGGGTGGAGGAGCCTGGTAAGCTGCAGTCCATGGGGTCGCGAAGAGTCGGACACGACTGAGCGACTTCCCTTTCACTTTTTACTTGCATGCGTTGGAGAAGGAAATGGCAATGCACTCCAGTGTTCTTGCCTGGAGAATCCCAGGGACGGGGGAGTCTGGTGGGCTGCCGTCTATGGGGTCGCACGGAGTCAGACACGACTGAAGCGACTTAGCAGCAGCAGCAGCAGCAAGGCACTGATTACCCATTTTGCGTGTGTTACTACATTTCATGCTCATATCAACTCTGTGTATACAGAAATGACTATATTAAAGTGGCAGACCCAGATTTGAACTCCATTCTTTCCAACTGTAAAAATGTGTTTTTGTCCTACCATATTACACCAGTACCCACTGCTCTAAATAAAAGTCTTAGTTTCTAAAGATCAACCACATGAACATATGAAAATGAAAAAAATTACTTTTTCACCCATTCTACCTCATTCCAGAAAAAAAGAGAAATCTTTTTTCTTTTCAATTTAATAATCACACTGGAAGATACTTATAAAATGCATTCTTTAAGATGTAATTTTTAGATATTAACATTTGAGTTGTAATATATTTGCATGATTAAGTTTTATCGAAAATGCTGAGATTCCAGTGTTTGAAGAATTACATGTACTCAATATGCAATAAAATTTATGAATTTATTTAGCAGATATTCAAATAGTACTTACAGGCACTAATCTAAGTACTTTGTAAATGTTAACTATTTTCATGATTTTTCTTTTATAAACCATTTTACTGAAGTATGATTAAAATATAAAAAGCTATAATAATATACACAACTTGATGAATTAAACCTGAGAAACTATCACCAGAATTTACGCCATAAATCCATCCATCACCCCCAAAAGTTTCCTCCCACCCTCTTTATTTATTATCATTAGAATTACCATTCAGTTCAGTTCAGTCGCTCAGTCGTGTCCAACTCTTTGTGACCCCATGAATCACAGCATGCCAGGCCTCCCTGTCCATCACCAACTCCCAGAGTTCACCCAAACTCATGTGCATAGAGTCGGTGATGCCACCCAGCCATCTCATCCTCTGTCGTCCCCTTGTCCTCCTGCCCCCAATCCCTCCCAGCATCAGGGTCTTTTCAAATGAGTCAGCTCTTCACATCAGGTGGCCAAAGTCTTGGAGTTTCAGCTTCAACATCAGTCCTTCCAATGAACACCCAGGACTGATCTCCTTTAGGATGGACTGGTTGGATCTTCTTGCAGTCCAAGGGACTCTCAAGAGTCTTCTCCAACACCACAGTTCAAAAGCATCAATTCTTCGGCGCTCAGCTTTCTTTATAGTCCAACTCTCATATCCATACATGACCACTGGAAAAACCATAGCCTTGACTAAACAGACCTTTGTTGGCAAAGTAATATCTCTGCTTTTTAATATTTTCTGATAAAAACATTTGACATAAGATCCACCCTCTTGGCAAAATTTAAGTATATAATACAGTACTGTTAACTACAGACACTGTGTTTTACTCTAGATCTCTAGGATTTATATATTCTGTATAACTAAAACTTCATATACTTTCACTAATGCCTTCCCATTTCCTTCTTCCTCCAACATCTAGCAACCACCATTCTATTTTCTGTTTCTATAAATCTGATTATCTTAGATTCCTCATATAAGTAGTATCATGGAGAATTTGTCCTGTGTCTATTTCACCTAGCACACTGTCCTCCAGATTCATCCATGTTGCTGCAAATGGCAGCATTTTCTTCTTTATTAAGGATGAATAATATTCCATTATAGTTATATTTTATCTTTATTATTTATTTATTTTTAATAATTTACAAATAAATTACTATTTAGTTTATTCATCTAGAGATAAGGCATCTGAGGCACAGAGATGATATGTAACTTAACCAAAATCACGTAACAGTAAGTTCCGGAGGCAGTATTCTGGTCCAGGCAGTCTGGCTCAACAATCCATACTTTTAACCACTATGCTCTTCTGCCTTTCTACATTTTATTCCAGTAATGATATATTGAAAAGGGCACTAAACTAAACACTACAACATATACTTGGTCTAAAGTAAAATTAACAATGTGAATCAAGGGTGGCAGTATCACTGTAGTTTAACCATTACTATACACATTAACTCAGAGAAGGCGATGGCACCCCACTCCAGTACTCTTGCCTGGAAAATCCCATGGACGGAGGAGCCTGGTAGGCTGCAGTCCATGGGGTCGAGAAGAGTCAGACACAACTGAGAGACTTCCCTTTCACTTTTCACTTTGATGCACTAGAGAAGGAAATGGCAACCCACTCCAGTGTTCTTGCCTGGAGAATCCCAGGGACGGGGGAGCCTGGTGGGCTGCCATCTACGGGGTCACACAGAGTCGGACACGACTAAAGTGACTTAGCATTAGCATACACATTAACTAATCACCACTAATTTAATAAATACTAAGATAACCTGACTTGGAAACTACTATAATATCATTAAGATAATGATACAGAAAGAAAAATGTTTACTTTTTGAGTAATTAAGGAAATGCATATTGAAACAAACACCATTCACACCTTTCAGTTCAGTTCAGTTGCTCAGTCATGCCCAACTCTGTGACCCCATGACATGCAGTATGCCAGGCTTCCATGTCCATCACCAACTCCTGGAGCTTGTTCAAAGTCATGTTCATTGAGTTGGTGATGCCATCCAATCATCTCATCCTCTGTTGCCCCCTTCTCCTCCAGCTTTTAATCCTTCCCAACATCAGTGTCCCTTCCAATGAGTCAGTTCGTCACATCAGGTGGCCAAAGTATTCGAGCTTCAGCTTCAGCATCAGGCCTTCCAATGAATATTCATGATTGATTCCCTTTAGAATTGACTGGGTTTTATCTCCTTGCAGTCCAAGGGACTCTCAAGAGTTTTCTCCAACACCACAGTTCAAAAGCATCAATTTTTGATGCTCAGCTTTCTTTATGGTCCAACTCTCATATCTATACATGACTACTGGAAAAACCATAGCTTTGACTAGACTCACCACTGTCAGTAAAATAATATATCTGCTTTTTAATATGCTGTCTAGGTTTATTATAGATTTTCTTCCAAAGAGCATGCATCTTTTAATTTCATGGCTGCAGTCAGCATCTGCAGTGATTTTGGAGCCCAAGAAAATAAATCTGTCACTGTTTCCACTGTTTCCCCATCTATTTGCCATGAAGTGATGGGACCAAATGTCATGATCTTTAGCAGTTCAATGTTGAGCTTTAAGCCAATTTTTTCCCTCTCCTCTTTCACTTTCATCAAGAAGCTCTTTAGTTCTTCACTTTCTACTATAAGGGCAGTGTTATCTGCCTATCCAAGGGTATTGATATTTCTCCCAGCAATCTTGATTCCAGCTTGTGCTTTATCCAGTCCGGCATTTCGCATGATGTACTCTGCACAGAAGTTAAATAAACAGGGCAGCAATATACAGCCTTAATGCACTCCTTTCTCAATTTGTAACCAATCTGTAGTTCCATGTCTGGTTCTAATAGTTGTTTCTTGACCTGCATACAGATTTCTCAGGAGGCACGTAAGGTGGTTTGGTGTGCCCATCTCTTAAAGAACTTACCACAGTTTGTTGTGATCCACACAGTCTAAGGCTTTAGCATAGTCAATAAAGCAGAAGTAGATGTTTTTCTGGAACTCTCTTGCTTTTTCTATGATGCAACAGATGTTGGCAATTTGACCTCTGGTTCCTCTGCTTTTTCTAAATTCAGCTTGAACATCTGGAAGGTCTCGGTTCATGTACTTTTGAAGACTCGCTTAGAGAATTTTGAGCATAACTTTGCTAGCCTGTGAGATGAATGCAATTGTGTGGTAGTTTGAGCATTCTTTGGCATTGCCTTTCTTTGGAACTGGAATGAAAACTGACCTTTTCCAGTCCTGTGGCCACTGCTGAGTTTTCCAAATTTGCTGGCATATTGAGTGCAGCACTTTCACGCATCATCTTTTAGGATTTGATAGCTCAACTGGAATTCCATCACCTCCACTAGCTTTGTTCGTAGTGATGCTTTCTAAGGCCCACTTGACTTCGCATTCCAGGATGTCTGGCTCTAGGTGAGTGATCACACCATCGTGATTATCTGGGTAATGAAGTTCTTTTTTGTACAATTCTTCTGTGTATTCTTGCCACCTCTTCTTAATATCTTCTGCTTCTGTTAGGTCCATACCATTTCTGTCCTTTATCGTGCCCATCTTTGCATGAAATGTTCCCTTGGTATCTCTAATTGTCTTGAAGAAATCTCTAGTCTTTCCTATTCTATTGTTTTCCTCTATTTCTTTGCATTGATCACTGAGGAAGGCTTTCTTATCTCTCCTTGCTGTTCTTTGGAATTCTGCATTCAGATGGGTATATCTTTCCTTTCCTCCTTTTCTTTGTCCTTCTCTTCTCAGCTATTTGTAAGGCCTCCTCAGACAACTATTTTGCCTTTTTGTATATCTTTTTCTTGGGGATAGTCTTGATCATTGCCTCCTGTACAATGTTACAAAGCTCTGTCCATAGTTCTTCAGGCACTCTGTCTATCAGATCTAATCCCTTGAATCTATTTGTCACTTCCACTGTATAATCGTAGGATATTTGATTTAGGTCATACCTGAATGGTCTAGCAGTTTTCCCTACTTTCTTCAATTTAAGTCTGAATTTTGCGATAAAGAGGTCATGACCTGAGCTACATTCAGCTCCTGGTCTTGTTTCTGCTTATATAGAGCTTCTCCATCTTCGGCTGCAAAGAATATAATCAGTCTGATTTCAGTACTGACCATCTGGTGATGTCCATGTGTAGAGTCTTCTCTTGTGCTGTTGGAAGAGGATGTTTGCTATGACCAGTGCATTCTCTTGGCAGAACTCTACTAGCCTTTCCCCTGTTTCGTTTTGTAGTCGAAGGCCAAATTTGCCTGTTACTTCAGTTATCTTTTGATGTTCTACTTTTGCATTCTATTCCCCTATGACGAAAAGGACATCTTTTTTTGGTGTTAGATTTATAAGGTCTTGTCGGTCATCATAGAACATTCAACTTCAGCTTCTTTGGCATTAGTGGTTGGGGCATAGACTTGGATTACTGTGATATTGAATGGTTTGCCTTGGAAATGAACAGAGATCATTCTGTCATTTTTGAGACTGCACCCAAATACTGCATTTTGGGCTCTTTTGTTGACTAGGAGGGCTATTCCATTTCTTCTAAGAGATTCTTGCCCACAGGAGTAGATATGGTTATCTGAATTAAATTCAATCATTCTGGTCCATTTTAGTTCACTGATTCCTAAAATGTTGATGTTCACTCTTGCCACTCCTGTTTGACCACTTCCAATTTACCTTCATTCATGGACCTAACATTTCGGGTTCCAATGCAATATTGTTCTTTTCAGCACCGGACTTCACTTCCATCACCAGTCACGTAGACAACTGGGCATTTTTTTCGCTTTGGCTCTGTCTCTTCATTCTTTCTGGAGTTACTTTTCCACTCTTCTCCAGTAGCATACTGGGCACCTTCCAATCCGTGGTGTTCATCTTTCACTATCATATCTTTTTGCCTTTCAATTAGGAAAACAACTAAAAATACTGATATAACCCACTGTTTGCTATGAATACAATGTAACACACATACTTAATAGTGCTGATGGGTGAAGAAGTAGCAAAGCTTTTTTGAGGGGGGCAATCTGGCAATATCTATCAAAATAAAGTGAAAGCAACCTTTAACAGAAGCCACTGCATTTCTAAGTAGCTATTTTAGAGAAATCCACACAACTCACAAAGTAGGACTGTCATCTTTTATTTTTTAGACTCCTGAGTTCATGAAAATATTATTTATTATTTTATTGTTATTTTCCATGAAAATATTATTCATGTACTTTTTGAGTAATTAAAAAAAATAACATTATGATGGAAAAACTGCTGTTTACTTCTCAATGTCAAACTTAAGGGATACTTTCTTCACCTAATTTCACATTAGTAGATTTTAAAAAGTAAGAATTATGAAACAAATCTAGGCCACATATGTAGACTACCAAATGAAAATAATTAACTTGTATTTTTTGGTAACTTAAGATGATTTGAGACAGCCACTCTCCATTCAAAATTAATACCTGACATCAGCCCCTTTCCCTTCTATAAGCAGCTTTAAACAATCCCCAACCCCACACCTTACCCTATAAGATATCTCAAAATATATAATATAAAAACTGCATTAAAAAATGGAATTTCCCCAATCTCTCATAAATCCAAATAGCATTAGCCTCATAGACAAGCATACAAGACAAACTCTATACTATGGAAATCACAATGTCATTTTTATTTAACTCATGGGTCAGGTAATGTCAAGCATATATCTAAGGGCAAATTCATTAGTCTTTGATCAGGGTATGATAGAGACTCCTTTTTAACTCTAGCCTACACATTTCATGAAATTCACTGATTTTTAAGAGTAAAAACAAGTGAGCAAGAACTAGACAAGCTGATAAAATTAGTTGCTTTCTTAAAAAATTTTTTTTCCTATGGCAGATTCTTTATCTACCATATATGATAATCAACACAGGGTACAATTCTTTGTAACTGCTAAATGTGGCAAAAAAATTACAGAGGGAAAGCAAGTCAGTTCCAATTTGTTAAACAGTGGAGTTACAAGGTTTTAAAGTATCAACTTCATTCATTTATTCCTTCATTCATACAACTAACTATTAAATGTCACATGTTCTATACATTACCACATCCCTCAGTATCCCTATTAAATATATAACATTATTTCCACTTTAAAGATGAAAAAAATGACATCTAAGGACTTGTCCAATTGATATACCTGTTTCTCCACACAGACATTTAAAAGACATTGAAAAGGTAACAGCCAAAGCTAAATTATCATCACATTCAGTCCTCTTTATTTCCAATAAATGACACTACCATGCACTCAAGTCAAGATTTCAGGAATCATCTTTCATTTTCCCCTTAATCTCACCATCCATTCCCTTTTAATCCATATTCAAAGCACGACTACTATAATCTATTAGCTGGACTATGGCAAGAACCACTTCACTAGTCTAGGTGCTTTCACTTTCGCCTTCTGCAATCCACTCTACACACAGAGCAAAAATAGTGTTAAAAACAAAAAAACAGGTCATATCATTTCTCTATTTAAAACCTCTAAAAGCATCCCATTACACTTAGAATGATTTGGTCCCAACTTACTTTTCCAAATTAATAATTTATCTTCTCTCCCATCAAGTTATTTGTTTAAAGATGAATATATGACACAAGCTGGGCCATTTAAATCAGCAGCAAGAATTCTGTTGTAACCATGAGAAAGGCAAACTTCACTGAAGTTAAACTCTGAGCTCTATAGTAGCCACTATATCAGTACTTTGGAAGCTACTGACTAAGAATAAAAATATTTCAGAAGAAAACAGAAGCAAGAGACGGACACAGAGAATCATTTATGCTGATTTGTACTAGACTCACATCACTCTATTTATTATTCAAACATTAACAACTTACTATATGTTAAGCATATGTGTTGGGTGGACCCTGACAGGATCTGAAGATAAAAGAAATCTTGATATATATATATCAGAAAAATAATGTTTCCTTAAAACGCAGTTACTTTCATGCCTCCACACTTTTTCCTCTTGTCCCTTGGAAAATTCTTACTCATTTTTAGAAGTTCACCTCAAATATTGCCTCTTGAGAAGGCTTTCTTCAACCCTGCAGGTAAAGTTAATCCCAGTTCCTACAATTCTTCAACACACTTCATTATGCTGCTGCTGCTAAGTCGCTTCAGTTGTATCCGACTCTGTGCGACCCCATAGATGGCAGCCCACCAGGCTCCCCCATCCCTGGGATTCTCCAGGCAAGAACACTGGAGTGGGTTGCCATTTCCTCCTCCAATGCAGGAAAGTGAAAAGTGAAAGTGAAGTCGCCCAGTTGTGTCCGACTCTTAGCGACCCCATGGACTGCAGCCTACCAGGCTCCTCCATCCGTGGGATTCTCCAGGCAAGAGTACTGGAGTGGGTTGCCATTGCCTTCTCTGACAATTCATTATAATACTTACTAAATCATCTTTAATATGTATGGGTTTATCTCAGAAAGTCCACATGCAAACTATCTTTGTGCTGTCGGCTGTCAGAATGGTGCTTAGCATGTGGTAGAAGCATCAGGAATATCTGTTGTATATATATGCGTATGTCTATATTACATGGGGAGATGTTTATACAAATGTCAGAAATTGCACTATTAAGTATCAAAAGAAAGTAATTCTATCTCTATGAAAGATTAGCAATAGTTTTATAGAGGTGGCACTTTTCAGCATGGATCTTAAAAACTTTCTAGATATGGACATGGAATGTAAAAACAATGAGAGCAGAAGCAGTATGAATAAACAAAAGTGCAAGAAATTGAAGAAGTGTGTCTCTAAGAATGCAGAGCAGCCCGGAGCAGTCAGAACCTCTGGTGAACAAGGGAGAATAAAGGTGAAATTGTTACTAGCTCGTTACAACACTCAGACATGAAGAGAGCAACTATTATTACAATGTAGATACTTAAGGGATAGAATCAAGCATCAAATGGGTGTTGAATTAGACTTTAAATTGCTACAGAACACTGTACATTAAATCCCCTACATATGAACCTTCAAGTTGCAAATTTTTAAAGATGCAAACATACATCTGCATGTCAGCGGTTGTACTGTACTACTGTACTTTTCAAGGTACTGTACTGTAAGATTAAAAATGTTTTCTTTAATTTTTGTGTGTGCTTGTTTTTTATGCATTACTGGTACGAAAAGTATTATATATCTATTACATTACAGTACTATATAGCCAAAAATTGTATTAGCTGGGTACCTAGGTTAACTATTTGTACAAATTGGACTTATAAATGTGCTCTCAAAACATAACTCATTTGTATATATGGGACTGACTGTTCTAGATAAGAGTAATATATACAAGTAAGGAAGACACACCCACTATCCTCCTGAAGCTTACAAGTAAAGAGAGTAATAGATACAACAATAAAAGAGTTTCACACAATCCAGGCAATAATATATCTTAAAATAATGTTATAACATGTATTGAGTGCTTATTACATTTTAAGCATTGTTAGGAGCTTCAGATACACTAGTAAAGTTAATCTTCAGAACACACCTGAGACTGATCGTCATCTCAGAGTAAACTGAGGCAGGAAGAGGCTAAATAACTCCCAAGCTCGCAGAGTTCCTAAGTGGAGGGTCTAGTACAAAGTGTTACATCGGTATAGGAGACTGGATTTGATTGGAAATGTTTCTTAGAGGCAGTAAAACTGTGTTGTAGATACTGAACTAGGTGCTTGGATTATGCCAGGGAATGGAACAACATGGTTTTACTCCTGTAAAGCCTACAGTCTAATAGGAAAGACAAGTAAACAAATATTTAATTACAACTTGTGATCAATCCTATGAGGGAAATAAACTAGATTTAGTAATGGAAACTAACAAAGGAGTGGAAACCTTCTTAGATTGGGGCAGAGGGGGATGGTGGCAGAGAATGTCAGACAATATTTAAACTGAGACCTGAAGAATGAAGAGCCAATCATAAAAAGAACATTTCAGACAAGACAGTAAGAGGCAGGCAAGAGACTTATGTGTTTAAGTAAAGGAGGCAATGTGATAATTCTCAGTAAATCATTTCGTAGTAAATTATACTTTATTTCTGTTAGCTATATTTCAATTTAGTATTGCTGAAAACATATTGCTGATTAACAAACTCATAACTCTATGTAATTAAAATGTAAAGTACATAGTAGGAAAAAAGAAAATAAAAAATACTAGTAATTGCCGTATCACTCCACAGGTATTTGTAGGTCACAGATATTCTAAATGCAAATACTAAAAAATAGTTCTGTAGCATCTGAACCATACATCTTGGCAGTTAATACATCTAATAACAACATTACATAAGTCAACAATATATTCCATATATGATAAATGTTCTAAAAAGGAATAAGTTCTAGAGCCTGGAACTTATATCTTTGCTTCAAAATAAGTAACATTTTGCCTTGGGATAAAACCTAGCTTAAAAAAACAAAATCATTTTCACTGCAATACAGCTAGTACTCATAGTAGGTGCTCAAGAAATCAGTTTTGTTTCATACCAAATTAATGATGATACAGAATTAGGGAATGTTAAAAGATTAAAATAATGTTTTCCAAGTTGAAGCAATGTCAAGCTCTGATAGTGTACAACAGAGTGGTAATACGGATAGCTAATTAATGTTTTCTAAAACTAGTGTTCAAGTCTTATGACAATTAGTTTTATCACTTGAATTATATTTTTTAGTCTGTTCCCTGCTATACATTATTTCAGTTTAGTTCAGTCGCTCAGTCGTGTCCGATTCTTTGCGACCCCATGAATCGCAGCATGCCAGGCCAGATTTTATCAAAAGTATGCCTTTGAAAGAGAAGTTATAATGCTCTATCACATTATTAAGAAAATACTTTGAAAATCAACAGATTATAAGAACTTTAAAGCCAAAAGTGACCTATGGGATCATCTAGTCCAGACATCTACTCAATGTAGCAGTCACCATAATGAAATTATCTCATAACTGATGAGAATTTTGAGACAATTTCTAACCGTCTCCAAGACTCTCAGATCAACTTAAGATACTTCTAATTTTCCCATTCTTACAGTATAGAACACTTACAGAATTTAAGCAAACCCATTATATGCAGACTCTACAGAAAGCTATTCTCTAATCTGAACAGTTGTTCTACAGACAGAAACTGACTATGCATTACAGATCACAGACACTACATTAAGATTTCCAATTATTTCAATGAAATGCCCGAAAAAACGAAAACTCTTAGTTACATGCTTAATTTGTGATAACCATGACTTTGTCAGAAAAAAGTAGCTAACGTCTTGTTTTGAATTATTGTAAATTTCAAGTATTCTGAAAATGTTTCACAAATATTCTCCCCTACATACACTTCAAAAGAAATTCTAACACAGTAAAGTTTTTAATCCAAACAAGAATCTCCCATTTTTCTGAATAGCTTGTATCTCTTAACTGTGCCATACAAAAGGTAAGGTTTTATTAAGATGTCATCACTCCATTATTATTATCCTTGAATCAAACATCTTTAGTATCTGTGGTACATTAATTCCATAAAGCCCAGAATTTCAATGTGCAACTGAGTAGCTGATGCTGAAAGATGTACCTCCAGAGAAAGAGTGCACTCGCACCTAATTAGAACTGTTTGAAATTTTTCGCACATTCAATAAAACCAATAAATATGGATGTTGTCTAATGTCATTTTCTGTTTGTCTCGATTTTAACCAACAAAATATTTAACTTGTTGTGTAAAGTGAGAGCAGAACATGAAAAACAAAAAATTATGTTGATAAGCGATTAGTCTATTTATTTACCTCTTTGATCAAAAGAGTGAATATGTTACACATCTAATATGTACTGGGACTTTCTATCTTCTTAAAACAAATTTAAAGTACGATAAGTCACATAAAATACGGTGTACAGAACATAAAACTTACTGAAATCTTTAGAGAGTAACTTGCTATATTTCTATTCTTTTAATGATTAGTGTTGAGATCTTAATATAGTGTTGATAAACCTTCAAATTTTACAATATATTAAAAATGGTTTCAAGTTTAGATGGTAACAGATGGCACAAAGAATGGCCAGAAAGCTAGCATTATTTTTAAAAAAACTTGCATGCAACATCATTATGAAGGATGTTTTATAAAAAATTAAAAAGTCAAATGACTGTTAACATCTTTAAATTTCATCTTATATGCCACTTTTGATAAAATCAACAGAAAAATTAATAAGACAGTTAAGTTGTATTAACAGAATTTTTTAAGTAAAATTTTAAGGTCCTAAGACACTATATTTTCATTTGTTGATATGTGTAACATCTGTGATGAGAGAAAAATCAGTTAGTTATCTCTTATGAATATGAAAAAAAATCTTTCAGCTACTTTGAGATGGTTCACACTCTTGGTTTTCAACTTGGAAATTAAAAAGTAAGTTAATTCATTAAGCAATAGATGCCCCAAACTTAATAGGTAGCAAAGTCATAGCAAAAGTAGCTTAACAAAGTGATAATGGACAGAAATGCCATCCTAACTGTGCTATTGAAACATGTGTGTTTAACAGCCTTGATTTCCAACAAACACTTTTTTCTGGTTTAAACTGAAGCAGAAAGAAAACTGCAGTCCATGACAATGGGTCATTTTGGAACTTGGTCTCAAAAAATAGATTCTCAAATTTAGTTTCTACTAGCAAGAGTTCAGAGAAGGCAATGGCACCCCACTCCAGTACTCTTGCCTGGAAAATCCCATGGACAGAGGAACCTGGTGGGCTGCAGTCCATGGGGTGGCTAAAGTTCGGCCACGACTGAGCGACTTCACTTTCACTTTTCACTTTCATGCATTGGAGAAGGAAATGGCAACCTACTCCAGTGTCCTTGCCTGGAGAATCCCAGGGATGGGGGAGCCTGGTGGGCTGCCGTCTATGGGGTCACACAGAGTCGGACATGACTGAAGTGACTTAGCAGCAGCCGCCGCAGCAGCAAGACTTAGCAGTACAGGAATAAGGCAGTTGATACATTCAATCACTTATTTATTCACTAATTTAGCAAACACCTTTCCTATTACAGAACAGGCACTGAGGCAGAAATGAATCTGAAGGAGTTCACAATTTGCTGGGGGTTAGAGACACACAACCAGCAGTGTGCTGATAAAACTGGATCTCCAAACAAAAGGCTGTGATTTGCAAAGACTGCGGATTTCCATGGTGTAAATACTCTCACTGTGGCTGATTTCAAGTAAGCAACAGTTTGTCAAGTTCACAAAATTTTTGAGTATTTCAGTTAATTTCAACAAATATCTTTTCTTCTACTACTATTCTAAAAGCATTTTGTTTGGTTCAATATAGAGGAAATAAAAAGATGAGAAGATATTTATTAATAGTATAATCACTCTCTTCTCAAAGAGCATATAGGCTGGACAATAGGCTAAGACATCTACACGTTAAGTATGGGACACAGTGACACTCTGTGGCATTTGAGGACAAAATCAACAGGTAAGGAAAGGTTACATTCACAATAGGACAGAGGACTTAAGGTTTCCCACAGGGTGTATAAGCTAAGTATGGTCTTCCCGAAACATATAGGGGTGGCTGAACAGTGTGAAGAGAGAGTGAAAGTGAAAGTGAAGTCGCTCAGTCGTGTCCGACTCTTTGCAACCCCATGGACTGTAGCCAGACATCCTGGAATGTGAAGTCAAGTGGGCCTTAGAAAGCATCACTACGAACAAAGCTACTGGAGGTGATGGAATTCCAGTTGAGCTATTTCAAATCCTGAAAGATGATGCTGTCAAAGTGCTGCACTCAATATGCCAGCAAATTTGGAAAACTCAGCAGTGGCCACAGGACTGGAAAAGGTCAGTTTTCATTCCAATCCCAAAGAAAGGCAATGCCAAAGAAAGCTCAAACTACCGCACAGTTACACTCATCTCACACGCTAGTAAAGTGATGCTCAAAATTCTCCAAGCCAGGCTTCAGCAATACGTGAACTGTGAACTTCCAGATGTTCAAGCTGGTTTTAGAAAAGGCAGAATAACCAGAGAGCAAATTGCAAACATCCACTGGATCATAAAAAAACAAGATATTTCCAGAAAAACATCTTTTTCTGCTTTATTGACTATGCAAAAGCCTTTGACTGTGTGGATCACAACAAACTGTGGAAAATTCTGGAAGAGATGGGAATACCAGACTACCTGAGCTGCCTCTTGAGAAACCTGTATGCAGGTCAGGAAGCAACAGTTGGAACTGAACATGGAACAACAGACTGGTTCCAAATAGGAAAAAGAGTATGTCAAGGCTGTATATTGTCACCCTGCTTATTTAACTTATATGCAGAGTATATCATGAGAAATGCTGGGCTGGAAGAAGCACAAGCTGGAATCAAGACTGTCAGGAGAAATATCAATAATTTCAGATATACAGATAACACCACCCTTATGGCAGAAAGTGAAGAAGAACTAAAGAGCTTCTTAATAAAAGTGAAACAGGAGAATGAAATAGTTGGCTTAAAACTCAACATTCAGAAAACTAAGATCATGGCATCCAGTCCCATCACTTCATGGCAAATAGATGTGGAGTGGAAACAGTGGCTGACTTTATTTTTTGGGGCTCCAAAATCACTGCAGATGGTGACTGCAGTCATGAAATTAAAAGACACTTACTCCTTGAAAGGAAAGTTATGAGCAACCTACACAGCATATTAAAAAGCAGAGACATTACTTCGTCAACAAAGGTCCATCTAGTGAAGGCTATGGTTTTTACAGTAGTCATGTATGGATGTGAGAGTTGGACTATAAAGAAGGCTGAGGGCCGTAGAATTCATGCTTTTGAACTGTGGTGTTGGAGAAGACTCTTGAGAGTCCCTTGGACTGCAAGGAGATCCAACCAGTCCATTCTGAAGGAGATCAGTCCTGGGTGTTCATTGGAAGGACTGATGCTAAAGCTGAAACTCCAGTACTTTGGCCATCTGATACGAAGAGCTGACTCATTTGAGAAGACCCTGATGCTGGAAAGATTGAGGGCGGGAGGAGAAGGGGACAACAGAGGATGAGATGGTTGGATGGCATCACGACTCAATGGACATGAGCTTGTGTAGGCTGCAGAGTTGGTGATGGAGAGGGAGGCCTGGCATGCTGCAGTTCATGGGGTCGCAAGGAGTCAGAAACGACTGACATGACTGAGTGACTGAACTGAACTGAACAAATAATTAACATCTTTATTCTGGATACAAAGTATTCACTCCATGCTCAAAAATGCATCGACTACATCAAAGTAACAGAACAATACTAATTGGAAATTTCCTGGTGTCCAGTGGTTAAGACCATGCACTTCCAGTGCAGAGGCTGCAGGTTCGGAACTAAGATCCCATATGACGTGTGGTGTGAACAAAAACAATACTGATGAAAAAGGTCTATGAAAAATTAAATCAAAGAAACTCTATATGATGAAATCATCAGGACCATTTAATAGTACTGTTCATGTTACCATCATGTAAAGAAATTGGTATTAATCCACTTGGGATATTATTCTAGTCATGCAATAGACTTGCCATGAAGTAGAAACAATGTAAGAATTTGTTCCCTTTTAAATATTTACCAGAAATGCTTATGTGATTCCAAAAATCTCTCCAATCCTTAATAATCTCAAACTCAAGAAAAATTCTCTCCAACATTACCAAGTCTGTCTGTTTCCTCTTAACTTCAATAGAAAGGGGGGCGTGGAGGGACATTTAGTTATTATCTCAAAAAGAGTTCTTTAAATTCCTGGCAAATACTGGTAAATTGAAATCTGGTTTCTCATATATGGGTTGGCCAAAAGGTTAGTTTGTTTTTTTTTTCTGTAAGATGGCTCTAGCAGTATTCAAAACAATTTTGTTAGAGTATAGTGTGATGGCTGTCATACCAGTGTACATTTTAAAAAAATAAAAACTGGTGAATTTTTGTGTAGCCATTTTAATAGAAGAAAAACTGAAGATAGAAGAAAAAGCAACATTTCAACATATTATGCTTTATTATTTCAAGAATGGTATTAATAAAAATGCAACTGTGATGCAAAAAAAGATCTGTAGTGTATGAAGAAGGCACTGTAACTGAATGTGTCAAAAGTGGTTTGCAAAGTTTCATGCTAGAGATTTCTTGCTGGACAATGCTCCAAGGATGAGTAACCAGTTGAAGTTGATAGAGATCAAATCAAGACATTAATTGAGAACAATCAACGTTATACCATGCGGGAGATAGCCAACATACTCACAATATCCAAATCATGTGCTGAAATCATTTGCACTAGTGTGGTTATGTTCATCACTTTGATGTTTGTGTTCCACATAAGTTAAGTGAAAAAACATTCTTGACCATATTTCCACATTCGATTCTCCACTTAAATGTAAATATTCTGTTTTTAAAACAAATTGTGACAGGCAATGAAAAGTGCATACTGTATAGAAATGTAGAATGGAAGAGACTGTAAGGCGAGTGAAATGAATCACCACAATCACACCAAAGGTCGGTCTTCATCCAAAGGTGATGTTGTGTATATGGTGGGACTAGAAAGGAGTCCTCTAGCATGCAGTGTCTTCTGGAAAACCAAACAGTTAACTGCAACAAGTAATGCTCCCAATCAGATCAACTGAAGGCAGCAACAAAAAGTGTCTGGAATTAGTTAACATAAAAAGGATAATCCTCCATAAGAGTAATGTAAAAACAGATTTTTCTTTGATGACCAGGGAAAAACTATTATAGCTTGACTGGGAAGTTCTAATTCACGTTCACCAGACATTGCACCTGCAGATTTCCATTTATTTTGGTCTTTACAAAATTCTCTTAATGGAAAAAATTCCAATTCCCCGGAAGACTGTAAAAGGTACCTGGAACAGTTCTTTGCTCAAAAAGATAAAAAATTTTGGGAAGATGAAATTATGAAGTTGCCTGAAAAACAGCAGTAGGTAGTGGAACAAAATGGTAAATATATTTTTCTGTGAAGTTCTTGGGGAAATGAAACATGTGTCCTTTTACTTTAAAACTAAAGCAACTTTGTGGCCAATACAATACTTTATCCTGGTGGCATCATCACCAGTTCTTTAACCCTTTTTGGTATAATATTTCAATTAGTAGGTATTGCATTCTCGTAGGCTCTCAGTTCTTGATACTCATTTTTGTTTAGTTTACTATTTTTAAATGTACAGTCCAATGGGTTACAATAAGTTCACAAACTTGTGCAACCATCATCAATAATGAATTCCACAGTTCATCACTCCAAAAAGAACCTCCCCCAAAATGGATAAAGGATTTAAATGGACATTTCTCCAAAGAATATGATATACAATAGCCAATAAGCACCAGAAATAATGCCAGGTCAATATCACCAGCCACCATGAAATGCAAATCATAAACCAAAATGAAATATCACTCTACATTTACTAAGATGGTTTTATTAAAAAGACAGAAAATAACAAGTGTTGGTGAGGATATGTTGAAATTGGAAGCCTTGTGCATTGCTGATGGGCATGTAAAATAGTGTAGTCATTCTGGAAAACAGTATGACAGTTTCTCAAAAAATGTAACCTAGAATTACCATATGACCTAAAAATTTCACTTGTGGGTATATATCCAAAAGAGCAGAAAGAAGGGGCTTCAACAAATATTTGTCCACCCATGCTCATAGCAGAATTATTCACTATGGGTAGAAGGTAGAGGCAACCCAAGTATCTCGTCAATGCATGAATGGATAGAACAAAATGTGGTACAAAAAATACAATGGAATATTATTCAGCCTTAATAAAACCATGGAAAAATCATACATATGGCAAATTCAGACATTTTAAAATTTTTAACCTTTTTTTAAAAATTTTTTTTAAATTTATTTTTTAACTAAAGGATAATTGCTTTACAAATTTTGCTATTTTCTGTCAAACATCATCAGATTCTTTTTAGAAAGCCAAAAATATTTTAGAACTCTGAAAATTCACTAAAGTAGGGAGAGACATGCACACAAAAACAAACGTGTACACAAATAAATACGTTGGCTTTCCTAATTTCTTAAATATTCTATGGGTACCCATATGAAGACCACTGTGTTGTATTTAGATTACAGTATATTTCTCATCATGAAAAGATGTTGCATATAAATAAATACACAGGTAAAGATATTTAATATTCTAATGGATTGTTGCATACCTAGCTGTTTATTATTAATGAAATGCAAAAAACAAAAACAAGACAAAGGAAAACAGTATCAAAACACCTAAGTTCATTAGTAGCCATGACCCATTCCCCTTTCTTACTCAGTCAGGTGTCCCTGACAACCATGAATCTACTTAAAAAAGAATGTTTTTTAAATAGGCTGTAATTTTTAGAGAAGTTTAGGTTTACAACAAAATTGAGAAGAGAGTTTTACATACCTCTTGCCCTGACACATTCACAGCCTTCCCCATTACCAACATACCCTACCAGAGTAGTGTATTTATTACAACTGATAAACCTACACTGACATGTCATTATTACTCAAAGGCCGTATTTTATGTTAGGGTTCTCTTGGTGCTATACAGTGTATGGATTTGGACAAATTTATGGCATGTATCCACCAGTACTCTATTACACAGACTAGTTTCAGCCCTACTAACCTTACGTGTTATCTCTGTACATTTGCCTATTTTGGGCACTTCATATAAATGTAATCACACAGTATGAGGACTTATTGTGTTTGGCTCTTTCATTTGAATAATTTTTTCAAGATTCATCTAATTTTTCTTTTTTTTTTTTTTTTAGCAAGTACTGGTATCTCATTTTGGTTTGGGTTTGCAATTCCCTAATGACTAAAGAAAGTGAAGTGACAAGTGCCTAAAGAAGGCAGAAAGTGAAGAAGAACTAAAGAGCTTCTTGAAGAAAGTAAAAGAGAAGAGTGAAAAAGTTGGCTTAAAAATCAACATTCAGAAAACTAAGATCATGGCATCCAGTCCCGTCACTTCATGGCAAATAGATGTGGAAACAGTGGCTGACTTTATTTTTTGGGGCTCCAAAATCACTGCAGATGGTGATTGCAGTCATGAAATTAAACGACGCTTACTCCTTGGAAGGAAAGTTATGACCTTTGATAGTTTGATAGCATATTTGAAGTTTGATAGCATATTCAAAAGCAGAGACATCACTTTGAGCAGAGACATAGACTTTGAAGTTTGATAGCATATTCAAAAGCAGAGACATCACTTTGTCAACAAAGATCCATCTAGTCAAGGCTATGGTTTTTCCAGTGGTCATGTATGGATGTGAGAGTTGGACTGTGAAGAAAGCTGAGCGCCAAAGAATTGATGCTTTTGAATTGTGGTATTGGAGAAGACTCTTGACAGTCCCTTAGACTGCAAGGAGATCCAACCAGTCCATCCTAACGGAGATCAGTCCTGGGTGTTCATTGGAAGGACTGATGTTGAAGCTGAAACTCCAGTACTTTGGCCACCTGATTCGAAGAGCTGACTCATTTGAGAAGACCCTGATGCTGGGAAAGATTGAGGGCAGGAGGAGAAGGGGACAACAGAGGATGAGATGGTTGGAAGGCATCAGTGTCAATGGACATGAGTTTGGGTGAACTCCAGGACTTGGTGATGGACAGGAAGGCCTGGAGTGCTGCGGTTCATGGGGTCACTAAGAGTCGGACACAACTAAGTGACTGAACTGAACTGAATGACTAAAGATGTAGAGGAATTTTTCATGTGCTTCCTGATTACACAGTCTTCCCTGATGGCTCAGTAGGTAAAAAATCTGCCTGCTATGCAGGAGATGCAGAGACACTGGTTCAATTCCTGGATCAGGAAGACGCCCTGGAGGTCTTCAGTATACCTTCAGTACCCCTACTCTAGTATTCAAGCACATAAGTATGAACTTTTCCTCATTTTACCATTGGGTTATTTTTCTTTTTGAGCTGTAAGAGGTTTTCACATATTTGAGATAAAGTCTCTTATCAATGTATGATTTGGAAATATTTCTTTCATCCTGTGAGTTGTCTTTTCACTTTATTGATTCTGCTCTTGGAGGCACAAAAGTTTTTAATTATGATGAAGCTCAATTTACCTGCTTTCTTTTTGTTATTTATGTTTTGATGTCATATTTAAGGAATCATTGCCTAACCCAAGATCACAAAATTATTTCTATGTTTTCTGTTAAAAGTTTTATAGTTCTAGCTTTTACACTGAGATCTTTGATGCAAGTGAATTGATTTTTGTATATGATGTGAAGGAATAAGCCAATTTTACACTTTTGCATGTAGATATTCAGCTGACTCAGTTTATTTCTGGACTTTTAATTTTATCCCACTGATGTATATGTCTATTATCATGGCAGTAACTTAGCCTTGATATTCACATAGAATTTTAATTCACTTACTACAAGTGAAACTAATGACATCAAATTAATATACCACTTACTTTTATTGCATCTCAGTATTTTTTAAATCTTATATTTTAGAAAGGTGTGTTATGCATATGCAATTAACTTTTAAAATCTTGTTGCATGATATGTATTTAAGGCAAAAGTGTACTTTAAGATAAAAATAAAATTATTCAGAAAAATTCTTAATTATAGAAATTCAAACACCATGGCAACAGAGGCCTCCATTTTAACCTTGAGCCTTTTAAGTAACACCTTAATGATTAAAGGGATATTTACATCCCACAGTAGTAAATATGTATATTTATATATACATAGTTCGGAGAAGGCAATGGCACCCCACTCCAGTACTCTTGCCTGGAAAATCCCATGGACGGAGGAGCTTGGTAGGCTGCAGTCCAAGACACAACTGAGTGACTTCACTTTCACTTTTCACTTTCATGCATTGGAGAAGGACATGGCAACCCATTCCAGTGTTCTTGCCTGGAGAATCCCAGGCATGGGGGAGCCTGTTGGGCTGCCGTCTATGGGGTTGCACAGAGTAGGACACGACTGAAGCGACTTCGCAGCAGCAGCATATACATAGTTATTATCTATTGACTAGTTTTTTCCTTCTTTCCCTCTCCCTCCCAATCAAGCACACAAGAAATTTTAAAATTCACATGTAATCACAACATTTTAGAACCAGAAAAATTCTTGGAAATCATTTCCTATTTTTTATAGATGAACCAAACCCAGGGTAGTTAAATGAACTGCCCAAACTCATACAGGGAGAGAGCAAAATATCAGATATTAGAGTCTAGGTTTCCAAATTTCTTTTCAACCACTGAATGCTAATTCATGTAAATATTTGCTCATTCAACAATCATTAAAAGGCGCTAGGCACTAGGCTTAGTGCTGTAAATATGAAGATTGAATGACTGAGATCCTGCCCTCAAGGAGCCTACCATGAAAAGGAAAACAAACACAAGGCAAATAGAAGGACAGAAATGCTACAACAGAAGCGTCTAACAAGTGCAATGAGACACAGGGACTTTATGCATATTTTAAGGTTCATTTTATATTTTCACTAGAAAAACAGAGCTTCTGCAGTCTTACACTGAAAAAGCCAAACAAACGAAAAAGAAATACCAGGCCACTCAGGCCTAGATGATCATATAGCTTTCTAGTGGCAGGGGGTTTAGACCTCAGATTCACTAATATCATAATGCAATAATCTTTCCACTATCACAATTAATTGCCAATTGAGAAGTACTGTTAGATTAAAACCTATAACACTGAATCTTGGATAGACATTCACTGTACTTAACATTAGGCTTATCTCTATCAGAGAACAAAAAGAGAATTACATAAATGGATATAGAGTCATGCTTTCAAAGTGGGACATATTCAAGAGGTACAGTAGGTATGTAAAAATTCTAGACTTGTTTAGCTTTAAAATCTACAAAATGGAAGTTTCACTCTCTTTCATAATATGGTTTTTCTCCTTCAACTACGTGGCTTTATTTATTTTTTTTAACTCTCTGCTCACAAAGCAAGGAGAATTTTATCAGTATCATTAAATATCCTCCTTATGGACAACCTGAAAGCAATTCAGCTTATTTCAGTCAAACATGAAGTCATGGTTCCCTAATCTCTAACAATGAAAGAGAAATTACATTTATAAGATAGTTTTATTTAGAACACTTTTTTGTCTTCTCACTCAATAGTTTAATCTTGGACTTCCTATGATATATAATTTATGCTGTCCTCCCAAAAAACATAAATAAAAGTTTGTACTTTCTCAAATGGAGGTTCTTTAATCCTAAATATCCCCTCACAGATATAAGCCTAGTATTTGTTTTGGAGACAGAAAATAATGCTCTCTTGGATGCCTACAATCATTTCTAGTCATTCCTAGCTAAAAGTTTAACTAGGAAGTTCCTCTCTCACCTTCTTCTGAAATTGGTGCAATCATTTATTTCTTCACTGTTTTTCCCCACCTAATGTCTCTAAATCAAACAGAACAAACATCAAGTTTTTATACTAATACTTTTAATTATTTCTAATTTGTGGGCATCTGAATTTTGTAGCATAAATTTTTAGCAAATTATTCCATAATCAATGTGTGGAATAGCTGTGGCTAAAAAGAAAAAGACTTCTGTCTTGTGTTCAGCCACATGGATTCCATACCTCTAGACACCGAAGACTAAAACTCTGCTGGCATTTTAAAAATTTTGTACTCTGTATGCAAATCTAACTGGTTTTCCACTGTCACTTATAAGTCTTTCCCAGCATTATTCTTTTCCAAAGTACCTTCTTTCCTCTTGTTTCCTTCATCCTTTTCCATCAAGTGTCCATGTTCAATATTATTTCTCCCCCTGCTCTCCCGCCACCCCTATGTATTAGCTGTAAAATAGATGTAAAGCTTGGTGTAAGTCCAAAAATTTTATGATCAAAATACATACTTAGCAAATTGTTTGGCTAAATCTTTCATGTATGATGAAAGATTATTACCACAATTCATTAGCAAATTATAGACTTTGAAATGTAGGCAGACAAATATTTGGCCCTGTATCAATCAATTTGGACCAGCTGGGTAGAAATTCACACAATCCCAGGAAACCCGGGAAGTGAGGTGCTCTTTCATTTTTCATTCACTTGAAACATTAAAGAAAAATTATCATTCTATAAAAATGTCCACTTCTCAAGATTTTAGCAGAGCTATTTTAGATTGAGTTTTATTTTCAGTCAATTACTACTTTAGTGGCCAATAAACTGATCATTTTCCTTGCAACGACTGCAGAATAGTGCCTAATGCATATACGGGCATCTTGACTATTTATATTTCAGTTTAAAAGCTAAATATTTAATAATGATTCTATTGCCCTAAAAAGCAGATGGGGGGAGAAGCTATGGGGACTCTACATATACTAAACCAGCCTGGAAACTAATTTTGCAGTTATTCATGATAAATAATATCATTAACATTCTTCCTCTGAGCCTCTCTTGCCTAGTGAGGTGACCCTTGTACAAAGATTCTGATTGATCCTGTGTGTCTGTTTTATGGGGACAGCTGCACTTTAGGAGCAACTTAAAACAAATTTCATCTAAGGGGCATCTAATCCAGTCCTTGGTACAAGACACATGGAAAAGTCAGTGTCAAAATTAAACAATGCCGGCTTTGCAATGAGCAGATGCTTTTGCCTTGCAGCTGTAAAAACCTTAAAACAATCCAGTACTCTACTGTCTGGTCACGCAATGACCACAAAGCAAGGAATACATTTTGTCATTTACAGAAAATGTTTGCTATGAGCTTTTAAAGTCTTTTTCTTCTAAAAAAATGTTTAAGAAAATAATAATAGGAATATATTGAGGGTAATATAAGTTAACAGAGCCCTAGACTGAGCAACAAAATTTTTTAAAGTATATTTGCCAAAACAGATACGTTTGAAAAAGGATAACTACTTGGCTAAATAGTATTAGACCACACACAAGACACATTAGACAAAAGAAAAATTACCACACGCAGACATTTTAAGAGGTTATAGACAAATAACGTTTGGTATATAGATAAACATGTAAATATTTCCTGTATGCAGACCTTATTTTTATACACCTAGTCTTAGTCTAGCTTATGTATAAGCACTTTATGTTCATTTACCTACCCACCCTTTGATTTACTTCTTTGTTTTTGTTTATGGTTTTGCTGGGGGGAGAGTGGGGAGAGGGGGAAAATATAATTCTCTTTTATATTTTTATAATTATATAAAAGGAGGCTACATAATTCTCTTTAATATTTTTATATCTATATAAAGGAAGCTATATAATTCTTATTTTATGGCTAGAGGATAGTATAATGTTAAAACACATCTCAGCTTAAGTAATGTGGTATTTACCAAGGTATATAAACCACAGTATTTTCCAACCTTTACCCACAGAAGAGAATCTTGTCTCTGACATTCAGGAATCTAGGGGTTAATATTTTAATACTGAAATAAACTCTTCTTCATGAGAAGAAAAGCTCCAACTACTGTGTGTGTGAAACCAAAGATTAAGCCCCACCTAAACAAATGACTGTATGGTCATGATCAATCCACTTCTGCTAAATGAGGGTCTGGCTTTAAACATAGCTTTTTATGGTACCTATAAGAAAGAGAATCTAGTAGTCTTACCTTTATTTTAAATAGTCTACTGCAAAAAAATTTTTTCAGTAAGTTCCCCTAATCATTCAGATTTTTTCTTGAAATCTCTTTTCCCCCAACAATATCAATTCATTAACACCTCACTACTTATAAATTTCATTGGATATTTTGTTAGTTGAAAGTCTGGGGATTCCCCTTATATTCCTCTCCAGCCTACAATCTATATTTGAATGAACAAGTCCCAAAGTAATGATTGCATTAATAGGAAATTAATTTAATTTAATTTAAATATCAAGCAGCATGCTATCCTCTTCATTAAAGATCTTTGAAAAGTAAAATTTTAAATGTTTTTGTGGTTGTCTTTATGTTTCTATATTTTATTTTCTAAGAATATAACTAAAACATATTGACATATAAAGCATATTGGTGCATCATGCCAAAATGTAAACTCTAGACATTTGTTTTTTTGTAAAATGTTTATAATTATCACGTAAGTCATATACTATTGGTATGATTCTGTTGTTCTTTGCTAATGGCTATATTTAAAATAAACTTGATTACAGTGTAATATGTGCCATTAAACAAAAGTAAACCATGGAACAAAAATATATCGTAAGAGAATTATGCCTGAAATATAAAAATGCACAAAATAATTTGCATGTGATCCTTTGTACTTTAATCCATACACCTTAGAATAAGAATTAATGTTTTACACTGTCAGTATTCCAAGTTACAATTGTACACAAACAGCTTTAAGAATAAAAAATAACTATAAATTTGCACAAACTAGGTTTGCTTATACTTTCTTTTTTATTTTATAATAATTTTGGTTACTAATCAGAATTATGCTAAGCAGAGCTGTGCAAAAACAATTTATTTGGAAGTTCATTTGGACTTAAGGTTATTAATTACACAAGCCCAATTTTACATTTAATGGACTTTAATACATTATATATTTTTACGGTACCATGTGGAGATTTGGAAAAATGTTGGCTCAAATAAGTGATTCTCTTTTAAGTGCATTTTATCCCTTTCGGTTTACTCAGTAACAGCAATATATTTTTAAAGTATATATTTTACTCAAAAAATTCATAAGTAAGTCACAAACCAAAAGCTAACAGATGTGTGACTTCTAATTAGTTATAATAATCTCTGCTTCAATGCCATTAGAATGAGCCTTTCTTTTCTTTTGAAAACTAAAAAAGCTTTCCTTTGAATTTTAAACTGTCAGGGTGCTTCAAAGTCAATGTACAAAATCTGCTTTGATTAAAATTTTAGACATCTACAGTGATAACTTTATGAAAGGAAAATATTAAATTATAATTATCCTAAACAGACACAGTCTTGTGAAACTAACCCTACATTCATGTTAAAACACAAAGAGTTGAATATAATGAATTTGATTCATCCTCGAACACAAAGCTTCACCACAGTAAACTCAGTCAACTGTTGCTCTTGCGCCTATATTCATGGTGCTTAAATAGCGCACTTTAAAACAAAAAAAACTCCAATTGGCTTTTCAGACATCCACCCTCCCCAAAAATAACGCACTTGAAAAACTCAAATGATATGAAAGGCTTCAAGGCCTCTTTTCTCCCTTTCATACCCTCTTTTTTTTTTATTTCTGTTTGCAGTAATCTGCCTTTCTCTTTCTCTTTCTCATTGCTACAGAGCAAGCGAGGAGGCTCAGAGCTTTGAAAAGGGGGCTCAGTGTGTAATGGGTCTACTAGAATTAATTTACTTGCACCAAATCCATTGAGCACAGAGGGATTTTTCCCCCCTCTCTCTCCCTCTCTCCTCAAATCATTTGGAGTCGAACGCAGCCCCCCAGCCTTTGTAATTCTAGTAAAGCACTTAAAGTGCACAGTAGGTGTTCATGAGGACCATCTGGTCAAAAGCAAAACAAGCTGCTGATTTTGCCTTTGAATAGAATGAAGCAAGTGTGAATTAGTCTCTTCAATTAGCACTATTACAACCTGTCAAGTGCATATTGTAAAACAGGATTATTACAGTATTGGTCACCAGTGCAATTATTTACTCTCTGCCTTTTCTTGCATATAAAAATGTCTTATGTTTATTAGTTTCTGATAACTGAACATAATATCTCTTACCCCTGGCATTTAAAACCTACCAACACACATATCACAGATTATGAAATACAGTCGGCTAAGAAGTTGCTCAGATACACATACCTTAAGTAACAAAGGTCTAAACCACTGTCAACTTTTTAACAAAATTTCATTGTTTCTATCTTCTTGAAATGTAGGAGAAGAAATACTTACATGGGCTAAAAAAAAAAAAAAAAAGCCCAATAGAGATTATTTTAAAATACTTTCAGAGGGAGAGAAAGACTTGTCAGTTCCAATGGCTGCATTGTAAATATTAAATGTATTTCCTAAGGAGATAATTTATTAAGCATCACAGAAAACCCCAATATTTATAAACTGATCATTACTGATTTGTTCATTCGAAATAGCATAACTTCAACACATCTCTGTTATAAAGTGCAACTTGAAACTCATACATGCATATTTAAAAGAAACTCATAATCTCCTTTACTGAAAGCTGAAGAAAGGCTTGAATTCACTGCCCAGTTGCTTAAGAAATTATCTTTTATTCTTGCTTAGATATCATTTGTGATTTCAAATTAAAAAAAAATCAGACTATGATACATGCTAATTAAAATGGGTTCATTCTAATTGAGCTTATATGTCATTTATCTTGCAATAAAAATAAACCACTTAAACTTTTAATTAAATAAGCACACAATTTAATTTATCCTATTGCATATGAACATTCTCATCTCCCTACTCTTCAGTTCTGTGCCAGCAGCCCCTACACTCTCCATACTGGAAAACAAACAAATCAACAAATAAACAAACTATATCTAAAACATATATAGAAAGGGCATGTTAGTTAAGAAGTTACAGTCAATAAACTACTAGAAAATTGCTCCTTAGTATAATCTGTAAAAGACTACATATTTAATTACTGGTACTAACCTCTAGCACTAAAAGAGAATAGTTTGAAATATATGTTAGTCAAGCAAGTTGAGAAAGTAGGAAAAGAAAACTGCACACAAAACCCTAACAGGAATTTCAATTTGCAGAATCAGAATTAGCCTCATGAGTTCACAGTTATTTAGCCGACATTATTTTCAAGGAGCAGTATGATTTATTTAATTTACTTCTTACTTGCTAATTCAAATTTGTAGCTTCCTACTTAACAATCACTAGTATTAGTAATAAAATGTTCTACTATTTCATGCAAGATGTATCTTTATAGGTTGTCAATTTTTCCCTTTAATTCCCATTAAGAAATAAATCAACATTAACAAGAACAGTGAGAATTTTAGGATAAAGGGAAACTCAGAAAACAATTTAAATAATTCCAATAGCTATTCATCATGCTTTCTGCTGTATGAGACAAGGAATACTCCATGATTCAGAACCAAAATTACTTAGTTTCTTTAATCCTTATTATTCTGGGTCATGTGTATATTCCTTAAATTTGTATGACATCTACAAAGCAAAGTGGATATTTTGTCTAACAGGAGCTTCTGCAATAGCAAGATGGACAACAAAGAATTATTTTCCAAGAAAAGTTGGCTTGATTTCAGGGACTTTATATCCTTTACCACACCTGGGATTAGGATTTGCAGTAGGCAAATCAATCTTTTCTTCCCCTTAATTTAACCAATCCCAAGTGCTTTTGTAACCACAGATCTTTAATAGTATTTGAAGACAGAATTACTTAGATCTATACAATTAACTGTTTAAAAAATCTAAATTCTCAGGGTAGAAAATTCATTAAATTAAGGTAAGCTTGTTTAAATTTTCAAGGAAAGTCACTACAGTGTGCCAGCCAGCTAATTGAGGACCTCAAAAGTAGAAATATCATGAAATTATCGTTACATTATTTGATAATTTTTATAAACTATCTTGTCATAATGGAAAAGGATAATGGATTTTTTATTCTTATGACTACTTGCAACCCTCCATTTTGACCTTTTTATACTAATATTGCCTTTTCCTCAAGTAGGAGGATAATGTAAGTGGAAGGATTTGTAAAGAGCTTAAAAAAATAACCTCAATATCTAACTAGCTTAAATTAAAGTCTAGAGCACCCAAAGGACATAAGTCATGCATTGTAAGGCAAGAGACCAGAGAGCCAGAATGAACAAACACTTGTACAACTATCGGTTTATCACCACTAACTTGCATGAACATACGGTCAGTGAAGAGTTATTTAAAATTCAAACTGCATCTAAGTTCTATTTTCCAAGTCAGTATTTTTTTAAATGTATTTTGTTAATTAAAAGTTGAAATTATAGTGCCTTTTTCGATCCTATTTCATTTAAAAGAACTTTCCCTTTAGGGTGTAAATATTATAAGAGTTTTCTTTTTAAAATACAAGACTTTCAAAATACCCCCAAAATGACATTTTTCCCATCTAAAACAAAAATAATATACTACTAAGTGAAAAATAAAATCAAGTTTAAAAAAATTTCTTCTTTTATCTCATATGTTGCTTAGAATTCTTCTTGAACCTTTTAAACAATACTGAAAAGAGATTTCTGAAACTGGTGACAAAAATTAATTTACAAGTTAGAATATATGATATCATTAAGCTTCCACAGTAATAGCAAAATTTCTAGCATTTATAAAGTAACACTGTAAAATCATTTCAAGATTATATTTTTGTTGTGTTGCAACGCGACTTTCCATCAGGCTACTACAAAAAAATACATGTATTTAAGTGTCACTGTGGGTTGCAAGGCGTAGCATAAGAGCATTTTGTCCTCCTGAATCCCCTTCCAGGTATTCCAGAAGTTGAAGAAGAAAGGTCTTAGGGTTAGGACTACAGAGTAGGACCCAAGGCCTAAAGAATATAATCCACATTCCTTTTCTAACCTGTACAGAATAAAAGAGCCTATGTGTACCTGTCTGCCCACAGATACTAGAAATGAAAATATTTATTTTTTTCCTGGCAACTAGTATTTCAAAATATTATTTTAGGTCAACTTTTAAAAAAGGAAAAAAAAAAGAGAGAGAGAGAGAAAAGGAAAAAAAAAAAAACCAAACTCTTGTTAAGAAATACATTTAAGAACACCCATCTGCAAAAATACTTTTGAGACATTTTTCATTTAGAAAATGATGTAAAAAGATTTACTGTTTTCAAGTCCTTGAAGCTTAAAATATATTTGATAATCTAAATAGCAGGCTACAGAGAACAGTTTCAGCCAACTGTGGCGTACAATGGCACATTTACAGAATTTTAAATATTTCTTTTAATAATTGATGTAGTCATTTTGAATCATTCTGCATAGGATATCAGGTGTGAGCAGATTGCATTAACGCTGCTTAAACATTTCAACTTGTCAGTATGGCCAACTCGATTTCGGAAATATTTGCAGTATTTTCCCATCGAAACAGTAATAAAGGCAAAATAAATATATGCCACTACTTTATAATCACCGAACATTAATGAATATTTTATGTCTTTTTAAATCTCCCTGTTTAATTTAAAAGGGTGAAATTAAGTCTCCTCCCTGCAATGTGCCAATTATCTGTAAATCAAACAATAACTTGGCCATTATGCTCCTTTTTGTTAATATAAGAGAAGCTAATTTGAAAACACTGAATGGCATTTTTAGACTATCAGTTTAATAGTCCTCTCTGCCCTCTTGTGGGAGAAAGTTGAAACACACTCAAACTATAAAAACAGGGAATGTTAAAACAAAAATACAAAAAACGGTAAAATTTTGGCTATAAAAATCTCAATCAAAAAGAAAAATAGAGCAGTCTATATTTATCCTTCATGCATTCTACTAGTCTTCAACTTAAAAAAGTAAATCAATAACAGTGAAATTTATCTCTCATTATCTGTGCTTTTCTTCATTAAATTGAGGTTATTTATTATGAAACTAGATTTCTTATTTAATTTTATTCATATAATTTAAATTTCATAATCATGAGGTTCCAAGAATAACTTTCCAATAGGCCAGAGTTATTATTTTTATTTCATTATTTTTAACATAAAAACAACAATGATTCTTCAAGGAATTAAAATCTTAAATTCAGAGAACAGAATATCCATTTTAGAGATTATAAATGAAATGGCAGTCACTATATTTAAAATCTTAGAAAAAAATCAAATAATTTAAACCTAAAATTCAAATTAAGGGCCAAAAAAAATTTTTTTAAATCTTAGTTACTAGTCAATAAACTATTCAAGTGATAAACAGAGAAAATAAACTTCATGTAATGAGTTCTTTATTGCCAAACTCAGCAGTTGAAATTTATTGATAAAATGAAAAAAGAAAACCATTAACTGTCCAGCCATTTCAGAAACAATTCATATACTTCTGAAGTATGATTAGGATGGAAACTTGTTCTTTCAATATGACATTAATAATTAGTTTAAGCAATGTAGTCCAAAAAAATTTATGAAATAATCCAAGATTAAACATGATTAATAAAAACATGATTAGACACATGACTGCTGTCTTTATATCTTACAAGAGGTAATGTGACATAATCATTTCACTGTTTCTAAACACAAGTCTCATCATAGCCTTATACATATCTGCCCCGCCCCATCCAAGAAGATAAATTACTAGCTTTTAGGTGGGTGGGGCCACAGACAAGAAGTTACCTCTTCTCTCTTGGGGAAGGTTCTTTTTTGAAACAGTGGCCCTGGTTGGCTCCATTGAAGAAAATATTGACACTATAAATAGATTCTTATTAGATACTCTGGGCGAAATGACTGGGTTCCTACAGCATCTCTAGAACACTGCCCACGGCTGGAATTCAGCTGCTTAAGAAAAGCCTCTTCAATTCCTTTTGGAAGCAGGCAGGATACACATTATAAATAATACATTTGAGAGCAACCGTTCAAATAAAACATAAGCATGTCTGAAAATGCATGCTATCAATAATTTCCAAATTAGTATTCTGAATAATTACTATAACACTGTGAAATATATAACAATGGGTTATTTTTAAGAAAGGTTTTAAAAGTTGACTATATTAAGAATTATCAAGAGCTTTCATTTACAACATCTATCTTTCTAGGTCAAGTAATATATCTACAGTAATCATTGATGCTCCAGTTAATTAAAATTAAGAAGCCAATAATGAAACATAAAGAGAGTTTCCAACCAGAACAGATAAGCCCGCTTTAACAGGGTCAACATTAGCTATAATGAGCTACCTTTATTCCTTAACTGTGAGACATAACTCACCTCTTGAATGGTACTGCTTCCTGAGAAGTTCAGGTTGTACTCCCGCTGGACTTCTCGGTGGGTGATGATCAGCATGAAGTTTTGATTTAATGACTCCTGCAGGGCACTGAAAGGGTTGAAAGAAAAATAAGGAACTCTGAGATGAACAAGTTCTAGCTTGCTTTACAGTTAGCTGCAAAAACCCCAGGAGTACCATAACCTCCACACAGGCATGTCCGGGCCCAATGTTATCGTCTTTTCAGCTCCTAAAGGCAAGAGAGCATGCTGAGAACAACCAAGGGGAGCTAACTTGTTAACTCCTTCTCTACCAAGGTGTTTTTAAACTTCAATTATAAATATATTGCATACATAAGAATTTCTACAAGTTATATGCTATTGCCTACCTATGTATTTTCACCAAGAGAAGCAAATTTGTCAACTATATTAAATTCCAAATATGCTACTAAAATGTACACTCAAAGACTCTGGTTTCCAAGTGAAATAGCAGTTCTAGAAGAACAGAAATTTGAAACTATACTCATGAGTATTGTATAGGAACAGAAATACAGCTTCAGTAAAAATTGAGAAACCATTGAAATCTACAGAACTTTAACTGCTATACCATAATTCCCTCAAAATAACACACTTTCACTTAGGACTCAGAAAAACCCAGTATTTAGAAATTGGAGAATTCAGAGCAACATTAAACTCTGTGCCAAAGTTTCAAATAGTAAGAAATGTTCCAGAATCACGAATAATAAATACATTTAGCCACATAAATTAAGAAACATAAGCCATGGTTCGATTTGTTTATGATAATATTAAAAAGCACTAACAGCAATAAAAATTTTTAAATGTCACCATTACATATGAACAATCTGTATTGCTAGTCTCAAGTGTAATTATGCCATACTTATGGAATAAAAAATAATATACGATTCTGGCCTTCATCACTCCTTCTTTGCCAATATGTAACTATGGGATAGATATACGTACAAAGTAAGATTAGAATTAGGCAGTTATCTGTATCTTGGTGTCTCCCATAGGGTCCACAGGTTAATTACATATTCAAAATATCTAGGAAACACCAATATACAGCATGAAATATTATTAATCAAAGTCAAAGAAAACAATACAGTTTCTTTGGGCACGGCTCTGTCACTGTAGCCTTACCACTTAAGCGTAATGTCTGGCACACTTCAGATAAATATTTGTTTAATAATGAATAAATTATAAATTCACAAGACAAGAGCAATGTTATCTTCTGGTAAACTATATGGGAATCAAGATTCTGATTTTTATTCATTTATTTATCAATATTAACTATGCCTTGCATTATTCCAGATGCTAAGGAAACCAACCCAAATAATATACAGCTCCTGTTCATGAAAACCTTCACAATCTAATGAGGGCAGACAGATACATAAACAGCTGTAGTATAATGTAATAAGTAAAACTGAGAAATTGAAAAAAGTACAATGAAAACTGAGAAGGAAGTGCTTAATTGTGCCTTAGTGAAAGGGTGAAAGGGCTAAGGAAAAGCTTCAGAGGAGAAGAAAAATATAAACAGAAACGTAAAGGACCTTAGAGTTTATTAATGAAAAGGGATGAAATTTTAGGTTTGGGGAAGAGAGATGGGTAGCACTTCTTAGACAATGAAATAACACATGGAAGAACACAGCATGTTCATTCATTCAGTCAACATGTATTTATTGAGCACCTACCTACATTTATGACACCATTCTAAGAGCTAGGCATATGAACAAAAAAAACCATGGTCCCTGCTTTCATAAAACTTATATTCTAATAAAGGAAACAATACTCAAGTAAATGAATAAGTAACTTTAGAAAATGCTAAGTGTTGTGAAGAAAATAAACAGGATTGTAAAAAGTAGCAGAGGGGCAGGGGGAAGGGAATTATTTTCAATAGAATAGCTGGGGAAGACATCTCTGAGGAAGTGACATTTAAGTTGAGGCTGGTATAAGAAAGAGATAGCAGGAGTCTGATCATGTAGGTCCTTACAGACCACAGTAAAGAACTTGATATTTATAGTAATTGCAAAGGAAAGCCATTGGAGAGTTTTACATTGGGAAATGGTTAAGATCTGATTTACACTTACATTTATACATCATCATTCTGGTTGCCCTGGCTACAGTGTGGAAAGAGTCAAGGCACGGCTGGTCTCAGCAAGAAATGATGGTGGCTTATGCTAATGAGGGTAGTAGAGGCACAGATAGTGAAGAGTTGTTAGGTTCAACTGTATTTGAAAGGAAGAAACCAGACAACTTACTAATGAAATATAAGAGAAAAACGTTAACTCCAAGGCTATCTAAACAAATGGAAAGATGGAACTGCATTTAACAAAGAATCAGGTTAAGAACAGGCTGGGTGGAAAAACTAAGAGTGAAATTTTGTATATATTAAAGTTTCAGGTACCTACTACAGATCCAAAAACAGTGATGTACAGTTGTGTATAAGAACTGACTGTCAAATAAGCCAGCTTAGAGCAGGAATGAAGACTGCCAGGAGAAATATCAATAACCTCAGATATGCATATGACACTACCCTTATGGCAGAAAGTGAAGAAGAACTTAAGAGCCTCTTGATGAAAGTGAAAGAGGAGAGTGAAAAAGTCGGCTTAAAACTCAACATTCAGAAAACTAAGATCATGGCATCTGGTCCCATCACTTCATGGCAAGTAGTTGGGGAAACAGTGGAAAAAGTGACAGACTATTTTTGGGGGCTCCAAAATCACTGCAGATGGTGACTGCAGCCACGAAATTAAAAGACGCTTGCTCTTTGAAAGAAAGCTATGACCAACCTAGACAGCATATTACAAAGCAGAGACATTACTATGCAAACAAAGGTCCGTTTAGTCAAGGCTATGGTTTTTCCAGTGGTCATGTATGGATGTGAGAGTTGGACTATAAAGAAAGCTGAACGCCCAAGAACTGATGCTTTTGAACTGTGGTGTTGGAGAAGACTCTTCAGAGTCCCTTGGACTGCAAGGAGATCTAACCAGTCCATCCTAAAGGAGATCAGTCCTGAATATTCATTGGAAGGACTGATGTTGAAGCTGAAACTCCAATACTTTGGCCACCTGATGGGAAGAACTGACTCATTTGAAAAGACCCTGATGCTGGGAAAGATTGAAGCCAGGAGGAGAAGGGGACGACAGAGGATGAGGTGGTTGGATGGCATCATGGACTCAATGGGCATGAGTCTGAGTAAATTCCTGGAGTTGGTGATGGACAGGGAGGCCATTCCAAGGGATTGCAAAGAATTGGACACAACTGAGCGACTGAACTGAACTGAACTGAGAGCAGGAGAGTTGACAGCACATAAAACAGCATCCCCCTATCCTCAGTTTCCATTTCTGCAATTCCAGTTATCTGCAGTTAACCAAGGTCCAAAAATATTAAATGGAAAAATTCCCAAAATAAACAATTTTTAAGTTTTAAATTGCAGGCTGTTCTGACTAGCATGATGAAATCTCATGCTTTCCTGCTCCATCCCACTTGGGTCATGAATCATCCCTATGTCCAGAAGTCATTCAGCAGTTATCTTGTTTATGAGGTCAACTATCACAGTGCTTACATGCAAGCAATCCTAATTTTACTTAATAATAGCCACAAAGCACAAGAATAGTGATAGTGGGAATTTGGACAGGACAAAGAGGAGCCATAAAGTGCTTCCTTGATGTGAACAGGTAAAAGTTAAAAAAAATAAAAATGTATACTGAGTTTGCTAAACTCAACAGTAAGAATGAATCTTCTATCCATGAAATTGTGATGAAGGAAAAAGAAATCGTACTGGTCGCAGTCTCACCTCTACTTCCAAAAGTTATGGCTACAGTGCATGAAAGCGCTTAATTAAGAAAAGGCATTGTATTTACACAATAAGATATTTTGAGAGAAAGTCCACAGTCTTGTAATTTTGAATACAGTATATATTGTTATAATGTGTCTATCAACATTTATTGATGTTTATCTTTTACCTAATTTAATACTGTGCCTAATTAATAAACTTTATTATAGGTACAGGCATACCTCATTATATTGCACTTGGCTTTATTTTTTATATTTTTATATTTTGCTTTACCATGTGTTTTTTTTACAAATCGAAGGGTTGTGGAAACCCTGTACTAAGCAAGACTACTGGCATCATCATTCCAACAGCATTCTTTTTTAATTAAGGTATATACATTGTTTTTTTAGACAGAACTCTATTATACACTTAACAGACTACAGTATGGCATAAACATAAGTTTACATGCATAGGGAAACCAAAAAATTCATTTGATTTGCTTCATTAGTGGCTCACATGGTACAGAATCTGCCTGCAATGTGGGAGACCCAGATTCAATCCCTGGGTCAGAAGATCCTGTGGACAAGGAAATGGCAATCCAATCCGGTATTCTTGCCTGGAGAATTTCATGGACAGAGGAGCCTGGAGGGCTAGAGTCCATGGGGTCTCAAAGAGTCAGACACAACTGAGTGACTAACACTTTCACTTTTATTTCATTATGATATTTGCCTTATCGCGGTGGTCTGGAATTGACTTTAAAATATTTCTGGGGTGTGTGCCTGTATAAGGAAAAACACAGTATATGTAGAATTTTGTACTCTTTGTAGTTTCAGGCCCACCATGGATGGCAGGACTACTATAGATAGTATTTCCCTTATGATTATACAGTGGAAGTGAGAAATAGATTTAAGGGCCTAGATCTGATAGATAGAGTGCCTGATGAACTATGGAATGAGGTTAGTGACATTGTACAGGAGACAGGGATCAAGACCATCCCCATGGAAAAGAAATGCAAAAAAGCAAAATGGCTGTCTGGGGAGGCCTTATAAATAGCTGTGAAAAGAAGAGAAGCGAAAAGCAAAGGAGAAAAGGAAAGATATAAGCATCTGAATGCAGAGTTCCAAAGAATAGCAAAAAGAGATAAGAAAGCCTTTTTCAGTGATCAATGCAAAGAAATAGAGGAAAACAACAGAATGGGAAAGACTAGAGATCTCTTCAAGAAAATCAGAGATACCAAGGGAACATTTCATGCAAAGATGGGCTCGATAAAGGACAGAAATGGTATGGACCTAACAGAAGCAGAAGATATTAAGAAGAGATGGCAAGAATACACAGAAGAACTGTACAAAAAAGATCTTCATGACCAAGATAATCACAATGGTGTGATCACTCACCTACAGCCAGACATCCCGGAATGTGAAGTCAAGTGGGCCTTAGAAAGCATCACTACGAACAAAGCTACTGGAGGTGATGGAATTCCAGTTGAGCTACTTCAAATCCTGAAAGATGATGCTGTGAAAGTGCTGCACTCAATATGCCAGCAAACTTGGAAAACTCAGCAGTGGCCACAGGACTGGAAAAGGTCAGTTTTCATTCCAATCCCAAAGAAAGGCAATGCCTAAGAATGCTCAAACTACAGCATAAGTGCACTCATCTCACACGCTAGTAAAGTAATGCTCAAAATTCTCCAAGCCAGGCTTCAGCAATACATGAACCGTGAACTTCCTGATGTTCAAGCTGGTTTTAGGAAAGGCAGCGGAACCAGAGATCAAATTGCCAACATCCGCTGGATCATCGAAAAAGCAAGAGAGTTTCAGAAAAACATCTATTTCTGCTTTATTGACTATGCCAAAGCCTTTGACTGTGTGGATCACAATAAACTGTGGGAAATTCTGAAAAAGATGGGAATACCAGACCACCTGACCTGCCTCGTGAGAAATCTGTATGCAAGTCAGAAAGCAACAGTTAGAACTGGACATGGAACAACAGACTGGTTCCAAATAGGAAAAGGAGTATGTCAAGGCTGTATATTGTCACCCTGCTTATTTAACTTCTATGCAGAGTACATCATGAGAAATGCTGGACTCGAAGAAGCACAAGCTGGAATCAAGATTGCTGGGAGAAATATCAATAACCTCAGATATGCAGAAGTGAAGAGGAACTAAAAAGCTTCTTGATGAAAGTGAAAGAGGAGAGTGAAAAAGTTGGCTTAAAGCTCAATATTCAGAAAACTAAGATCATGGCATCCAGTCCCATCACTTCACGGGAAGTAGATGGGGAAACAGTGGAAACAGTGTCAGACTTTATTTTTCTGGGCTCCAAAATCACTGCAGATGGTGACTGCAGCCATGAAGTTAAAAGACGCTTACTCCTTGGAAGGAAAGTTATGACCAACCTAGATAGCATATTCAAAAGCAGAGACATTACTTCGCCAACAAAAGTCTGTCTAGTTAAGGCTATGGTTTTTCCAGTGGTCATGTATGGATGTGAGAGTTGGACTGTGAAGAAGGCTGAGTGCCGAAGAATTGACGCTTTTGAACTGTGGTTTTGGAGAAGACTCTTGAGAGTCCCTTGGACTGCAAGGAGATCCAACCAGTCCCTTCTGAAGGAGATCAGCCCTGGGATTTCTTTGGAAGGAATGATGCTAAAGCTGAAACTCCAGTACTTTGGCCACCTCATGTGAAGAGTTGACTCATTGGAAAAGACTGATGCTGGGAGGGATTGGGGGCAGGAGGAGAAGGGGACGACAGAGGATGAGATGGCTGGATGGCATCACTGACTCGATGGACGTGAGTCTGAGTGAAGTCCGGGAGTTGGTGATGGACAGGGAGGCTTCGTGTCCTGGCGTGCTGCGATCCATGGGGTCGCAAAGAGTCGGACACAACTGAGCAACTAAACTGAGGCCCCCCCTCCAAAAAAAATTACCTAGGGAACCAGAGAAAGAGAAGAAAGGCCAAGATGGAGCCCTGTGGCATTCCAATAATTTGAAATCAAACAGGGAGAAATAAATGAAAAGGAGATTGATAAATGGCCAATGAGATAACAGAAAAACCAAGGTAGCCAAAAGACATAACTGTTTCAATTAGGAGGGCATAAGCAATTATGTCAAACAATACTTGAGTTTTACATGCACTAAGGCCAGAAAAAGTGATCATGCTCAGGAAATTGCGGAAAGCTCAGTGTAACCACCATAAAGGGTATATGAGAGGACTATGGTGAGGCGCAAATAGTAGGCTAGGTCAATGCTGGAATGCATAGCCAGTCTCTTCTCCAGGGGATCTTCCCAAGCCAGGGATTGAACCTAGGTCTCCCACATTGCAGGATTCTTTATCCTCTGAGCCACCAGGGAAGCCCCTCAATATACATACATATGTCAAATGAATCTGGAGCCGGAAGTGGCAAGACTGGAAAGCCTACTTGGGGTTTCAAGGTCTTGCATGGGTAAACCTATTTCACAAGTATTCTCTAGAATTCAGCTTTTGCTCTAGAGCTTGGCTGACTTCCCCTCACATCAAAAACTTTACCCCAAACTCACTTTGATCTCGATTCATATTGTTTTCATCCTTCTTTACATCCCTCTCTTCCCAAATACTGCACATGTGAGTAGGTGAGTGAGTCGCTCAGTCATGTCCGACTCTTTGCAACCCCATGGACTGTAGCCTACCAGGCTCCTCCATCCATGGGATTTTCCAGGCAAGAGTACTGGAGTGGGTTGCCATTTCCTTTTCCAGGAGATCTTCCCAACCGAGGGATTGAACCCAGGTCTCCCACATTGTAGGTAGACGCTTTAATATACTACACATATACCTTATTTAATACTGATTTATAATGTGTTTTGTAAGGTTTGCTTTGTTTCATAAGGCCTGAATTCAAGACTGCAACCCTTTTGAGGGTAAGTATTTTATCATTCATCTGTATTTCCCTTGGCATTAGCATCTAAAAAGTGATTCAATGAAATCCTGTAAATATTTAAGAAATAATTCTGCATATAGTTTAAAAACCATATTTGATTCTATGTTCTTTGTATACCAGCATTCTATCTCCCAAATAGCTAGGCTGCTTTGAGGATGTAACAATGAATAAGACCCCTGACTGCTAGGAGTTCACAACTCCTCCAGTCTTTCTATAATTATTTGATTCTTATTTGTAATAATATAGGAATCAAAGACATAATCACTGACCTCAAGACAGACTAGTCTGAGTTAAAACGTGAGGATTTTGGAAAAGCGAACAAGTACTTTGAAGTACTATGAAGAAGAATAGATGGCAATTTTATCAAGTAGATAATGGAGGTGATTTCAGACACAGACTAGTTTGAGCAGAGATAGCGACTGGAGAATACAGGGAAGGGTGTAGAAAGCAATGAGGAAGAAGTGTAAGAGGATGTAAAGAAGGGTTTCTGAACGAGGAAACTTGAAAAACATTAAAGACCAACATTATGGGAGCTTCAAACGCTAGGCTAAGGAATTCAAAATTCCAGAATTCTTGATTATTATATACACAGGTCCTCTTATCTTTACATATGAATCTACACAAATGCTTAATACCCTTAGTGCTTGCCTTTATGCAACTCCTTAGATATGTTTCTTGATCTTGATTTGCAAACTTGTGCAATAACTTTGGAAAAAGGTTTGCCAGGATGAGCACTGACTGCCAGAATAGATTAGAAGAACACCAATTTAGTCTAGTGCTACAATTTTCTAGTAGCCCTGGGGAAGGGTAAGTTTGGCAAGAAAAAATATTTATGGCTTCAAACTGTTTGGGAGTCAGAGACAGATTTGAATACCTGGTTCATTACCTGCTAGTTGCTGAGAGTTGTCCCCCACCCCAACAATAACACATTCTTTGAATACTATTATTATGCCACCATATACAAGGCCTGTAGTTGAGACACTTAACTACTCTATAAATTTTCAGTTTCCTCTTCAGAAAAAAGAAAAATAACTTTTACTTGATAAAACTATGAATATTAAATTTTAGAAAGCCAAGTCGGAATTTTTATTACATATAAGATTTATGGTGACCTATTATTAAAAACTATAATACTTTTGAGAGGTACCCACAATTTAAAATCTTACAATGACAGTGAAACATTGACTCAAGGATCTTTGGTGCTTTTGAGGCAGCTATTTTTCATGTTTTAGTTCTATTTTTCTGTAGTAATTCATAGATGGTAAAACTTTTTTATAAATTTTTATTTTATATTGGAGTAGTTGATCAGCAATGTTGTGTTAGTTTCAGGTATACAGCAAAGTGATTCTGTTATATATGCATCTTCTTTTCCAAATTTTCCCATTTACATTGTAACAGAATATTGAGTAGAATTCCCTGTGCCATACAAGCTATTTATTTAAATATAGCAGTGTGTACATGTCATCGCTTTCCTGGTGGCTCAGTGGTAAAGAACCCGCCTGCAACGCAAGAGGCGCAGGTTCAATCCTTGGGTCAGGAAGAGCTCCTCAAGGGCATGGCAACTCGCTCCAGTATTCTTGCTTGGGAAATCCCATTGAGAGAGGGGCCTGGTGGGCTACAGTCCATGGGGTTACAAAAAAGTTGGATATGACTTAGCAACTAAACAAGAACACATGTCAATTCTAAACTCCCAGTCTTTCCCTCCCCTCCCAGGGAATATTGGAATGGTAGCCTATCCCTTCTTCAGGGATCTTCCCAAACCAGGAATGGAAACAGGGTCTCCCATATTGCAGACAGATACTTTACCAGCTGAGCTACCCATATGATAATCTCCAGGTAAAACCATGTTTGATGCATGAAATATAAGTGTATATTATGCCTAACATTATACAAGCTTATAGGTTCTTTTTAGCACAGATCTTGTTTAGTATTTATACACACATTCATGTTCCCTGTGAAAACATTTTTTTTTATTATTTCCAACCTGAAGAAGAGAATGGCAACTCACTCCAGTATTCTTGCTGGAAGAATTCCATGGACTTAGGAATTCCATGGACTGTTGGGCTACAGTCCATGGGGTCGCCAGGGGTCAGACACGACTGAGCGACTAACATGTTCACTTTTCATGCTAGGATAGTTAGCCACAGTTAATCCACCTTCAAGCAGTCTTCTTTCACCTTCAAAATGCAAAGTCATCCATGCTACTTCAACTTTGACCTTCAGAATAGCTCTAAGGGTAACTGCCAACCAAAGTAGGTGGATGAGAAATAACACAAAACAGTTTTTTGTTTCCCTTAATGGCATGTTTTCTCTTCAATGAGAGGGAGAAGGAAAGTGTTAGCAAATGTAGAAAATTATCAGAAGCAGTTGAATTTTATCTCAATGCAAGAAGTGGTTTTAAATAGAAATCTATTCTCTCCTCACTGGTTTTTAATGTATTATTCTCCATTGTGCTTTTCCTTTCAGTTTTAATAGCTGTATTTACCAACAAGGAGATGGTTGTTTCTACAAACAGACAACAGTTATTAAAACTTACCATTACTCTACCCTCAAATACAAACTGAAATTAACATTTAAAATGTAATAAATATCATATACAGTCCCCAAGCTTCAAGCTGGTGGGTATTTGCAAAGACTACAACATAATGAATGTTAATACTTTAAAGCAGTTAGTGGCAAAGTGCACATTTACCATCTCATAATTTTCCAGCCAGTTTCTTACTATTCAAGTTGGGGGAAAGGACAGAAGGAGGGAGGTACATTCTAAGAGAGGGAACTATAAAAAGACAGACAGGTGAATAAATAGATATCCACCTCCTTAAATTTTTCAGTATGATAACTAAGCATTAGTATCTAAACCAATAAAATTCTAGAAGTAGTTTCAATAGAACATCCCTTCTCTACTTTCATTTTTGTCCACAAGTCTTGCCCTTCCAGTGCTCTTTCATTAGCAGAATGTCCATCTCTACCTGGGGGGAAATCCCATTCCAATTTAATTATGAGCATTTATCAGGAACAGTGAAGTCGTCTGTAAAATATCTGCCTTCTAGTGAATAACAAGTTTATTTTAATTCACTGACAGTTTAAAACATTTTATATTCCTTTCTAGTTTTTTTCTTTTTTTGTGGGGGGAGGGGGGGCTGGGGTTGATGGTAAGGAGAAAATAGCATTCAGCAAATCTTAACACAGGCCCCAATAAATAAATCTGAAGTTACAGACATTTTTATACCTGTGAACATAACAAGTCATAAATTACTGGCTTCCATATGTCAAGTATGGATAAAACAACATTAAGAAAATATATATAACAGCCTTTACTGTCTTGACTTTATTTCACATTGAGAGGGTACTTTAATGATTCACTAATACAGAAAGCATATGGATATTTTAATATATATGCCACAGTGATTTGTCAAGATTAACTTATGGTTGAATTATGGTAGCAAAACAATCATTTGATTATCATGTCACTATATACCTGTCATTAATTCCTGATTAAGAAGAGGAATGGCTTCTTTCTGACAAAGAGCAGCAGGCCCATAGGGTGGAACAGTAGAAGGCAGGGTGTTTTGCATCAAGGATATTAACAGTAATTTTAAAGATTTCCTCTCCAGAAATTCCTTGAATCAAGAATTTCCTCTTAAATCTTCAGTGGACAGAAGATTTGGTCAGGCTAAACCACAGCCTTTCTATTATTAATAAAACAAAAACAGTTCTGTGAGAAGCACTCATTGTTATAAAGTATAAATCCATCAAGATTAAACAACTAGACTAGGAAGAACACCACATTTAGACTTGGGATTCAAGGCTGTTACAGAATGAATGTTTGTGTATCCCCTCAAATTCACATTCTGAATACCTAACACCCAACGTGATGATATTTGGAGGCAGGGTCTTTGGAAGATGATTACATTTATATGAAATTATGAGGATGAGACTCCTAAAATGAGATTACTGTTCTTATAAGAAGAAGAGAGATACAGAATGCTCGGGGCTGGTGCACTGGGATAACCCAGAGGGATGGGATAGGGAGGGAGATGGGAGGGGGGTTCAGGATGAGGAACACATGTACACCCGTGGTGGATTCATGTCAATGTATGGCAAAACCAATACAATATTGTAAAGAAATTAGCCTCCAATTAAAATAATTTTTTTAAAAAGGAGAGAACAGAGCTTGTGCTCTCCCTCTGTCAAGTGAGGACACTGTGAGAAAGTAGCCATCTGCAAGTCAAGAAGCAAGCTCTCACCATGAACCAAGTCTGTCAGCATCGTGGACTTTCTAGCTTCAAGAACTGTGAGAAAGAAATGTCTGTTGATTAAGTCACCCTGTCTACGGTATTTTCTATAGCAGCCTAAGTGACTGACATGAGTTTTTAGGGGTTCTGTATTCATAGCACTCAAGTAAACAGACACCATCAATTCAGCACAGGCTGTTTGTTAAATACCTGTATTCACACATCCAAATTAATATCCCACTCATTTAAACCCACTGTAGCAAACAATAAGCATTTGTCAAATCTCATGTAACTGGGGGGCACTTAAGAATTATGCATTTATTGTATGTAAATTATATCTCCATAAAAAATTATAAGCCATAAAACGTACTTCAACAATCGGATGACTACTATTTGTGCAATCAAATGAGTCCTGTATTTCTAACCTCAAAAACACACTTTTAATCAACGTAAATGGAAACTATAGATTTTTTCCTCCAATGCTACTTTATAAGAGTATGTGACCACTGACATATACTGGTTGTTGTCCATGAAATTAAGCTCCTCAAATCAATGCTGTATAGGTAGTTCAGATGTGTAAAATATTAACATCAGTAAAGATATAGAAAATCTTCTGTTTCATTTCTGCTTGTATGTGTATGCTATTTCTTTTTTTGCACTGGATATTTTAAAAAAATATCAATGAAAAATAGGTTTAGAAGGTTCATTTCCATTAACTTTATTTTTTAAATATGATCTAATACTGAAGCCAAAAAATCAATTTTTTCAAATTACTGATTTTCTTTTAAAAATAAAATAATCTTAGAATGTGTTACTGAATTTTTCATTAATATTTTACAATTTATATTTTTCTAAAAAGCTCTATAAAATTTTCTCTCCTTTGTCTCTTTGGGAATATTTTATGATCTACAATGATCTTTTTATCCTTTCAGATATAGCAAGCTTTTAAATTAAAAAGCATGACACATGGCAATTTAAATTTCCATTCTAAACTTACAGAGTCTTATGAGCTCTTGTCAACAAAAGACCAAATTTACTATAATTATGGATTATTTACACTAAAACAAAATAAGAAATCAATATGTAAATGTAATGTTTGTTGTAGCTAATGCAGCCAGCAATGACAGATTAGTTTCAAATAGCAATCAGTTTGAAAATCTGGCACATATGTAAATGAGCTAGGGACTTGATGTTTACCTTTGACTGTATTTCATTCAGGATTTTTAAATTGTCTCAGGAACAGCACAAAAATAAAATGTTAATCTTTCTACTACAAATACAACTTGAGCCCTCATCATAACTGAAATTAGGTTTTGTTCCTGTCCGGCTAAACTAACATGTGATATTAATAATTCTGAGCTGCAGATTACATCATTCTTAATTAACACTCTGCTACAGTTGTTAACATCCTCCAAGACACCATGTTATCATCACCACAAGTTCTGTAACAATCTTAAAACCATGTTTAACAAAGGTTGGCCTCTTACTCTGCCGATACTTTTAATTGCTTTCTTTGCTGGCAATTAAATATGTCTAGATAAACAAACATTTCGTTTCACATAATTCTTAATACCATTTTTCAGGAAGATTTCAAGGTTCAGGTGTCCTTGTGTCTATAATTACTGTTTATCAATATAGAGATATATTGGATTCATGAAAATGTACTAACTAAAGTATATAAGATTAATCAAAATGTGGTAATTAGCGGTGATAGTGATATATTGTGATCTACCAAGTAGTTCATAGCAAAACTGTCAAAACATAATTCTATCCATCTAGACAAACCATGAACAAAGAAAAAAAAACTTACAGATACATCGATTTTTGTTTCATGAATTAGTGACCAAGTTTCCAACTTTCCATTAAATCAACCACAGAGAATACCTGTAGTTCTTTTTCAAAGTGTGATTTTAACAAGCTAATCTCAGTAGTCACTGACCTATCAATAGGCAGTTAACTATATAAACAGGTTTGGTACATCAATCCAATTAGAAGTGTTGTGATCTCCATCAATGCTGTAATTGGGGACAAATTTCTTTTATCCAGAATGCATAACTTTAGGGAAATGTCGTCTTCTTAAAATAAGCCACTTTTCAGTACCCTTTATTAAGACACATTTACTAATCTAATACTTCTAATATCACTTTTACAAAATGTAATAAAAATGCTCACGAGAATTGAAGTTAAACACTAACCACAATAATGTACTTGAAACACTGATTATACTATATTAAGAAATGATGAGTTGCTTTAAGAATGATATACATCAAATTGTTATCAAATATTGTACTGCTTACAGCACCAGTAAAACATTTTCACAGATGAATATCATTTGTGAACAAAAAAGTTGTTTTGTAAAGCATTTTGGAAGGAAAAATTAATCCATCCATCCAGAACCTTTACTTGCATATGTAAAGTTACATCTTTCTGTACCTCAGTTCTCCAGTCATAAAATGGGACTAGATTAGATGACTGCTTTAAATCCTTCCAAAGATGATACCCTAGAGTTGTCACCTTATTCTAAGTCAGAGATCTCATAACTGTGACTACTGCATTAAAGGAGAACACCAAAAATTGAAATAGCAGGACATAGACAAAAAGAGTGAAAAATATTACAAGGATTAACATTGGTGCAGAGATTGTGAGGTGGTGGGGAAACAGTAGTAGGATGAGAGCTATCTGAAAGCATCCTTAGAATGTTCTTGTAATAAGTGGACCCCAAGTAGTTCTGTGAGACTTCTCAGTAATCTTTTTAGTGGTGATAATGAGGATGAATGAGTATCTTGAATAGCCTCAGAACAGGGTAGGAGAGATGGGGGAAAAAAAACAAAAAGAAAAAAGTAAACTGTCTGTGTAAGTATCAATATACATATCACCCAGAGGTGTCACCTCTTAGCTAAGACCAAGGCTAGGAACATAGCTGCATACTTATTACCACAGCTAGTTATAAGAAGTAGGGGCAGAAAAGGAATACTTCCATTTTCCCCTTTTTTATACTACGTTTAATGGATATAGGAAGGGCATATCCAAAGCACATTAGAAGAGACCTCAGGGATCATGAGAACAATGTTTCATTTGCTTTCCTTCAAACTTCTGCCTCTGCTCACAGGTAAGTACTGTTTCTGCCCATGCTGCTTCTCTTCAGGAAGGAAGGCTTCTAATAAGAACACTTGTGGCATTTTTTCCAGATTCTAAACTTTCTTCTTCCAGAAAAAGAGAAAAGACTATTACAATTATTCACAAAGTCACTGTGTACTAGGTTAGGTTTCACAGAAGGTGAGGATGAAGACGAGCAGCTTTGACCCCCATTTCCTATGCCCTAGCAATGGCACCCCACTCCAGTACTCTTGCCTGGAAAATCCCGTGGATGGAGGAGCCTAGTAGGCTGCAGTCCATGGGGTCTCGAAGAGTCATACACGACTGAGCGACTTCACTTTCACTTTTCACTTTCATGCACTGGAGAAGGAAATGGCAACCCACTCCAATGTTCTTGCCTGGAGAATCCCAGGGACAGGGGAGCCTGGTGGGCTGCCGTCTATGGGGTCACACAGAGTCGGACACGACTGAAGTGACTTAGCAGTAGCAGTGCACTAAATTGGGGCTTCCCTGGTGGCTCAGATGGTAAAGCGTCTGCCTGCAGTGCAGGAGACCCAGGTTTGATCCCTGGGTTGGGAAGATCCCCTGGAGAAGGAAATGGCAATCCACTCCAGCACTCTTGCCTGGAAAATCCCATGGACAGAGAAGCCTGATAAACTACAGCCCAGGGGGTTGCAAAGAGTTGGACACGACTGAGCGACTTCACTTTCTTTCACTTTCAGTGCACTAAATTACATTCCACTTTTTATCCCCTGTGGTATATAGTCCTGAACAAGGTTTGCCATGAGCTCTCTAAGCTACGTTTCCTGCTGTGACCAGGTTGGTGAGGCAGGCCGACTGCATCAGTCCTTAAGGCTCTGAAAACCCAGTCATAACTCTTTCTGTAGGTCACTTAAGCATGTGAAAAAGTAAAAGGGTTAGTTGCTCATTTGTGTCTGACTCTTTGTGACTCCAAGAACTACAGCGTGACCGGCTCCTCTGTCCATGGAATTCTCCAGGTAAGAATATTGGAATGGGTAGCCATTCCCTTCTTCAGGGGATCTTCCCAACCCAGGGATCGAATCTGGGTCTCCTGCATTGCAGGCAGATTCTTTACCATCTGAGCCACCAGAAACGTGGGTCCTAAGATTTAGGTCTGGAGTGAAAGATAAAAGACCTCACGAAGAACTCAAGTCAAAGCCACATGATCTACTTGGTGCTTGTCTGGTTACTAAAGCAGTTTCTTTTTCCCAATCATGGAGCCTCTTTATTTTCTGGTAGCATCTAAGGCCCAGAGCAGAAGAGTGACCTGCCATATCAAACATTGATTCTGTGGGAGAGCTGGGGCTAGAACTCAGACGGGGCTGCGACTCAGATATCTTGACTCACTACTACTCAATTTCCTTCCAAAGTATCCACTGGAAAATATAATACCGTACTCTAGATTAATTCAAGGCTATTGTTATCTGATTTCCCATGAATGGCTTTCCAAGAAGGCCAAAGAAAGGCCATGTATGTTAATACTAGTAGTTTACTTAACTATCACAAGAGCCTCAATTAGTACCCTGAATTTACTCAAGCTTGCACAAATAGCAGCTAAGTCAAGGCCAGAATAGGCCACACAAGAGGACCATATGCTAGACTGTATGACCAGAGTTCAACAACACCCTCACAGAACCCATCGAAGTATTAATGGGAACCATCCTCCCAGTATAAAAAGGTTAAAGTTCAACAGCAAGACTCAATTACTACTTGTAAAAAGGGACAACTATATATAAGGGATACCTTATTTTCTATCATCCTGCCACAAAAAATTGAGACAATCTATGTAATTATAATGGAGCTGGACATTTTTATTACTTATTAGGATAAGACTAAAGCAAGCTAAAAAGACTATACTCTATTACCAAGGCACCTATGCAGCCACTAGTTATTGCCACTAGTTATTTCCCTTGCTTAGAATACTATTCATTCTGCTCTTCACTTTAATAGTGTTTAATCATTCATGTCTCAGCTGAAATAGTAGATCTTCTGAGAGGTCTTTCCTCACCATACAACTTACAGGAGTCGCCAAGTTACTTCTTATCATGTCATTCTATTTCAGTTTTCTGCAAAGCACTATTATCATCTGATGCCTCTTCTTGTTTGATTCATAGTTTGGTGCCTGTCCTTGTACCCTACCCCCACACCTACACATATGTAAACTCCATGAAAGCAGGTACCTTGCCATCTGATTTCTCATTGTATCTCTAACACCTAGAACAAGGAACTAACACACTGTAAGATCTGGTAAATGAATGAATAATTGACATCCTATAAGAATAAAATGAGATGGACTCTCCATATATCTGAAAAACAAAATTAGCAAAACAGCCAATGGAGAGACTATATGTGTATGGATGAAAACTAAATCCCTCAATTTGTCATGAAACTTTTCATATTCATTAACAACAAATGTTTATTAAGGGCTTCTATATAGATGGCCATAGATGAGCTGAGGGAGATGCTCAGAAAGAATGCTCTTGTTTTCACAGCTTGGGATCTGGCTGGAGAGAAAGGACAGCCATTTATGAAATAATACTGGGGAAACTAAGATTCACAGAAGAAAGGTGCTGCCGGAGGCCACAAAACCACTGGGACAGACATAGGATAAACAGTGTCTGACTATAAAGCCAGAGCTCCTTCCATTATCCCATACTTCAGTGGGAAAAAAAAAAAAATTCAAAAGGAACACTGGAAAAAAATGCTAAACTCAGACCAAGGCAAGACTGCCTAGTTTATTACACTTATGGAACACTTGTAAGATCTTCAGCTCCCCAAATATCTTATATCTGTACTGCATGATGCTTGATATTCCACACTAGAACTTTACTCGTTAGCTTTGGTCTCTCTTAGGAGGCAAACATTCTCAGGGATGTATTACTTCACAATATTCATTCCATTACTATTTCTAAGTACTTACAATGTTTCAGGCACTCTTTCAGCTGCTGAGGATATAAAAGTAAACAAAAAAGGTCCATAATTTCTTGTAGCTTTATATTATGATAAGGAATACAGACAAGTAAGAATATATTACTAATATAATGTATTTTGTAATAATGTAAGAAAAGGGAAAGACTGTAGCAGAGGGACTCTTTTAGCCAGGGGAGTTAAGAAAAATCTATCTGAGAATGTAACATTTGAGTAGAGGACTGAATAAAGTAAAGGAGTGAGTCAAGTGGATGACTGATGGAAGAATATTCCAGGGAGGGGAACAGCATAGTGCAAGTGTCCTGAAGTTGATGAAGCACCCTTAGAATGTTTAAAGAAGAACAGGGAGGCCAGTGTGGCTGCCAAGATACAAGCCAGAGATGAGAATGATAAAAGATGAAGTTAAAAAAGTCAGGGACAAGATTATATAAGTCCTTAATATACTTTGGTAAGAAACCTGAATTTTTGTCTAAGAGTAACGGAAAGCTAACGGAGGGATGTGAGCAGGGGAAAGACACAATCAAGCTATGGTTTTGATTCATGTGTATCTTAGACCATTTAAATACAGGGAGAGCTGCCATTTGCAGGTAGTGGAATAAGGACAGGGGAAAGAAGAGGTCATTAAATGGTAAGACTGAGAAAGCAAAGGAAAATTTACCTACTCATTTTTATTATCTATGATTATAAGTAAGAAATACACACAATTTTTTCTTACATTATTTTTTCCAGTTTTGATAACAAGATTACACAAACATTATAAAATAAGATAGGTAGCAGTCCCACTGGGAAGTTTGTGGTAAGATTTCTTTATGGAAATCCTCTGGGCTAGGGGAAGAATATAGCATGCAAAATCTTATACTATAAGTTCAATTTCTGTAATAGTTATATTACTTTTTCAGGTTATCTAAGTCTTATATTCATTTTAGTACCTGATAGTTTATAGAAAATTCTCTATTTCAACCAAACTTCAGATTTTACTGCCACAAAGATAAGTTTATTTTATTACTATTCATGTATACTTTCACTTTAGAACAATTTATTAATTTCTTATGTTTAGCATTAACTTTAATAATTATTATACCAATCAAAACCTTTCCTCTGAATCTGTAGTTAAGTCCTCTTTTTCAACCTAATATTTTTGTGCTTTTTCTCATCCTTTCTTGGCTAGATTTCTCAAGCAGTTATTATTTGTTGATTACTTATATCATTAATTGTATGCGTGCTCACTCATATTTGACTCTCTGTGATCCCATGGACCATAGCTCGCCAGGTTCCTCTGTCCATGGAATTTTCCAGGCAAGAATACTGGAGTGTGTTGCCAATTTCTACTCCACTACCATTAATTACTGCTTTTAAATGTTTCTTTCCATCTATTTTCTTCAGACTTACTCTACTGCTATTTCTGTAACTTCTTAAGTAGAACATAAAATGCACTTATTTTCTCTCTCTATTGTCTTCTAATTAGTGGACTTAATATTACAAATTTCCCTCTAAGTATCACTTTTGCTGTATTCAAAGTTTCAATATATAGCACTCTTATTTGTTCAGTTCAGTTCAGTTGCTCAGTCGTGTCCGACTCTTTGCAACCCCATGAACTGCAGCACGCCAGGCCTCCCTGTCCATCACTAACTCCTGGAATTCACCCAAACTCATGTTCATTGAGTCAGTGATGCCATCCAACCATCTTATCCTCTGTCATCCCCTTCTCCTCCCGCCCTCAATCTTTCCCAGAATCAGGGTCTTCTCAAATGAGTCAGCTCTTCGCATCAGGTGGCCAAAGTAATTGCACTCATCTCACACGCTAGTAAAGTAATGCTCAAAATTCTCCAAGCTAGGCTTCAGCAATACATGAACCATGAATTTCCAGATGTTCAAGTTGGTTTTAGAAAAGGCAGAGGAACCAGAGATCAAATTGCCAACATTCGCTGGATCATCAAAAAAGCAAGAGAGTTCCAGAAAAACATCTATTTCTGCTTTATTGACTATGGCAAAGCTTTTGACTGTGTGGATCACAATAAACTGTGGAAAATTCTGAAAGAGATGGGAATACCAGACCACCTTACCTGCCTCTTGAGAAACCTGTATACTGTTCAGGAAACAACAGTTAGAACTGGACATGGAACAACAGACTGGTTCCAAATAGGGAAAGGAGTACGTCAAGGCTGTACATTGTCACCCTGCTTATTTAACTTATATGCAGAGTATATCATGAGAAAAGCTAGGCTGGAAGAAGCACAAGCTTCTTCCCAAGAATCAAGATTGCCGGGAGAAATACCAGGAACTTCAGATATGCAAATGACACCACCCTTATGGCAGAAAGTGAAGAACTAAAGAGCCTCTTGATGAAAGTGAAAGAGGAGAGTGAAAAAGTTGCCTTAAAGCTCAACATTGAGAAAACTAAGATCATGGCATCCGGTCCCAACACTTCACGGCAAACAGGTGGGGAAACAGTGGCCGACTTTATTTTTGGGGGCTCCAAAATCACTGCAGATGGTGATTGCAACCATGAAAATAAAAGACACTCCTTGGAAGAAAAGTTATGCTCAATCTAGACAGCATATTAAAAAGCAGAGACATTCATTACTTTGTCAACAAAGGCCTATCTAGTCAAAGCTATGGCTTTTCCAGTGGTCATGTATGGATGTGAGAGTTGGACTATAAAGAAAGCTGAGCACTGAAAATTGATGTGTTTGAACTGTGGTGTTGGAGAAGACTCTTGAGAGTCCCTTGGACTGCAAGGAGATCCAACCAGTCCATCCTAAAGGAGATCAGTCCTTGGGTGTTCACTCGAAGGACTGATGTGAATGGGAAACACTAGAGATTTCTTCAAGAAAATCAGAGATACCAAGGGAACATTTCATGCAAAGATGGGCTTGATAAAGGACAGAAATGGTATGCACCTAACAGAAGCAGAAGATATTAAGAAGAGGTGGCAGGAATACACAGAAGAACTCTACAAAAAACATCTTCACATCCCAGATAATCACGATGGTGTGATCACTCACCTAGAGCCAGACATCCTAGAATGTGAAGTCAAGTGGGCCTTAAGGAAGCATCACTATGAACAAAGCTAGTGGAGATGATGGAACTCCAGTTGAGCTATTTCAAATCCTAAAAGATCATGCTATCAAAATGCTACACTCAACGTCAGCAAATTTGGAAGTCAGCAGTGGCCACAGGACTGGAAAAGGTCAGTTTTCATCCCAATCCCAAAGAAAGGCAATGCCAAAGAATGCTCAAACTCTTATTTGTGCTCACTTCTAAATTACTAGTGGTTGTTATTATGATTTCACTTTTACCTGTAAATTATCTGTAGTATCCAAATGTATGGAGGACCTCAGAGATACCTTTTTATTACTACTTCACCTTTAATTTTACTGCAAAATGGCCAAAGAATGGATCAGCATGACAGTGATTCTTTGGTAGTGATTCTTAATCATCCTACTTGGAATACATTGCAGTATTTTGTACCATTACCACTGTATATTTGAGACAAAAAATACAGGTAGTAGTACAGATTTCTCAGGATTGTCTCAATCTAGAGACATATGACTGGATTACAAATGGGACAGACATGCCAGTGAAAGCTCAACTGGCAACTAGGAAACGGGTGTTTATAGAGATTTGTCATTTATACATATTTGGAAAACAAAGCACTGAGAGGAGATGTCAGGGAAAATGTACAGTAAGAGGGGTTGCTGAAAGAACTCTAGAGGACACCAACTTTACAGCAGATGAAGAAAAGAGGCACTTACAGGATGAAACAACCTGAGTGATAGATAGATAGAACACCAGAACAGTGTTGGAAATTTTCTTTAAAGAGATTAATTTTTTAAAAAGTCACAATATGTCAATGACTAGGTTGTAAGTGCCTAGAGGACAGAGCATGTTTCCATCTACTAGTTAATCAATAAATATTTGATAGATTGACCCTCTCCTATGATATGAAACAGGTATAATTGACAGCTCCCCTCTTTTAATTTTATTGTGATTGACAGTACAATCTGAAGTTGTGCCATAGGTGTAACTGCATCACCTTTGAATTAATAAGTGAAATCTGATCTATTTTAAGAAGCTAAAAAACACTTTTCAATTGTTAAAAAGATTATGATTAAAGAGTTGCTCTTAAATTCTCAAAAAGCCTGAAATTCTACTTTCTGAAAAACAAAAACATAATTTACTTTAAAATAATTCTAAATATAAGGTTATAGACACTTACATGGTAATTCTGTTGCTCTTAGCTTTTTAAAAAATACTGTAAATACAAAATAAGATTCAATTACCAGGCACCCCCTAGTGGCAGAAAAATCAAGTTAAAAAAATTTTTCATAAGGCATGGTTTAATATATAGCTCTCACCAAACCTTGAGAATAAAACTATTTGTCAGTAAAGAATGTAAGAGCATGTTATTTTACGTCTATATTTTACTAGATGATGAATAGTGTACAGTAACTAAAAAGTTCATTCACACACTAAAATTTCATCAATACTCTTGAAAACTACAGTAACTAAAATGCATATAAATGAACTTCAAGGACTATATAATGACAAATTACAAGATTTTTTTAAAAATGTCATTATAGAAAACAGCTTCTGAAAAAGAAGTCATCTTTGGAATAAAGCTTTATATATTTCTGTCAAGAAACTGGAAGCTAGATGGAGAGTCAGATGAAGATATCAGTAGCAGAAGTTATTATTCACTGTTGACCTTAAACCAGCTGCAAAACTCTCTTTAAAACACCTCAAGTTCCTAATTTATAATACAGATATCAATATCAGCCTCTGTGTTCTTACAGAGGTGCTATAAAAATGAAGTGAGAGTTGAATGAAAAAGATTACTACTGGTATTTACGAGCATACATGTTTTAATAATTATGTTTTGCAATTTGTGTTTTTGCATATGAATGTACCTCTTCTGTTTAATGAATTTTTATAACCACCCTGACAACTAAAATCAATGCTTCCTATTTTATATAAGGAGAATCTAAGACCCTAGATAAACAGGGATTATAATCTAGGACTTTTCTCTCTAGATCTTACCTTTTTTGCATGGATAGATTATAATCACATTACTTTCCTGATTTGATCATAATAAACTTTGTTTAGGAATGACACCATAACATCAGTATTATCCAGTTCATTGAGAAAAGACTGATACTCTAAAGAAAGAACATAACGTTTGCCACTGCACTGAAATTGGAACAGTGGAATCCAGCAGCAGGACCTCGTCATAGTTCTGCACTGCAATTAACAGGCAGTTTATTACCCAGTTTCCCTCAGTTTTTCCACATCCACTGACTCGTGTCAGAGAAATAAAAGAATAAAATCAATTTAATATCAAACCAACCACCTAAATCAAATATACCTTTTAAAAGAAATTCCAAATCTGAGGAGAAGGATGGGGTGGTATGTACATAAACTTTGCTATTTTCCTCTATCAGTTTCGAAGTTTTTCTATTTATTTACCAATTCTCAAATATAACAATCAGAATGATATTTTCTCCTTTTTAGATTATATACTGAGTTACAAATTATAAATAAGGTTTGTATGAATCCACCAATTGTAAAAAAATTTTGCAAAAACAAATCAACTTGATTTATTATGTAGGTTAGTGCACAGCAATATTGTCTCCCATATTTGATAATATGATATGCTATATAACTCAATATTAAAATACTTTTGGGTTCCATTATACAGTTATGATATAAAAATTATTTTTGTTTGATAAAACACAAGTGAAAATCATAAGTTAAAAATAATTATTACCATTAGCTTTTAAAATTCTGTATGGATTTTGTTTTTAATTGTCTCTCATGAAATGAGAATTTAAGATATATTTTATAGATGAAAAAAGAAAAATAATCTCTAGCTTTATAGAAAGATATCTTGGATTAACATATCTAAAAGAAATACACTGTAACTTTTATGTGCATTAATAAACTTCTTCATCAGCAGGAGCCTCTATGCTCCTCTCACTAGCCAGATACACTGTGTTTTTTGTATCTTTTATTTGACTTTGAATTTTTATGTCTTTCTTATCATTCCAACATAGGAAAAAGCACCATTATAACTTGCTAAAAATCCATACAGCCAACTAAGGAATACTACTTTGAAAAGTGAAAGTGAAAGTCACTCAGTCCTGTCAGACTCTTTGTGACCCCATGGACTATACAGTCCATAGCATTCCCCAGGCCAGAATACTGGAGTGGGTTGCTTTTCCCTTCTCCAGAGGATCTTCCAAACCCAGGGGTTGATCCAGGTCTCCTTCATTGCAGGCAGATTCTTTACCAGCTGAGCCACAAGGGAAGCCCAAGAATACTGGAGTGGGTAGCCTATCCCTTCTCCAGCAGATCTTCCTGACCCAGGAATTGCACAGGGGTCTCCTGCATTGCAGGTGGATTCTTTACCAGCTAAGCTACCAGGGAAGACTAGTTTAGTATTATATAAAGTAGTCATTCTCCAATAAACACTGCATTTCAAGAAACACTGTAGGCCCCTGCCTGCCTAGGGACTGAGACACATGGCAATGAACATTTCCATTAGCCCAGGAAGACATTTTTTCAAAAATCCATTTAATCATACTACTGGAAAGCAACAGACTACAACCAATGATGTCTCTTATCTACATTTAATTATATGGATTACATACTGGATGACATTCTTAACTAACCTAAAAATAATGTTGTACCTGAGTGGATACAGAACCCATATCTATAATCTCATCTGGCATCTAAATCAACATTACTATAAGCACAAGGACTGTAAGTACTGTTTCTCATAGTATGCAAATGAAAATTCCCATTAATATATGATCTGAACATAAGATACAGAGCAACCCAAGAAATCTTTAAATTCTTAACCTAAAACAAACCATTAACAAACTATCAGATACAATTATACAATTATATCAGATTTAACTTTCTTCAGTTCAGTGATTTCTACTTTGGTAAAGTGAAATTTACTTTTCTTTTTGATACTATCTACCTGTGATGGTATGAGCTGTTAGAAATACACATTTGGTTTTCTTCCCCATACAGAGCTCCTAAAATCTTTGCAATTTTTTAATTAATAAGAGTGATACTAACAAGCTTCTATACTGGTTGCCAGGGGAACCAACCTCATGATTAGAGGGTTAGAACATTTAACCACCTCTCCCTCCTACCCTACTCTGTGAAGAAGAGAGGAGCTGGAAGTTAGGCTAATTACTAATAGCCAATGATTCAATCAATCATGCCTATGTGGTGAATCTCCATAAAAATCCTAGTTGAAGAGCTATGGAGAGCTTCCAGGTTGGTAAAAAAGAAAGCATCCACGTGCTGGCAGGTGGGCACACCTTAAACATTACAAGCACTCCTCTGCTCAAGACCCTTGCAGATCTCATTCTATATTCTCTTCATTTGGCTGTTCATTTAAAATATGTTTTACAATAAATTGGTAATAGTACATAGAGCATTTCTGAGTTCTGTGAGCCATTCTCTTGCAAATTATCAAACACAGAAGGGAGTGGTGGGAACCTCCTATTCACAGCCAGTTGGTCAGAAGCACAGGTGACAACCTATACCTGCAACTGGGTCTGATATGGGGCAGTGTTATGGAGCTGAGTCCTGAACTTGTGGGATCTAATGCTATCTCCAGGTAGGTAGTATCAGAATTTTGTTAAATTGAAGAATATCCAGCAGGTGTTGAAGACTTGGTGGGTAGTAGACACATTTGTTGGCCAGAACTGTTCCATGAGTAGTACAGTAAAGAAAACAGGACGTTTTTCCTTTCACTACACTAATAATAAAGATACTGGGGAAAAATTTGACAATATTTGAAGTTTAGAGACACCAAGTTGTATTAAATTAAAAAAAAAGAAAATGTGCAAAAAATTGTGAAAATCTAAGAATGTAAACACAGTTCCAGAAGGAAACTGTGCTCAGGAAAATTATGACTCTATCACTAGCTTAATGATTCACTTTAGATCCAGTTGCTTCATTAGGCAATAATAATACAATATATAATTAAATATTGAAATCATTTGATCATTCTATAAATATACTGAGTTTCACTGTAAATACCGAAAAAAGAATGACACTATCTATTCCAAAAAAAAAGAAAATCTTAAAAATTTTATATCAATGTATTTCAAGCTGTATTCTCCAGAGCACAAGAAATTTCCTCAAAGATATACTGCTTCAGCCATGGGAGAAACTAGAGTTCCAGTTGCTCATTCTCTTCCCTCCAACTCTCGTTCTTCCCTTCAAACAGAGAAGTACCATTTATGACTCTTCTATTATATAAATAAAGTTTTGCTAGCTTTTCTTTGTAAAAAGATTCCATCACTAAAATCAAACAAATTTGGGATTTGGGAGATTTGGGAGATTTGGGATTTGGGAGATTTGGGAGAAAAAAAAAAAAAGATTTGGGAGAAAATAAATAAATAAATAAATAAAATAAAATCAAACAAATGAACACTCCAAACCAAATAGTTTGAAACGTTACATAGTTAATAGTTGTTAGTAAGCTAAAACTTCAACAAGTTTTGATTTAATTTTGATATTTATATACAGCTTAAAGAAATTTAACAATCAAACTTTTCATTTCCTATTTCCAGGAAAAGTAAACACCTTACCCAGCATGACTAGATGATGAAGGTGGTGGCAAATCTGGTGTAAGGACATAAAGACTGTTGTTTTTTGGCAAGTGTAGTGATTTTAAGACGGTCTGAAAAAGAAAGAGTAAAAACAAAAAATAACTATTGATTGTGCATTATTAATCTTTTCCTATAATTCTTAGAAAATTATTGCCACTGCAGCTTGGCTTTTCATCTTTTGACAATTTCCTAAATAGGATAATACAGAACTATTGAATCCAAATAAATTTGTTTCTCCCATGCATAAGTTAGCATAAATCTGAGTATTAAAATAAAATACAAATTCTTTAGCTCACAAAGAGATACAAATATACACAGTTATATACAGTTGAAGATTATTAATTACTTCATTGAAGAAGCATAACCTTGCAACTAATATCTACTTTATTCAGGATCATTATAGCAAAAATTAGCAAGTTATGTTTTCAGAGATCATTAGATCTAGAAAAGATGATAGAGAATATCTTAAACCAAAGATTTTATAAATGAGGAGCTATAGCCTAAGAAATGAAAAGACCTGGATGAGGTCTCTACTGTTACCTAGGTTACTTAACTCTTCCTCCAGATAATCATCATGTGTGTGTGTGTGTGTGTGTGTGTGTTCTCAGTAGTGTCCAACTTTTGGGGACCCCATAGACAGTAGCCTGCCAGGCTCCATGGTCCGTGAGATTTCCCAGGCAAGAATCCTGGAGTGGGTTGCCATTTCCTCCTCCAGGAGATCTTCTCAACCCAATGATCAACCCATGTCTCTTGTGTCTCCTGCACTGGCAGGCAGATTTTTTACCACTGCACCACATGGATGATAAAAAAAAATTTTAACATGAAAGTCAATGCTGAAGGTTCTTCAGAGAGGAAGGACTGGAAACGGAAATGAGGAACAATGAGGACACATATTTTAACAGTTAGTCCAGTAGTATAATGGCTACTTAAGTTCAGTTCAGTTGCTCAGTCGTGTCCGTTTGTGATCCCATAAACCATAACATGCCAGGCCTCCTTCTCCATCACCAACTCCCGGAGTCCACCCAAAGCCAATCCATCAAGTTGGTGATGCCATCCAACCATCTCATCTTCTGTCGTTCCCTTCTCCTCCTGCCCTCAATCTTTCCCAGCATCAGGGTCTTCTCAAATGAGTCAAATCTTCGCATCAGGTGGCCAAAGTACTGGAGTTTCAGCTTGAACATCAGTCCTTTCAATGAACACCCAGGACTGATCTCCTTTAGGATGGACTGGTTGGATCTCCTTGTAGTCCAAAGGACTCTAAAGAGTCTGTTCCAACACCATAGTTCAAAAGGATCAATTCTTCGGCGCTCAGCTTTCTTTATAGTTCAACTCTCACATCTGTACATGACCACTTGAAAATCCATAGCCTTGACTAGACGGACCTTTGTTGACAAAGTAATGTCTCTGCTTTTTAATATGCTGTCTAGCTTGGTCATAACTTTCCTTCCAAGGAGTAAGCGTCTTTTAATTTCATGGCTGCAGTCACCATCTGCAGTGATTTTGGACCCCAGAAAAATAAAGTCTGACACTGTTTCCCCATCTATTTGCCATGAAGTGATGGGACCGGATGCCATGATCTTAGTTTTCTCAATGTTGAGCTTTAAGGCAACTTTTTCACTCTCCTCTTTCACTTTCATCAAGAAGCTTTAGTTCTTCTTCACTTTCTGCCATAAGGGTGGTATCATCTGCATATCTGAGGTTATTGATATTTCTCCCGGCAATCTTGATTCCAGCTTGTGCCTCCTCCAGCCCAGCATTTCTCATGTTGTACTCTGCTAAGTCACTTCAGTCGTGTCCGACTCTGTGTGACCCCATAGATGGCAGCCCACCAGGCTCCCCCGTCCCTGGGATTCTCCAGGCAAGAACACTGGAGTCGGTTGCCATTTCCTTCTCCAATGCATGAAAGTAAAACGTGAAAGTGAAGTCGCTCAGTTGTGCCTGACTCTTCGCAACCCCATGGACTGCAGCCTACCAGGCTCCTCTGTCCATGGGATTTTGCAGGCAAGAGTACTGGAGTGGGGTGCCATCGCCTTCTCTGCATGATGTACTCTGCACATAATGGTGACAATATACACCTTTGACGTACTCCTTTTCTTATTTGCAACCAGTCTGTTGTTCCACGTTCAGTTCTAAGTGTTGCTTCCTGGCGTGCACACAGGTTTCTCAAGAGGCAGGTCAAGTGGTCTGGTATTCCCATCTTTTTTGGAGAAAAGCAATTAAAACTGAGAATCCTCCAAAGAAACAATATCTTCAGGAAGGCAGATTTCAGTCAAAAGTAGATGGTGAAGAGAATGTGTAACAAGAGGTTGGCAATAGAAGGAATTTTGCTAATGATGAAATTAGTTCCATAGGGCTCAGGAAAAAATTTTCAAGCAGTGGAGAGCAAAATGAACAGAGACAGATATGAGCTGTACAGAGGCTATGGAGATTTAAGTGAGGAATAATTTGGGAATCTGAGACTCCTTGTGGTGACTGGCATAAACAGTATAAAAGGCATAATGAAACTGGTTCTGGTTGAATCAAAGCAAATAATAATGTCAAGGCTGAAAGTATTGGAAAGAAAGGTGGAGTAGATATCTAGGAATCACTTTTAACCCTGAATATGAAAGTAGGGACACCTGGGGAGAGTTGATCTTATCCTAGCATATAACCTAACAAATTTATTCTTGACCCTTCGTGAGAGTACCCATCTTACTAAAGGCAGAGTCTTCCTTCACAAGCTTTGGGACTTATTCTTGACTTATATTTGTCATACCTTAATACTTACTCATTATCTGCAATATATTCTGACATCCTTTATCCCTATTTCCTTTTCTTTTAATGCTGGGTATAACCCACTCAATTAACTTCACAACTCACTAATGATTTGTGACCATGGATTGAAAAAAACACTGTAATAGGCAATTAATTATAACTTCACAATCATCCAGGAAGACTTGAAGTTCTGAATCTTTTTGTCAAATATATGCAAGTTACTCTGAAATCGATCTGTTATCTTGCAAGAGTTAATATGCAAACAAACAAACAAAAATATGGCCTACAAACACAGGAAAGTTACTTTTACCATTTTTTATCTTTCATTATTTTACTTTGATGATTACTGATAACAGCTTGGTCTTACCACTTGATCATTATTGTCACTTTACCATTCCTGATCCAAAGATTTTCCAATAAACCTTCTCAAACCACATATGATATGATTAAACATATACTTTAAGTAGGTCAGTCATTCCACAAACATTTATTTGATGCTTATTATATCCGGCACTGGATATATAATGATGAAAGAAACACCATTTTGTATGGTGTTGTGATAGAAAATGCTGAGATGAGAATCATTTTACAAAACACAAATAACTATTAAGAAAGTAACGTTTAAGCTGAGACTTGAAGGATGAAAAAGTCACCCATGTGAAGAACTGAGGGTAAAGCATTCCAGGCAGCTAAAGAGCATCTGTCAGATAAAGATGTAAAGAGCTTTAGCATTTTAGAAGAATTAAAAGGTTCTATGATCGCAGCTTGGAAAGTGAAGGTATGTAAGGCTGAAGATGAGGTTGTAGAGGTGAATATAGGGTAAATAATACAATACCTTTTAAACCATGGTGAGTAGCTTGAATTTTATTCAAAGTGCAATAAAAAGTTATATTTTACCAGGAAAGTGATATAATTTGATTTATGTTTTTAAAAGAACATTGTGGCTCCTCTATGGAGAATGCATAGGAAGAATCCCCTCCCAAGAAAAGCTGAAAAAATAATAATGAAGCTATTACACTGGTCCAGGCAAGATATGCTAACAACATGGATTAGGCCGTGCAATAACAATACTGTAAAGTGGCTATGGTTGAGATATATTTTGAAAACAGAGTCTATAGGACTTACTAAGGATTAGGTACTTTTGAAATTTTTTTAAAAATTATTTTATTGAGGAACTCCCTGGCAATCCAGTGGCCAGGACTCAGTGCTTTCACTGCCATGACCCAGGATCAGTCCCTGGTTGGAGAAGTAAGATCCCGCAAGCTGCAGAGCATGGCCAATTAATTTATCTATTAAAATTTATTTTACTCAAGTACAGTTGATATACAATGTGCTGAGTCAGTTTCCGAGGATTAGGTGTTTTTCAAATGGGAAAAGATTAATGCCCACATTTTTTGATTTAGCAGTGGTGATATGGTTCTGCCATTTACTGGGGAAGACTGGTAGAGAAATGGCATGGGAAGGAAAATCAAAAGTTCCATTTTAAATATGTTAAGCTAAAAATGCCAATAAGGTATGCAAGAATAAAAGTGAACTACCAATTTGGTTATACGAATTCAAAGACGTATAACTTAGCAATACATATTTGGGAGTAATTAGAAAATTAATGGCATAGAAATAGAAAATATCACTTAGGGAGAAGAGCACATAAACTGTCAGCCCTCTGTATCCATAGGTTCCACACCCAAGGATGGAAAATACTCGTAAAAATAAAAATTCCAGAAGCTCCAAAAAGCAAAACTCGAATTTGCCACACATCAGCAACTATTTACATAGCATTTACTTTGTATTAGGTATTTTAAGTTATCTAGAGATGATTTAAAGCATAATGAGGATGTATAGGTTATATGCAAATACTATGCCATTTTATATAAGGGGCTGACTTTATTTTTCTGGACTCCAAAATCACTGCAGAGGGTGACGGCAGCCATGAAATTAAAAGACGCTTACTCCTTGGGAGGAAAGTTATGACCAACCTAGACAGCATATTGAAAAGCAGAGACATTACTTTGTCAACAAAGGTCTGTCTAGTCAAGGCTATGGTTTTTCCAGTGGTCATGTATGGATGTGAGAGTTGGACTATAAAGAAAGCTGAGCACTGAAAAATTGATGCTTTTGAACTGTGGTGTTGGAGAAGACTCTTGAGAGTCCCTTGGACTACAAGGAGATCCAACCAGTCCATCCTAAAGGAGATCAGTCCTGGGTGTTCATTGGAAGGACTGATGTTGAAGCTGAAACTCCAATAATTTGGCCACCTGATGCGAAGAGCTAACTCATTTGAGAAGACCCTGATGCTGGGAAAGACTGATGGCAGGAGGAGAAGGGGGCGACAGAGGATGAGATGGTTGGATGGCATCACCAATTCATGGATGTGGGTTTGGGTGGACTCTGAGAGTTGGTGATGGAGAGGGAGGCCTGGCATGTTGCGGTTCATTGGGTCACAAAGAGTCAGACACAACTGAGTGACTGAACTGAAATGAACTGAACTTGAGCATCCATAGATTTTGGTATGAGGGGGGAGATGCTGGAACCAATCTCTTATGGCTACTGAGAAACAAATTACCAGAACACATTGGGGTTTAAGAACATTTTGAAAATGTTTGCCTTTCTTTTTACAAAATGCCGGGTAGGTAATTCATATCCATGGGTTTCCCAATAAATGAATGGATAAATGATATAGCTATGTAAACTAATGCATTTTGCTGTTTTATTTCTACCAAGGTTGTTGATTTACTTAGTCAATACTTCTTTTTATTATTAAATCTACATTTCAATTAGAACAGCCAAAAAGGACCAGGTGTCAGTCAACTATAGCCTGTGCAAAAATTCAGCCTACTACTTAACTTTTGTATGTTCTGTCAGTTAAGCATGATTTTTGCATTTTTAAATGTTTGAAAAAAATTCAAATGAAGAGTAGTGTCTGATATATGAAATTATATAAAATGAAAATTTCTATGTCCACAAATACTGATTTAACCCAACAGTCATGCTCACTGGTTCATATATGGTCTAAAGTTATTTTCATCTATGATAGCAGAACTGAGTGGTTGCAACAGAGATTCCATGGTCCACAAAGCCTAAAATATTAACTACCTGGCTCAGTACAGAAAAAGTAAGGTAACTCCTGATGTTGTTGTTGTTCAGTCGCTCAGTCGTGTCCAACTCTTTGGGACCCCGTGGAGTGCAGCATACCAGGCTTCGCTGTCCTTCATCATCTCCGGAGTTTGCTCAAACTCATGTCCACTGAGTCGATGATGCCATCCAATCATGTCATCCTCTGTTGCCCCCCTTTCCGCCTGCCTTCAATCATTCCCAGCATCAGGGTCTTTTCCAATTAGTTGGCTCTTCACGCTAGGTGGCCAAAGTACTGGAGTTTCAGCTTCAGCATCAGTCCTTCCAATGAATACTGATTTCCTTTAGGATGGACTGGTTTGATCTCTGTGCAGTCAAAGGGACTCTCAAGAGCCTTCTCCAACACCACAGTTCAAAAGCATCAATTCTTCAATGCTTAGCTTTCTTTATGGTCCAACTCTCACATCCGTGCATGACTACCAGAAAACACACAGCTTTGACTAGACGGACCTTTGTCGGCAAAGTGATGTCTCTGCTTTTTAATATGCTGTCTAGGTTGGTCATAGCTTTTTTCCCAAAGAGCAAGGACCTTTTAATTTTATGGCTGCAGTCACCATCTGTAGTGATTCTGGAGCCCAAGAAAATAAAGTCTTTCCATTGTTGTTTCACTCTTTTCATTGTTTCCCCATCTATTTGCCATGAAGTGATGGGACTGGATGTTATGACCTTAGTTTTGTGAATGTTGAGTTTTAAATCACCTTTCTTACTCTCCTTTCTCACCTTTATTAAGAGGCTTTTCAATTCCTCTTAGCTTTCTGCCATTAGGGTGGTGTCATCTACATATCTGAAGTTATTGATATTATTAATAACCTCTAATACAGCACATCACTAATTTTTACTTAAATTTATAAGTATCTTGCCAACCTAAAATTCCTATAAATAACTTAATGAAGTACTCAGAGTATCTCCATGTATCAAATGAACTCACATACAAATTTTTATAAGCACAATGTCTATCAGAAACTGTTGACAGAGAGTTGAACTGAAAGTTGAAGATTTTAAGTTCATGCCTGGTATTTAAATATCAACTCAGTTACTAGTGTGAAAAGATTTAGTTATTTCTATTTCAAACATCTAAAACTTTACTTAACTCATTTCTTTCCATCCCTTACCACTCACTCTGTCAGAAAAAGAATGTGCATAAAATATTTTATGCCTGAGGCTGCAAATGGGTGCTTGAGAATAGCAACTACTAGCTTAAAATTGCAACATTTTGTGTAAACTCTTAAAATATAACTCTTCCATGCACCTGACCCTATCCACCTAACAAAGAAGCATTCTAACCATTTAAATTTTCTAAGTTAAAAATATTTCCTATTACCTTTTTGTTCCATATAAATACTTGATATAAACATATATGGGCTTCCCTGGTGGCTCAGATGATAAAGAATCCACCTGCACTGCAGGAGCCCTGGGTTCCTGCATTGCACAAATCTGCAATGCAGGGTTCAATCCCTGGGTTAGGAAGATCCCCTGGAGAAGGGAATAGCTACCCACTCCAGTATTCTTGCCTGGAGAATTCCAAGGACAGAAGAGCCTGGTGGGCTACTACAGTCCATGGGGTTGCAAAGAGTTGGAAACAACTGAGTGTCTAACACTCACTTTCACAAATGTATATATACTGGGTATGACTTCTTTCAGGCAAACAAGTAACTGTTTAGGTAATTATTATTCCAAGGCAATTACTGACATCATATGAGGTTTGAGAAAAGGATAAAATGCTCTCAAAAAAAGATGTCAAGTTGACTTCTATAAAATACTTATAAATAGGAAAAATATGCCAAAGAGTGATTTCACTTATATACCTAATGAGTGTTGCTGATTAACAATGAAATGTTTTAACTTGAAAAACACTGTTTGCTGTATTCTTAAACAAACTTACTATTACCAAATCTCCATTTGTCATATGTAACAACATTAACAAAAAACAATTTTATACTTTAGTCAATAGCATAGCTTAATTTTCTTTTATTTCTAGGTAATTATGAAACTCACACTGTCTTCCACGTCTCCAGTCTTCCAGCCTTTTAAAAGCATTTTAGACATAGGTATCTGAAGTTCACTTTCTAAAATCTGTTTAATTTCTCCTGTACAAATAAAAAGAGACCAAATATTAATAACAAAATAATACAATCAATATTTATTCATATCCAAAGCTAGTACTAATATTAGGGATATGGTTCTCAAGTCAATGACATTTGTTTCATGAATGAATATGAAAAATTTCAGTAGTCCAAACTTCAAATCTTGATCATACAACATGATGTCCCTTTGAAGAAGTGAAGTTTCAACATTATAATAAAAAACTTAATAATTAATTAAGCAGTTTTTTTTTTTTTTTAAAGAAACAGATATCAGTGACGGGGTTTTGAATAGAAACAATCTATTTCAAACCAACCAATAGACCAATATGTGATCAGCATATGGTGGGAGTAGTCAGTAAAGAATAAAACTTGAGGCATTATAGTATAAGGAAAGCAAACTGTGCAATGCAGTTTGGGGTTGAAGTCTTAGCTTAAAGAAATAAAATAACTTGTCTATTTTTAGTTTTTGTATCTGTAAAATGGGATATAATAATGTCTATCTTATCTACCTCTAAGGTTCAAGGATAGAGGAGACAATATCCATGAAAGTAGCTGGAAAAATAAAAAAAAACAATGCATATAATCTAGAAGACAATTTAAACTGTCTTAAAAAGAAAAGGAACAGAATTTAAGAAAAGAAAAAAAAAGTTATGTTGGATCAAATAAAGAAGGCTTTGTGAGACAGGTGAGACTTAAACTCAAGTTTCAATTGTAGCTGGATTAAAACCAAGCATGAAGTATGCTAGGGTTTCGTGAAGGAGAACTAAATCAAAGGAAAGGATATACTATTCAGTGCAGAAAAAGACCAAAATGTAAAAGCAAAAGTGAAAATGATGCTAATCAGAAACAGTAAAGAAACACAATTTTTCCAGCATGCTACAAAGTACTTTTCAAGAATCAAGTCTACTTATTAATTAACCAGCTCATTTCTGGTTCTACAGTACAATAAACAGATCATTAAATCAGAATGTACAAATATTTCATGTATATGCTTTTATTAGATTGGTTAGTCTATAATTTTAGATTAACATGTAATGCAATTCCATTTATAATAAGTGACTGAACACTGCAGAAAATGATCATACTATACATTAAAAGAAAAGTAATTCCATGCTGATAAAGGAAAAGAAGGAAGGTGGAGCTTACCCTACATAAGTTCTAAGGAATCACAGTGGTCTAGGTAAGCAACGCTACAATCAAACCCTTCATGGCCTTCAGTTCAGTCAGTTCAGTCATGTCCAACTCTTGGCAACCCCATGAACCACAGCACATTAGGCCTCCCTGTCCATCACCAACTCCCGGAGTTCATCCAAACTCATGTCCATTGAGTCGGTGATGCCATCCAACCATCTCATCCTCTGTCGTCCCCTTCTCCGCCTGCCCTCAATCCCTCCCAGCATCAGGGTCTTCTCAAATGAGTTAGCTCTTCACATCAGGTGGCCAAAGTACTGGAGTTTCAGCTTCAACATCAGTCCTTCCAATGAACACCCAGGACTGATATCCTTTAGGATGGACTGGTTGGATCTCCTCGCAGTCCAAGGGACTCTCAAGAGTCTTCTCCAACACCACAGGTCAAAAGCATCTATTCTTCGGCACTCAGCTTTCTTTACAGTCCAACTCTTACATCCATACTTTACTACTGGAAAAGTGTCCTTAGTGACTTTTATTTTTTTTGCTTTCCTAAGAAAATTCCTATCTGGGCACTTTGGATAGTGATTAAACATCATAAAAGAATTCTGATTCAACATTATACTTTAGAAGCACAAAATACATCGACTTTGACCTTCAAAAATATCACTGTTGAGAAAGGATTGTTCTCTTCATGGAAATAAGAGAAAGGTGAGCCACATTTCTTATGTGATTGTGATTGTGTTAGGTCCCTTGGTTGTGTTCAACTCTTTGCAATCCTATAGACTGTAGCCCACCAGGCTCCTCTGTCCATGGAATTCTCTAGGCAAGGATACTGGAGTAGGTTGCCATTCTCTTCTCCAGGGGAGCTTCCTGACCCATGGATTGAACCCAAGTCTCCTACATTACAGGCAGATGGCACTGCCACTATAGTACCCCTATATGTGAAAACTGATGATACGTAGATTTCATCAAGGAACACTCCACTAACTGCCAAGCATATATGAGATACAGGTTTAATATCCAAAATATATAAAGAACTCACATAACTCAATAACCAAAAGCTCCTAAATAATCAAACTAAAACTGAGCTGATTTAGACATCTTTCCAAAGAAGACAAAAAATGGCCAACAGGTACATGAAAAGATGCTCAATATCATTAAATACTAGGGAAATACAAACAAAAAGCCACAATGTGGTATCATCTCACATCTGTTAGAATGGCTACCATCAAAAAGACAAGAGATAAGTGATGGTGAGGATATGAAGAAAAGAGTACCATTGTGGGGTTGCTTCCTTTTATTCTTACTTTGCTGGGATTTAATTACTTAAAAAATTTTTTTAATAAATGAAATTTTAAATGTTTTTTAGTCACTAAGTCATGTCTTTTCAACCCCGAGGACTGTAGCCTGCCAGGCTCCTCTGTCCGTGGGATTTCCCAGTCAAGATTACTAGAATGGGTGGCCATTTCCTTCTCCAGGAGATCTTCCTGACTCAGGGATTGAACCTGCATCTCCTTTATTGGCGGTGGATGCTTTACCACTGAGCCATCAGCAAAGCCAAATATTGTTGTTAAATATTGTTGTCAATGCTTTTGACAAGCCAAATATTGTTGTCAAATGTTTTTCCCTCCATCTATTAAAATGATCAATAGATTTTCTCTCATTCATTGTACTAATATGGTGAATTAATAATGGATTATATAAAAACTGTTAAACAAGCCTTGTATTCCTGAGTAAAGCCCACTTGACAATGAGGTATCGTTATACATATCTTTATTTTTGTTACATTTAATGAGTTCAATTTATAAATATTTATAAAGGATTTCTGCCTCTAGACTGTAAGAAATATCAGTCTATAATAGTTTCCTTTTCCTATAATGTCTTTGATTTTAGTATCAGGGTTAATGCTGATTACATAAAATAAATTAAGTAATATTTCATCTTTCTCTATTTATGAATGATTTCTAACACTTCTTCCTTAAATATTAGACAGACTTTACCAGTGAACCCATCTGGGCTTGGGGTTCACTTTTTTTTTGGAGGAGGAGGAAGGGGGAAAGGGAGTGAGGAAGGGAGCAGGGAAGGCTTTGATTGTTATAGCTTTATATATTAGATGTACAGCAATTAAGATTTTAAATTTTTTCTCTGTCAACTGTGGTAACTTACACCTTTAAAATAATTTTTCTAGCTTTTAAAGTGTTTTATGTAGCTTTTAAATTTTCTAGCATGAATCCATTCTTAATGTTGCCTTATAATCCATTTAATGTTTGTAGGTACCTTTCATTCTCAGTATGTTTAACTTGTGTTTTCTCTCTTGTTCTTATTCACATTAGCAAGAGAATTACCACCTTTATTGAGCTTCTAAAAAAAAAAAAAAAAAAACTTTAAGTTGTGTTCATTTAGTTCATTTTCTCTATAATGTTTATCCATTTTCTGCTTTATTGATTTCTATGCCTGTGTCTATGTATGTATAAGTTTTTCCTTTCATACTTACTTAGGGTTTGATTTGCTCTTTTCAAAAACATTTAAGTTTTATTATGATTGGTAAAAAACAAAATACACATATTCACAATCTATAATTTGATAAGTTTTAACAAATATATAAAGTTGATGAAACCATCATCATAATCAAGATTATGAATTTATTCAGCAACCCCAAAAAGTTTTCTTATACACCTTGTTAACTCTTCCACACTACCCCTTTCCATATCCCCAGGGAACCAGTGATTTGATTTTGGTGATTGTGAATTGGTTCAAATTATCTAGAATTTTAGATAAAAGGAATTTCAGAATATACTTTAAAAATATGGCTTTCATTCAAAATACATTGTCTGAGATTCTTCCACATTGTTACATGTAATGACAATGTTTCTTTTATTACTAAATAGTATTCCATTGTATGAATATAAAACAATTTGTTTATCCATTCACTGGTTTATGGACATTTGTTGTTTCCCATAGTTTCAGGCTACAAATAAATATTTGAGGTTACAAATAACATACATGTCTTTGATGGGACATATGATTTCATTTCTCTTGGGTAAATACCTAAGAGAAGAATGGTCAGTGTATTTTTAACTCTGTAGGAAAAGAGTCAAACACTTTTCCAAACTGTGATGTCTTCAAATTCACTGTGACAAATTTTTACTGTGATGTCTTCAAGTTCACTAATCTTTTCTTCTTCAATGTCTAATCTTCTGTTAATCCCACTTTGTATGTTTTTCATCTCAGACATCATGGTCTTAACCTCTAGACATTCGATTTGGGCTATTTTTACATTTTCAGTCATTTATGATTTGAAATCTTTTCTTTTTCTGAACTTAAGTAACAGTTATAATAATTGTTTTAATGTCCTTATTTGCTAATTACAACATCTATGTCAATTTCAGGGGTTTTTTTGGTTAACTGATTTTTACTTTATGGGCCAGGCTTTCCTCTTTCTTGAATGCCTGGTAATCTTTATTGGATGCCAGACACTGTGAATTTTACCTCGATGGGTGCTAAATATTTTCTTATTCCTATAAATATACTTGAGCTTTATTTTGGGAGGCAGTTATTTGAAAATAATTCTGTCCTTTTGAGTCTTTGCTTTTAAGATGTTGTACCACGTGAGCGGTATTTAGGACTAATCTTGACACTACTAAGACAAAAGCCTTCTTAGTACAGTTAACTCTTATTAAACAACACAGGTTTGAACTATGAGGGTTCACTTATACATGGATTATTTTTCAACAGTAAACACTACAGTATTATACAATTTGCAGTTGGTTGAATTGCAGTGGATGAGGTACTGCAGATAGAGAGGAAAAGGGTATATAGAGGGCTGACTATAAGTTATACGTGGATTTTAAGCAGTGCAAAGGGTTGGTGCCCTTAACCCCTGAGTTGTTCAAGAATCAACTGTACTCCATCCAAAGCCTCATGAATTATGAGGTTTTCTAGTCCAGTTGGTAAATGTGTATTTGGTTCTCAAAAGCAGAAGGGTGGGGTGGAGTGGGGACACTTTTCTTGTTTCTCATTGCTTCCAGAACTTTCTTCTTATATAAATAAACATGTGAACTGTAAATTTCCCTTCCATACCACTTTGTCAGAGAAGGCAATGGCACCCCACTCCAGTACTCTTGCCTGGAATATCCCATGGATGGAGGAGCCTGGTAGGTGGCAGTCCATGGGGGTCGCACAGAGTCGGACATGACCGAGCGACTTCACTTTCACTTTTCACTTTCATGCATTGGAGAAGGAAATGGCAACCCACTCCAGTGTTCTTGCCTGGAGAATCCCAGGGATGGGGGAGCCTGGTGGGCTGCCGTCTATGGGGTCACACAGAGTCAGACACGACTGAAGTGACTTAGCAGCATACCACTTTGTCAGCATAAAAGAAATGTTGATATGTGATGTTTCCATCATAACTAAAAATATTTTCTAATTTCCTTTGTGATTTCTTTGTTGATCCTTAGTTTACTTAGAGATATGTTAATTACCTCCAGAATTCTTGTCTGGAGAATCCCATGGACAGAGAAGCCTGGCAGGCAAGAGCCCAGAGGGTCCCAGACAGTTGGACATGACTGAAGCGACTTACAATGCACACTTGTATGTTAATTACCAAATATATCAGAATTTTCAAGTTTCCTTTGATTTCTATTTTAATTCCACTGAGTCAGAGAACATACCTAACATGACTTTTTAAGTCACTTTGGGTCACTTTCTGTGACTTGTTTCATGTCAGAGCATTTTTTTTAACCTTAACGAATGTAGCAAATGCAGGTGAAAAGAATATAAATTTTCCTATGGTTATGAGAGGGCTTCCCAAGTGGCTCAGTGGTAAAAGAATCCTCCTGCAGTGTAGGAGACCTGGTTTGATCCCTGGGTCGGGAAGATTCCCTGGAGAAGGAAATGGCAACTCACTCCAGTATGCTTGCCTGAAAAACTCCAGGCACAGAGAAAGCCTAGTGGGCTATAGTCCATGTGGTGGCAAAGAGTTGGACATGAGTAAGTGACTGAGCATGCATGCACGCACGGTTTTAAGAAGCATTTTATCTATTTCACGTAAGTAAAATTGGTTGATACACTATTCGTATTTTCTATCTGTTGTTTTGAACATTACTATGAGAAAGGAGTGTTTTTATGCCCAATTACAACTATAGTTTTTTTCCTTTTCTCATTGCAGTTCTAGTGATTAGTTTTTGGTACACAGACTTTCAAAGTTGTTATTATATATACACACATTTAGGATACTTATGTCTTTAGGATTAACTGACATTTTCATAATTATGAACTGTCCCCATTTAGCCTTCATAACAGATAGTACTTGCACAGAATTTTAGTTCATTTAGTATTAACATAATATGTGATTAATAGAACACATATATTGGTTACTATTTTCTTATTTATGTTTCAATCTTTCTATCTAAAGTGGATTTCTTATACATATATAATTGGTTTTTCTTTGTTATACAGTCTCACAATCTCTACCTTCTCATAAGGATGTGAAGATAATTTAATTATCTATATGCTTATTTGTTCTCTATTTGTCTTGATTTTTACTTCTTTTATCATCTTCCTCTACCTCCATTTGCAAATATTGAATATATTAGGTATTTTCATTTCATTTCAACCCTTAACTTAATTACTTTTATGTGTGTTTCATTGTTTTAGGGATGGTCTAGGGTTTATAATATGCATATTTAATTTCACACAGTCCATCTTCAAATAACACAGGACTTGTCTGACAAAAACATACTTCCATTCCCCTTTCTTGTTGTGTTCTTTCCATAACTTTACATCTATAAAGTCAATTATCTTTTAAAGAAATTTAAACGAAAGAAAAAATATACTCATATTTTTACCATTTCTCTTCGTTTCTTTGTATTAATCTAATTTCCTATCAGGCGTCATTTTCTTCAGCTTGAGGAACTTACTTCCATAGTTTAATAGCTCTTGTAGCTTTTGTATGAAAATAAAGTCTTAATTTAGTTTTCATTTCTGAAAGATACTTTTGTTGAATATAGCATTCCAGATTGACACTTTATTTCTTTGGCACTTAGAAACATCATTACATTGTCTCCTGGCTTGCACTGCTTCTATTACAAAGAGTGTAGTCATTATTTTGAAGACTTCCCAGTGGCTCAGTGGTAAAGAATCTGCCTGCCAATGGAGGAGATGCAAAGACGGGAATTCGATACCTGGGTCAGGAAGATCCCCTGGAGTAGGAAATGGCAACCCAATCCAGTATTCTTGCCTGGAAAATTCCATGGACAGAGGAGCCTAGCAGGCTCAATGAATGTCTGTATTTAATAGTTTGCCTCTAGGGAGTGTAGAAGTTTATTTTGACGGGTCCTTAAATTTCATGCATATTTGAGACTTCTTTACAACACTATTTGGGTGGATCTGAAGCAGTGATTCTCCAAAGTATAATTGATAATTTGGGGAATTCCTTGAGAATGTATAAAATTAATGATCATTATGTTGACAAGCATTATCTCAATTCTATCACTAAGTGACTATTAGTTACTAACCCAATTTATTGGCCCTCTCTGAGACTCGAATTCCACATTAATTAAAAAAAAAAAGATAAGAATGTATTTCATATTAATGTCACCTGTTACCATTTTTTAATGGGAAAAAAAAAAAAACAACACAACACAGCACCAAAAAGTAAAAACTGCCCCTAAAGAAAATTGAGACTTAGTCTCCCAGTAAATGCAAGAAAATCATACCTGTCACCTAGAAAATGAGAAATAATATATCATGTGACTTTCTCTCAAGCATAAATCTCAAGAGTGAATTTTTGCCTTCTTTGTTCAAATCACACTTTTTTTGGTAATATCAGAAATCTTCCAGTGCCTCTATTCTTTTCCTTATTTTAAACGCTATAAGCCATCAACACCTACAAATATTTGTTTCAACTATGAAACTGCTCTTTTGAAAAAAATCGGACTAAGATTCTGTAGCAGAAGCAGCATATTACATATTAGATACTAAAGGCTAGACAGGACCCAGCTCAGAGGCTTTTAAAATCATCCTGGGATACGACTTACCCATGAACAACCAGTAAGTTAATGGCAAAACCTATAAGGCAATGTTCCATTGCTTTTCCCTCCATACATTTTCACCTCAGATACTCAAAGGTGCAGTCGTTGTATATCTTGCTGCTCAAACATACGAATTTAAACAAAAAGATCATTACTGTAACACCTATAGTTATCAACAGAATCATAAATATGTGACAACTTACAGAGTCTGAGACAAGAGGGTTCCAGAAAATGCTACTCACTTTTAGGTTATATACAGTATATCACAGCATCATCTTTCAGGAATGATGGAATTCCAGTTGAGCTCTTTCAAATCCTGAAAGATGATGCTGTGAGAGTGCTGCACTCAATATGCCAGTAAATTTGGAAAACTCAGCAGTGGCCACAGGACTGGAAAAGGTCAGTTTTCATTCCAATCCCAAAGAAAGGCAATGCAAAAGAATGCTCAAACTACCACACAATTGCACTCATCTCACACGTTAGTAAAGTAATGCTCAAAATTCTCAAGACAGGCTTCAGCAATACGTGAACCGTGAACTTCCAGATGTTCAAGCTGGTTTTAAAAAGGAGAGGAACCAGAGATCAAATTGCCAACATCTGCTGGATCATCGAAAAAGCAAGAGACTTCCAGAAAAACATCTATTTCTGCTTTATTGACTATTCCAAAGCCTTTGACTGTGTGGATCACAATAAACTGTGGAAAATTCTTCAGTTCAGTTCAATTTAGTTGCTCAATCATGTCCGACTCTTTGCAACCCCATGATTTGCAGCACGCCAGGCCTCCCTGTCCATCACCAACTTCCGGAGTTCACTCAGACTCACGTCCGTCGAGTCAGTGATGCCATCCAGCCATCTCATCCTCTGTCGTCCCCTTCTCCTTCTGTCCCCAAACCCTCCCAGCATCAGTCTTTTCCAATGAGTCAATTCTTTGCATGAGGTGGCCAAAATACTGGAGTTTCAGCTTTAGCATCATTCCTTCCAAAGAAATTTCAGGGCTGATCTCCTTCAGAATGGACTGTTTGGATCTCTTTTCAGTCCAAGGGACTCTGAAGAGTCTTCTCCAACACCACAGTTCAAAAGCATCCATTCTTCAGCGCTCAGCCTTCTTCACAGTCCAACTCTCACATCCATATGTGACCACTGGAAAAACCATAGCCTGACTAGACGAACCTTTTTTGGCAAAGTAATGTCTCTGCTTTTGAATATGCTATCTGGGTTGGTCATAACTTTCCTTCCAAGGAGTAAGCGTCTTTTAATTTCATGGCTGCAGTCACCATCTGCAGTGATTTTGGAGCCCCAAAAAATAAAGTCTGATACTGTTTCCACTGTTTCCCCATCTATTTCCCATGAAGTGATGGAACTGGATGCCATGATCTTCGTTTTCTGAATGTTGAGCTTTAAGCCAACTTTTTCACTCTCCACTTTCACTTTCCTTCTTCAAGAGATGGGAATACCAGAGCACCTGGCCTGCCTCTTGAGAAACCTACATGCAGGTCAGGAAGCAACAGTTAGAACTGGACATGGAACAACAGACTGGTTCCAAATAGGAAAAGGAGTACGTCAAAGCTGTATATTGTCACCCTGCTTATTTAACTTCTATGCAGAGTACATCATGAGAAACGTTGGGCTGGAAGAAGCACAAGCTGGAATCAAGATTGCTCGGAGAAATATCAATAACCTCAGATATGCAGATGACATCACCCTTATAGGCAGAAAGTGAAGAGGAACTCAAAAGCCTCTTGATGAAAGTGAAAGTGGAGACTGAAAAGTTGGCTTAAAGCTCAATATTCAGAAAACGAAGATCATGGCATCTGGTCCCATCACTTCATGGGAAATAGATGGGGAAACAGTGGAAACAGTATCAGACTTTATTTTTGGGGGCTCCAAAATCACTGCAGATGGTAATTGCAGCCATGAAATTAAAAGACGCTTACTCCTTGGAAGAAATGTTATGACCAACCTAGATAGCATATTCAAAAGCAGAGACATTACTTTGCCAACAAAGGTCTGTCTAGTCAAGGCTGTGGTTTTTCCAGTGGTCATGTATGGATGTCAGAGTTGGACTGTGAAGAAAGCTGAGCACCAAAGAATGGATGCTTTTGAATTGTGGTGTTGAAGAAGACTCTTGAGAGTCCCTTGGACTGCAGGGAGATCCAACCAGTCCATTCTGAAGCAGATCAGCCCTGGGATTTCTTTGGAAGGAATGATGCTAAAGCTGAAACTCCAGTACTTTACCACCTCATGCAAAGAGCGGAGAAGGCAATGGCACCCCACTCCAGTACTCTTGCCTGGAAAATCCCATGGACGGAGGAGCCTGGTAGGCTGCAGTCCATGGGGTTGCTAAGAGTTAGACACGACTTAGTGACTTCACTTTCACTTTTCACTTTCATGCATTGGAGAAGGAAATGGCAACCCACTCCAGTGTTCTTGCCTGGAGAATCCCAGGGACAGGCGAGCCTGGTAGGCTGCCATCTTTGGGGTCGCAAAGTCGGACACGACTGAAGCGACTTAGCAGCAGCACTTAGCAGCATGCAAAAAGTTGACTCATTGGAAAAGACTCTGAAGCTGGGAGGGATTGGGGGCAGGAGGAGAAGGGGATGACAGAGGATGAGATGGCAGGATGGCATCACTGACTCGATGGATGTGAGTCTGAGTGAACTCCGGGAGTTGGTGATGGACAGGGAGGCCTGGCGTGCTGTGATTCATGGGGTCGCAAAGAGTCGGATACGACTGAGCGACTGAACTGAACTGAACTGAACTGAACATGTATTTGTCCTTTTCTGCATCTGGCTTATGAAACATTTAGCCTAATGTCTTCAAAATTCAGCCATGTTGTAGTAAATAGCAGAATTCTGTTTCTCTGTAAAGCTAGAACGATATTCTACTCTATCTACATACCACATTTTGCTTATCCATTCATTAGTCGACAGTCAGTTGGGTTGCTTCCACTTTTTGTTCTGATTTTCTGTAAAAGCTCCTATTTTCCATTATTTTGGATATATATTCAGAAGTGAAACCGATAGATTATGTGGTAATTCTATGTTTAATTTTTTAGAGAATTGACATACTATTTCCCCAGAAGTTGTACCATTTTGCATTCCTACCAACAATGCACAACACTTCCAATTTCTTCATACCCCCAAAAAAGCAGATTTTAAAGCATCAAATTGCCAACATTTGTCACTTTTTGTTTGGTTGCAGTTATTTTTTATATATATATAACAGTCATTTTAATGGGCATGAAGTGGTATCTCAGTGTGGTTTTGATTTCCACTTCCTTAATGATTCACGATGTTCAGTATCTTCTCATGTGCCTACCGGTCACCTGTATCTTATTTGGGGAAATACCTATTCAAGTCCCTTTGCTTGTTTTAAAAAATTATTATTGTGACATAATTGACATATAACATTGTATAAGTGTAACATATACATATGCTGATTTGATATATTTATATACTGAAATACAATTACAACTATAGGATTAGCTCTATCACATCACTTGGTTTTTTGTAGTAGGAACTACTTTAATTGCTTTTTTGTTGTTGTTATTAAGTCATAGGGGTTCTTTATATTCTGGATACTAATCCCTTATCAGATATATGATTCACAAATATTTCTGCCATACTGTAAGTTGCCTTTTTACTCTATAGACACTGTTCTTTCATGTATAACTTTTTAATTTTGATTAGGTCTGATTCACTTGCTTTTTCTTTTGTTCCTGTGCTTTGGTGTCATAAATAATACATCATTCCAAAACCCACTGCCATGAAGCTTTTTCCCTATGTTTTCTAAGAGTTTTATAGTCTCAGTTCTAATGCTGAAGTCTTAGTGAGAGTTCTGTTTTTTTAAATATCACAAACTACTGGCAAGACTACAAATTAGTATATTGTTAATGGCAATTTAAAATAAGATTTCTCTACAGAGTAATTTGGTAGAATATATCTAAAACTTTTAAAGTGTGTATCACCTCTCATGCAGAAGTACACCTCTAGGCATCTTTACAAAGAAAAATAATCCCTGAGGTTCAACAAAGTTCACTATAGCATACTACAGTGAAAGATCAGGAATGAGGGAAGCTCAAAATAACCAGCAAAAAATAAAATAGTATAATAAATCATAGTACAGGTTTTAAAAATTATATGATTCAATGGTATTTTAAAATACACAAAATGACCATGATGTAGTATTGCAACTAAAAAAGAAAAGCAGATTTTAATGCATCAAACATAGTCTATCTCAATTTTGTAAAATATTTATTTATATAAAAGACATAGAATGAAACTGGGAATAAATGCAGCAAAATGTTAACTGCAGTTAAAAGTAGAATTACTGTCAATTTTTACTTTTTTCACACTTTTATTCAGTTCATAAACATTCTACAATCAACATTGGAGCAGGAATACGGTTGGAAATGAATTATTTCAAAACAGAGCAAGGCAATTTCTATCCCAGGATTCAAGAAAGAAAGGGGAGACAAAGAAGCTAATATCTGTTGAAAGACTTTCTTCTAAGTGCCAAATTTCAACCACATATATTGAATAGTAATAGGAACTTGTTACTTTTTCAAACAAAAAAATCTACTAGTAGAGCAAAGAATTAAAAAGGAAACAGAAGAGAGGAACGCTATTAGCCAAGGGTATTAAAACAGCAAGATAAGAAATAGTAAAAGAAGGCATAAACTGCTTATGTTGAAAATGGAAAAGGTGATGCACGAGACAGTAAGCTGAAAAAAAGACTCTTTAGCAGTGTTTCTTAAGATGTAGTTCTTCAATTTCATCACAATAACCTACTGTTTGTTTCTAAAAATGCATATTTGTGGGCTCTACCTTGTTACAGAATTAGAATCTAAATCTATGGGGTGTAACCCAGGACTTATACATTTAATCAACCCCCATCCCCTTTCCAAGGTGATTTTTATGCATATAAAATTAGTAACATTCTGATGGAATTTAATAACTAGTAAAACCTGAAGATGACAGGGATGAAGGAACAGAAGAAATGGTTGAGCTATCAAGAACACTGGTACCAGCGCCATGTTGCTGTAGACTCTTCATAATCCACAGCCTTGCCACACCACTGCTGCTTTATACTTACTTTACCTTGACAATCACTTTTGCCTCAAGTCAGTTGCTTTCCATCATACTACCTAACCGCTTAATTTGTTCTTTAGGGAGTATATTTGATTAACCTCTGAAGCTGTTTACCTTAAAACTTAATAAGCATTTTAATGTCAAGCCTATCCTTCAGGGACTAGAAGAGCACTTGAAGGCATACAATGGAATCAGAACCAGGTATTTACAAGGTAAGGAAAGCAGTAGGGCTAGAAAGGTAGGATAAGACTAGATAATAAAGGGTATATGTTTCCATACAAACTATGAAATTATTTGTTCTAGTTCTGTGAAAAATACCATCGGTAGCTTGATAGGGTTTGCAATGAATTTATACATTGCTTTGGGTACTATACCCATTTCCACTATATTGATTCTTCCAATCCACGAACATAGTATATTTCTCCATTTATTTGTGTCATCCTTGATTTCTTTCGACAGTGTAGAGACTCCTTAAAAAACTGGAAATAGAACTGCCATATGACCCAGCAATCCCAGTGCTGAGCACACACACTGAGGAAACCAAAACTGAATGAGACACATGTACCCCAATGTTCACTGCAGCACTGTTTACAATAGCTATGACATGGAAGCAACCTAGGTGTCTGTCGGCAGACAAATAAGGAAGTTGTGGTACACATACACAATGGGATATTTCTCAGGTATTAAAAAACAAAAGAACACATTTGAGTCAGTTCTAATGAGGTGGATGAAACTGGAGCATATTATACAGAGTGAAGTAAGTCAGAATGATAAACACCAATACAGTATATTAATGCATATATATGGAATTAATAAAGATGGTAATGATGATCCCATATGCAAGGCAGCAAAAGAGACATAGACATAAAGAACAGACTATTAGACTATGTGGGAGAAGGAGAGGCTGGGATGATATGAGACAAGAGCACTGAAGCATGTATATTACAATATGTAAAACAGATGACCAGTGCAAGTTCGATGCATGAAGCATGGCACTCAAAGCCAGTGCTCTGGGACAATCCAAAGTGATGGGGTGGAGAGGGAGGTAGGAGAGGGGTTCAGGATGGGTGGGGTGGGGTGGGGTGGGGGTGGAGCGCACATATGTGCCTGTGGCTGATTCATGTTGATATGTGGCAGGGGCCCCCACAGTGTTGTGATGTGACTGTCCTCCAATTAAAATAAATATATTAATTTTTTTTTAAAAAAGGTATATGTATGCTTGGCTAATGTACTAGAACTTAACCGCAGTTAATCTCTTAACTCTGGATCTGATTTTTTTTTCACTAGTTTTACCTTTTCAGAAAGTTATATAAATGAAATTATAGATTTCCTTCTGTATCTGGCTTCTTTTACTTAGCACGATATTTGAGATTCAACCATGCTATAACCAGCATCAGCAGTTTATTCCTTTTTGTTGCTAAATAGTACTCCATTGCATTGTTGTACCACAAGCTGTTTATTTATCAATTGATGGACAACTGAGGTATTTCCTGTTTGAGGTCATTATGACTAAAGCTTCACTGAACATTCATGTAGAAGTCTTTGTGGGGAAATGTTTTCATTTCTCTTGAGTAAATATCTAGAAATATAATCACTAGGTCATATGGGTAAGTATGTTCTAACTGATAAGATTCTATTGTATCATACCAAACTCCAAAACGTTTTTTTAAAGCTATATCATTTTGCATTCCCAGAGCAATATATGAAAATTGTAGTTGCTCTGCCTCCATGTCACCCTTTGGCATTTCAGTCTTTCTAATTTTAACCATTCTAATAGTTGTCTGGTTGTTTCTCGTTATGATTTTAGTTTTCATTTTCCTAATAACAGTACTGAATTTTTTTCATGAGATTAAGTTCTACCTCTCCAACAAAAAGATTTTTTTTTAATATTATTTTTTACCTATGTATTCTTTGAAAAAGTGTTTAATAGACTCTTTTCCTCATGTTTTATGTGCTGTTTATCTTCTTCAGATTGAATTTTGAGAGGGCTTACCTTGTGGCTCAGCTTGTAAAGAATCTGCCTGCAATGCGGGAGACCTGGGTTTGATCCCTGGGTTGGGAAGATCCCCTGGAGAAGGGAAAGGCTACCCACTCCGGTATTCTGGCCTGGAGAATTCCATGGACTATACAGTCCATGGGGTCACAAAGAGTTGGACACAACGGAGCGACTTTCGCTTTCATTTTAGATATCCCAGATATAAAACCTTTATAAGGCATGTGTTTTGCAAATATTTTCTTCCAATATTCTTCAGCTTGCCTTTTCATTTCTTTAAAGAATATCTTTCAAAGATCAGAGTAATTTTGATAAAGTTTAATATTTCAAATTTTCCTTGAGATTTGTGTTTTTTCTGTCCTAGGGATCAAGGGGAACTTGGCCTAGCCCCAAGTCACAAAATCTTCTTTCAGAAATTTTACAGTTTTAGCTTTTACATTTAGGTCTGTACACTATTTTGGATTAATTTTTCTATGTGGTATAAGGGTAACGTGGAGGTGATGCTAATATGGCTGTCTTTTTTTTTTTTTTTTGTATTTCAATGTCCAAATAGTACCAATTCCACTTGTTGAAAAAACTACTCTCACTAAAATGAATTAACTTACAAAGTTGTAAAAATCTGACTGACCAAGTATATGTAGGTCTATTTCTTGACTTTATTCTGTGCCAATGACCTATCTATCTTTGTTGCCAATACCATACTGACATGGTTACTATTTTAAAATGAGTCTTAAAATTAGGTGGTATAAAGCTAAAAATGTTTGATTTTTTTCAAAATTCTTTTGACTATTCTATACCATTTGCATTTCAATACAAATATTAGAAAAAACTTGTCAGTATCTATTTTTTATAGCTGGAATTTTTAGTGGAATTGCACTGACTGTATAGATTAATATGAGACTAAGGACCCTTTAATAATATTGAGTCTTCCAATTCATGAATGTAATATATCTCTCCATTTGTTTAGGTTTTTAATTCATCAGGAATGTTCTATAGTTTTTTGTTAGAGGCCTTAAATATATTTTGTTATATTTACCCTAGAAGGTGAAAATGTTAGTCCCTCAGCCATGTCCAACTCTTTTGAGCCCCCATGGACTGGCCTACCAGGCTTCTTTGTCCATGCAATTCTTCAGGCAAGAATACTAGAGTGGATAGCCATTCCCTTCTCCAGGGGATCTTCCCGAATCAGGGATCAAACCCCCATCTTCTGCAATGAGGCAGATTCTTTACCATCTAAGCCTTCAGGAAAGTCCTAAGTCTTTTAAAAAATATTTTTATAATATAAAATATAAGTTTTTAATAACACTTTAGTTTCCAATTGTTTGCTGCTAGCATAAGGAAATGGAGAAGGAAATGGCAACCCACTCCAGTGGTCTTGCCTGGAGAATCCCAGGGATGGGGGAGCCTGGTGGGCTGCCGTCTATGGGGTCGCACAGAGTCAGACACGACTGAAGCGACTTAGCAGCAGAAGCATAAAGAAATACAATTGATCTTTTATATATTTACTTTGTATCTTGTTGACCATAGGAATTTCAATTATTAGTTCTAGTATGTATCTTGTAGATCATCTGGGGCTTTCAACATAGATTACTATGTCATTTTTGGATAAAGATATTTCAATCAATATTTTATTTCTTCTTCTTTCTTGCATTCTAACCTAGGACTTCGAGTAGAATGTTAAACAGAAATGGTAGGAGGGATCTTCCTCGCCTTGTTCTTGTTCTTAGGTTGAAAGCATTCGATCGTTTATCATTAAGTATTATACTAAGTATAGGATTTTTATACATGCCCTTTATCAGGTTGAGGAATCTACCTTTAATTCCTAATTTTGAAGAGTTTCTTTCAAATGGATATTGAATTTTGTTAAATGCTTTTTCCGTATCTGTTAAGATGACTGTATGGGATTTTTTAAAGTCTCTTGTTAAGGTACATGATTTCCTAAAGCAAATCAACCCTAAATATTCACTGTAAGGACTGATGCTGAAGCTGAAGCTCCAATACTTTGGCCACCTGATGTGAAGAGCTGACTCATTGGGAAAGACTCTGATGCTGGGAAAGACTAAGAGCAGGAAGAAAAGGAGGGGCAACAAAGGATGAGATGGTTGGACAGCATCACCAACTCAATGCACATGAGTTTGAGCAAACTCTGAGAGATGGTGAAGCACTATCTTCACTATCAGAAGCACAGAGAGAAGCCTTGTGTGCTGCAGTCCATGGAGCCTCGAAGATCAGACACAACTCAGTGAACAACAACAAGATACATTAAATTTTTTTCAGTCACAGGAGTGACATGATTCTAATTCTATTCATGATAGGTAACTTTTCATAGGTTGCAATTTATTTTTAATGAATTGGTTATGTCTATATGCCTTACTAATTTCTATGAAGATAAATGTTATGCCTGTTTTCTTCTCCATCTTATACCTAGGATTGAATACAATACCTAGATCACAATAGAAAATGCATACTGAGTGAATAAACAACATGTAAACAAATGCAAGAACACCAATTGCTATTAAGAAACTGCTAGAATGGAGAAAGACCAAAGTGGAAAAAATAATGAGACTATCTCAATGAGGACTGATATTTCCACAACAGAGCAGTTCAGGGGTAAAGGATCTAATCTGATTCAGTTCAGTTCAGTCGCTCAGTCGTGTCCGACTGCACGAATCATGAATCACAGCACGCCAGGCCTCCCTGTCCATCACCAACTCCCAGAGTTCACTGAGACTCACATCCATCGAGTCAGTGATGCCATCCAGCCATCTCATCCTCTGTCGTCCCCTTCTCCTCCTGCCCTCAATCCCTCCCAGCATCAGAGTCTTTTCCAGTGAGTCAACTCTTCCCATGAGGTGGCCAAAGTACTGGAGTTTCAGCTTTAGCATCAGTCCTTCCAAAGAAATCCCAGGGCTGATCTGCTTCAGAATGGACTGGTTGGATCTCCCTGCAGTCCAAGGGACTCTCAAGAGTCTTCTCCAACACCACAGTTCAAAAGCATCCATTCTTCAGCACTCAGCTTTCGTGACAGTACAACTCTCACATCCATACATGACCACTGGAAAAACCATAGCCTTGACTAGACGAACCTTTGTTGGCAAAGTAATGTCTCTGCTTTTCAATATGCCATCTAGGTTGGTCATAACTTTTCTTCCAAGGAGTAGGTGTTTTTTAATTTCAAGGCTGCAGTCACCATCTGCAGTGATTTTGGAGCCCAGAAAAATAAAATCTGACACTGTTTCCACTGTTTCCCCATCTATTTCCCATGAAGTCACGGGACCAGATGCCATGATCTTCGTTTTCTGCATGTTTAGCTTTAAGCCAACTTTTTCACTCTCCACTTTCACTTTCATCAAGAGGCTTTTTAGTTCCTCTTCACTTTCTGCCATAAGGGTGGTGTCATCTGCATATCTGAGGTGATTGATATTTCTCCCGGCAATCTTGATTCCAGCTTGTGCTTCTTCCAGCCCAGCATTTCCCATGATATACTCTGCACATAAATTAAACAAGCAGGGTGACAATATACAGCCTTGACGTACTCCTTTTCCTATTTGGAACCAGTCTGTTGTTCCATGTCCAGTTCTAACTGTTGCTTCCTGACCTGGATATAGGTTTCTCAAGAGGCATGTCTGGTGGTCTGGTATTCCCATCTCTTTCAGAACTTTCCACAGTTTATTGTGATCCACACAGTCAAAGGCTTTGGCATAGTCAATAAAACAGAAATAGATGTTTTTCTGAAACTCTCTTGCTTTTCCGATGATCCAGTGGATGTTGGCAATTTGACCTCTGGTTCCTCTGCCTTTTCTAAAACCAGCTTGAATATCTGGAAGTTCACGGTTCACGTATTGCTGAAGCCTGGCTTGGAGAATTTTAAGCATTACTTTACTGGCGTGTGAGATGACTGCAACTGTGCGGTAGTTTGAGCATTCTTTGGCATTGCCTTTCTTTGGGATTGGGATGAAAACTGACCTTTTCCAGTCCTGTGGCCACTGCTGACTTTTCCAAATATGCTGGCATATTGAGTGTAGCACTCTCACAGCATCATCTTTCAGGATTTGAAGTAGCTCAACTGGAATTCCATCACCTCCACTAGCTTTGTTCGTAGTGATGCTTTCTAAGGCCCACTTGACTTTGCATTCCAGGATGTCTGGCTTTAGGTGAGTGATCACACCATCGTGATTATCTGGGTCATGAAGATCTTTTTTGTACAGTTCTTCTGTGTATTCTTGCCACTTCTTCTTAATATCTTCTGCTTCTCTTAGGTCCATACCATTTCTGTCCTTTATCGAGCCCATCTTTGCATGAAATGTTCCCTTGGTGTCTCTAATTTTCTTTAAGAGATCTCTAGTCTTTCTCATTCTGTTGTATTCCTCTATTTCTTTGCATTGATAGCTGAAGAAGGCTTTCTTATCTCTTCTTGCTTTTCTTTGGAACTCTGCATTCAGATGCTTATATCTTTCCTTTTCTCCTTTGCTTTTCACTTCTCTTCTTTTCACAGCTATTTGTAAGGCCTCCCCAGACAGCCATTTTGCTTTTTTGCATTTCTTTTCCATGGGGATGGTCTTGATCCCTGTCTCCTGTACAATGTCACGAACCTCAGTCCATAGTTCATCAGGCACTCTATCTATCAGATCTAGTCCCTTAAATCTATTTCTTACTTCCACTGTATAATCATAAGGGATTTGATTTAGGTCATACCTGAATGGTCTAGTGGTTTTCCCTACTTTCTTCAATTTCAGTCTGAATTTGGCAACAAGAAGTTCATGATCTGAGCCACACTCAGCTCCTGGTCTTATTTTTGTTGACTGTATAGAGCTTCTCTATCTTTGGCTGCAAAGAATATAATCAATCTGATTTCAGTGTTGGCCATCTGGTGATGTCCATGTGTAGAGTCTTCTATGTGTTGCTGGAAGAGGGTGTTTGCTATGACCAGTGCATTTTCTTGGCAAAACTCTATAAGTCTTTGCCCTGCTTCATTCCGTATTCCAAGGCCAAATTTGCCTGTTACCCCAGGTGTTTCTTGACTTCCTACTTTTGCATTCCAGTCCCCTATAATGAAAAGGACATCTTTTTTGGGTGTTAGTTTTAAAAGGTCTTGTAGGTCTTACAGAACCATTCAACTTTAGCTTCTTCAGCGTTATCGGTTGGGGCATAGGCTTGGATTACTGTGATATTGAATGGTTTGCCTTGGAAACGAACACAGATCATTCTGTCGTTTTTGAGATTGCATCCAAGTACTGCATTTCGGACTCTTTTGTTGACCATGATGGCTACTCCATTTCTTCTGAGGGATTCCTGCCCGCAGTAGTAGGTATAATGGTCATCTGAGTAAAATTCACCCATTCCAGTCCATTTTAGTTCGCTGATTCCTAGAATGTTGACATTCACTCTTGCCACCTCTTGTTTGATTACTTCCAATTTGCCTTGATTCATGGACCTGACATTCCAGGTTCCTATGCAATATTGCTCTTTACAGCATCGGACCTTGCTTCTATCACCAATCACATCCACAACTGGGTATTGTTTTTGCTTTGGCTCCATCCCCTCATTCTTTCTGGACTTATTTCTCCACTGATCTCCAGCAGCATATACTGGGCACCTACTGACTTGGGGAGTTCCTCTTTCAGTATCCTATCATTTTGCCTTTTCATACTATTCATGGGGTTCTCAAGGCAAGAATACTGAAGTGGTTTGCCATTCCCTTCTCCAGTGGACCACATTCTGTCATTTGTCATAATGTGGTCATTAGGACCACATTTCCTAATCTGATTAAGAAAACAAAAAACAGACAAACAAAAATTTCAAAGTTTCTACATGCCCAAGCTATCTGGAGAAATTTAGGCCGATATCAGCAGTCTACATCAATCAGGGTGTGAGTTATTGTCATCACCAAACTAGGAAACGAAGGCCAGGAAATCTGCTCTATTTCTCCTTGGTTATACTTGAATTAACCTAAAATTTTAAGTTTCCTTGATCCTCTGCAAACTAGAAATTATTTTCCAAGTATATAAAGGAATTTCCAAACCAAATCTGTTTGTGTAACAACTTGAAAAGTGAAAGTGAGAGTTGCTCAGTCGTGTCTGACTCTTTGTGACCCCATGGACTATACAGTCCCTATAATTCTCCAGGCCAGAATAATAGAGTGGTAGCCTTTCCCTTCTCCAAGGGATCTTCCCAACCCAGGGATCGAACCCAGGTCTCCTGCATTGCAGGCAGATTCTTTACCAGCTGAGCCACAAGGGAAGCCCAAGAATACTGGAGTGGGTAGCCTATCCCTCTCCAGCGGATCTTCCCAACCCAGCTGTCAAACCAGGGTCTCCTGCATTGCAGGCAGATTCTTAACCAACTGATATTAAACCATCAGTTTAATATCCTATAATAGCATAATTGCCTAAAATGGTAGAGAAGGTCAGAAGAGGTATGCAAAACAAAGGATAAGCTCAAAAGTACAACAATCCTAAAATAGCAAGATATACTAAGATGTTTGTTTTTATTGAAGTGTAGTTGATTTACAATGCTGTGTTAGTTTCTGGTGTACAGCAAAGTGACTCAGTTTCAGTTCAGTTCAGTCCCTCAGTCGTTTCCGACTCTTTGCGACCCCGTGAATTGCAGTACGCCAGGCCTCCCTGTCCATCACCAACTCCAGGAATTCACTCAAACTCACGTCCATCGAGTCGGTGATGCCATCCAGCCATCTCATCCTCTGTCATCTCCTTCTCCTCTTGCCCCTAATCCCTCCCAGCATCAGAGTCTTTTCCAATGAGTCAACTCTTTGCATGAGGTGGCCAAAGTACTGGAGTTTCAGCTTCAGCATCATTCCTTCCAAAGAACACCCAGGACTGATCTCCTTTAGAATGGACTAGTTGGATCTCCCTGCAGTCCAAGGGACTCTGAAGAGTCTTCTCCAACACCACAGTTCAAAAGCATCCATTCTTCGGCACTCAGCTTTCTTCACAGTCCCAACTCTCACATCCATACATGACTACTGGAAAAACCATAGCCTTGACTAAACGGACACATGTTGGCAAAGTAATGTCCCTGGCTTTTGAATATGCCATCTAGGTTGGTCATAACTTTCCTTCCAAGGAGTAAGCGTCTTTTAATTTCATGGCTGCAGTCACCATCTGCAGTGATTTTGGAGCCCAGAAAAATAAAGTCTGACACTGTTTCCACTATTTCCCCATCTATTTTCCATGAAGTGATGGGACCAGATACCATGATCTTAGTTTTCTGAATGTTGAGCTTTAAGCCAACTTTTTCACTCTCCTCTTTCACTTTCACTTTCATCATCCTTTTCATACTCTTCTCCATTATGGTTTATTGCAGGATATTGCATATAGTTCTCTGTGCTATATAGTAGGATGTTACTGTTTATCTATTTTATATATAGTTATTCGTATCCTCTAATCCCAAACTCTTAAATTATCCCTCCCCCACCTCCTTTCCCCCTGGTAACCATGTTTGTTTTCTATGTCTGCAAGTATGTTTCTGCTTTGTGAATAAGTTCATTTGTGTCATATTTTAGATTCCAAATATAAGCAAACTATCACTTGATAACTGTCTCTGTCTAACTTACTTCACTTAGTATGGTCATCTCTAGGTCCATCCATATTGATGCCAATGGCAACATTTCATTCTTTTTATGACCAAGTAGTATTTCATTGGGTATACCATATCTTCTTTATTGTTGGGCTGATAGAAGAGGTAATAATTAAAAATGCCTTACATTAAGGGGATATTCCTATTGCTTTTTCTTCTCCAGACTTTAGCCTACTAAGATGGTAAACAAGTTGGCCTTTGGAAAGGCAAGAGAATGGTCTGAGCAAATCAGAAATTCAAGATGCATATGAATTGGAGCTATAGGAAAGGAAATTCTCATTTAAAAAAAAAAAAGGAAAAGAAAAACACAAACTAGAAGAAAAGGAAAATGGACAGGAGAAGATACCATTAAAGTTTAAGTATCAGATCAGGGCTCATCCCATTATCTGACAAATGTACTCAACAAATATTTAACTAACACCTACTACTGCCAAGCACCAAGGCACAATAAAGATAAGAAACTATGTCCATCTTCAAGGAACTCACAATCTAACAGAAAGATATCTTGTTAAGAAACTACAAAATAATTGCTATACGTCAATATATAATGGACAGAAAGAGAGCACAGGGCAAGATCCAATCACCATCTCACTGTGAGACTCTGAAACACCTGAAAAGGAGGTTCCAAAAGATACATTCTAAAATGAACCATGGATCTAAAGTGTGAAACTATCTGGAAATGATGCCTCACAAAGAATGTGCTATTTCCAGTTTTATTGAAATATAATCATTATATAACATACTGGTTCCAAAGTACCCAACATAATGATTTGGTATATGTACTGCAAAATGATTACCACCATAAGTTTAGTTGACAATCACCTTCTTAAAATTTTTTCCATGCAATGAGAACATTTTTAAGGTCTACTGCCTTAGCAAATTTAAAATACCTAATACAGTGTCGTCAACTATAGTCACAATACTACCCATTATATCCCCATAAAGCACACATTTTAACTTCAATACAATTCTGTGCAATAGCTGAATGAACTAAAGATATTTAGACTGAAGAAATGGGGGAAAATAGAACTGTCTTTTAATATCTGGAGAACTGTCAGGAGAGAAAATATATCACTTTGTGTATTCTTTCTCTGAAAACAGAATGAGATCAAAGTAGAATGAGGTCAAGTGAAGTGAAGTGAAGTCGCTCAGTCGTGTCCGACTCTTTGCGACAGGCTCCTCAGTCCATGAGATTTTCCAGGCAAGAGTACTGGAGTGGGTTGCCATTTCCTTCTCCAGGGGATCTTCCCGACTCAGGGATTGAACCTGGGTCTCCTGCATTGTAGCAGACGCTTTACCATCTGAGCTACCAGGGAAGCCCTGGTAGAATGAGGTCAAAGTGGTCACTTAAAATAAGAAAAAATTAATACATTTAGCTGATACCTGTTTTGCATGTGGTTGATGAAGTGTTTTTATTTATAAAATTTTAGTCAGAACTGCTGAACAATGGAATTACTTCCTTAAAATTAATGAGCATCCCATTGCTAAAAGAATTTAGGCACACACTAGATAAACCTAAAACAAAAATGCGGAAAAGACTACTTACTTAGTGATCAGCTAGACTAGCTTTTACAGATCTTCCAAAACCATTAATCTCCATGAACCAGTAAGTCACTTACTCTCTTATGTCAGTTCTCACATCTATAATGTGGGGATCCAGGTTCTGGCTATCTCAAGGTAACATGAAAATAAGTAAGTCAATGAGTATAAAAGGGCAGGGGCAGAAGTGGGGCAGGATCAGGAGAGGAAACTATAGCATGAATCTGTCACTGGTAGAAAAGGAGAGAACTTTTCAGCTAACTGAAGACCAAAACCCCACCTTTATGCTCAAGATTGCAAATTCCTCCAGACACACCATTATTATTCCTGCTTCTGTGCTTTTCCTTGCCTAGAATAAACTCCTATGTCCACATGACATATTTTAACTCATAGCCTGGTTATTTCATTTCCTGAAATCTTTCATAGCCTGGTTCCTCTGTAATCTTTCCTAATCACTCTCATAACTCTATTTATTCCCTTTTCATATTTCCAAGTCACCAAATAAAACTGAATTGCTTCTTTTTCAACAATCTCACAGCACTCTGTATGTATTTTCATAACTGACACTGTTTTATTGGAAAGATCATGAATTCTAGATTTGTTTAAGACTAAATCTGTGGTTCAGGAATTCTCTGAGCCTCAGTTTATTCCTCTTCAAAGCAGTTATAATAACATCTGCCTTACAGTATTGTTGTAAGGGTTGTACAGCAATTAAGTATAGTCAACATAGTAGCTGGTATACAGTAGGTAATGTATGTTTGTGTGTGTGCATGTATGTAAATGAATGAATGAATAGATAAATGTCCTTTTTTCTATGTCTTCTTCCTCTCTCTATCCAAACAGATGATGGAGTTTTTTGGGATAAGGAATTCCTTATTTATACATAGCCCAAGACCTTAGCATAATATTAAGCATAAAGTAATCAGCAAACACCTATAACAAAATGACCCATTCTAATTGCACAGAAGTCTTTTGAAATTTACTTCCTAATTTTCAGCAGTAGTTGCTAAACATGAGACCCTGGGAAAGTACAACATTATTTACTATTGCTATTACCTCATTTTATTGCACTCTGCAGGTTATTTCCTTTCTTACAAATTGAAGGTCTGTGGCAACCAGGAAATCTACTGGTGCTATTTTTCCATCAACATTCGCTCATTTCATTCCTATGTCATATTTTGATAAGACTCATGAAACTTCAGACTTCTTCATTACTCTTTTATTTGTTATGGTGATCTGTGATCAAATGACCTCTGATGTTACCAGAGAAATTGGGGGCACTATGAACAATGCCCATATAAGACTAGAAACTTGATAAATACTGTGTGTACTCTGACTGATCCACCATCAGGCCATTCCCCTTTCTCTTTCCTTGGGTCTCCCTAATCCCTGAGTCACAATAGTATGGAAATTAGGACAATTATTAAACTTACAATGGCCTCCAACTGTTCAAGTGAAAGAAAGGGTCATATATCTCTCACTGCAGAATCAAATGCTGTAAATGATTAAACACAATGAGGAAAACATGCAGAAAGTCAAGACAGCCCAAAAGCTAGGTAGGCCTTTTTGAACAAACATTATCAAAGTTGTGAAAAGGAAAAGTCCTGAAAGAAAATTAAAAGTGCTATTTCAGTGAATATACAAATGAAAGAAAGTGAAACAGCCATATTTGTGACACAGAGAAAGATTCAGAGGTCTGCACAGATCAAACTAACCACAACAATCCCTTAAGCCAAAGCCTAATTCAGAGAAAGGTCCGAACTCCCTTCAATTCTAAGAAGGTTGAGAGAGGTGACGAAAGTACAAAAGAAAAGTAGGAAGCTAGCAGAGGTTACTTTAAGAACTTTAAGGAAAGAAGCCATCTCCATAACAAGAAAATCCAAGGTAAAGCTGCAAGTGCTGAGGTAGAAGCTAAGGCAAGTCAGAACATTAGTCAAGATAATTAATGAAGAAGGATACACTAAACAACAGATTCTCATATAGACAAAACAGCCGTATATTGGAAGAAGATTCCACCCAGGGCTTTCACAGCTAGAGAGAAGTCAATGTTGTTGTTCAGTCACTGAGTCATGTCCAACTCTTTGGGACCCGAGGGATTCCAGCACACAGGCTCCCCAACAATGCTTCACTATCTCCTAAAGTTTGCTCAAATTCATGTCCACTGAATCAGCAATGCCATCCAACCACCTCAATCTCTGTCATCCCCTGCTTCTGCCTTCAATCTTTCTCAGCATCAGGTGCTTTTCCTATGAGTCAACTCTTCACATCAGGTGTTGCAAGTACTGGAGCTTCAGGTTCACCATCAGTCCTTCCAATGAATATTCAGGGTTGATTTCCTTTAGGATTAACAGGTTTGATCTCCTCGTAGTCCAAGGGACTCTCAAGAGGCTTCTCAGTCAGTTCAGTAACTCAGTCCTGTCAGATGTTTTGTGACACCATGGACTGCAGCATGCCAGGCTTGCATGTCCACACCAACTCCAGGAGCTTGCTCAAACTCATGTCCATCAAGTCAGTGATGCCATCCAACCATCTCAACCTCTGTCGTCCCCTTCTCCACCTGCCTTCAATCTTTCCCAGCATCACAGTTTTTTCCAATGAGTCAATTCTTTCCATCAGGTGGCCAAAGTACTGGAGTTTCAGCTTCAGCATCAGTCCTTTCAATGAATATTCAGGACTGATCCCCTTTAGGATGGACTGGTTGAATCTCCTTGCAGTCCAAGGGACTCCCAAGAGTCTTCTCCAACACCACACTTCCAAAGCATCAACTCTTCAGCACTCAGCTTTCTTTATAGTCCAACTCTCATATCCATACATGACTACTGGAAAAACCATAGCTTTGACTAGACTCACCTTTGTCAGCAAAGGGATGTCTCTGCTTTTTAATAACTTTTCTTCCAAGGAGCAAGTGTCTTTTAACTTCATGGCGGCAGTCACCATCTGCAGTGATTTTGGAGCCAAAGAAAATAAAGTCTGTCACTGTTTCCATTGTTTCCCCATCTATTTGCCATGAAGTGATGGGACCAAACGCCATGATCTTAAGTTTTCTGAATGTTGAGTTTTAAGCCAACTTTTTCACTCTCCTCTTTTACTTTAATCAAGAGGCTCTTTAGTTCTTCTTCACTTTCTACCATAAGAGTGATATCATCTGCATATCTGAGGTTACTGACATTTCTCTTTGGAGATATTGATCAGATCAGATCAGATCAGATCAGTCGCTCAGTCGTGTCTGACTCTTTGCGACCCCATGAATCGCAGCACGCCAGGCCTCCCTGTCTATCACCAACTCCCGGAGTTCACTCAGACTCAGGTCCATCGAGTCAGTGATGCCATCCAGCCATCTCATCCTCTGTCGTCCCCTTCTCCTCCTGCCCTCAATCCCTCCCAGCATCAGAGTCTTTTCCAATGAGTCAACTCTTCGCATGAGATGGCCAAAGTACTGGAGTTTCAGCTTTAGCATCATTCCTTCCAAAGAAATCCCAGGGCTGATCTCCTTCTGAATGGACTGGCTGGATCTCCTTGCAGTCCAAGGGACTCTCAAGAGTCTTCTCCAACACCACAGTTCAAAAGCATCCATTCTTTAGTGCTCAGCCTTCTTCACAGTCCAACTCTCACATCCATACATGACCACTGGAAAAACCATAGCCTTGACTAGACGAACCTTTGTTGGCAAAGTAATGTCTCTGCTTTTGAATATGCTATCTAGGTTGGTCATAACTTTCCTTCCAAGGAGTAAGCATCTTTTAATTTCATGGCTGCAGTCACCATCTGCAGTGATTTTGGAGCCCCCAAAAATAAAGTCTGACACTGTTTCCACTGTTTCCCCATCTATTTCCCATGAAGTCATGGGACCAGGTGCCATGATCTTCGTTTTCTGAATGTTGAGCTTTAAGCCAACTTTTTCACTCTCCACTTTCACCTTCATCAAGAGGCTTTTTAGTTCCTCTTCACTTTCTGCCATAAGGGTGGTGTCATCTGTATATCTGAGGTTATTGATATTTCTCCCGGCAATCTTGATTCCAGCTTGTGTTTCTTCTAGTCCAGTGTTTCTCATGATGTACTCTGCATATAAGTTAAATAAACAGGGTGACAATATACAGCCTTGACGAACTCCTTTTCCTATTTGGAACCAGTCTGTTGTTCCATGTCCAGTTCTAACTGTTGCTTCCTGACCTGCATACAAATTTCTCAAGAGGCAGATCAGGTGTTCTGGTATTTCCATTTCTTGAAGAATTTTCCACAGTTTATTGTGATCCACACAGTCAAAGGCTTTGGCATAGTCAATAAAGCAGAAATAGATGTTTTTCTGGAACTCTCTTGCTTTTTCCATGATCCAGTGGATGTTGGCAAATTGATACTTCTATGCAAAGTATCACGCGAAATGCTAGGCAATCTTCATTTCAGCTTGTGCTTCATCCAGCCCGGCATTTCGCATGATACTCTGCATACACGTTAAATAAGCAGGGTGACAATATATAGCCTTGATGTACTCCTTTCCCAATTTGGAACCAATCTGTTGTTCCATGGCTGGTTCTAATGGTTGCTTCTTGACCTGCATACAGATTTCTAAGGATGCAGGTCAGGTGGTCTGGAATTCTCATCTCTTGAAGAATTCTCCACTTTGTTGTGATTCACACAGTCTACGGCTTAGTGTAGTCAATAAAGCAGAAGTAGATGTTTTTCTGGAACTCTCTTGCTTTTTCAATGATCCAACAGATGTTGGCAGTTTGATCTCTGGTTTCTCTGCCTTTTCTACATCCAATTGGAATATCTGGAAGTTCTCGGTGCACACACTGTTGAAGCTTGGCTTGGAGAATTTTGAGTGTTACTTTGCTAATGAGTGAGATAAGTTCTTTGGCATTGCCTTTCCTTGGAATTGGAATGAAAACTGACCTTTTCCAATCCTGTGGCCATTGCTGAGTTTTCCAAATTTGCTGGCATATTGAGTGCAGTACTTTCACAGCATCATCTTTTAGGATTTGTAATAGCTCAACTGGAATTCCATCACCTCCACTAGCTGTGTTCGTAGTGATGCTTCCTAAGGCCCACTTGACTTCACATTCCAGAATGATTGGCTCTAGGTAAGTGATCACGCCACTGTGGTTATCTGGGTCATTAAGATCTTTTTTTGTATAGTTCTTCTATGTATTCTTGCCACCTCTTCTTAATATTCTCTGCTTCTGTTAGGTCCATACCATTTCTGTTCTTGATTGTGCCAATCTTAGCATGAAATGCTCCCTAGGTATCTCTAATTTTTCTTGAAGAGATCTTTAGTCTTTCCCATTGTATTGTTTTCCTCTATTTCTTTGCATTGATCACTGAGGAAAGCTTTCCTATCTCTCCTTGCTAAGAGTCTTCTCCAGTACCACAATTTGAAAGCATCAATATTTTGGCACTCAGCCTTCTCTATGGTCCAACTCTTACATCCTCACATGACTACTGGAAAAACCATAGCTTTGACTAGACAGACTTTTGTCGGCAAAGTGATACCTCTGATTTTTAATATGCTGTCTGGGTTTGTCATAGCTTTTCTTCCAAGGAGCAAGCGTTTTTTAATTTCATGGGAGCAGTCACTATCCACAGTGACTTTGGAGACATCAATGCCTCACTACAAAGCTACAAAGGACAGGCTGACTCTCTTGTTGGGGGCTAATGCCACCAATAGTCATTTTATCATTCTGAAAATCCTAGTACCATTAAGAATCACAGTAAATCTGTGATAGAGCACTCTGTTTGTGCTCTATAAATGGAACAACAAAACCTGGATGAAAACAGATCTGATAACATATTTGCTGAATATTTTAAGCCCACTGTTGAGTTCCTACTGTTCAGAAAAAAAAGATTCTTTCCAAATTATTTCTCTCCACTGACAACACACCTGGTCTTAAAAGAGCTCTGATGGAGACGTACAAAGAGATTCATATTGTTTTCATGCCTGCCAACACAACATTTATTCCTCAGCCTGTGGATGAAAGAAGGAGTCATTCCAAATTTCAAGTCTTACTTTTTGAGACATACATTTCATATGGCTATAGCTGCCATAGATGATAATTCCTCTGATGGATATGAGCAAAGTAAATTCAAAGCCTTCTGGAAAAGATTCACCATTCTAGATGCCATAAAGGATAGTCATGATTCATGGGAAGAGGTCAAAATATGAACATTAACAGGAGTTTGAAAGAAGTGGATTTCAACCATCATGGATGACTTTGTGGAGTTCAAGACTTCAGCAGAGGAAGTAACTGCCAATGTGGTGCAAATAGGAAGAGAACCAGAATCAGAAGTAGGGCCTGAAGATGTGACTGAATTGTTGCCATCTCATGGGAAAACTTGAACAAATGAAGAGCTGCTTCTAATGCATGAGCAAAGAGAGTAGTTCTTTGAGATAAAATCTACTATTAGTGAAGATGTAGTGAAGATGCTGAAATGACAACAAAGGACTTAGAATATTACATAACCTTAGTTGATAAAGCAGTGGCAGGGATTGAGAAGATTCGTTCCAATTCTGAAAGAAGTTCACTGTGGGTAAAATGCTATCTAAGAGCATCACACACTACAGAGAAATCATTTGTGCAAAGAAGAGTCAATTGATGTGGAAAACTTCACTGTTGTCTTATTTTAAGAAACTGTCACAGGCAAGCCAACCTTCAGCAACTGACACCCGAATCAATCAGCATTCATCAGCACTGAGATAAGATCCTCAACCAGCAAAAAGATTATGACTCGCCAAAGGCACAAATGATGACTAGCAAATTTTAGCAGTATTTTTAAGGAATGTGGATTATTTTCTCAGACATAATACTACTGCACATTTAAAACACTACAATACAGTATAAACAAATTTTTAATGCACTGGGAAAGCAAAAAGTACATGTAACTTGTTTCATTGTGACAGTCACTTCATTGTAGTAGTCTTGGAACCAAACCCACAATATCTCCAAGGTATGCTTGTACAAGTATGTGCAACCCATTACTATGTATGATTATTCCTTTAAAAAGGAAAAAAGCTATTTTACAATCTTTCAAAGGAAGATGATAGGGAACTTTTCAAAGGAAGATGATAGGGAACTATCAGAGGAAGAGGAGATTGAAAGATGAATGGAAGAAAATAAAGATGGTAGAAAACATAACTCTATGCTTCTGATCTTCACTGCCTTCCTATGAAGATATGACAACAAAAATCACATGAGGAATGAAAGTAACTGAGTAAACATTATTTCCAGATAAAGACATTTTATAAAATGTCAAACTTAAACCACACACCAAACTGACAATTGCATGGATTTAAGAATCAGAGGTGGCTCAGACAGTAAAGATTTCATTTGCAAAGCAGGAGACCGGGTTTGAACTCTGGGTCGGGAAGATCCCCTGGAGAAGGGAACGGTCACCCGTTCCAGTACTCTTGCCTGGAGAATTCCATGGACAGAGCACCGGTGGGCTACAGGCAAAGAGTTGGACATGACTGAGCAACTAACACTTCGATACTTTTACTTTTGAAGAATCCGAGAGGGAAGGTACTCATTTTGTTCTTTATATACATCTCTATTTTAAAAATGTTTACTAAAGCACAGTATCTAAAAATGTGGGGCTAAATTTTTTAAAAATTCTAATGCATAAATAAAAATAAATTATGCACAGTAAGACCAGCATGGGATGATGCTTATTTAGACTTTAAATTGACTTTATATGATGTATATAACTCAAATCATTATGCCTCACACCTTAAACTGTGCTCTATGTCAATTATAACTCAATAAAACTTGAAAAATGATTTTATAAATAATTTGGAGTACATAATGGTTAACATGGTGACAACAGACATGAGTTTGCTGATGGACCAAAGAAAAATATTACTAATAGATAACATTTGCTATCTTTCCTCTTCAGAAGTACAAGCTATGATCAGTTCTCTTGCTTTATGCTGATTCATATATGTGAGGCAAAAAAAGGTTGCTACTATTTCTTTCCACATGTACCGATAACAACAACAAAATTACAGAGTTTATCTGCATTTAAGAGTCAAGACCAGAAAACAAGTTCATATATTCAAGACAAAAACTGGTTTGAAATATTCCAAACTATTTTTTTAGGTTCAAATGCACTTGGTAAATGTTTTAACTCTTTCCATACTCATCAAACACTTTTACACCAAAATGGCATTCAACATAATAAAAGGATTAAAAGCTCTTAAGAAAGAAGATTTAAAAAAAAATAAATAAGGCAAATGGTTCAGCTCACAACAAACCCATTTTTCTGCTACACTCCAGAAATGGAACTTAAGGCTATGCTGAACAGGCCCAGCAAAAGCAGGTTTGCAGACAGATTTTATGGAACAAACTGTATCGAACAAATACCTGTATGTCTATTGCTAGATCTTAGACATAAAAATATACAATAATTCCTATCTTCAAGGTGACACTACTTCACAGTAGACAGTATTGCTGCTTTAAAATAATTCTTTTAGTTTATTCAAGAAAATCCAGAACAATTTTGTAATAAAATGAAACTACAGTAATAAAAAGGACACAAAAATATTAACAGACCAATACAATTACCACTAGGTGTCACTCTGATATAAAGTTCTTGGCTGCCTTTAGGCTTACTTTTATACTTTGTAAAGTCTTCCTGGTAATAACATGGGAATGGCATTATCTTATTTAGTATCTCTCTGTACTTTAGTATTTATTTACATATATATATATAGAGAGAGAGAGAGAGAGAGATACAGGAAAAGTAGTATTTATCCAACTCCTTAATAACAGTAAGATGGCCAACAGCTAAAAACTAACAATTATAAGTCACATAAAATTTCATGTGTCTATTTTTTAAATTTCCTGCAGTAGACGATTTAATGTGCATACAAATTTATACACATGCTCATTTACTGAGACATACATATTAACTGATCTGCTGCTGCTGCTGCTAAGTCGCTTCAGTCGTGTCCGACGCCAAACATTGCATTTAGAGGAAGAATTCAGAGACAAAAAAAGAACATGGTCTCTGAGTTTGAGAAGTTAATATTCACAAGGGAAAACCAAAACACAAAAAAAGAGTAAGATGTTTTAAAATCAATTTTGAAAGTATACACAAAATTTTATGATATCATAAGAGATGAATCAAAGTAACTATGTCAACAGTGGTTAGGAAGGGCTTCATAAAGGGAGATGTTTACTCATGGTATTCAAAGATGAGTGTAAGCTTTCCAGAAAACTAAAACAAGAAAGAAGAAAGTCAAACAGAATATAGAAAGTAAGGTACCACCAAAGGATATGAGGAGATTTAGAAAGATTATAAAAGATCACCATAGGAAAACTATGTAAGATACAGAACAGAGGAAGGAAGAAACTGAAAGAATAGAAATAGAGGGAGGAACTGTTACAGTAACTAATGAAAGAAATTAATTCTTGAACTGCAACATAAGGAATCAAAATAAAGGAGGAATTCAAGTGATACCATGAAACTAAGAGAACTTAATCAAAAGCAGTGAAAGAAATGAAAAAAAACTTCCAACAATTCCAAATATCCCTGAGAGTGCCTTCCACAGTGATGCATATCAACAAACCAACAATGAACAAAGAAAACATCCATGATGTGATTATTTAACTGGTATATAATTCATAATAAGAGAATAACTATAATCCAGAACAAATAAAAAATTGGAACAGTGTGGACAAGTAGTAGAAAGATACATATCATACAATAATAGTATCTGGCTTACAATTTATTTGGAATCAAGTTTCATTTATAAAATGTATGTAGCTACTTAAATTGTATTTGTTTTCTTTTTTTTTAAGTTTTTTTTTATTTTTTAACTTTACAATATTGTATTGGTTTTGCCATATATCAACATGAATCCACCACAGGTATACACGTGTTCCCCATCCTGAACCCTCCTCCCTCCGTCCTCCCCGTACCATCCCTCTGAGTCGTTCCAGTGCACCAGCCCCAAGCATCCAGTATCGTTCATCAAACCTGGACTGGCGACTCATTTCATATATGATATTATTCATGTTTCAATGCCATTCTCCCAAATCATCCCACCCTCTCCCTCTCCCACAGAGCCCACAAGACTGTTCTATACATCAGTGTCTCTAGTACTCTTGCCTGGAAAATCCCATGGATGGAGGAGCCTGGTAGGCTGCAGTCCATGGGGTCGCAAAGAGTCAGACATGACTGAGCGACTTCCCTTTCACTCTTCGCTTTCCTGCATTGGAGAAGGAAATGGCAACCCACTCCAGTGTTCTTGCCTGGAGAATCCCAGGGACAGGGGAGCCTGGTGGGCTTCTGTCTATGGGGTTGCACAGAGTCGGACACGACTGAAGCAACTTAGCAGCAGCAGCATACAGGGTTATGGAGAAGGTAATGGCACCCCACTCCAGTACTTTTGCCTGGAAAACCCCATGGACAGAGGAGCCTGGTAGGCTGCAGTCCAAATGAATGATAACACAAATGCTTCTACTCTATCATACTTCAGTAGAAGTCCATTTTTACAGTAAATTAAAAGACTAAGAGTTTACAAAATGTGACCCCTAGAAACTCTATCATATATATCTATAACAAAGCTTTAAAATAGTTCACATTCTCCAAACTAGGATAGAATTAAAGTATAATTTTAACATATATAATCGAGAAGTGAACATTTTCATCACCATCTTTGAAATGAGCAGGGACACAAAACTGACTCCAACTGAGTGAACCAATAAAAAGTGGTTGAAGTGATTAAAATATCCATGAACTTTCACCATATCCCAAATACTTCAACAGCAAAAAAGTGAAGTCACTCAGGCATGTCTGACTCTTTGCAACCCTATGGACTATAATCCACCTCCTCCATAGGCTCCTCCTCCATCCATGAGATCTTCAAGGCAAGAATACTGGAATGGATTGCAATTTTCTTCTCCAGGGGATCTTCCTGACCCAGGGATAGAACTCAGGTCTCCCACAACAAAAAGAATAAGGTCAATTTGAAAGAGTCGCTATTAACTACTCAGTCTCATGCTATACAAGAGCAGTTAAAATTTATTTAATACAGAACTGTATTCTAGTATTCTTAAAATAGATAAAAACTTGAGATAATTTTATGATTTAAAAGAGAAAGTATTATATGACACTGAGTTACTTCTCTAATTACAGTGAATACATTCATCATTATGCTAAGAAAGTAAAGGCCTGCTAATACCCTCCTAATATACCAAGGATAACTTGGCAATATTACTGAAAATACGTATAAGCAATAAGCATGATCAATTCTAACTAATTATAATACTCCTGTAAAGATAAATAAAATTATTTTTCAATATCAGTAGATGAGTTTTGTGATTTTAAAAATGCAAGCTCATTTTAAATATCAGCAAAGAGACAGAAAGTATAAAAATTATAAAAACTATAAAAAAGAATCAAACATAAATCCTGGAGCTGAAAAATACAATAAGTGAATTGAACATTTCACTAAAGGGGCTCAACAATAGACTTGATTAACAAAAAGAATCTATGTGCTAAGACATGTCACTTGAAATTATCCAGAGAAATAAAATGAAAGATAAAAAAGACTGAAGAAAGGCCAAAGGCCTTATGGTAATCCATTAACGGACAAATATACACATAATGGGAGCTGCGGAGGGAAGGAGAAAGCAGATTTGAAGAAACAATGGTTGAATACTTCCCAAATATGGGAAAGAAAAGACATTCAGATTCATAAGGCACAAAAGATAACAGAAGGATAAATCCTAAGAAATCTACATCAAAACACATTAAAATCAAACTGTCAAATTAAAGGATGTGAATGCGTGCATGTGTGCTCACTCAGTCATGTACAACTCTATGCAACCCCATGGACTGTAGCCTGCCAGGCTCCTCTGTCCCTGGAATTTTCCAGGCAAGAATATTGGAATGGATAGCCATTTCCTACTCCAGGGGATCTCCCTAATTCAGGGCTCAAACCCACATGTCCTGAGTTTCAAGCATTGGCAAGTGGATTCTTTACGACTGAGTCACCTTATGGCAATTAAAGGATAAAGAGAAATGTGAAAACAGCAAGAGAAAAGCTTGTCACATAAAGGGGACCCTCACAAGACTATCAGCTAATATTTCTCAGTAGAAACCTTTCCAGTCGAAAGAAAGTAGAATAATATATTCAAAGTTCTGAAAGAACAAAACCACCAAACAAGAATACTATGGCCAGCAAAATTATCCTTCAAATATTAAGGCAGAATAAAGACTTCACCAGATAAACAAAAGCTGAGAGAGTTCATCAACAGTAAGCCAACCTAATAAGAAATGCTAAAGAGAGTACTCTAAGTTCCAACAAGAAGACACTACATAGAAACAAACCACAGAATATTTTAACAGTGGTACTTAAAACACTTAATCTGAGAGAGGAGTTAAAAGACAAAAGTGCAAAAAATAAGTATAACTAAAAATATGTTAATGTATACATAATATGAAAAGATGCAATTTATGAATCAGTAACAAAAACAGGCAGGTCAGGTGGTCTGGTATCCCCATCTTTTTAAGAATTTTCCAAAGTGTGTTGTGATCCACACAGTCAGAGGCTTTGGCATGGTCAATAAAACAGAAATAGATGCTTTTCTGGAACTCTCTTGCTTTTTTGATGATCCAACGGATGTCAACCTCTTGAGAAATCTGTATGCAGGTCAGGAAGCGACAGTTGGAACTGGACATGGAACAGACTAGTTCCAAATCGGGAAAGGAATATGTCAAGACTGTATATTGTCACCCTGCTTATTTAACTTATATGCAGAGTACATCATGAGAAATGCTGGGCTGGATGAAGCACATACTGGACAAGATTGCTGGGAGAAATATCAATAACCTCTGATATGCAGATGATACCACCCTTATGGCAGAAAGTGAAGAAGAACTAAAGAGCCTCTTGATGAAAGGGAAAGAGGAGAGTGGAAAAGATGGCTTAAAGCTCGACATTCAGAAAACTAAGATCATGGCATCTGGTCCCATCACCTCACGGCAAATAGGGAAACAGTGGGAAAGTAATAGACTTATTTTTGGGGGGAACTCCAAAACCACTGCAGATGGTGATTGCAGCCATGAAATTAAAAGACACTTCCTCCTTGGAAGTAAAGTTATGACCAACCTAGACAGCATATTAAAAAGCAGAGACATTACTTTGCCAACAAAGGTCTGTCTAGTCAAAGCTATGGTTTTACCACTAGTCATGTATGGATGTGAGAGATGGACTATAAAGAAAGCTGAGCACGTAAGAATTGATGCTCTTGAATTGTGGTGTTGGAGAAGATTCTTGAGAGTCCCTTGGACTGCAAGGAGATCCAGCCAGTCCATCCTAAAGGAAATCAGTCCTGAATATTCACTGGAAGGACTGATGCTAAAGATGATACTCCAATACTCTGGCCACCTGATGCAAAGAACTGACTCATTTGAAAAGACCCTGATGCTGGGAAAGATTGAAGGAGGGAGAAGGGGACGACAGAGGATGAGATGGTTGGATGGCATCACCGACTCAATGGACATGAGTTTGACTAAACTCCAGGAGTTGGTGATGGACAGGGAGGCCTGGCATGCTGCAGTCCATGAGGTCGCAAAGAGTTGAACATGACTTAGTGACTGAACTGAAATGAACTGAACAAAAAGAGGAGACAATAAAACAGCAGAGGTTTTGTATATGACTGAGGTTAGGTTAAAATAGATTGTAGTAACTGTAAGATGTCTTATATAAACCCAATGGAAACTACAGAGAAAATACCTAAAGGAGATATACAAAAGAAAATGAAAAGAATCAAAGAATGATACTACCAAAAAAAAAAAAAAAACAACAAAGAAAGACAGTAAAAGAGGAAAAGAGATAAAAAAGCCACAAGACAGAAATAAACAATTAACAAATAGCAACAGTAAGTTCTTTTCTATCAGTTATTACTTTAAATGTTTATGGATAAAACTCTCCAATCAAAAGACACAAACAGGCTAAATGGATTAAAAACACAAACTCCAACTATATGCTGTCTATTGTGTGTATGCTCAGTTGTGTCCAAATCTTTGCAACCCCATGGACTATAGCCCATCAGGCTCCTCTGTCCATGGGATTTTCCAGGCAAAGTACTGAAGTGAGTTGCCAAAAGTATCTTCCTGACACAGGAATCAAACCCACGTCTCAGGCATCTCCTGCATTGACAGGTGGATCCTTTACCACTGAGCCACCTGGGAAGCTCATATACTGTCTACAGGAGACTCTAGATTCATGAACACATACAGGCTGAAACTGAAAGAATGAGAAAAGATATTCTGTGTAAATGGTCCAAAACCAGACAACTAGATGAAGGAGATCCCTCACTCTCCCTATCCCTCCCGCCCACTCCCCCAAACACACACACACACACATTCACGAGTACTATTCAGCCATAAAAAAGTACGAAATGCTGTCATCTGCAGAAACATGGATAGATCCAGAGATTATACTTGATGAAATAATACAGAGAAAGACAAATAATATATGATATCACTTTTATGTGGAATCTAAAAAATCTAATACAAATGAATGTATATACAAAAGAGACCCAGAGACATAGAAAACAAACTTATGGCTAAAAACGGGGAGAGGGAGCCAGGGAAGAAAAATTAGGAGTATGGGATTAACACACTACTTGGCTGGAGACTCCCAGGGACGGGGGAGCCTGGTGGGCTGCCATCTATGGGGTCGCACGGAGTCGGACACGACTGAAGCAACTTAGCAGCAGCAGCAGCATACGTGAAATAAATAAACTGTACAGCACTGGGAATTATACCCAATACATTTTAATAATCTATAGGGGAACATAATCTACAAAAATACTGAAACACTATACTGCATACCTGAAATTAACACAATACTGTATATCAATTATACTTCAATCTAAGAAAAAAGAAAAAATGTTGTGAGAAAATATTATATAATGATAAAAGAAGCAATTCACCAGGAGGACATGTCAATTATGAGCATATATGTACTCAACATCAAAGAACCCAATTTACAAAGCAAACAAGGAAAGAATCAAGGGGAGAAATATATAACAACACAAAAATAGCAGAGGATTTCAATAATGGATAAAACTTCCACAGAGAAGATCAATAAGGACTTGAACAAAAATTGTAGACAAAATGGAATTAACAGACATGTACAAAACATAACATCCAACAGCATACACATCAGAATACACATCCTCTTAAGCACACATGGAACATGCTCAGGACAGATAATAAATTTAAGAAAAGCATAAAGGAAAGTGCTGCTGACTTTCAGTTTCATTATACTGTGGTTGGAAAACATATGTGGTATGATTTGAGTCTTCTTAAATCCGTTAACTTGTTTGTAACCGAATATGGCAGGATTCCCTGGCAGCTGAGAGGTAAAGAATCCACCTGCAAATGCAGGAGATGCAGATTTGATCCCTGGGTTGGGAAGATCCTCTGGAAAAGGAAATGGTAACCCACTCTAGTATTCTTGTCTGAGAAATCTCATGGATAGAGGAGACTGGAGGGCTACAGACCATGGGGTCACAAAAGGTGGACATGACTTAGTGACTAAACAACCACCACCACCTAATATGTCCTCTATCCCAGAAAATTTACAAATATGTAGATATTAAACAATGTAATGCTTGAACAACCTATAGGCCAAAGAAGAAATAAAGAGAAGTAGAAAATATCATCAGACAAATGAGAACATAACATTACCAAAACTTATGGAAAGCCGTGCTAAGAGGAAAGTTTCTAGCAATAGATGCCTACATTTTAAAGAGTAGAAAGATCTCAAATAAAAACAATACTAAAATTCATATGGAACCACAAAAGACCCTAAATAGCCAAAACAATCTTGAGAAAGAAGAATGAAACTTAAGGCTTCACACTTACTGACTTCAAGAAATTTTACAAAGTTATCGAAACAGCCCAGGACTTGCATAAAGAAGAGAATAAAATAAAGTCCAGAACAAAACCCACACATAAGTCACATGATCATTGACAAGGGTACCAAGTCTACATTATAAAGAGTCTCTTTAACAAATAGTGTGGGCAAAATTGGATAGCCACATGCAAAAGAATGAAATTAGATGCTTATCTTATACCATACCCAAGAATTACCTCAAAATGGGTTAAAAATCTGAAATTGCAAAACTCCTAGAAGACAACATAAAGAAAAAACTCCATAATATTTATCTTGGCAATGATTTATTGGATATGACACCAGAAGCATAGACAACAAATACAAAAATAGACTAGTGGGACTAAATTAAACTAAAAAGCGTCTGTACAGCAAAAGGAATAACAGAGTAAAAGGAACCTACAGAATGGGAAAAAATATTTGCAAACTACATTATCTGCTAAGGGGTTAATATTCAAAACAAAGAAATGTACAACTAAATAGCAATAAAGTTAAATAATCCAATTTAAAACTTGGCAAAGGACTTTAACAGACATTTCTCCAAAGACATACAAATGATCAACAGCTATATAAAAAGATACTCAATCATCATGAACTATAAATCAAAACTACAATGAGATGTCACTCATACATGTTAAGATGGTCATTATAAAAACAAAAACAAAATATCAGAAAATGACAAGCACTGGTAATGTGGAAAAATCAGAAGGAATACTTGTGTTCTATTGCTGGAAATGTAAAATGTTCAGCCACTATGCAAAAAAGTATAGAAGCTGCTCAAAAATTAAAAACAGAAATACCATATGATCCAGCAAGGCCACTTCTGGGTATTAATCCAGAAGAACACACCTAAAAGTCTATTGACAGAGGAATGGATAAGGAAGATATGGTACCTATATACAATGGAATATTTATTGTTGTTTAGTCCCTAAGTCGTGTCTCATTCTTTGCGACCCCATGGGCTACAGCCCATCATGATTCTCTGTCCATAGTATTTCCCAGGCAAGAATACTGCAATGGGTTGCCATTTCCTTCTCCAGGCGATCTTTCTGACCCAGAGATTGAACCCACGTCTCCTGCACTGCACTGGCAGGCAGATTTTTTTTACTGCTGAGATACTAGGGAAGCTCTAACAGAATATTACTCAGCCACATAAAAGCGTGAAATAATGCCATCTGCAGCAACACTGATGGACCTAGAGATTATCATACTAAGTGAAGTGAGGCAAATATCATATATCATTTATATGCGGAATCTACTTTTTAAAAAAAGAAATGAATGTATTTACAAAACAGAAATGAACTTACAGATACTGAAAACAAACTAACAGTTAGCAAAGGGGAATGGGGAGGGGTGGCAATAAACTAGAACCCTGGAATGAATACACATACACTACTATATATAAGATATTAATAGATAACCAACAAGGATCTACTGTATAGCACAGGGAACTCTACTCAATATTCTGTGATAGCCTATATGAGAAAAGAATCTTAAAAAAAAATATATATATATATACACATATAACTGAATCACTTTTGCTGTACACCTAAAACTAACACAACATTGTAAATCAACTATACTCCAATAAAATGAAATACAGAAAACAAAAACAAACAAACAAACAAAAAAAACAGAGGAATAAACCAACACACACACAAAGAATTGAAAGTAATGTCTAAAGAGATATTTGCAATCCCATGTTCACCATAGCATTATTTACAATAGACAAGAGGTGGAAATAACCTAAATGTCCATAAACAGATGAACAGATAAAACATGGCACATACACACAATATAATATTCAGTTCAGTTCAGTCGCTCAGTCATGTCCGACTCTTTGCGACCCCATGAATCCCAGCACACCAGGCCTCCCTGTCCATCACCAACTCCCAGAGTTCACTCAGACTCACGTCCATCGAGTCGGTGATGCCATCCAGCCATCTCATCCTCTGTCGTCCCCTTCTCCTCCTGCCCCCAATCCCTCCCAGCATCAGAGTCTTTTCCAATGAGTCAACTCTCTGCATGAGGTAGCCAAAGTATTGGAGTTTCAGCTTTAGCATCATACCTTCCAAAGACACCCAGGACCGATCTCCTTTAGAATGGACTGGTTGGATCTCCTTTCAGTCCAAGGGACTCTCAAGAGTCTTCTCCAACACCACACTTCAAAAGCATCAATTCTTTGGTGCTCAGCTTTCTTCACAGTCCAACTCTCACATCCATACATGACCACTGGAAAAACCATAGCCTTGACTAGACAGACCTTTGTTGGCAAAGTAATGTCTCTGCTTCTGAATATGCTATCTAGGTTGGTCATAACTTTCCTTCCAAGGAGTAAGCGTCTTTTAACTTCATGGCTGCAGTCACCATCTGCAGTGATTTTGGAGCCCCCAAAAATAAAGTCTGACACTGTTTCCACTGTTTCCCCATCTATTTCCCATGAAATCATGGGACCAGATGCCATGATCTTAGTTTTCTGAATGCTGAGCTTTAAGCCAACTTTTTCACTCTCCTCTTTCACTTTCATCAAGAGGCTTTTTAGTTCCTCTTCACTTTCTGCCTATAAGGGTGGTATCATCTGCATATCTGAGGTTATTGATATTTCTTCCGGCAATCTTGATTCCAGCTTGTGCTTCTTCAAGCCCAGCGTTTCTCATGATGTAATCTGCATAAAAGTTAAATAAGCAAGGTGACAATATACAGCCTTGACGTAATCCTTTTCCTATTTGGAATCAGTCTGTTGTTCCATGTCCAGTTCTAACTGTTGCTTCCTGACCTGCATATAGGTTTCTCAAGAGGCAGGTCAGATGGTCTGGTATTCCCATCTCTTTCAGAATTTTCCACAGTTTATTGTGATCCACACAGTCAAAGGCTTTGGCATAGTCAATAAAGCAGAAATAGATGTTTTTCTGGAACTCTCTTGCTTTTTCGATGATCCAGCGGGTGTTGGCAATTTGACCTCTGGTTCCTCTGCCTTTTCTAAAACCAGCTTGAACATCTGGAATATTACTCAGTTTTAAAAAAGGAAATCCTGTAATATGTTACAACATGGATGAACCATGAGGATATCATACTAAGTGAAATAATCCAGAAACACAAATGCTGCATGATTCCACTTATATAAGATATTTAAAGTAGTCAAACTCATAGAAGCAGAAAACAGAATGACAACAGCCAGGGAACTCGGCAGTAGGGGAAAATGGGGAGTTGCTTTTCAGTGGATACAGTTTCACTTCTACAAGTGAAAAAGTTATAAACATTTGCTGTACAACAATGTAGCTACTGTTAATAAAACTATAATGTACATATCTCATTTATATCTGGAGGAATTTAGGCAAAGAAAAGAACAAGTCCAAATGCCTTACTGGGTATAACCTATTCAGTGAACTGAAAGAAGTCCATTACAAGTTGGGCACGGTGAGTAAGAAGGAGAGTGATAACAGATGAAAACTAGAAATGCAGCAGTGTCTGGTCAAGCAGGGACTTACAGGCCATGTTAAAAGACTTGAATTTTATCCTCCAAACAGTGGAAAGTTTCTTAATGGATTTAAGTAAAGGAATAACTATCTGATTAGTTTTAACAGCCTTGCTGTTCTCTTAACATACTTCAATTAATAAAATTAAATAAGAATCTCCCCAAAAATGAACAAAAGCAAAATTTCAGAAATATCTAAAATTTAGATTTAAGGCAAAATTCTATTAAAATAAAAATACAATTTCTGGTTCTACAACAAACATGGATCAAATAATCTGAATCGAATATGAATTCAACATAGTTTCTCTATAGAATTTTGGTAAAGTTTGTCTTAAAACGGCAGGCATACACTTTGAGTTTCCTTTGAAAGAATAATGCTAAAGCATTTATTCAGACGCCAGGGAGGGAAAGTAATGGAAATGTCTTATTTCTGATCTCTCATTAATCAGTATTAAAAATGAGGGCACTTCAGCTAAAAAGTCTGATATCAATGTACTTAATAATTTTGTTATTTTTTTTAAGCTCTGAGATGTTTGGTTGGTATCTGCCCTGAAACAGCTTTATATACCATTCTGTATATGTAGAACAAAAAACCTTTCTTCTCAAACTTACCTTAATCTCAAGACAGTATTTAAAATTAGAACACAATAATCTATATGGAACAACATCAATCTGGTTTTCTTTCTCCTTCTTGGTATAGCAGTCAACTCAAAAGAAAAGAATATGAGCTGAATGTTTACCTAATAAATTTTTTATTTGTGAAGGCTATATGGCAGGAAAAACCTTACCAACAGTACAGCTGTCTTCCAGTACCACATCAACATTTCTGTCTCTGTACTCAACCCTGAAGTCCAGCATCCGCGGTTGCCTTTCTACAATTTGCCTAGATGGCATTACAGGTCGAAATGCTGAAGAGGAAGAGGGAGCAGGAGCTGGAGCTGGGTGACTTGCTGGATCAAATGCAGGTCCTGATATAGTCTCACCTCCATAGTCACTGAAATATTGACAAAAAAGCATTATCATCAACCAAATCACTACAAATTACCACTAAAGATCTACTCCATACTTGGCTTGTGTTGTTCTTCACATCATATTTATCTACCTGTGCATCAAGGACTAACTTAAGTTCTAATTCTTTCACAAAATCTCTCCCACTGAGTGAAAGCCACCTTACTTTCCCTCTCATAGTAGTATCACACATATTATTCAATTATTTTTTTGTCTTGTGCTCTTACTATGTTGGTAAAACATCATTTAAACTCTTGTGAATTACAGTATTTTCTTTCTGATTTACTTACCCAGTCGTTAACTACATTTTCCACAAAATCTATTCTGAAAACTTTACTATTCCTAAACCAAATAAACAAATAGCCTTAACCATTCCTTCTAAAACAATCTTTCCTTCCCATCCCATCCCCAAATTTCACCTTTCTTCTAGCTAAATTATCCTTCATATCTCAGATTGAATATTTTTCAACTCAGAGCACGTTTTACTACCTCAGACTAGTTCTAACTTCTCACCACTACCAATAATTATGAAGCTCACATTTGTGTTTTTATTGGCTGTATCATCTGCCAAGTTCAATACTTTATCACAGGAGATACACATTTAACAAACTAATGAGAGGAGAAATAATTCTAAAGAATTTGGATTTCTTTCTCTAACTTAATGTATATTTTATATATACATATATATATATATATATAGTCACTATTTTCCCCCTCAGTAGGAAAAGTAGTGGGGAGCATAAGAAATGCTCCCATTAAATATCATTATTGTATAACTTTTCTCCAACATAAGAACTATAAGCTCAGTTCTAAAATACTTTTCTTCTCACCCTGAAGCTAAAGTAAATTAATGGGTGGGGGGCTCGAATAGGAACAATGACAAGAATGACCAAAAACAAGCTAGGTTAAGCCTTGTTTATACAATTAAGGAGAAAATATTTATATTTACTTCATATTTTAAAGAATAGAATTAGGATAAGACTAAGAATAGAGTAGAAGAGAACAGAATAGAATAGAAATTATCAGTATGTTTAATAGTTAGAACTAAGTATTGTTTCAAAAAACTTTTGATTCTGGGACATATTTGTAATATGTGTTTTGGATTCCAAATATTTCTCACTGTAGGTCACTGTCAAAAAGTCTTAACATGACTAGGTTAGATCTTAACTGAGTTCAGGCACTCAAGTAATCGCTGATTCAAAGACATAAACCTATCCATTCTCCCAGTTGTTACAGTCAAGGAAAGTAATGTGGGAAGGAAGACATGAGAACAGAGAAAATGTCCCAAGCAGGAAGAATGTCACTGCTGGAATCCAAAGTGAGTTTCTAATATCTAAGAACAGAATCTGTGCAACACTTCAGGTATCTAAATGTTGTCACAATGTCTCAGAACCTAAGAAAAACAGTAGCTTAGTCACTGACTTATTGTTTCTTAATTCCAAATTCACCCCTGTATAGTCTTCTGTAATTTAGGAGCTAAGATTTCTGCAAAATTATATTTTTTCTTTAAGGTTTCCTGATAGACTCTGTCAAATAGAGGTACTAGATAGAACTTAGTAACTAGGAGCAGGGCAAGAAAGATTTCCTTCTTCCTGTTTACATGCATTTCCATTAGCATCACCCTGCAGCTTTCAGTCGCGTGCTTTTCTTCAGCATTCCTACAATCAGCTTCTTGTCATTCCCCCTGAGATACCAGTTAATGGCTAGACAATAAACATCCCACAGAAGTCTGATCCTCCATTCCAAAGAGCCCATCTGAAATTTAAAGTTCTGTTAATTTCTTACACCTTCAAGTGGTAACTTCCTGAAGCAATGATTATACCTGTTACTTCAGTTTTACTTTTTTGCTCTTTTAGTCCTCCAAACCTGTTTAACTGATCCTACATTGTGTGCTTAGTCACTCAGTCGTGTCCGATTCTTTGAAACCCCATGGACTGTAGCCCACCAGGCTCGTGGGATTCTCCAGGCAAAAATACAGCATTCTTGGATTCTGAATTCATGGGATTCTCCAGGAAAGAATTCTGAAGTGGGCAGTCATTCATTCTCCAGGGGATCTTTCTGACCCACAGATCGAAGCTGGGTCTCCTGCATTGCAGGCGGATTCTTCACCGTCTGAATACCTCTGTTAAAAATACCCTAGAGTGTGGTTTCATTTTCTTGATAACGAAGGTGTCCCAGGAAACAGAGGATTCAGGAACTGCCTTGATTATGGTCTTGACCTTCAATGCACTGCTTAGCTCCTTGCCAACGGAAAATGGGATATTAGTGACCCAAGCCATGCACTGGCATAATGATTAACTATCACTATTGAAACAAGTGCCTGAAGGAACCAAATGATGATCTGACCTGACCATTATGGTGGTAATAATGATAACAAGAACTATGAGCAGACTGCTTCTCACTCCAAAGGAGAGCTTACAGAACAGAATGACACACTAGGGAGTTTTAACATTCCATTCATTCATGTTAAGAATGTTACAGAGTTTCTGAAGTGGCACTTTTAAACAAGTTTCTTATCTCTTGTAATCAAAGGTATGATTCTCCTAAAAATCAGACTCAGAATTTAAGTTTTCAGCTTGCATAGCTATAGTGAAAGTTGAATATACATGCTTTTTAAATCTCTCTTGTGAAAGTTAAGGCACTGTTGTGGAAGGAGTGAGGCCCTAAGATGTGGAATGGGGATGAAAGTGAAAGTTGCTCAGTCATGTCTGACTCTTTGCAATCCCATGGACCGAATAGGGGTCGTATGCTGCTGCTGCTGCTAAGTCGCTTCAGTCGTGTCCGACTCTATTCGACCCCACAGACAGCAGCCCACCAGGCTCCCCCGTCCCTGGGATTCTCCAGGCAAGAGTACTGGAGTGGGTTGCCATTTCCTTCTCCAATGCATGAAAGTGAAAAGTGAAAAGTGAAAGTGAAATTGCTCAGTCGTGTCCAACTCTTACCGACCCCATGGTCTGCAGCCCACCAGGCTCCCCTGCCCATGGGACTCCCCAGGCAAGAGTACTGGAGTGGGTTGCCATTGCCTTCTCCAGGGGTCGTATAGGGGACTGTATTCTCCAGGCCAGAATACTGGAGTGGGTAGCTGTTTCATTCTCCAGGGGATCATCCCAACCCAGGGATCAAACCCAGGTCTACCACATAGCAGGTGGATTCTTGACCAGCTGAGCCACCAGGGAAGCCCAGGAAATGCAGATACCTGAGTGGATTCAGATAAAGGTTAGAACTGTGAACCCCTTGAGTCTCTCTGAGCCTCTTTTGTAAGCAGAAATAGCTCCTCCTCATGGTTAAGAAGACTAGTCTCTTGCTTAAAAACTATTAATACTATTACCTGAGACAGTTCCCTTGAAAGTTGATGCCTATTCTTAAAACCTACCTCCACCATTCCTTACTACTTAGAAAGTCGGATGTAGGCATGCTCCACAAAAACAAGTACAACATATTAACTGAGAAAAGATAGCTTATATCCAAAAGTAATTATAAGATTTTGATAAATTATATCAGCAAAATCATAGGGAATAGTTGTGGAAATAAATTTGAAGTGAGTTTGACAAAAAGAGTTTGGATAGGGCCAAATATGTTTGCTTAAGCAGCTGTAAGAACCTCTAATAGTTTTCTTGTTGACCGAAGGAAACTTAAATCCCAAATGAGTCTACATTTAATGAGGATGAAATGCCCAAACTTTCCTGGCAAAATGTAGAAGAAATAAAGATGCTTAAAAAAACATGAATGCTGGAGTTAATTAATCATGTAGAACCTGAATATATACACATCATCCCATGACATTATCCATGAGGTCCCAGAGAATACTGCACTAAAGCATTGAAAAAACACATTAGGAAGGAAATCTACATCCTTGAAAAACTCTGTAGTAGCTGTCTTCTGTGGGTAGGGAATAAGACAGGTGTTCCAGGGCTAATGACACCACTGAAAAAGATTCCCTAATAGGCATGATGGGATCCCACAGTGCAGAGGTCACAGAGCAGAGTTCAACAAGAAAAAGGTGGAAGCAATGATGTTAATAGACATCATGGATGAAACGTAAGAATAAGAAGATTTCAACCTGCAGAAATCTTTAATAGTACTTCATTGAATGTGGCACTTCTAAGAAACAAAATTGAAAGTCAGTTGACTAAAATTACTTGATCTATAAACAGTAGAAACCTAGATCTGGCAACCTAGATCCTAACTTCCATAATATCTACACTGGAGGGTCAAGTCCTTAGTCCCCTAAAGACAATGCAAGAAAGCCACCGTAAGTATTGTAAAATTTCCTCTAAGAAGTCCCCTAAGAGACCTGTAGCTATTTACTAAGGGTTTGTGTACTGATTAAAGGAAAATCTAGATCTTTAGGAAATTACTAGATGCTAACTCTAATACTAATTCTCCTGGGAATATAAAAATGGAAGATTACAGTGGTAAATGAAGTTTTGGCCTAATCTAATCACACAAGGTTCATTTACTCTCTTCAACCTACTCTGCAGTTTTTTCCCCAGATCCCGATAGATAGCTCCTATTGACTTCCTGATCCATGAAATCAGGGATATTAGGTAGGAGGAGAGAACAGGAAGAACAACTCTTGCATACACTTTTTGTTTTAATTTGCAAGCACCATGACAAGCATTTTGCTTCCTCTCAGCAGGGTAAACAATATGCCCTCACTGTCTTTTCCTGAAGATTAAATCAACTCTCTTGCTCTTTGTCATAATAATCTAGCCTGGACAGATCTTGATTACCCAGGTATTCCACAAAACATTATAGTGATGACAATGCAGACTGGCCCTGAAGAGCAAAAGCAGCAAGCATTTTGATGCTTTGGTAAGATACACTGGCGTGCTAGACATTAGGAGATACACACCACAAAAATGCAGGGCCCTTCACCTTGTTGAAGTTTCAGGGTCCAGGGTCAGAAGCTGGTTGCTGTCCCTTGTACGCCCATCAATGCCTAAGAGATATCTAAGCTAACTGAGAAAGAAAAAATTTGGACTGGGAAAGGAAAAAATGATTATGTCTAATATGCCAGTACCAACCAAAAATAGACTGCTGAAACATCATTACAACCCTAATCAAAGATATCCCTGAATGACTTCCCTGATGGTCCAGTGGTAATGAATCTGCCTGCCTGCCTATGCAGGGGACACAGGTTCTATCCTGGTCAAGGAAGATCCCACATGCCTTGGAGCAACTAAGCCCAAGTACCACAACTACTGAGCTCACGTGCTACAACTACTGAAGCCTGTGAGACTAAAGCCCATGCTCCCCAACAAGAGAAGCCATCACAATGAGAAGCCCACACACTACAACGAAAGTAGCCCTACTCACAGCAACTAGAGAAAGCAACTAGCACACAGCAACAAAGATGCAGCACAGCCAAAAATAAATAACTAAATGAAATTTTTAAAAAAGACAGTAGTGAGAGTGAGGAGAACTTAAGGTTGTAACACAGGGTGATCGCTTCATTTAGACGGAGAAATAACTTGAGATACAAATCTATACTGAATCACATGAAGTAGTTAATGAATTGGTCAGCTGATCAGAACTTGGAAAACATAAAAAGAAAACTGACTCACACAAGAGTCTGAGGAAGAGGAATGGAAATGGATCATTTTGTGTGGACACAAAATGTGAAAATATGTTATTGGGTGACTGCTGTCTAGGAAACTGAAAGTAAAAGTCACTTAGTCGTGTCCGACTCTTTGCAATCCCAGATACTAGTCCATGGAACTTTCCAGGCCAGAATACTGGAGTGGGTAGCCATTGCCTTCTCCCGAGGATCTTTCCAACCCAGGGATCAAACCCCTGTGTCCTGCATTGTGGGCGGATTCTTTACCAACTGAGCCACAGGGAAGCTATCCAGTTAAAAAAACAAAAAAAAAGGAGGGGGGACTCTCAATACAGATAAAATGGCATTGTTCTGCTGATGTCAGTGAGCTTTATTCATTTGTACCCCAGGACTATTCAATACTTTAAGGTACAATCTGGCCATGCCAATAGGAGTGGAGGTTAGGCACAACAATATCAACTTACCCTCACCAAGTCTGCATCTGGCTAGGGAATCTACAGACTGCCTAAACTGCAAACAAGAGAGACCAATATGGAACCCTCAATACAACCCCATTCACAGGAGTCTGGTAATGGATCATTTCTACCATGGAGGGGGCAGTCAGTAATCTGTTCCTATCTAAAAAGACACTTTTCTGGATACATAGTTGACTTCTCGGACAGCAATGCTTCTGCCAGCACCACCATTCATGGATTTAAGGAATGCCTCATTGATCTATGGCTTTCCATCCAACACTGGTTCTAACCAAGGAACTCATTTCATAGTAACAGAAGTTCAGCACTGGTATCACTGATGTATACCATTACCCAGAAACAGCTAGCTATTTAACAGTGGAATGGTTGAAGATAGTTATGGCACAGATTGGGTATAGTTTGTGTGTCAGTTGCTCAGTTGTGTCTGACTCTTTGCAACCCTATGGACTGTAGCCCACAAGGCTCCTCTGTCCATGGGATTCCCCAGGCAAGAAAACAGGAGTGGGTAGCCATTTCCTTCTCCAGGGGATCTTCCCAACCCAGGGATCAAACTCAGGTCGCCTGCCCCGCAGGCGGCTTCTTTACCTCCTGAGCCGCCACGGAAGCAGTTCTCAAAGTTTAAAGGGTGGTATATGCTTTACATTAATGACCAAAACATCGTGATATGTCTCACTGCCAGGGGAAAAAAATGAGTATGAGAATTAAGTGGTGGTATTAACTTATTATGCCTAATAACTTACCAAATTTTTGCTTCCTGCAACTTTGGGATCTGGTGGTTCAGAGATCAAGGACGTAATGTTTCCACAGTACTTCCACTGTGTTAGAATTTGAGAATGCCAATTGGCCATGTTATTATATTCCTCAAGTTACTGAATCAGCCAACAAAGGAGGAGATACTAGCTGATATCTCCTGATAATCAAGGGGAAAAAATCAAGACTGTTGCTACATGCAATGGGCTATTTTCTAGGGTATACCCAAAATTAAGCAGAGAAGGCAATGGCACCCCACTCCAGTACTCTTGCCTGGAAAATCCCATGGATGGAGGAGCCTGGCGGGCTGCAGTCCATGGGGTCGCTAAGAGTGAGACACAGCTGAGGAACTTCACTTTCACTTTTCACTTTCACGCATTGGAGAAGGAACTGACAACCCACTCCAGTGTTCTTGCCTGGAGAATCCCAGGGACGGGGGAGCCTGGTGGGCTGCCGTCTATGGGGTTGCACAGAGTTGGAAACAAGTGAATCGACTTAGCAGCAGCAGCAGCATAACCAATTTTCTTCAAAAGTCCACTGAGGATACTAACTCTTCAAGAATGAATGTTTGAGATGTCCCACCAAGTAGAGAACCTTGACTATTTGAGGTACTGACTGACAGAAAACAGTGGAAGAACAAACCATGGCTGTATGGCCAGTAAACAGAAACAAGGACAGTAACAACATGTGTGTACACACACACAATTCTGTTCTTAGAGTTTACACACTGAACCTATCAACACTATCCTAGCAGTGACAGCACCATCAACGGCACCCACTTTGTTTCAGAGTCAATCACTCATGTTAGCTTCTATTTTCTTTCAATACTTCAAAACAAACCTCTGCATACTGTCAGAAATATCAGTATCAGCTGAGCAAGATTTCTTTCTCATGTCTGGTGCTAAGTTCCTAGGGTTCTTCCTCTGAGCTCCAAAATTCTGCTAACTTCAACCTCTCCCAAAATCTTTCTTTTCCCTCCAGTACAAAGAATGACCTTGTGCCCTTCAGTGGTCAATAGGGGGTTCTTCTGGGCAACCTGTCCTAGAGCAAGCTCTCTGGAGTGGGTTCCACGGATCTGGCCCATACAGTCCCAGCTCTGCCCACTCTTCTCAGAGGACGCCACAGCTTTAAGTTTTCTCTGGCCCTAAGCTCCCTTCCTTATTCACCAGTAGAACACACCCCATCTGGGCCTAGTGGTGCATTTGTTTCCTGCAGTCGTTACATCCAGATTGTTTTAAGTATCCCTTTTTGCCTCTTTCAACCTACACCACATCTGTATAACTATGCACTACATGAAAGACCCTTAGATTTGAAATTCCTAGTGTGCTGCTTCTTTTCTCTTACCAAACCCTAACTCAAGGACAGAGTTTAATATTTCTAATCAAAGCAGGCTTTGTTGGTCACAAAGGATTTTTTTTTAAGTTATCACTTTAAAATTTTCTTATTAGCTATAATTATTCTATTTCAAGATCGACAAAACATAATGAATTTATATTAGAGTTTCTTACTAGCAATTAGAAAAAGAGAGAGAGACAGAGGAAAAGAGGTCCAGTTAATGAATACTCTTATCAGTTGTGACTAATGTTCAATAGCATCCGAAGAGTGCAAAGGTATCCAAAACTGTTGACTCAAAAAATATATTTAAAAAATTTTCACCTATGAAGACTTCAATCCTATAATCTGACCTTCTCACTATTCTAGTTAACCAAAAATTTAAAAGAAGAAGAAAAAAAATATATACACACACAAACACACTGAGTGGTAAGGGAAACTCTATGGAGAAAACTATTTTAGATCTAAACTTCAACTAAAGTGTTGTTTTTATCCTTATTCAACTTTCCTCTACAAACCACACAGGTCCAGGAAAGACAGTGAACAAAGCAAAGCAAACAGAGACTCTAACCTTGTTATTTCCATTTTGAAAAGTTAACCCCTTGGTAAAACCTCTAGGTACAAGATAAATAAATACAATGTGCCTTAAAGATAAATGTCTTTAAAAAAAAAAAAGCCAGATTTTTTAAATGGACATCAGAAAAGACAATAAACAGAAACTAATTAGCCCAAATGGACATTTTCTAAATTAGAAAACTTCAGTATCTACCTATTCTGAAAGTTATTTATAATAATGCTCAAGATGTGAAAACAAACCTCTCTTCTCTAGGCTTCCTCAATAAATTAATAAACAAAGACACATACAGTACATATGTGTGGATCACAACATAAAATAGTTGATAAACACCATTCAGTCAATGAGCAAAATTACACAGTATTAATTCAAAAAATTTTTAGAAAACATAACATATACTGGCCAAAAACACAAGTAATTCATTAGTGCATCTTTCTAACAATAACTAACTCCAAAAATAATTTTTTAAAGGTGCTGAACAATATCCTGAATAAATAAAATATTTTACCAAGAAGGGTTAAATATACATGTATATATTTGATGTTTATGAATAAACATCATAAATTCTGATTGCATTAGTTACAAACTTTATTCAGTTCAGTTCAGCCGCTAGTCGAGTCCAGCTCTTTCTGACCCCATGGACTGCAGCACGCCAGGCTTCCCTGTCCTTCACCAACTCCCAGAGCCTGCTCAAACTCATGTTCATTGAGTCAGTGATGCCATGCAACCATCTCATCCTCTACCATCTCCTTCTCCTGCCTTCAATCTTTCCGAGAATCAGGGTCTTTTCCAATGAGTCGGTTCTTTGCATCAGTTGGCCAAAAGATTGGAGTTTCAGCTTCAGCATCATCCTTCCAATGAATATTCGGGACTGATTTCCTTTAGGACTGACTGGTTTGATCTCCTTGCAGTCCAAGGGAATCTCAAGAGTTGTCTCCAACATCACAGTTCAAAAGCATCCATCTTTGGCACTCAGCTTTCTTTATGATCCAACTCTCACATCCATACACAACTACTGGAAAAACCACAGCTTTGACTAGATGGCCCTTTGTTGGCAAAGTCATGTCTCTGCTTTTTAAAATGCTGTCTAGGTTGGTCATAGCTTTTCTTCCAAGGAGCAAGTGTTTTTTAATTTCATGGCTGCAGTCACCATCTGCAGTGATTTTGAAGCCAAAGAAAATAAACTCTGTCACTGTTTCCATTGTTTCCCCATCTGTTTGCCATGAAGTGATGGGACTGGATGCCATGATCTCAGTTTTCTGAATGTTGAATTTTAAGCCAGCTTTTTCACTCTTCTCTTTCACTTTCATCAAGAAGCTCTTTAGTTCTTCTTCACTTTCTGCCCTAAGGGTGGTGTCATCTGCATATCTGAGGTGATTGATATTTCTTCCAGCAATCTTGATTCCAGCTTGTGCTTCATCCAGCCCGGCATTTCACATGATGTACTCTGCATATAAGCAGGGTGACAATATACAGCCTTGATGTACTCCTTTCCCAATTTGGAACCAGTCCGTTGTTCCATGTCTGGTTCTAACTGTTGCTTGGACCAACATACAGATTTCTCAGGAGGCAGGTAGGGTGGTCTGGTATTCCCATCTCTTGAAAAATTTTCCACAGTTTATTGTGATCCACACAGTCTAAGGCTTTGGCATAGTCAATGAAGCAGAAGTATGTGTTTTTCTGAAATTCTCTTGTTTTTTTCTATGATCCATCAGATGTTGGCAATTTGATCTCTGGTTCTGCTGCCTTTTCTAAATCCAGCTAGAACACCTGGAAGTTCTTGGTTCACATATTGTTAAAGCCTCTCTTGAAGAATTTTGAGCATTACTTTGCTGGCGTGTGAGATGTGTACAATTGTGCGGTACTTTGAACACTCTTTGGCATTACCTTTCTTTGGGATTGGAATGAAAACAGACCTTTTCCAACCCTGTGGGCACTGCTGAATTTCCCAAATTTGCTGGCATATTGAGTGCAGCATTTATACAGCATCATGTTTTAGAATATGAAATAGCTCATCTGGAATTCCATCACCTCCACTAGTTTTGTTCTCAGTGATGCTAACTAAGGCCCACTTGACTTTGCACTCCAGGATGTCTGGCTCTAGGTGAGTGATCACACCATCATGGTTATCTGGGTCACTGAGATCTTTTTTGCATAGTTCTTCTGTGTATTCTTGCTACCTCTTTACATGATTTCAAAAGTAGAAATTTTCTTTTTTTTAATGTACCCGTAAGTTAAAGACACTTAAGAAACTTTTTTTTTTAATGCTTAAGGTATTGTGTTAGGTAATTGATATTGTTTTATTAAATCCCATTAAAACACTTAAGAAAGAAATACTCATATAGATGAGGAAACTCAAGATTAGAGAATTTCTAGATTCACCAAATGCCACAAATGTAATAGGTGGTGAGGTCTGGATTTTTTCATTTTAAAATCATGCTTTTTCTTTTATACCACTCTGTCCTCTTGAAGTTATTAATCTAGTCATAACTTTTAAGATTTTTTTCCCTTGGGATAAGAAGGCAAAATTTAATGCATGTATATAGCATCTTTCTTCTACAGCTTTGCTTTTACAGTTATTATTTTAGTTATAAGCAAGCATATGCTGTATTAGCAATGTATTGTGTAGTTAAATAAGCCTTGGAGGATGAGGCAGAAGACTTGCTTATATTCCTGACTCCATCAACATCATGCTGTATTATCTGAGTCAAATCACTCATGGCTTATTCTCTCTCCTTTAAAATGAGAGATAAAAATACCTGCGTTTACTTGCTTATAACTGAAATAATGACTGTAAAAACAAAGCTCTAGAAGAAAGATGCTATATACATGCATTAAATTCTAACTTCTTTACCCCAAGGAAAAAAATCTTAAAAGTTATGACATGACTAGATTACTGACCTTCAAGAGGCCAGATTGGTATAAAATAAAGAGCATGGTTTTTAAAATGAGAAAATCCAGACCTCACCACCTACTACACTTGTGGCCTTCAATGAACCTATAAATTCTCTAATCTTGAGTTTCCTCATCTATGAAATATGAGCATTTACTTCTTAAGGGTTTTAATGGGCATTAATAAAGAAAATCATATCAATTATATAGCAAAATACCTTAAGCATTAAAAAAAAAAGTTTCTTTGCCTTGAACTTACGGGTACATAAAAAAAAAAATTCCACTTTTGAACAAATGTGAACATCTGATTTCAAGAAAAACTATAAAGTACAGAGATTAGGTTCTTTTCCACCAAATAATTTACATATCAAACAACAACAACTCTCTTGCTAGCTCTTCTCTCTGTTGAGGTATAAACTGACAAATTGAGGTAGTTGTTTTCACAGACTATCGTCAACTTATTATAAAATTCAAACACACAAAACAAAGATTCTTTTAAACTGCCTACATATACCATTCCTAGCACTGTATCTTATACTTTCAGTGTTAAATCCATGAGAAAGTACAAAGAGCCCTCTTTCATTTCCTCTGGTCAGCAGACTACAAGAAGAATTTTCAGTTCTGTCAAATCCACAGTGATTTGAAAACTAAAGAACAAAGTTAGGAAGGAAAATAGTTGAAAACTATTACTTTCTTCTATGGACCTATGATTCATTCCTTTAACAAGCAAACAAAACAAAAGAAAACTCGCTCTGATGAACATTAAACCCCAAATATTACAGTAACTTTATTAGAAATCAATTCAGTACTGAATTTCTAGCTATAAAATATATTAAGCAAAAAGTATCTTCTGTGACAGGAAGTTGGGATGTTTCCAGGGATGAGGGAATTTCTATAGTTCACCTCTAGCAAATACTATTAATTATAAGATATATTCAATATGTACTCAGAATCTAGCAGCTGAATCCACAAGGGTTTAGCAAGCAAAAATTTTGGCACAAAATGTGACGTAACATTTACTCAAGAATAAAACTGGAGCCATATTTAGCAGTCTAAAACTTTCTAAACCAAGGGGAAAAAATAATCTTGAAGGAAGCTCTTATAATCATCTGGTTTGCTTTCTAGACAAGGGTTTCAATAGAACTGAATGCTTGTGAACTTAAAAAAAAAAAAAACTGAACAAACCAACAAACAAAAATTTGGTACAGACTGTGGAAATCAGCCACATTTACTCTGGATGAAATTCTGATAGTCTTCCAAAAAAAAGAGAGAGTGGGGAATAGGTCTGTTTATCACTGCTTTGACCTAAAAACCATTAATCACAAAGGGTGGTACAGGTATCAAACAGAATTTTTCTTCCTTTCTAAATATATTCAGTTTCCTATAAAGTACAGCACATTTTGCAGTTCATGGTGAATTTTTTGATGTTTTTGCAACAGCACTTTCCTTCCTCTCCAAAACAACCTCATTCCTAGTCTGCTGTTTCTGTTTGCCTCATCTGCACTTAGCAGATCATGCTTCAGTGACTTAGAAATCCCAGCCACCAAAATTCAAGCCAAAGTTTGAACTGCAAGGAGAGAGGAGGGGTAGAGGGAATCAAGTAATTAAACTATACTTGGAAGGGAGAATGGTTTGCCTCCTATGACTTTATAATGTGCTCTCTTAATCCATAAGCAGTCTCCCATTTTAAGAAAAGAAAGTTACGAATTTATTTTTAATTTAAGGAATTATTTTGTAACTACTATAGCTCTCTTGGCATCATCTTCCAATTTTACCTTTTGGCAATGACACAAAACCACAAAGACTATTCCACATGTTTTACAGTGGATACTTCAGGCAAAATAGTTCAAAGCTCTGGGAAGTTTCATTAAGGACTTGCTCAAATTGTTGCAAATTAACAAAAATTTAATTTAGAAACCAAAGAGAAGGAAAAAAAAAAGAATTAGTAAGGTTGGAGATAAAGCCTGTATAGTTAAATGATAACCATGCTCTGGAGTTACTGAGCCATGTCTGATTTTCTCACTACTAATAGCTTGAAAGATTCAATTCCTTCCATCTTATGAATTAGAAGATGATCTTGAAAAGTTTTCCTAAAAATAAAATAAAATCATCTTTAAAAATGGTATCACTCAGTCTGAAATAACATTACACAGTTAAACACTAGAGACTTTCAGAAATTAATGTAACTAATCAAATGTCTGGAAAGAAGAACAACTGTATCAATAACTTTATACACTAAAGATCAAATGCTCTATGAAAAAGTGAAAAAAAAAATTAACCACTATCTCTTTTTTGCTTTAAATTCTCATCATCTTATAACATACCTTTGCAGAATGCCATTTTCCTGGGGTATTACACCATTAATAGCTGCCTGTAAACAAAAAACAGAGAAGACATTTAAGGAAACAGAAAAATGCTCAGGGGTGGAGTGGAGTGGGATGGAAAACACTATAAAGGAAAATAAGTATACTTCGAAAATTTAAACAAAATACTAGGTGTTTCCTCAGTGATAAAAAAAATTTTCTATTAAATATTTTTTATACATCTCCATAATAAAACTGTATTTTAGAGGATTTTTAAAAATGCATTTGGCATATAATACTTTCAAATCTTGAGTCATAAAAGCTGAATTCCACAGTCCTCATTCAAGCAAAACACCCACAAGATGAAGGATGTTTAAGGATGTTAGACCAAGTAAAATTTAAGTACCTTAAAAGTTATCTCTTAATATTATTTCCTTCCTCAGATTGAGAGGAGAAAGATATAGAATCACAAATGAAAAATGCCAATAAGAATTTTTAAATTAGCTCAGGAATTAAATTCATTGTGTTATGTTACAGTCATTATTCCTAACGAAAAGAACAATCAGAAGGAAAAAATGTAGGGGCATAAGGTGTCTGATAAACACACCACAATTATATCAGGTTACAAAAAGAGCAGGAGCATCACCAGGGAGTCTCCTTACATAAAACATTTCTGAAATTGGTCTCTAAGCTAACAAGTCACCAGTTACTTAAGAGCACAAATGTGACATGATATGGACATTTTTAAAGACTACTAAGCAAACAGGTTGTTACATCCTAGATTGTGGGCAGATCATTACAGGGTAATAGAGAAGATTCTCTGAAGGAAAAAAAAAAATGATTCTTCCAACTCTGCTTTTGCATCATAACGACTTCTTCCCTCCCCTTTCCCACACGTCCACATCAAAATGCTTTGATGTTTAATCAGCTGCGTGGAGATCAATTGCAAAAAGGAGTTTGTATATTTTGTGAAACATTAGTTTAAATACTTGCCAGAGGTAGGTCAAGTTTACAAAATTATACGGTTGAATAGGAACAATGTAGAGTATAAGACACTTGCTATGAATTTTCAAAGTTTTAATGCTCCACAGGCAAAAGTCAAAGAAATCCACAGATTAATATAGATAGTGGATACCATAGAACCCTGACAACTCTGGAGGCTCATAAATCCTTTGAGTCAAGCAAACCCTAAAATCAGTTTTGAAAGCCACAAATTCAATAGAAGCATCTCTTCCTGGTGCCAGGTCAATTATCCCTTTTCTGTTGACAGCAATGGTTCCATATACAAATATCTTCTTTGTTAAAAAACAGAAAGTGGCAAGGGAATGTTCTGTGATGTTGGAAAAGAAACAAAATACCAGAGTCTGGAAAGATTTTGTTCAAATTTTCACTAGAGAATGCCAAGGTATAATGGAAAGAACACTAAGGATTTATAAAGTCCAAAGTTTGAATCTAGATTCCCCCACTTATTGCTTTGATGACCTTAGTATATATTCTCCATTCACTGAACTTCCTTGAGCCACAGTTTCCTCATCTATATGAGTAAATACTATATCTTCAGTCAAAGTGGACTTGCCTTTTTGTTTCTTAAACGCCTTTTAAGATACTATATCTGCTTGGAATGCCCTTTTTCCTATTGCCTGTCTGACTGAAACTTAATCATCCTGGCTTCTAGCATGGAAAAAAATCCATTCAACAATTAATTTTACCATGAGAAGTTCTGGTAATATCCAAAAGGAGACAAAAAGTAATTTTAAAATTACTTTTTTTTAATTAAAAATCAGAGCTAGATTAAGTAAAACATCTATTTAAAGGCAGATAAAAAGAAGCTTTGGAAATATTTTAATTCCCTCCCTCTCTTTCTTCTTTGGTGAAGAGAAGTGAGACAAACAGAATCTTGGGGAATTCATACATGTAGGAAAAAGAGAAGAGAAAGATAAAACCAAAAACAAAACAATAAAAATGGAAGGGTTAGAAAAGAGGGGAAAGAGTAGGTATATGTCATATAGAGGACAACAAAGATAAAATAAAGAGGGATTAGACAAAATAAAAAAATATGAAATCAGTCCAGTATCAGTCCAGTTCAGTTCAGTCACTCAGTCATGTCCAACTCTTTGCGACCCCATGAACTGCAGCACACCAGGCCTCCCTGTCCCATCACCAACTCCTGGAGTTCACTCAAACTCATGTCCATCAAGTCGGTGATACCATCCAGCCATCTCATCCTCTGTCGTCCCCTTCTCCTCCTGCCCCCAATCCCTCCCAGCATCAGAGCCCAGCATCAGTGTCTTTTCCAATGGGTCAACTCTTTGCATGAGGTGGCCAAAGTACTGGAGTTTCAGCTTTAGCATCAGTCCTTCCAAAGAACACCCAGGACTGATCTCCTTTAGAATGGACTGATTGGATCTCCTTGCAGTCCAATGGACTCTCAAGAGTCTTCTCCAACACCACACTTCAAAAGCATCAATTCTTCGCCACTCAGCTTTCTTCACAGTCCAACTTTCACATCCATACATGACCACTGGAAAAACCATAGCCTTGACTAGACAGACCTTTGTTCGCAAAGTAATGTCTCTGCTTTTGAATATGCTATCTAGGTTGGTCATAACTTTCCTTCCAAGGAGTAATGAGGCCTAATAAGAGACTGTTAGACATATTTGAAAACAGTTTTGGTAAAAACTGTATTATAAAAGACTAAGAAATATATAGGAAATAAGAAAGTATAACTGATCTTGAAACAACACAAAAAGTAAAAATATAGGACCTGCAAGAAGAATGGCTACAATAAATTTTTGTCTGTGTTAAAAAAAAAAAAAAAAAGAATAGTGATTTATTGAGTTCAAAGAGATTTCATTAGAAAAGGAAACAGTAAAGAATAAAGAAATAAAGAGTAAAATTAAAAGTTCAGTTCAACAAACTTAACAAATGCCTATTCATTGCCAGGCACTATGCTAGACTATGGGGATACCTGGGATCTACCTAGGGCTCAGGAGAACACAGATAGAGAGGATACCTTTAGGAAAGAGACTAGATTTAGAAAAACCTACATTAGAGACTGGGCTTCCTTAGTGATCTTCATCAGACTGAAATCTATTTCAAAAACAGCACCTTGCCTTGATCTAGGTTATAGTAGTTTGAAAATCCATGTTGGTATAACTATCATTGCTTTTATGCCATTATGTCAATGACATTTTTAATCCACTAATTTACCACAATTAGAATCCAGCTTCCAAGTTCTCTTTAGCAAAACTTGACAACATTTGAAACGTCATTTCTCAGAGTCCACTGGAAGATAGGTGAGGTTATGTTTTAAGTATAATGGAAGTCAAGGTCACAGGTGGCTGTAAGAAAGCAATGGCACCCCACTCCTGTACTTTTGCCTGGAAAATTCCATGGACAGAGGAGCCTGGTAGGCTGCAGTCCATGGGGTCTCGAAGAATTGGACACAACTGAGCGACTTCACTTTCACTTTTCACTTTCATGCACTGGAGAAGGAAATGGCTACCCACTCCAGTGTTCTTGCCTGGAGAATCCCAGGGACAGGGGAGCCTAGTGGGCTGCCATCTATGGGGTCGCAGAGTCGGATTCGACTGAAGCAACTTAGCAGCAGCAGCAGCAGCAAGAAATATTCTTATCTTCAGCCTTAACAGATGGAGAAAATGATGACACTCATGGTGGGCTTTAGACCTTTTTGGGGATGGGAAATGGCAAAAATTCCTGTAGACAGTCTTACATTGTAAGATATGAAAGAAAAAGGAGCCATTGGTAAACTGGTGGATTATAAAACTATGGCATCCAATAAATAAATAAATTTACAGGATCTAATACAAATCATCCCCTACACATATAGTAAATCTTGACTTTGGGTTTCTTTATATTTAAGAAAATGCTAATAAGATTTCTTCAGAAGGGAGGGAGATGATATTATCCAAAAATTTCAGTGTCAACTTCTGAGTAAAAGAGATGCAGTAATAATAAAGGTAGCTAACATTATATATTAACAGTACTTACTAGGTGTTATGCATTCTCTAGGTGCTTTACTTGTGTGTGTGTGTGTGTGTGTGTGTGCGCGCACGCGCGAGCGTGCTCAGTCATGTCTAACTCTTTACAACCCCATGGACTATAGCCTACCAGGCTCATCTGTCCACAGAATTTTCCAGGCAAGTATACTAGAGTAGGTTACCATTTCCTACTCCATGGACTGTTACCTACCAGGCTCCTCTTGCTTGGAATTTTCCAAGCAAGAATACTAGAATGGGTTGCCATGTCCTACTCCAGAGGATCCTCCTGAGCCAGGGATAGAACTCTCATTTCTTGTATCTCCTGCATTGGTAGGCTCAAACTAAATCAGTCAACTTTCATATTACTCCCTCATTTTACAAATGAGGATACCAAGAAAACACAGTAGAAAATGATAGGCAAAAGATGAAAGAAAAAAATGATGAATATAAAAGTTTTAAATGTTTGCTCTTTGAAAGACACCATTAAGAAAATGAAAAGGTAAACCACAGACTGGGAAAAGTATTTGCTACATATATATGTCTGAGAAGGGATTTACATTCAGAATATTAAAAAAATTCTTACGACTCAAAAATGACAAATAATAAGATCTGAACAGAAAAGTCTCAAAAAAAGATGTATGTACAGCCAATAAGCATATAAAAAGCTGTTCAAATTAAACAGTCATCAGAGAAAGGCAAATTAAAACCATGGTAAATGACCACCACAAACCTATTAAAATGGCTAAAATTAAATCAGATGATACAAGTTTGGACAAAAATGTTGAACAATAGGAAGTCTCATATAGTGTATAACCACTTTCAAAATTGCTTTGTATATAAAGGTAATAAACATATAAGCTAGCAATATTACTCTTAAGTATTTACCTAAGAGAAATAAAAACATATTCCCCAAACAAAAACTTGCATACTATAATATTCATAGCAGCTTTAACCACAATTCCCAATAACTGGAAGTAGCCCAAATGCCCATCATTCAGGCAAATGTTGTTTGGGGTATAACACATTGTCTGGATACAATGGAATACTACCCAGCAATTAAAAAAAAAAAAAAGAACATACTACAGATACTTTCAACTATATGGGTACATCTCAAACACATGATGCTAAATGAAATCAGACACACACGAGAAAATACTACATGATTTCGTGTATATGAAATTCTAGGAAAAACTAACTTAATCTCTAGTAAAAGAAGGCAGATCATGGGTTGCTTAGGGTGGATGGGGAATGACACAGCATTAACAATAGAGCAATTAAGGGATAATGACTCTAGTGGTGGTAGTAATATAGATTCATACAAAACTCATCGAATTGTACATTTAAAATGAGTCCATTTTACCATCAATAAACTTAATTTTTGAAAAAGAACAACTAAGAAATCTGCTTCAAACACACTAAAATGGGTGAAATTAAAAAGACTAACACCACCAAATGGTGGTGAGGATTTGAAGCATAAGAACTAACACACTGCTGATGGCACAACTACTTTGGAAACAGTTTGACAGTTTCATATATAAAGTTAAACAAACACTTAACATACAATACCACTTAGGAATTCATCCAAGAAAAATAAAAATATGTCCAATAAATACTAGCATACAAATATCCATAGCCACTTCATTCCTAATACCAAACACTAGATACAAGCAAAAATGTCCTTTAACCAATGAATAAGCAAGACTGTGGCATGTTCACACAAAGGACTGTTATTCAATAATAAAAATGAACTTCTGATACTTGCAACAATACTGATGAATCTCATAAATATCATGTCAAGTAAACAATGCCAGACACAAAGACTGCATAGTATAGGATTCCTTTTACATGAAGTTTTAGAACAGACAAAACTTGCAAAATGTAGTAATACAAATCAGATCAGTGACTGCCTGAAGCAGGGTTAGGAGTTACTGAGGGGAAAAGAAAATATTTTCTAGTGACAGAAATCTTGAAGGGATGGGGACTGCACACACAATGTATACATGAACAATGTAAACATCATCAAAACTCATAACTGTGTACAATTAAAGTTTGCATATGCATATAAATTAGTCATTTTCAAAGCTGATTTAACAAAAGAACATTAAAACTCTAATTCAGTCTCATAGAACACTAGAAAATTGTCATCTCAGATGTATATATCATCCCATTAGCTATTATTGTGCCCTACCTGTGGTCTGTACCCACCCATCATCACCTCCCTCTTTACTTTTAATTAAGATCATCTGTCTCCTTTAGAGAACTACGCACACCTCATCCCATGTGATACTGAAAATGAGTTAACAATGGTGACCCAATTTAGACCAATCAGGCTCTCCTGGGAGTGTGGATTTGAACGAGTAACTAACTGGTTGAAGCTGTGTCCTGACAATAGTGCTCAGAGGCACTTTTCACAATAAGCTTCTGACAAAGCAATTCTGTTTACTAATTGTCCTAAGACTTGGTTGTTCAAGCTTTCTTTCAAATATGTAAGCAACCTTCCAATAAACCCTGCTTCTTATTCTCCTTAATTCTACTTTGCAATCAAAGACTGATAAACCAATATTCAATGAGGTTCCATGACAAACTCAATACACATTAAGTTATAGATCACCATTTTTCCAGTCTTCAACAACTGTCAGTATTATTAGCTTAATTCTTATAGCAGCCTTCTCAGCTGGTCAATCTCCAAATTAACTATTGATTACAAATCAGTGAAACTAAATACATTTCAAATACAAGAATCTATAAACAAGTAGAAAACCTGTTAAATTTTAAAATTTATGAAAACAGAAATGACATATACATTTTCATTATATAATCACACACACATGCACACGCACACAATCTCCAGATAGACTAGTATAGGCGACTCTGTATATTCTAAATGTTTGGAAAGCCTGTGAACTAGGGTAATAATTATGATCATAATATTAGCATTGTTTCCATCTCTTGAAAATACTTAAAGTATAAAAAATGCTTTCTAAAATAGTGTGCTTTTGTTAAACTTGAAATTATTACTCTATGGTATGTCATATTTCAGGTATTTTCAAAATATCTTAATAATAGGTGCCAGACCCACAAAGTACTCATATTTTAGCATTCACAACTCTGATATTGCCATCAAGTGAATTCTTCCAACAAAATCCAGGCTTTCTCTTCCCCATTATCAAGGCAGTGTTTTAGACACTGGAGGGAATACAAGGATGACAGACACAGTCCTCCCAAGTTGACCAGTTAAAGAAACAATTAATGGCAGTCCAACCTGAGAGACAGTATGGAATTTAGAAAGGAAGGAATGCCTATTGTTGATTAATAGAGCTCAAGACCCAGATCTGAATCATTTTCTCCGAGAAAAATTTAACTGACTCACAGTAGTGAGTCAATGATTTTTCTCAATGATTTTTCCCAATGATTTTTCCATTGTGTTGTACTTACATAGCAATCATTCATCTTATTTACACATTTGAATATTTCATTCTTTCACTCCACCATTAACCCATTCAACAAATATTTAATTATTAACTTGGAACTATTCTAAATACTAAGGAAATGACTGTTGTGAATAAGACACAATCATTCTCCTCTCATGGTCTGCTGTAAGTTGAGCCAATGAAAAATTCTGAAGAGATCATCATTCTATAACTCTGTATTCCATAGCTCTGAATTGTGGAATTTTCACCTCTGACCTTGTATGGGGGGAAAACATGCTTGTTCCCCTGCGTGTCTCCTCTACTCTCAAGCGTCTACCACAACTCTTCTTCATTTCTGACGGCATTTGTGTAGGTTTTCTATACATCAAGCAATTCTGTAACACGAGGAAAGTATCCACATAACTTAAGTCTGACACTATCTTCCGGAAGATAGATCCCACAAGTTAAGAGTTCAGTCCCACAAGACAGTTTCTACTTCAGATGCTAATCACAATTGCAAGTTGTCATCTGTGCTTCTCATCAAACGTCTATAAAGCAGAGGTTTCCATGATCCTCTCCTCGATTCAATTAATTTGCTTAAGTGGCTCACAGAAATCAAGGAAAGGTTTTACTTACTAGTTCACTAGATTATTATAAAAGGATATAACTCAAGAACAGCCAAATGGAAGATATGCATAGCGTGAGGTATGTGGTACAGGACATGGAGATTCCATGCTGTCTCCGGGCATGCCACCCTCCTATGCATTCACCCAAAAGCTCCCCCAATCTGTACTATTGAGATTTTTATGAACACCTCAACATGTAGGTATAATTAATCATTAATTAACTCGATCCCCAGTCCCTCTCCCCTTCCTAGAGGATACGGCTTGGTCTTTCTAGTGACCAGACACTTTTTGAAGCCTATTCACAAACCCATGAGTTTCATTAAAACAAAAGACACTCTTATCACCCAGGAAGTTCCAAGCATAGCTTTATGTTAAGAACCAGAGTCAAAGATAAAATATTAGAATAACAACAACAAAAATGCTACTCTTATCACTTGGGAAGTTACAAGGGTTTCAGAAGCTCTGTGCCTGGAACCAGGATAGACCAATACCAACATCTATTATTTCACAAACCTCATTAGAATTATGTTAATCAAGTGATCTATTTTGGGATGAAAACTTCCCCAGCTACCAATGTGACAGACCAAAGAAATAATAGATTTAAGTGTCCACACTAAAAACAGCTATAAGATTATGGTTGAAAGCCAATAAGGTCTCAAAAAGATGCTTAATACCATTTCCTCCTCTTTCTGAGCAGAAAGGAAAATCATTTTAATAAATAATTATTTAATTTTTCATATCTGTAACAGCTATTTCCAACCATCTACTATATTTAAGGAGAAGGAAATGGCAACCTACTCCATTACTCTTGCCTGGAAAATCCCATGGACAGAGGAGCCCGGTAGGCTACAGTCCATGGGTGTGCAAATAGTTGGACACATCTGAGCGACTTCACTTCACTCACTTCATACTTTATCACTGGAGAAGGAAATGGCAACCCACTCCAGTATTCTTGCCTGGAGAATCCCATGGACAGAGGAGCCTGGCAGGCCATGGTCCATGGGGTTGCACAGAGTCTTGACACGACTGATGTGACTAAGCACGCACTATATTTAAATTCTTCCAAATATCAATAACCTCAGTTATGCAGATGACACCACCCTTATGGCAGAAACTGAAGAGGAACTAAAAAGCCTCTTGATGAAGGTGAAAGTGGAGAGTGAAAAAGTTGGCTTAAAGCTCAACATTCAGAAAACGAAGATCATGGCATCTGGTCCCATGACTTCATGGGAAATAGATGGGGAAACAGTGGAAACAGTGTCAGACTTTATTTTTTGGGCTCCAAAATCACTGCAGATGGTGACTGCAGCCATAAAATTAAAAGACGCTTACTCCTTGGAAGGAAAGTTATGACCAACCTAGACAGCATATTCAAAAGCAGAGACATTACTTTGCCAACAAAGGTCCATCTAGTCAAGGCTATGGTTTTTCCAATGGTCATGTATTGATGTGAGAGTTGGACTGTGAAGAAAGCTGAGCGCTGAAGAATTGATGCTTTTGAACTGTGGTGTTGGAGAAGACTCTTGAGAGTCCCTTGGACTGCAAGGAGATCCAACCAGTCCATTCTGAAGGAGATCAGCCCTGGGATTTCTTTGGAAGGACTGATGCTAAAGCTGAAACTCCAGTACTTTGGCCACCTCATGCAAAGAGTTGACTCATTGGAAAAGACTCTGATGCTGGGAGGGATTGGGGGCAGGAGGAGAAGGGGACGACAGAGGATGAGATGGCTGGATGGTATCACCGACCCGACGGACGTGAGTCTGAGTGAACTCCGGGAGTTGGTGATGGACAGGGAGGCCTGGCATGCTGTGATTCATGGGGTCGCAAAGACTCGGACACGACTGAGCGACTGAACTGAACTGAACCGAACTGAAATGTACCTTCAAATTCCTATTTTCCAAATATGTTAATCATTATGATATTCTTCTCTAAATTTTTCTAAAGGACTCCACTGTATGACTGCAAAGCTGATGACTCTTATCTACATTTATTATGGACTTCAATGGAGAAATACGTAAGATATTCTAAAGGCAAAAGAGTGGGAATAATCTGAATGTTAGGAAGAAAGGATGATTATTTGAAGCAAGTATTAAAACAAGGCTTTTGCAGGGAAAAGGAAGTTGAATGAAAGCATTCAGGGACAGATTTTCTTTCTTTTAAGTGGATCTACTTAATTTACCCAGGAAGGTAAAAGTAATTTTGCGTGGCATCAGGAACAGTTTACATTAGGAGGCAGTGAGAGGCCAGCTGGAAAAGTAAGCAAGAGTTAGATTATGAGATGTGGGATAAAGGCATTAAAAGTTTTGTTTAACCTGAAGATAAGGGGGAGGCAACTGCTGCAACTTAAAGCTGCCCTTTAGGAAAATCATTTTAGTAGCACTGTGAGATACAAACTGAAAAGGAAAAAACGGCTGAAAATGAAATCTGGGCTTCTGACTTGAATGAGGAGACTGCTCCTGCTCCAGTTCTCTCAATCACTAAAAATTACAAGCAATTCTAATGATTCCACTGTTCAAGTCAAAAATCATACAATCATCCTCGATTCCTTTCTTTCTCTCTTACTTCACATTTAATCTATGAGGAATTCTTCATTATATGTCCAAAATGTAGACTGTCACCAATGTTCTCTGCTACCACCCTGGTCTAAATCACCATCTTTCCTCTGGCGTAGTATTCCAACAGCCTCTGAACATCCTTGCTCCACACACTTACTGCCTATTCACACAACAGCCAGCATGATGCTTATAAATGTCAAACCAAATAAAATCCCTTTCCTACTCAAAACTTTTATGCCTTCGCATATCATCAGACTCTAAGTCAAAGTCCTTATTCGGACCTTAGAAGACTCTATATATTCTGGCTCCAGCTCTCTCTCTCTGACATCACCTTCTACTAACCCTACCAAGTTGTTCTGGTTTCCTTACAATCTCTTGCACAAGCTAAGCAGCCTCCCACATTAAACTACTTAACGTATTCTTCCCCTTGTCTGGAATGCTACTCCTTTAGATAGCCACATATCTCACTCCTTCACTCCAGTCAAGTTTCTACTCAATGATCATTTAAGAGAGGCCTTCCTTAATCAACCTACTATTTCCTTGTTTGTTATCAGATAACAAGCTCCAAATGTCTTTATTTTGTTCACTAATGCACCATCATCAGGATCAATGGTACCTAGTACCTACGTAGTATGAGATAACATACACTAAATGTTTAAGTGAAAAAAATAAATGAATGCCATTGAACACGAGCAAAGGAATAGGCTAGTAAGGATAGGGAGGTTTGAGGCTTTCAGGTTTAGGCATGTTGATTTTGAACTACACATGGAACATTCATAAAGAGATATCCAACAGATCGTTAAGAATCTAAAATGTGTGAGTTTGAGATTGACATGAGTCAATCACTTAAAAAGAATCTAGGGAAAAACAGAGCTACCAAATGATCTAGCAATCACACTTCTAGTTAAATATCAAAAATAACTGAAATCAGGGTCTCAAAGAGATATTTTTATACTGACATTTACAGCAACAATAACCAAGAGACAGAAGCAACCCAAATGTCCATCGATGGTAAGAGATTTTTTTTTAAGTGTTACATACAAACAATAGAATATTATGCAGCTTTAAAAAGAAGGAAATATTGTCACAGACTACACATGGATAAATCTTAAGACATCATGCTAAGTGAAATAAACCAGTAAAAAATAACATATGCTATCTGATTCCACTTATATGAGGTACCTAGAGTAGTCAAATTCATAGAAACTGAAAGTACATAGAATGGTAGTTACCAAGAGCTGGGGAAAGAGAAGAGGGTTATAATTTAATGGGTATAGGTTTTCAGTTTTGCAAGATGAAAAAGTTCTGGAGATCTACTTCTCAATAATGTGTATATATTTAATGCTATCAAACTATATACTTAAAAGTAGTTAAGATAATATACTGTCTTTCATATCTCAATGTTGTTTTTTGTTAAGTATTTGCAAAAGTCCTAGGAGTGAAGTCACCCAAAATGAGAGGTAGTGTGGACAAAGAAAATGTCTCAAAATGGAACCTTTGGAATGCCAACATTGTAAAGTAGTATGTAGGAAAAAAATCACAGACAATATTTAACAGAAGTATCAGAGCAGGAGGAGATAACATGCGCATCTGAGCTTCAATACAAACCTCAGTTACAGTTATATAGCTATGTGTATGTATATATATATATATATATATATATGCATGCATCAACCAAATTGTTAATACTGAAATGTTGGCCTTAGAGAAAATGCAGGTATGATAATTTACTGCCATTAATAGAAAATGGATAAAAGGCAGATGGCATGCAACCACTAATTTTTATATATTCATTTTATATCTTTGTTTCCAAGCAAAGAAAAAAACTACAGTAACAATTCATATTCGGCATTTAGTTCTTTATGACCTGTGATCTACTATAATTTCACCAGATCAATTAAGGGAATTCCTGTGTTCCACAGTCTGACAAGTCTGTTTTCAAACCCTGGCTCTATCATGTACTTATTACCTGTGTGACTTCCGTCATGTTAATTTGACTACTGTAAGATTTAGTTTCCCATCCATAAAGTAGAGATAATACCAACTTATTTCATAAGGCTGTTATAAGGATTAAATGAGATAATACAAGAAAATACTCCACAAATGTTAGCCACCATAATTATCCATCCCTACTACGTAGTCTTTGTTTTAATCAGTTTTGTTATGTTATGTGCTATACATCAGTGGTGCATAAATGTCTGCCTCATGCTGGACTAGAAATTCAGATACATAAAGTCCTGATCCCAGTGATTCTACTTCAGGTGGTTTGAAATAAGACCCAAAAATCTTTCTTCCCGCCACAAACTCCTCAGGTGATTCTGATGCACAACTAGATTTGGGAACAACTATAGAGTATTTGTGGGGTTCCCTGGTGGGCCAGACAGTAAAGAATCTGCCTATAATGCAGGAGACCCGGGTTCAATCCCTGGGTCGGGAAGATCCCTTGGAGAAGGTAATGAATATTCAGTCCAGTATTCTTGCCTAGAGAATTGCATAGATAGAGGAGCCTGACGGGCTATAGTCCATGGGGTTGCAAAGAGTCAGACATGAATGAGCAACTAATACTTTCACTTTTTCACTTTTCATAGAGAATTTATAGCATACATTTTTAAAGGCCTAGATAAAATCTGCTAGTCTACCACTACAATACAACAGAATCTATTATTTCCCCCTGAGCCCCTTATTATTTCAGAAATAAATGTCTACAGGAACAGATTCTTCATAAACTCACTCATATGTTGTTAAATATGCAATATTTAAAAATATTTTAAATATGAGGGCTCTTGAGCCAGAAAGCCTCATATTCCAGCGCCATCATTACTAGTTGCATAATCTTGAGAAAGTCTACTTCTCTCTGGCTCAGTTCTTTCATCAATAAAGTGCAGGGGGGAGGGGCCAGCAGTGATAACAGTACTTGTTCACTGGGTTTTTATGAAACTTGCTAACACATATAAAATGCTTAAATGGTGTTTGATACATAGTAAAATACCCAATGAAGGTGAACTGCTTTTATTGTAACTGCTATCATATTGAGAGCTACCCTTGTTTGAAATCATAAACAGATTTTAATCATAAAATTCTGAAGGCAAAGAAAGGACACTATTTAAAAATAGAGAATTTTCCACTCATAACACTTTACCAATTGCAGACAACTTATTTCTGGACATACTTCCTCTCTCTCTTCACTGTTTACATAAAGATCTACCTTCATCAAAATACTCTAACAGTTACAGATAAGATGATCAGACCAAAGTAGAAGTGAAAAGTTTAACATCCTTATCTAACTCTAAACTCAAATTTCTTTTTATTAACCTTGCTCTTTATTATTGCAATAGAAAAGAATTACAACTGGCAATCCTATAACAGATTCTAACAGCCAAATATTTGGTTTTAATAAGTTCTGATTTGATTTTTATCAGGGAAAAAATGGAAAGCAAAACAATTTAAGAAATGTAACCATTCTACAATTTGCTTTTAGTCTAACACAAAAAGAAAGAAAAAAAAAAAAACGCTCACTGAATATTTCCATAAAGATATCACTATCACAATAGCCCAACATGCAGAACCAAGACTGGTGCAAACCAAATTAAAGACAGAGGAATACAAGGCAAGTCCTAAGATTAATAATGGTACCAGAGACACTCACCCTTGTCAAATATCTATAGATGAAAAAACAAACAGCAAAACAACATAGCTAAGATAAAAACAAATGGAACACCAAGATCTCATTTACTAAAACTGAAATGTGAGAAAGGTGGTTTCTGGTACGGTCACTTCCCTTCCCTGGATTTTTGACTCTTCCTTAGGCAAATGGATGGTACTTAGACTTTAGTCAGCATCACATAAAGGGCTACTCAACCTCTCTCTCCTGCCTATTACACAATAATTATTTTCTGCTCTATCCAATGACTGTGGAAAAAGAAAGGGCAAGTTCATTAATCTGCCTTTTCTAGATTCAACTGGCAAGCTAAAACCCAAGAGACAGAAATGTCTTAAGGTTAGCAGTTTGAAAGTTTTATAGAGGTAGACATCCTATAGTAGTCAAGGGAAGACTTTTAGTTGGTTGAGCAAAGACAACAAACCAGATATGCTTTATATTACAAGCAGCAACATAAGGAAAACACTTTTTCTGGTTACTAGCAGTCCTGAATACAGCTACCTCCATTTTGAGACTGATGTTCATCTAAAAAAATCAATTTAATCCAGGAAATAGATTGCAATTACTCTGTACAAAGAATTGTGCTAGATACTACAGTTAACAAACAGGCAAGACAGCCCCAAACTTTTGGAAACCAGGAGGACAAATAACAATACAACATTAAGAAGAATATAGAAAGTTTCACAACCTTAATAAATGGCAACTCCATTCTTCCAGTTGGTCCAGCCAAAAACCTCAGAACTATCCTTGACTCCCTTTTTCTCTCACTATTCCCTCCTTCTCTACTTATTAGCAAATTCTGATTTCTGGAAAAACATTCAGATTCTGTTCATATTTTACTGCTACCACATTTCACTGCCACTCTGGTCCTAGTCTCCATCTTCTCTCTCCTCCTGCATTATTATAATAGCTTCCAAACTGATTTCTGGGCCTTGCACTTCCTCACTTTCAATGTATTCTTATTTAATAGTGAAGTTATTTGATCACATAAAAGCGCTACTCAAAACCTTCCACTGATATGTTCCCTAATATAAAAAGACAACATCCTTAAGATGCATTTTTCCTCCCTCACTCTCCTCATCTCTCTAATTTGTCCGTCTCCTCTTTTCCCAAGCCATACTTGTGTCTGCTTGATGTTCCTGGGAAAATGTCAGACCTTATTTCTCACTTCAAGAATGTTTGTGGTCACTATTACCCTAGCCTGAAATATTCCTGCCCCCAGATACATGGATCATTTGCTAACTCCCTTCTTCCAGGTCTTTATTCAACTATCACCTATTTTTTCTTAAAAACAAAAAAACAAAAACTGCAGAGCACCATCCAACATACTTTAGCCTTCTTCCCCGTTTTATTTTCCCTTAGAGTTAACATTTTCTGATACACTATATAATGTTATTTATATCATTTATTTCTGTCTCGCATTAAGAAAATGTAGTTCCATCATGGCATGGATTTGGATGAAACTGTTATTTCTCTAGCACTGAGAAGAGAATTTTGCATATAGTAAAAGCTCAAAAATATTTCCCAGTGAATTTCTGATTGAGTGTCAAGTGAATAAACCTGATTATATGTGTTTTGGGTCTTAAAGAGGAATGAGAAGAAACGGAGCATCTGTCATGTGCAAGGCATAATTACACATCATTACCTATCTCATTTAATCCTCACTCTATGAAGTAAGCATGTTAACAGATGAGGAAAATGACATTCTGAAAAATTAAGAGATTCATCCAAAATCACATACAGTGAAAAAGTTGGCTTAAAGCTCAACTTTAAGCTTGAAATATCCAGTCCCATCACTTCATGGCAAATAGATAGGGAAACAGTGGCTGACTTTATTTTTCTGGGCTCCAAAAGCACTGCAGATGGTGACTGCAGCCATGAAATTAAAAGACACTTACTCCTTGGAAGGAAAGTTATGACCAACCTAGACAGCATATTAAAAAGCAGAGACATTACTTTGTCAACAAAGATCCATCTAGTCAAGGCTATGGTTTTTCCAGTGGTCATGTATGGATGTGAGAGTTGGACTATCAAGAAAGCTGAGTGCCGAAGAACTGATGCTTTTGAACTGTGGTGTTGGAGAAGACTCTTGAGAGTCCCTTGGACTGCAAGGAGATCCAACCAGTCCATTCTGAAGGAGATCAGTCCTGGGTGTTCTTTGGAAGGAATGATACTAAAGCTGAAACTCCAGTACTTTGGCCACCTCATGTCAAGAGTTGACTTATTGGAAAAGACTCTGATGCTGGGAGGGATTGGGGTAGGAGGAGAAGGGGACAACAGAGGATGAGATGGTTGGATGGCGTCATTGACTCAGTGGATATGAGTTTGGGTGAACTCCGGGAGTTGGTGATGGACAGGGAGGCCTGGCGTGCTGCAGTTCATGGGGTCGCAAAGAGTCAGACACGACTGAGCGACTCAACTAAACTAAGCACTCAAACTGGGGCCTTTTTGACTCCAAAAAGTCCAGCTCTTTTAATCATAAAGCAAGTTGGGGTCTATTTCTTGACAACACAGAGGAGAGGGGCTACTTTTGAGTATCAGATCAATACAGTACAAATCTCTATAATTTACTTGAAATACTAAAATTTACTATAGTTCCTTAGGTGACTAAGTCTATTTTAGGAACTGGAAAATCAATCCAGTTCTCATCTGTGTCTATATGGAGGAACGGAGGTGATGGCTGGGTTGGACGGTGAGGTGGAGGGGAGCATGGAACTGACTGCTACCACCAATATGATCATTCCTAGAAATCTCTCAATTCCTTAAGGCTACAGACCACCTTTCCAGAGTAGTGCTACACAACAGAACTTTCTGCAATGATGGAAATATTCTGTATCAGCACTATAGAATATTGTAGCTACTAGTCCCATATGGCTATTGATCATTTGAAGTATGGCCAGTGGGACCAAGGAATTAAATTATAATTTAAATACCTACATGGCGTTAGTAGCTTTTGTATTGAACAGCACTGTTCTAGACTCTCCATTCCACTTCAACCACCTCCTTCGCCTAACTCACTAGCTGACTTGTAATACTTGGTCAATTTTAGATGACAACACTGAATATAGGGTTAAATCTGTCCCCCAAAACTATCCCAAAGAAAAGAGGAAACTACCCTATAGCTGAGTCTTTACATTATTTTATTTTTTAAGAACAAAAAACTATTTAGAAAAGACATAGAGCCTAAACCAACTTCAGACAATACTAGTTCTGGACACTGAAAACAAGTTACCAAATGGAATCAGTTAAAAAGGATGGCAAAGAAATTCAACAAATTTCATATTTATTTGGCAGAGTGGGGGAAGGTACTGGCTCAGAATTAAAACTTTACATATCATTATAAATAAGCCTGTTAAAGATTACTTGAAAGGGTTTCACTGTAAAGCTCATGAATAGCAAATAAGTTCTTCTGGCTTGAGATTAAAATTTCCAGAAAAAGTACCATATCCAGATTTTTTAAGTGTTCTAATTTAAACCACTTAAACACAAATTAAGATCAGGTGCTCTGGAAAAATACGAGACTAATTTCAGTAATGGGGAAGACACTAACATTTAAAATGTGTGTGAAGTGTTTGAATATCATTGTTTCATTACATGAGTATTTTTTAAAAGCAACATTTCTAAAGTAAATTTATATTATATGACTTAAAACATGTATATATAAGTTAATAAGCTAACTTAATGACTATTTTGTCTACAAGCTTTAAAAAGTTTATACGGCTTCCTTGGTGGTTCAGTGGTAAAGAATCCACTTGCCAATGCAGGACACACGCGTTCAATCCCTGGTCCAGGAAGATCCCACATGACACAGAGCAGCTAAGCCCATGTACCACAACTACTGACCCCCACATACTGCAACTACTGAAGCCCATATGCCCTAGAGTCCTTGCTCTGCAAAAGGAGAAGTCACTATAAAAAGAAACCCAAGCACCACAATTGGAGAATAAGCCCCACTGACAGCAACTAGGGAAAAGTCCATACAGCAACGAAGGCCAGCACAGCCAAAAATAAATAAATAAAATTATTTTTTTAAGTTTCTATCTTCAGGCTAACAAAAATATTTTTATCTTGTCACTGAAAAATGAGAATTATCTCATATTCAGACATATATAATAACCCCCCATATTTATTTTAAAAGCTAAGCTCATCCACTCCAGGCAATTTAGAGGCCCAATTCAAGTCTCTGTTTCCTACCCTGAGCATTCTCATGCATTCTCACATTCTTTCAATTTTTATTGCCAAAATATATTTGAATATGCTTATTTAATGGAGACTCACTTAGCACACAGTAATATATTTTGCCTTATAATGTTAATCTTTTTTCTGCCAGTTAAATGCTCTATATGTTCCAGATATTCAAGCTGGATTTAGAAAAGGCAGAGGAATCAGAGATCAAATTGCCAACATCCGTTGAATCACTGAAAAAGCAAGAGAGTTTCAGAAAAACATATACTTCTCCTTTATTGACTACACCAAAGCCTTTGACTGTGTTCAGTTCAGTTCAGTCAGGCACACAACAAATTGTGGAAAATTCTTCAAGAAATGGGAATACCAGACCACCTCTCCTGCCTCCTGAGAAATCTATACGTAGGTCAGGAAGCATCAGTTAGAACTGGACATGGAACAACAGACTGGTTCCAAATTGGAAAAGCAGTACATCAAGGCTGTGCTGGATGAAGCACAAGCTGGAATCAAGATCGCTGGAAGAAATATCAACAACCTCAGATATGCAGATGACACCACCCTTATGGCAGAAAGTGAAGAAGAACTAAAGAGCCTCTTGATGAAAGTGAAAGAGGAGAGTGAAAAAGCTGGCGTAAATTTCAACATTCAAAAACTAAGATCATGGCATCCAGTCCCATCACTTCATGACAAATAAACAGGAAAACAATGGAAACAGTGACAGACTTTATTTTTTTCGGCTCCAAAATCACTGCAGATGGTGACCGCAGCCATGAAATTAAAAGATGCTTACTCCTTGGAAGAAAAGTTATGACCAACCTAGACAGCATATTAAAAAGCAGAGCCATTACTTTGCCAATAAAGATCCGTCCAGTCAAAGCTATGGTTTTTCCAGTAGTCATGTATGGATGTGACAGTTGGATTGTGAAGAAAGTTGAACGCTGAAGAATTGATGCTTTTGAACTGTGATGTTGGAGAAGATTCTTGAGAGTCCCTTAACCAGTCCATCCTAAAGGAAATCAGTCCTGAATATTCAATGGAAGGACTGATGCTGAAGCTGGAACTCCAATACTTCGGCCACCTGATGGGAAGAACTGACTCATTTGAAAAGATCCTGGTGCTAGGAAAGATTGAAGGCAGAAGGAGAAGGAGATGACAGAAGATGAGATGATGGAATGGCATCATCAACTCAACGGACATGAGTTTGAGTAAGCTACGGGAGTCGGTGAAGGACAGGGAAGCCTGGCGTGCTACAGTCCATGCGGTTGCAAAGAGTCGGAAACGACTGAGCAACTGAACTGAACTGACTGATATGTTCTATGTCCTCAATTAGAGTCTAAGCTCCCACATGCAAGAACAATGTATTACTTCTTTGCATTCATCATAGCACTTACAGCTGATTGACTTTCTAGAAGACAAAAGGAAAGCTGTATATCGGGTGCTCCAAATATACTAAATAATGACAAAATAAAATTGCCTTCAATCTATTACACAATAGATCTGCAAGACAATTACCTCAAGTTCAGTAAACTTGAGTAATTTGCACAAGGTAAGTGCTACTAAAATCTAGGGTCTTTCCAATCCCAGTTACCAAATGTTAATCCTTTACTGATTGATCACCATCTTATTTGTACACTTTAAATATTAGCACTCAGAAATCAAAATGCTAAAGGAGCACAAACCATTGAATTGGTTATATTTTTTCCTTTTTCAGTCCTATAAACTAATAATGAGTAAGCTCCCTTTGTAACTATATGAAACTGAAAGTAATATGCAACTTAATGCTCTACTTTCTTTCACCTAAATGAAAAACTTCTCTCCACCACCACCCTCTCCCCTCAATCCCTTCTACTGGCACTACAGGAAGGGAGAAAAGGCAAGAGAAATAAGATGGAGGAGAGACAATAGGGTTAATGAAGCAGAAAATTTACATGTGTCCATGGAACATAATTTCATGGTAAAAGCATCCACTGGAGAAATGTCTCGGCTAGCAACAGTCAGACAACAGCCTAGATATTTTCACTCAGGAAAGAATCAGTATTAAAAAAAGATAAGGGATCATAAATAATTAACACCTAAAGAAAGGTAAGCTGTATGAATCACTTATCGTCCAAACCAATGAAGGGAAAAGGCTCCAGGCTGATGAGAATCAAAAGTTCACTAAATCCAAATCACTTCTTCCTTGCTTATTACCAGAAAGTGATGGGTATAAAAGAAATATACAGAGAATGTAGCATAATAATTACGAATCCTAATCCCAGATACAGAGATCTAAATTCAGATAACAGGTCTGTTGCTGACTATCTGTGTCATCTTCAGTTCAGTTCAGTTCAGTCGCTCAGTCGTGTCTGACTTTTTGCAACCCCATGAATCGCAGCACTCCAGGCCTCCCTGTCCATCACCAACTCCCAGAGTTCACTCAAACTCACATCCATCGAGTCGGTGATGCCACCCAGCCATCTCATCCTCTGTCATCCCCTTCTCCTCCTGGCCCCAATCCCTCCCAGCATCAGAGTCTTTTCCAATGAGTCAACTCTTCGCATGAGGTGGCCAAAGTACTGGAGCTTCAGCTTTAGCATCATTCCCTCCAAAGAACACCCAGGGCTGATCTCCTTCTGAATGGATGGATTGGATCTCCTTGCAGTCCACCAACACCACAGTTCAAAAGCATCAATTCTTTGATGCTCAGCCTTCTTCACAGTCCAACTCTCACATCCATACATGACCATTGGAAAAACCATAGCCTTGACTAGGCAAGTCATTTGCCCTCCAAATATGCAAAATTAAAGACAATAATAATAATAGTTATTTCCTAGGGCTGTTGTGAAAATTAAACTGAAAGAAAAATACAAACTACTTAGGAAGGACCTGATGTATGGAAAGTACTCAATATGCTTATTTTTTATTTGAAGTAGGAGAGGGTGAGCTTTTCCACCTGGTTTTATAGCTCTGGGCATGGTTATTTCAGGTAATAAGAGTGTTGAATTGGAAACCAAGAGATGGGTTCATATTGTGGCTTTCTCAATAACTTGATGTTTGATCTTGATCAATTTCTTTCTCCCTATGAGTCTTTATGTTTCCAAATCTGTAAAACCAAAGGGGTTGGCCTAAATGATCTTGTATTATTCAGAGTTCTCCAGAGAAAGGGAATTAATAGGATGGGGAGAGAGACAGAGAAAGAGAGAAATTAATTTTAAGGAACTTGCTCATGCAGTTACGGAGGCTGGCAAGTCCAAAATCTACAAGATGGGTCAGCAGGCTGTATACCTAGGAAAAAGTCAGTGCTGCAGCTGTCATCTACTACGTAACTCCCCCTTGCTTAGGAGATGTCAATCTTTTTTCTGTCCAGGCCTTCAACTGATTGGATGAGGCCTATCAATGTTATAAAGGGCAATCTGCTTTACTAAGTTCACCAATATAAATATAAATCTCAACCAAAAGCATTCTCACAGAACATCTAGCATGCCAGATCAAATATCCAGGCACTACGGTCCAGCCAAGTTGACACATAAAATTAACCATCACAGATTTGTAGGGTCCTTTCCAGACCTAAGATTCCATAACCTCTGACTTCTCCATCTGTGAAAATACTTACTTCATAAGTCTACTGATGTATCTTTATGGAATTCTGAAATTAATAATAATAACTACATATATATACATACATATGCATGCATACATATTGGAGGAGGGCATGGCAACCCACTCCAGCATTCTCACCTGGAGAATCTCAAGGACAGAGGAGCCTGGCAGGCTACAGTCCATAGGGTGCAAAGAGTTGGACACAACTGAAGCAATTTAGCATGCATGCATGCACATACATACATACATAATTTGTTAAAGTGGTTTTAACTTTAACAGGATAACAGTACAAGAATTGAAACTAGAATAGATGTAAAGTCTCCAATGACTGTACGTTTTTAAAACTAGCCACAGAGTCTTGGACAACACTCCCATCAGGAAGTGGGCTCTTAAATCTATATAGGTTTGTGTGACTGCTTTGACCATTGAAGTACAGCAGTAGTATACTATGTGATTTCTGAAGCTAGGTAATAAAGGGCTACAGATGGTAACTTTCCACATGGTTTCCTTAAAAGTTCACTCTTGAGAAACTCCTTTTCAGAACTTAACCCCAAGCTGTGAGAAAAGCACAAACCACATGGAGAGGTCATGTAGAGATGATTCAGTTTACTGTCCTAGCTGAGCTCAGTCTTGTAGTCATCCCAGCACAGGTTCCAGACACATGAGTGATGAAACCATCTTGGAAGCAGATCCTCTAGCTTCAGATATTCCAGCTCCCAACAAGGAGTCACTCTAAGCCATCCCAGCTAAAGCTCTGGACATCGTGGAGCAGACATGCCATTCCTACCATAATTTTTTAAAATTTCTGATCCATGGGATCTGTGAACATAATAAGGTGTCTATTTTATGCCACTGAAGTTTTGGATTAGTTTATTATACAGCAATAGTAATGGGAACACTTTTTCATATCTACCACTCAATATCAAATCAGATTCAATATGACAAACACATTGCTAGGCACTTTCCATATGTAATTTTGTTTAATTCTTATAACCTTGTGAAATAATTATGATTACCTGAGGATTAAAGCAGTTAATTTAACCAAACAGCCACACTCTTACTACTGTAAGAATGGAGTATTAGAATGGAGCTGTAAGTCAGGTCTTTAGGCATTATGTCTACTATTATAGTGCCGCCATTTTCTTAAGTATGATGTTGAGAGAGAAAGTAGAGCTAAGGTATTGGGATAGATACATGAAAAAGTCAAACAGAACTTCAAAAAGTAGGAATGTGGACTTAAGGCAACTGTAGACTGAATGACACAGTGAACCAACACCCTTCAACTCCAACAAATTCTCTTTAGTGTTCTACCCAGATATTGAAAGAAGCTCATAAAAATTACAGACTTGGTTGGAGGTGCAACAGGGCTCTGCAACAAGTTCCCCAGGTGAATTTTAGCTCACTGAAGTTTAAGAATCACTGATTCCCAAACTAATTAGACCAATGTCAAGGAACAGTGATAGTCCCTTGGTTTCAAATTTCATCAGGAAAATCTATATTTTCCTTGAAATAATTTAATGGCTTACCTAAGAAGTCCCCAAAACAAAATAATACTATATATTAGAGGTGAAGAAGTAAAAGTGATGCTCATTTGAATTTCACAAATTAATCATACAGTGTATTTTTGTAAGGCTGAAACTATTACACTGGGTTGGGGTAGCACTGGAGTGATTTTAAAAAATATTAAATCCTAATGATTAAAACTCTGATCATCAATAGATAGAAGTAAATAGACTGAGCAAAGGCAAATGTTGTCTTTTCCCAACTAAATAAATAATACCATCATTTTATATACATAAAATATAGTGAAACTATTCAACATCTGAAAACACCCTGGCCACACAGAATCAGTTCAGTTCAGCCACTCAGTCATGTCCGACTCTTTGCAACCCCAAAACCGCAGCAAGCCAGGCCTCCCTGTCCATCAACAACTCCTGGAGTTTACCTAAACTCATGCCCATTGAGTAGGTGATGCCATCTAATCATCTCATCCTCTGTCGCCCCTTCTGCTCCTGCCTTCAATCTTTCCCAATATCAGGCACTTTTCAAATGAGTTAGCTCTTCGCATCAGGTGGCCAAAATATTGGAGTTTCAGCTTCAACATCAGTCCCTCCAATGAACACCCAGGACTGATCTCCTTTAGGATGGACTGGTTGGATCTCCTTGCAGTACAAGGGACTCTCAAGAGTCTTCTCCAACACCACAGTTCAAAAGCATCAGTTCTTCGGCGCTCAGCTTTCATCACAATCCAGCTCTCACATCCATACATGACCACAGGTACAACCACAGCCTTGACAAGATGGACCTATGTTGACAAAATAACGTCACTGTTTTTAAATATGCTGCCTGCTGCTGCTACTGCTAAGTCGCTTCAGTCGTGTCCGACTCTGTGCGACCCCATAGACGGCAGCCCGCCAGGCCCCACTGTCCCTGGGATTCTCCAGGCAAGAACGCTGGAGTGGGTTGCCATTTCCTCCTCCAATGCATGAAAGTGAAAAGTGAAAGTGAAGTTGCTCAGTCGTGTCTGACTCTTAGCGACCCCATGGACTGCAGCCTACCAGGCTCCTCCATCCATGGGATTTTCCAGGCAAGAGTACTAGAGTGGGGTGCCATTGCCTTCTCCGAATATGCTGCCTTGTTTGGTCATAACTTTCCTTCCAAGGAGTAAGCGTCTTTTAATTTCATGGCTGCAATCACCATCTGCTGTGATTTTGGAGCTCCAAAAAACAAAGTCAGCCACTGTTTCCACTATTTCCCCATTTCCCATGAAGTGATGGGACCAGATGCCATGACGTTAGTTTTCTGAATGTTGAGCTTTAAGCCAACTATTTCACTCTCCTTTTTCACTTTCATCAAGAGGCACTTTAGTTCTTCTTCACTTTCTGCCGTAAAGGTGGTGTCCTCTGCATATCTGAGGTGATTGATATTTCTCCCGGCAATCTTGATTCCAGCTTGTGCTTCATCCAGCCTAGCGTTTCTCACAATGTACCCTGCATAGAAGTTAAATAAGCAGGGTGACAATATACAGCCTTGACGGATGACTTTTCCTATTTGGAACCAGTCTGTTGTTCCATATCCAATTCTAACTGTTGCTTCCTGACCTGCATATAGGTTTCTCAAGGGGCAGGTCAGGTGGTCTGGTATTCTCTTCTCTTTCAGAATTTTCTACAGTTTATTGTGATCCACACAGTCAAAGGCTTTGGCATAGTCAATAAAGCAGAAATAGATGTTTTTCTGGAACTCTCTTGCTTTTTCGATGATCCAGTGAATGTTGGCAATTTGATCTCTAGTTCCTTGGCCTTTTCTAAAACCAGCTTGAACATCTGGAAGTTCACGGTTCACGTATTGCTGAAGCCTGCCTTGAGAACTTTGAGCATTACTTTACTAGCGTGTGAGATGAGTGCAATTGTGTGGTAGTTTGAGCATTGTTTGGCAGTGCCTTTCTTTGGGATTGGAATGAAAACTGACCTTTTCCAGTCCTGTGGCCACTGCTGACTTTTCCAAATTTTCTGACATATTGAGTGCAGCACTTTCACAGCATCATCTTTTAGGATCTGAAATAGCTCAACTGGAATTCCATCACCTCCACTAGCTTTGTTTGTAGTGATACTTCCTAAGGCCCACTTGACTTCACATTCCAGGATGTCTGGCTCTAGGTGAGTGATCACACCATTGTGATTATCTGGGTTGTGAAGATCTTTTTTGTATAGTTCTTCTGTGTAGTCTTGCCACCTCTTCTTAATATCTTCTGCTTCTGTTAGGTCCATACCATTTCTGTCCTTTATTGAGCCCATCATTGCATGAAATGTTCCCTTGGTATCTCTAATTTTCTTGAAGAGATCTCTAGTCTTTCCCATTCTATTGTTTTCCTCTATGTCTTTGCACTGATCGCTGAGGAAGGCTTTCTTACCTCTCCTTGCTACTCTTTGGAACTCTGCATTCAAATGGGTATATCTTTCCTTTTCTCCTTTGCTTTTCGCTTCCTGTTTTTTCACTGCTATTTGTAAGGCCTCCTCAGACAGCCATTTTGCTTTTTTGCATTTTTCTTGGGGATGGTCTTGATCCATGTTTCCTGTACAATATCACGAACCTCTGTCCATAGTTCATCAGGCACTCTATCAGATCTAGTCCCTTAAATCTATTTCTCACTTCCACTGTATAATCATAAGGGATTTGATTTAGGTCATACCTGAATGGTCTAGCGGTCTTCCCCACTTTCTTCAATTTAAGTCTGAATTTGGCAATAAGGAATTCATGATCTGAGCCACAGTCCGCTCCTGGTCTTGTTTTTGCTGACTGTATGGAGCTTCTCCATCTTTGGCTGCAAAGAATATAATCAATCTTATTTCGGTGTTGATCATCTGGTGATGTCCATGTGTAGTCTTCTCTTGTGTTGCTGGAAGAGGGTGTTTGCTATGGCCATACAGAATAAATAGCTGCAATTAATAATGCTGAATTCATTTAATTGAGCTGTGATAACAGAGATATTTTTCAATCAATAATAATGTAGAGTACAATTCTTTTTTTTAAGTTTTCTTTAAATTTATTTAGTTATTTATTTTTGGCTACACTGGGTCTTTGTTGCTACATGGGTTTTCCTTAGTTGCAGCGAGTGAGGGGCTATTCTCTAGTTGCAGTACACAGGCTCTAGGGTGCTAGGGCTTCAAAAGTTGCAGTTTGTGCGCTTGAGAGTACAGGTTCAAAAGTTCTGGTGCATGGGCTTAGTTGCCCTATGGCATGTGGAATCTTCCTGGACCAGGGATCAAACCCACATTCCCTGCATTGGCAGGCGGATTCTTAACCACTGGACCACTGAGAAAGTCCTAGAGTACATTTCTTTACAGGAATGTGGAAATGCTATAAATGATTTCATAAAACACTCAAATACACTTGCTCAGGCCTTAAATTTTTCTGTAAGCCTCTTGAACTATAATCCATACAAAACACCATGACGTTTTTGCTTCATCTATCCTTTTAACAATACAAAAAGATGGCAAAACCTTATCTGCCAACTGGTACACAGATGTTAGTCACAACAGCAATGTAGCAAACCTGAACATTTAACCACAGTCGTAAAACACAAACAACATAAACTGCAAAATGGCCAAATTATACTCCTTGAGCATGCTGAAAAAAGTAGCTATCATCTCCCCTATTTTTGGCACACATGGAAAAATTTTAAATTCAGTTAGCTTTTTCTCTAGTTCCTTTTCAATCACACTAACAATTTTACAACTTAAGTCTCATATCAAAGCACTGAGATAGCAAAAATTACAACCAAGAATTCTATAACACTTGGTTGACATTTGATCTCAAATCATGTCTAAAGGACCTCCAGCCACTTTTTCTACTTTCCAAGATGGTGCCATCTTATCACCAGGCATGATAAGAGATACAAAGCAAATTAATAAGATAACCAGCAAGCACAGGGAACTCTACTCAATATCCTGTAATAATCTAAATAGGAAAAAATATTTTGAAAAAGACAAAGATACTTGCATATATATAATTGAATCACTGCTATACACCTCAAACTAACACAACACTGTAATCAATTATACTCCAAAATAAAATTTTTTAATGTTAATGGTAGAATATAGGTGACAAGGTGATAGATGTTAACTGTAAAATCCTTTAAATTTTTCTATACATTCAAATATTTTCATAAAAAATATTGAACTTTTTTTTTTAAAGAAACCAAATTGAAGTTCAGCAAAAGACCCTTCTTCCCTATCTATTACTGTGGACAAGAATCCCTTAGAAGAAATGGAGTAGCTCTTATGGTCAACAAAAGAGTCCAAAATGCAATGAAAAATGAAAGTGAAGTCACGCAGTCATGACAGAATGATCTCTGTTCACTTCCAAGGCAAACCATTCAATATCACAGTAATCCAAGTCTATGCCCCAACCAGTAATGTCAAAGAAGCTGAAGCTGAACAGTTTTATGATGACCTACAGACCATCTAGAATTAACACCAAAAAAATGTCCTTTTCATCATAGGGGACTAGAATGCAAAAGTAGGAAGTCAAGAGATACCTGAAGTAACAGGTAAGAATGGCCTTTGAGTACAAAATTGAAGCAGGGCAAAGGCTAACAGAGTTTTGCCAAGAGAATACACTGGTCACAGTGAACACTCTTTTCCAACAACACAAGAGACAGATTTACACAAGGACATCACCAGGTGGTCAATAATGAAATCAAATTGATTATATTCCTTACAACCATGGAGAAGCTCTATACAGTCAGCAAAAACAAGACTGGGAGCTGACTGTGGCTCAGATCATCAGCTCCTTATCGCAAAATTCTGGCTAAAATTGAAGAAAGTAGGGAAAACTACTAGACAATTCAGGTATGACCTACATCAAACCCCTTATGACTATACAGTGAAGGTGACAAATAGGTTCAAGGGATTAGATCTGGTAGACAGAGTGACTTAAAAACTATAGACGGAGGTTTATAACATTGTATAGGAGGTGGTGACCAAAATCATCACAAGGAAAAAGAAATGCAGCAAGGCACACTGGTTGTCTGAGGAGGCCTTACAACTAGCTGAGAAAAGAAGTGACAGGCAGAGGAAAAAGGGAAAGATATACCCAACTGAAGTAGAGTTCTAAAGAATAACAAGGAGACATAAGAAAGCCTTCTTAAATGAACAATGCAAAGAAACAGATAACAATAGAAGGGGAAAGACTAGAGATCTCTTAAATAAAACTGGAGACATCAAAGGAACATTTCATGCAAAGATGGGCACAATAAAGGACAGAAATGGCAAGGATCTAGCAGTAGCAGAAGCAGAAGAGATGTCAAGAATATACAGAAGAACTATACAACAAAGGTCTTAATGACCCAGATAACCACAATGGTGTGGTACTGGAAAACCTGTTTTCATTCCAATCCCAAAGAAAGGCAATGTCAAAGCATGTTCAAACTACTGCTCAACTGCTCTCATTTCACACACTAGCAAGGTAATGTTCAAAATACTTCAAGCTAGGCTTCAACAGTACGTGAAATGAGAACGTCCAGATGTACAAGCTGGATTTACAAAAGGCAGAGGAACCACAGATCAAATTGCCAACATCCAACGGATCATAGAAAAAGCAAGAGAATTTCAGAAAAACATCTGCTTCAGTGACTATGCTAAAGCCTTTGACTGTGTGGATCACAATAAACTGTGGAAAATTCATAAGGAGATTGGAATACCAGACCACCTTACCTGCCTCCTGAGAAACCTGTATGCAGGTCAAAAAACAAGTTAGAACCAGATATGGAACAATGGACTGGTTCCAAAATGGGAAAGGAGTACGTCAAGGCTGTATATCGTCACCCTGCTTATTTAACTTTTTTGCAGAGTACATCATGCGATATGCTGGGCTTGATGACTCACAAGTGCAATCAAGATTGCCAGGAGAAATAACAACCTCATAAGTGCAGATGCGACAACTCTAACGGCAGAAAGTGAAGAGCAACTAAAGAACCTCTTAATAAGGGTGAAAGAGGAAAATGAAAAGGCTGGCTTAAATCTCAGCATTCAGAAAACTAAGATCCTGGCATCCAGTCCCATCACTTCATGGCAAATAAAAGGAGAAAAAGTGGAAACAGAGACAGATTTTATTTTCTTAGTCTCCAAAATCACTGCAGACAATGACTGCAGCCAGGAAATTAAAAGATTTAAAGGAAGAAAACCTATGAAAAACCTAGACAGCTTATTAAAAAATAGAGACATCACTTTGCCATATAGGTCCATATAGTCAGTCCATGCTATCATTTTTCCAGTAGTCATGGACGGATGTGACAGCTGCACCATAAAGAAGGCTTAGCGCTGAAAAATTGATGCTTTCAAACTGTGATGCTGGAAAAGACTCTTGAGAGTCCCTTGGACAGCAAGATCAAACCAGTCAATCCTAAAGGAAATCAACCCTGAACATTCACTGGAAGGACTTGATGCTGAACCTGAAGCTCCAACACAATGGCCACCTGATGCGAAGAGCCAACTACTTGGAAAAGACCCTGATGCTGGGAAAGGCTGAAGGCAAAAGTAGAAGGGTGTGACAGAGGATGAGACAGATAGCATACCGATTCAATGGATATGAATTTGAGCAAACTGTGGGAGATAACAAAGAATAGGGAAGCCTGGTGTGCTGCACTCCATGGGGTCACAAAGAGTTGGACATGACTTAGTGACTGAACAACAACAAAAAAATTATGCCTCAATTTAAAAAAAATTTTTAAGTTATAAAAGAAGCCAGAGAAAAAGTGCAATTTAAAATCACAGGAATGCCATGAGACTGGCCCACTAAAAACAAAACAGAAAGGCCAAAATATAATGGAAGAATGATATCTTCAATCACTGTGTTAAAGGAAAATAACAACTAACTTAGATTCTATACACAGGGAAAATAATTTTCAAGAATAAAGGAACGAGGGGAAAACGATGCTTCAGACGAACTAAACCTGGAACCTAATCATCAAAAGGAAATCATCACTTTATTGTTGTCACTCACACTTGACAAAAGGATACTAAACAAGTTTATGAACATACAGAGGTAGAAATCACCAGGAGCCATCTTAGAGTCAGTCTGCCACCAAAAATATCAATAAACTGCAAAGGACTGAAGTCATACAAAGTGCACTATCCCATAATGTTATAATTATAGCAGAAAACAATAACAAAGATTAATTTCTTAAAAAACATATATTTGAAATTTTATACACATATGTCCAAATATATCCATTTGAATTCTAAATATATCCATGTTAATTCTAAATAAATCCATCTGAATTTGTTTTTACGTTTTCATTGTGCTGCTTAAACACTCCACTGTGTCATATAATAACACTTTTTAAAAATTCTTGCCTGATCATTGAAATACGTGGATACCCTATGGATCTGTTTCTGTTGTGTTTCTCTTGGTCTTCAGTACAAACTTTACTTTTGGGGAAAGAAGAATGGTACAGAACCTTTCATTTAAGGGGACAGTACTAGCATTTCCTAAAATTGACAGACATCATCAAGACACATATCAAAGAAATCCTATGAACTCCAAGCAAAATAAATAATAAAAAAAAGCCACACATAGGTACATATTAGTTAAACTGCTAAAAAACAAAGACTATCTTAAAAGCAGCCAAAAAGAAAAGTTTTCCTTTCAGGAACAGAACTAAATCTATAGTTGTTTTCTTCTGGAAAGCAAAAGGAAAATTTTTTCAAATTAATGAAAAAGTAGATAAACTTTCCAATCCAGAATTCTATATTCAGTAAAAAAATACTCTTTAATAATGAAGGAAAAAATGAGATTATAAATACATTTCTGAAAATATTTCATTTTTTATTAATAGACCCACAATAAAGCAAAAACTAAAAGATGTTCTTCAAGCAGAAGAAAATGGTACCAGATGGAAGGAAGGAAATGCAGAAAGAAATTAAAAGCAACAGAAGGAGTAATTAGAAGGTAATTCTAAAGACATATTATAGTGTAACACAATAATAATAACCTCTTATAAACTACAAATGCATATAGAATTAAATAACACAATGGGCTTCCCAGATGGCACTAGTGGTAAAGAATCCACCTGCCAACGCAGAAGACACAAGTGACGCGGGTTCAATCCCTGGGATGGGAAGATCCCCTGGAGTAGGAAATGGCACCTCACTCCAGTATCCTTGCCTGGAAAATTCCATGGGCAGAGGAGCCTGGCAGGCTACAGTCTGTGTGGCTACAGAGTCAGACACGACTAAGCAACTGAGCAAACACACATATAACAAAATACCTAAAACATAAGAAGCAAAAAATGGATGTTGTGTTGCTCTACTGTCACTGCTTTGTTTGGAAAGAGGTAAAACTCTTCATTTATATTATGTTTTAAAAAATCAGGAGTACAATGTTTAACCTCTATCATAATCAGGTTAAAAAGAATAAAATATCTAATAAATAAGAATTTAATATCCTTGCAGGATATTGGTCAATATATAAAATTAATATCTGTCCTATATACCATCAATGAATAATCCAAATTTTAAATTAAAAACATAATATAATTTACACTAGCACACTCAAAATGAAATATTTAGCTCTAAATCTAACAAAATTCCAGGCATAGATTACTTCATGGATAAATTCTACCAAATGCTCACAGAAGAAAACACCAATATTACACAAAGTCTTCCAGAAGAAAAGAGAGAGGCAACATTTCTGAACTTACTTGTGCTGCCAGATAAAATACAGTACACCAAATTAAATTTAAATTTCAGATAAAAAATATTTTCAGTGTAATTATTCATGGGATTTTTATTTGCTATATATGGCAGGCCTTTACAGTCAGATAACCTTGATATCAAAACACATTAACAGTACAAGAAAAAAAATATTTTACTTTACTAAGTACTTTCTTAAGCACAGATGTAAAATTCCTAAAACATTAGCAAAGTAATCCAGAAGTAAATGGAAAAGAATAACATAGTCAAATATTAATTAATTAATGCACAACATTAATAGAAGAAGAAAATGTCTCTGGCCATTTCAACCTATGAAGAAGTATTAGTCAAACTCAATACCAATTATAATCACTAAAAGATAATTTCTTTACAAGAGAAAAAAGAAATTTCATTAGCCTGATAAAAAGTAGCTATAAAAAACCTATAACTAAGGTCACTTTTAAACACTCACTGAAATCTCTACCTGTAAGAATGGGAATGATTCAAGGATACTCACTAGATCATTCCTTTCAACAGTATAAAAAAAGATCTTAACCAGGACAATATGCAAAAAGCAAAATGCAAAGTATTAAACAACAATGAATAAAAATTTTAAAACAGCATTTACATCACAATCACAAAGGTTTAAGTACCTGGAGACTATCTAATGAAAAATATAAAAGACAACAACAACAGAAAAAAAACCCAGAATAGTAAGAGACATTGAAAACAGGTTCAATAAATAGAGTGATATTCTACTACGTTCATGGATTTGAAGATTTCATGCTGTAAAGATGTTAATTCTCTCCAGATTAGCCTCTAAATTCAATATAAACTCAACTACAATCCTGGCATAATTCTTTGTTAAAACTGATAACCTGACTGTAAATATATACGAATATGCAAAGATTCAAGGACAGCCAAGACAACCTTGGAAAGAACAAAGTTCAAGGACCTATTCCGCCAGATTATCAAGATTTTTTTAAAATAAAATACAGTAGTAATGAAGCAAGAGTAGATAAATAGAGTAATGTAACAAAATAGAGTTCAGAAAACAGGTCTACACATCACAGGTGTAATCAATTTTTGACAAAAAGGCACAGCTAAGAAGTAGGGAAAGAATAGTATTTTTAATAAATGAGAGTCAAACATATATTTGCAAGAAAAAATAAAACAAAAAACTTGAGCCTATCTTATACCACACACACAAAAATCAACTCCAGATGAATTATAACTCTAAATGTAAAAAGCAAAAATGATAAAACTTCTAAAAGAAAACATCTGTAAGAACATTTTCATTAATTTAGGTTAGGCAGAGATTTCTTAAAAAAAAAAAACAGGACCCAGAAATCAAATTCAGTAAAGGAAAAGATTAATAAGCAGAGCTACATTAAAATTAGTCATTCCTACTCATTAAATGTCCCACAAGAAGAGCAATAAGGCAAGCCACAGAATGGAAGAAGATATTTACAATACATACAATAAAGAGCTTCTAAACCAAAAATATGCACAACTCTTAAAAAACCAAGCGGAAAAATTCACAATCCAATAAAAAAAATAAATAGGTTTGAACAGGTACTCAGAAAAGAACATAGCCAAATGGCCATCAGTAATCTGGAAAGTATAAATTAAAACCACAGTGAAATGCCCTTATATGCCTAAGACAAAAGATAAAAATTAAAAGACTGGTAACACCAAGTACTGGCAAGTATGTAGGACAACCAGAACTTTCATACTCTGCCAACTGTTAATAAAATTGGTGCAAACACTTCAGAGGTAATGTGACACAATCATTATGTACACAGGAGTGGGATATGAAGGTGCATTCCTGCAAGGAGCTTTATTCCAACATGAAGGTAAAAAATGGAACCAAGCCGGTCAGAAGGGTGGGGCAAAATATACAAAAAAGGTCTTATCCTTACACACTTTTTCAACAGTCTCACAACCTGGTTTTCACAGTTTTAGCTACTATGGAATACTAACATTGTGTGCCGTAAACTATAAATTGATTCACCCTCAGCTAAACAGCCTCTCATTAGAGCCTAACCTCAACACTGCTGACGCCCATCTGTTGCCTTCCTCAACATATTCCCAAAGTGGAAAACAGGCATGTGTGCCAGGGTAGGTAGGAAACTGAGACTGCTGCTCTGAATTAAAAGCAGTCAACGGCAACAATCCTTCCCAAAAGTCCATTCCTCTTTCAGAGCATTTTGTACTACTGAGTGGAAACATCAGGAAACCAAGAAACTACCCCCACACCATTCTCTTTTTTCCTATTCCACTTGTTTCTTCTAAATCTGGGCAGCTCTACTGCATCCTGTAACTGAGCTGCCGATTATTGACAAACCAAGGGCCAGCATTTCAGTTGTTTAAACCTCAGGAGCCAAACTGCTTTTGCAAGTGAGTTAAATAAGAAAAAAAAAGTATTATAAATAAAAAGCATTATTAGTAGCATGAAAGAAACTGTGAGGTTACAAAAGTAACAACAGGTTGGTCATTAGAATCTGCCCTGCATACAGCACCCAAACCTTGGTGACACAGAGAGACTATTTTTTTTAAGGTTTCTTTAAATTTTTTCTTATAAATTTGATCATTAAATCAACAGAGAATCAGTACTTCAGCAACCATTTTTTTAATAAAACATTTCCAAGTTTTACCAACATACATTTTATAATCTGAATAGAAATTGTTACTAGTTTATCAGAAGCTATTCTATACTGCGACTTCCTCCAGGGCTCAAAGTCTTGTTTACCAATTCCAATGGCTTCTCATATCACTTTAAAATATGAAATAAATACAACTAAAACTTTACTGAAGAAAATAAAAAGAAAATTTGAAGACATGGAAAGCTACCCCTAAATGGAAATATTATTGCAGTGATGCCAATTCTTCCCAAGCTACCTTACAAGAATAAAGAAATCCCAATAGTAATAACAGTTTTCTTTTTGTAACTTAAAATAATTCTAAATCCAATCTAAAGAAAAAAAATCTGCTGAAAACAAGCAAAACATTTTTATAAGAGCAGTATAAGGAAAATATATTCGTCCATCAGATGTAAGTACACACTATAAAGCTACCTTAAGGAAACCAACTTGAAACTACTTCAAGAATAGATTTTAAAAATTTAAGGGACCACCATATGTTCCAACCATCCCACTCCTGACATATACCAGGAAAACACCATCCAGTAAATCCCACACATACAAATTTCCAAGGATGCAAACGTGTTTGCATGTCCAATCATGTAAGTTAGTCCATATGTCTAGCGTACACTGCCACATGCACGCATCCTCTACAAGTGGTTGTGCTTTTGCGTACTGTACAGTACTGGATAAAGTTCAGTAGTACAGAATCTTTATTTGAAGCCCAGGATGTCCAGAAGCAAATATAAAAGAAGCAGTGATACAGCTGGTACTGCTAAGAAGCACTAAGAAATGACAATGGAAACAGAAGTGAAAATAATTGAGAGAATGGAGCAAGGCAAAAGGATGGTAGATGTCGCTTGTTCTTGTACAATGAATCATTCAACCATCGGAACGATTCTAAAGAACAAAGACAAGATCATGGAACACACGAAGTCTGTTGTCTAAAGAACAAGGACAAGGTTGTGGAACATGTGAAGTCTGCCATTTTGATGATGTTGACAATAACATCAAAGATGCATGGAAAAGTGATGGAAGAGATTACGAAATTGCTTAGTGTGTGGATGTAGGGTCAGCATCAGTGTCAGGCCCCACACGGGTTAACACTGATTCATGAGAAAGCTAAAAGCTTTTATGGAGACAGGAAGAAGAAACATGGCGAAGAATCACGGGGCACATCTTTAACACCAGCCATGGCTGTATCATCAGTTCAGGTTTACAGCCAATCTTCACAATGTAAAAGTAAGTATTGACTGCAAAAACAGTAGCTGCCCAGGAATTTCCTGAAATGCTTTAAGAAATTATTGATGAGAGGCATATTCACCTGAGCAGGTTTTTAATGTGGGTGAAACAACACTGTACTAGAAGAGGATGCCAGATTGAAGTTACATCAGTAAGGAGGCAAACTTGATATCAGACTGTAAAGCCGCAAAGAATAGGCTAACTCCAGTGTTCAGAGGCAATACTTCTCTGCAAAAAGTGTACAAGCTGGAAGGCAGTGGCATCACATTTTTCAAGGGCTGATGGGAGAAAACCTACAATCTAGAATATTCTACTCAACAAATTATTATTCAAAACTGTCCAAGAGATAAAGAAGTTCTCAGACAAGCAAAAACTAAAAGAATTAATCAGCAGTAAACTGACCCTAGCTTTGTAGCCACAATGGGTGTGATCTCTCACCTAGAGTCAAACACCTGGAATGCGAAGTCAAGTGGACCTTAGGAAGCATCACTACAAATAGAGCTAGTGGACAAGATGGAATTCCACTTGAGCTATTTCGAATCCTAAAAGATGATGCCGATAAAGTGCTGCACTCAATATGCCAGCAAACTCTGGAAAATTCAGCAGTGGCCACAGGACTGGAAAAGGTCAGTTTTCATTCCAATCCCAAAGAAAAGCAATGCCAAAGAATGTTCAAATTACCGAACAATTGCACTCATTTCACACACTAGTAAAGTAATGCGCAAAATTCCCCAAGCCAGGCTTCGACAGTACGTGAACTGTAAACTTCCAGACGTTCAGGCTGGATTTAGAAAAGACAGACGAAACCAGAGATCAAATTGCCAACATCCATTGGATCATAGAAAAAGCAAGAGAATTCTAGAAAAACACCTACTTCTGCTTTATTGATTATGCCAAAGCTTTAACTGTGTAGACCACAACAAACTGTAGAAAATTCTTCAAGAGATGGGAATACCAGACCACGTCACCTGCCTCCTTAGAAACTTGTATGCAGGCAAAGAAGCAAGAGTTGGAACCAGACATGGAACAGACTGTTCCAAATCGGGAGAGGAGTACGTCAAGCAGGTAAATTTTCACTCTATTTATTTCACTTATATGCAGAGTATATCATGCAAAATGCCTGCCTGGATGAAATACAAGCTGGAATCAACATTGCCAGGAGAAATATCAATGGCCTTAGATATGCAGATGACACCACCCTTATGGCAGAAAGTGAAGAGGAACTAAAGAGCCTCCTATTGAAGGTGAAAGAGACTGAAAAAGCTGGCGTAAAACTGAACATTCATAAACCTAAGATCATGGCATCCAGTCCCATCACTTCATGGCAAACAGACGGGGAAACAATGGACACAGTGACAGACTTTATTTTCTTCGGCTCCAAAATCACTGCAGATAGTGACTGTAGCCATGAATTTAAAAGACGTTTGCTCTTTGGAAGAAAAGCTATGACCAACATAGACAGCATATTAAAAGCAGAGACATTACTTTGCTGACAAAGGTCCATCCAGTCCTTGCTGACAAAGGTCCAACCAGCTATGGTTTTTCCAGTAGTTGTGTATGGATGTGAGAGTTGGACCATAAAGAAAGCTGCTGTTGCTGCTGCTGCTGCTGCTGCTGCTAAGTCACTTCAGTCGTGTCTGACTCTGTGCGACTCCAGAGACGGCAGCCCACCAAGCTCCGCCATGCCTGGGATTCTCCAGGCAAGAACACTGGAGTGGGTTGCCATTTCCTTCTCCAATGCATGAAAGTGAAGAGTGAAGGTGAAGTCACTCAGTCGTGTCCCACTCTTCGCGACCCCATGGACTGCAGCCCACCAGGCTCCTCCGTCCACGGGATTTTCCAGGCAAGAGTACTGGAGTGGAGTGCCATTGCCTTCTCCGAAAGAAAGCTGAGTACCAAAGAAATGATGCTTTTGAACTGTGGTATTGGAGAAGACTCTTGAGAGTCCCTTGGACTGCAAGGAGATCAAACCAGTCACTTCTAAAGGAAATCAGTCCTGATTATTCATTGGAAGGACTGATGCTGAAGCTGAAACTCCAATACTTTTGTCACCTGATACGAAGAACTGACTCACTGGAAAAGACCCTGATGCTGGGCAAGACTGAAGGCAGGAGGAGGAGGGGATGACAGAGGATGAGATGGTTGGATGGCATCACTAACTCGATGGACATGAGTTTGAATTTAGCAAGCTCTGGGAGTTGTTGATGGACAGGAAGTCTGGCATATGGAGTCCATGGGGTTGCAAACAGTCAGACACGACTGAGGGACTGAACTAAACTGAAACTAACCCTACATAAAGTGTTAAAGGGTCTTCTCAAATGGCTCAACATTAAGTAAGACTTTATAGGTATATAAAATTCTCACTAGCAAAGGCAAATATATACTAAAGACTATATTTCGAGGGATGGTATGGGGAGGGAGGGAGGGAGGGGAACACATGTATACCTGTGGTGGATTCATTTTGATATTTGGCAAAACTAATACAATTATGTAAAGTTTAAAAATAAAATAAAATTAATTTTAAAAAATTTAAAAAAAAGACTATATTTCAATCACTTAAAGGACTGTAGCTCCCAGGTTCCTCTGTCCACAGAATTCTCCAAGCAAGAATACTGGAGTGGGTTGTCATTCCCTTCTCCATGGTATCTTCCTGACCCAGGGATCAAACCCAGATCTCCTGCATTGTAGGCAAATTCTTTACCATCCAAGCCACTGGGGAAGCCCAGCACAAAGATTTAAAGACAAAAATTCAAATAAAAAAATCTGTAACTATAATAAACAGTTACAGGAAAATATACAGGTGTAAATAAGATATCAAAACACAAAACATGAGGAAGGGGAGTAAAAAATGTAGATCTTCTGGAATATGTTTAATCTCAAATGACTATCAATTTTAAAAGAGTAGATACAGGTGGCTCAGACAGTAAAGCATCTGTCTGCAGTGCGGGAGACTTGGGTTTGATCCCTAGGTTGGGAAGATTCCCTGGGGAAGGAAATGGCAATCCACTCCAGTTCTCTTGCCTGGAAAATCCCATGGATGGAGGAGCCTAGTAGGCTACAGCCCGTGGGGTCGCAAAGAGTCCAACACTCAGTCCAACACGACTGAGTGACTTCACTTTCACTTTCACTTTGGGGCTTCCCTGGTGACTCAGATGGTAAAGCATCTGCCTGCAGTGCGAGAGACCCGGGTTCAATCCCTGGGTCCAGAAGATCCCCTGGAGAAGGAAATGGCAATCCACTCCAGTACTCTTGCCCGGAAAATTCCATGGATGGAGGAGCCTGGAGGGATACAGTCCATGGGGTCGCAAAGAGTCGGACACGACTGAGAGACTTCACTCACAGTTAAAAGTCAATATATATGAGGCCATGGTAACCACAAATCATAAACCAACAAGAATTACTTCCCTGGTCCAATGGTTAAGAAGCAACCTGCCAAAGCAAGGGACAGGAGTTCAATCCCTGGTCCAGGAAAATTTCACATGCAGCAGGGCAACTAAGCCCATGAACCAGAACTACTAAGCCAACACTCTAGAACCCACGGGTCACAACTAATGAAGCCTGCACACCCTAGAGCCTGTGTCCACAGCAAGAGAGCCACTGCAATGAGAAGCCCATGCACAAGCTACTTAGAGAGCAGCCCCTGCTCACCACAACTACATAAAGCCCATGCAGCAATAAAGACCCACTGCAACCAGTAAATAACTGCTAAGCCCGTGATCTACAGCCCACGAGCTGCAACTACTGAGCCCACGGGCTGCAACGACTTAAGTCCTCATGCTGTACAGCCTGAGCTCTGCAACAAGAGATACCACAGCAAAGAGAGGCCTGAGCACTGCAACCAAAGAGTAGCCCCCTCTTGTCACAAATGGAGAAAGCCCATGCACAGCAACAAAGACCCAGCAAATCCAAAAATAAATAAACAAATAACAATAAGATACACATAAAAACTAACAAGAAAGGAACACAAGCATAGCACAAAATAAAATCATCAAAGCACAACAGAAAAAGACTAAAAGAAGAAGAGAACTACAAAAACAACCAGAAAACAAGAAACAAACTGGCAATGGGTACAAACCTATCAATAAAGACTTTATTTTTTTCAACATCACTTTAAATGATAATGGACTTAGTGCTCCAAACAAGAAACACAGGGTGTAAAATCATATTTTTTTAAAAAACTGCCATTTAAAGAGATTCACATCAAAACTAAAGACACACACATAATAATATTGAGGGGATGAAAAAATGTATTTTATGGAAATGGAAACAATAAGAAAGCTAGGACAGCAATACTCATACCGGACAAACTAACCTATAAAACAAAACTCTGTAACAAAAGACACAGAAAGACAGACCTTATATAATGATAAAAGGGTGAACATAAGAATAGTATATATATAATATTAATTAACATACATGCACTTATTATATGAGCACCTAACCATATAAAGCAAATATTAAGACAAAAAGGAAGAAGTTCACATTAACACAATAAATAGTATGGACTTTAACATCCCATTTACATCACTGGACATATTATCCAGATAGAAAATCAGTAACAGTGGCCTTAAGGATATATTAAACAAGTTGGACTTAATAACCAAAAGCAGCAGAATACATATTCTTTTCTAAGGTTCTATAAAAACCTACAAGGACCTCTTAGAACTAACACCCAAAAAAGAAGTCCTTTTCATTATAGGGGACTGGAATGCAAAAGTAGGAAGTCAAGAAACACCTGGAGTAACAGGCAAATTTGGCCTTGGAGTACAGAATGAAGCAGGGCAAAGGTTAAAAGAGTTTTGCCAAGAGAACGCACTGGTCAGAGCAAACACCCTCTTCCAAAAACACAAAAGAAGACTCTACATGTGGACATCACCAATGACCTATACCAAATCAGACTGATTATATTCTTTGCAGCCAAAGATGGAGAAGCTCTATATACTCAGCAAAAAGACCAGGAGCTGACTGTGGCTCAGATCATGAATTTCTTGCCAAATTTAGACTTAAATTAAAGAAAGTAGGGAAAACCACTAAACTATTCAGATATGACCTAAGTCAAATCCCTTATGATTACACAGTAGAAGTGAGAAATAGATTTAAGGGACTAGATCTGATAGATAGAGTGCCTGATGAACTATGGACGGAGGTTAGTGACATCATACAGGAGACAGGGATCAAGACCATCCCCAAGAAAAAGAAATACAAAAAAGCAAAATGGATGTCTGAAGAGGCCTTACAAATAGCTGTGAAAAGACAGGAAGTGAAAAGCAAAGGAGAAAAGGAAAGACATACCCATTTGAATGCAGAGTTCCAAAGAGTAGCAAGGAGAGGTAAGAAAGCCTTCCTCAGTGATCAATGCAAAAAAATAGAGGAAAACAATAGAATGAGAAAGACTAGAGATCTCTTCAAGAAAATTAAAGATACCAAGGGAAGATTTCATGCAATGATGGGGTCAAAAAACGACAGAAACGGTATGGATCTAACAGAAGTAGAAGATATTAAGAAGATGTGGCAAGAATACACAGAAGAACTGTACAAAAAAGATCTTCATGACCCAGATAATCACGATGGTGTGATCACTCACCTAGAGCCAGACATCCTGGAATGTGAAGTCAAGTGGGCCTTAGGAAGCATCACTACAAACAAAGCTAGTGGAAGTGATGGAATTCCAGGTGAGCTCTTTCAAATCCTGGAAGATGATGCTGTGAAAGTGCTGCACTCAATATGTCAGAAAATTTGAAAAACTCAGCAGTGACCACAAGACTGGAAAAGGTCAGTTTTCATTCCAATCCCAAAGAAAGGCACTGCCAAACAATGCTCAAACTACCGCACAATTGCACTCATCTCACACGCTAGTAAAGTAATGCTCAAAATTCTCAAGGCAGGCTTCAGCAATACGTGAACCGTGAACTTCCAGATGCTCAAGCTGCTTTTAGAAAAGGCCAAGGAACCAGAGATCAAATTGCCAACATCCGCTAGATCATCGAAAAAGCAAGAGAGTTCCAGAAAAACATCTATTTCTGCTTTACTGACTATGCCAAAGCCTCTGACTGTGTGGATCACAATAAACTGGAAAATTCTGAAAGAGATGAGAATACCAGACCACCTAACCTGCCTCTTGAGAAACCTGTATGCAGGTCAAGAACCAACAGATAGACCTGGACATGGAACAGACTGGTTCCAAATAGGAAAAGTCATCTGTCAAGGCTGTATATTGTCACCCTGCTTCTTTAACTTATATGCAGAGTACATCATGAGAAAAGCTGGGCTGGATAAAGCACAAGCTGGAATCAAGACTGCTGGGAGAAGTATCAATAACCTCAGATATGCAGATGACACCACCCATATGGCAGAAAGTGAACAAGAACTAAACAGCCTCTTAATGAAAGTGAAAGAGGAGAGTTAAAAAGTTGGCTTAAAGCTCAACATTCAGAAAACTAACATCATGGAATCTGGTCCCATCACTTCATGGCAGATAGATGGAGAAACAGTGGAAACAGTGGCAGACTTTATGTTTTTGGGCTCCAAAATCACTGCAGATGGTGACTGCAGCCATGAAATGAAAAGATGCCTACTCTTTGGAAGGAAAGTTATGACCAACCTAGATAGCATATTAAAAAGCAGAGACATTACTTTGCCAACAAAGATCCATCTAGTCAAGGCTATTGTTATACCATAGTCATGTATGGATGTGAGAGTGGACTATAAAGAAAGCTGAGCACCAAAGAATTGATGCTTTTGAACTGTTGTGTTGGAGAAGACCCTTGAAAGTCCCTTGGACGGCAAGGAGAACCAACCAGTCCATCCTAAGGGAGATCAGTCCTGGGTGTTCATTGGAAGGACTGATGTTGTAGTTGAAACTCCAGTACTTTGGCCACTGATGTAAAGAGCTGACTCTTTTGAAAAGACCCTGATGCTGGGAAAGATTGAGGGTGGGAGGAGAAGGGGATGACAGAGGATGAGATGGTTAGATGGCATCACCTAACTCAATGAACGTGAGTTTTGGTAGGCTCCGGGAGTTGGTGATGATGGACAGCGAGGTCTGGCGTGCTGCAGTTCATGGGGTCGCAAAGAGTCCGACATGACTGAGCAACTGAACTGAACCTTATTTGAAAACAGGGTCTTTGCAAATGTGATTCGATTAAGATAATACAGAAATAGGGTGAGCCCAGTATTTTTGCCGAGGAAATCCCATGGACGGAGGAGCCTGGTGGGCTACAGTTCATGGGGTCATAAAAGAGTCAGACACAATTTAGCAACTAAACAACAACAACAAATCCAATGAGAGTATTTTTATCAGAGACAAAAAAAAAAAAAAAAACCCGCACAGATGTCATGTGAGGATGCAGTTATGCTGCCACAAGCCAAAGAACACCAGGAGCCATCAGAAGCTAGAAGAAGCAAGAAAGGATTCTCCCTTTAGATCTTTCAGAGGGAGTGTGGCCCTGCCAAGTCCTTGACTTTGAGTATCTGGCCTCTAGAACTGTGAGTAAATTTCTCTTGCTTTAACACACCAAGTTTGTGGTGATTTGTTAAGGTAGCCCTAGGAAACTAGTATACCTGCTGTCAGAAACATTAATGTGCAGTGTGACAGGGAACATATGAAGGATGAAATTGGAAAAACCAATATATTTCCTGTCAACATATCTTCAAATCCAGTGGAAACATTATTTAGAAGTTCTAGAATAGTACAGCGGAGAAGGCAATGGCACCCCACTCCAGTACTCTTGCCTGGAAAATCCCATGGACAGAGGAGCCTGGTGGGCTGCAGTCCATGGGGTTACTAGGAGTCGGACACGACTGGGCAGCTTCACTTTCACTTTTCACTTTCATGCACTGGAGAAGGAAATAGCAACCCACTCCAGTGTTCTTGCCTGGAGAATCCCAGGGACGAGGAAGCCTGGTGGGCTGCCGTCTATGGGGTCGCACAGAATCGGACACGACTGAAGCAATGCAGCAGCAGCAGCAGCAGAGTAGTACAGACATTAGCATTAGCTGTTTGAACAGTTGTTCCCAGAGTCCTATACTGCCACAGAACCCAGCAGAAGTGATAGGAACAGCGTGATCCATCATCCACTGCACTTCTTGTACTTAGTACCAATTTTGATACCAGAGAGTTTTCCAGATTTCTTGACTGGAGGAATAAAAGCCAGCAGCATCCTTATAGTATAATAGTTTTTAACAGCTTCCTGCAGAACAAGTATGAGAGCACAACAAATACTAAATTTATGTGTGCAACTGCAATAATATTAACAAGGAGACTTTCTCCAGTGTACATTCCGTAAGAAAATTCTCAAAACCAAAACTTATAGCCTTTGAACTCCATGAGCATGTTTAGAAAGTTGTTTCTTTTTTTTTAATTAGTTTTCTCTTTTTTCTGTCTTTAAACTGCTTCTAATAACCCTCTATGCTTTTAAAGAAAACAGAAGCTAAATTGGTTTTTAGGGAACCAAGTCTTCAGGTGGGAAAAAATACATATATTCTGTATAAATCTGGAAATGACTACATCTCTGGTTTGAAGTTCCATCTTTTATTCTCTTTTGACACTAAGGCTGAAATTAAAAAATAATTTAAGCTAGTTGCTCCCCTAGCTATATTTCCCTCAACACAGAAAATCCAGTTTCTTACAGAAGAAAGAAGTATCATCACGCCCTCCTCCAGGGGATCTTCCCAACAGGGACTGAATCCACATCTCTTCTGCTTGCAGGCAGGTTCTTTACCACTACTGCCACTGGGAAGCACAATTTACCCTACACATTCTGCCAAAGTGGAACTCTTACAAAACTACTGTCACTGTGTCAAACCTTTGCTCAAAAACCTTTCAGATGAAATAATAAAATCAGAGTGACTGGGAAAGGTGGATTTGTGGGGTAGGGAAGGGCAGAAAACATTTAATTCAACCTGTCATTAACTGCATGCGGTAACAGAGGTCTAGAAAATGAACAGTGACTTGCCTAAGAGAGTATACCAAATACCAGAAATCAGGTTCTCCAATTTACCATTCCAACACCGAGGATGAACAAAATAAACATAAAAGTCACAACAACTCGGAGAAAATCTAATTTTTCCAGCTCCCCTAGGCAAAGGTAGTTTTACAGTTTTACTATTAGATGATGGCCCATCAACATTTACTGACCCTAGAGTTCAGAGTTTTAAAGCAAGGAATAAAAATGTAGTTCTATAACAGAAACATGCATAGGGCAAAGAAAAAGTACCTAATTCAGCCAGCGAAGGTGTTATGAAGACTTCAAGTAGGAATTTATACTTTAAAATCTTGAATAAGTGTGACAGATAATGTGGCTGAGAAGACAGCTAGGGGAATAACAAATATGAAGGCATGAAGTCACAAGAGACTTGTTGCTGTTGTCCAGTCGTTCAGTCATGTCCGACTCTTTGCGACCCCATGGGCTGCAGCACGCCAGGCTTCCTATCCTTCACCATCTCCTAGAGCCTGCTCAAACTTATGTCCATTAAGTTGGTCATGCCATCCAAACATCTCATCCTCTTGTCATCCCCTTCTCATCCTGCCTCCGATATTTCCCAGCATCAGGATCTTCTCTAATGAGTAGGCTCTTTGCATCAGTTGACCAAAGTATTGGAGTGTCAGCTTCATAGTCAGTCCTTCTAATAAATATTCAGTGTTTATTTCCTTTAGGATTGACTGGTTTGATCTTCTTGCAGTGCAAGGGACTCTCAAGAGTCTTCTCCAGCACCACAGTTTGAAAGCATCAATTCTTTGGCACTCAGCTTTCTTCACAGTCCAGCTCTCACATCCATACTGACTACTGGAAAAACTATAGTTTTGACTAGATGGACCTTTGTTGGCAAAGTAATGTCTCTGCTTTTTAATACACTATCTAGGTTTGTCATAGCTTTTCTTCCAAGAAGCAAGCTTCTTTTAATTTCAAGACTGCAATTGCCATCTGCAGTGATTTTGGAGCCCAAGAAAATAAAGTCTCTCACTGTTTCCACTGTTTCTCCATCTATTTCTTGAAATGATGAGTCTGAATGCCATGATCTTCACTTTTTCAATGTTGAATTTTAAGCCAGACTGTCACTCTCCTCTTTCACCTTCATTAAGAGGGTCTTTAGTTCCTCACTTTCTGCCATAAGGGTGGTGTCATCTGTATATCTGAGGTTATTGATATTTCTCCTGGCAATCTTGATTCCAGCTTGTGCATTATCCAGCCCAGCATTTCACATGATGTACTTTGCATAGAAGTTAAATAAGCAGGGTGACAATATACAGCCTCGATGTACTCCTTTCCCTATTTTGAACCAGTCCATTGTTCTATGTCCGAGTCCAACTGTTGCTTCTTGACCTGCATACAGGTTTCTCAGGAGGCAGGTTAAGGTGGTCTGGTATTCCCACATCTTGAAGAATTTCCCACAGTTTGTTCTGATCAACACAGACAAAGGCTTTCGTGTAGTCAATGAGCAGACTATAGCAGCTGCAATTCAGCTCTTCATTGCAGCTGAAAAGTAGGATAGATGTGAGAAGCATGTAAAGAAGAAAAAGAAGCACGTAGGGACGAGGTGGTATGAAGTGCTTTGTTTGCTGTTTTCATGCTATCAGTGAAAAGAAGCAATATGGCTACACTTGCTTTTGAAAAGGCTCACTCTTCAACAGCTTAGAGACTTAACTAAAGAAAATGGGGTTGATAAGAGAAAGACTGATTAAGTAGGCTCTTTAAGCAATCAAAACTGAGACTTAAACAACGGTAGTGTCACTGAGAGTAACAGAAAAGGTCTTAACTTAGGAAACTGGAGAGAATGAAGTCCTTATAAACTGGAAGTATGTGTGTGTGTGTGTGTCGGACTGTGTGTGTGTGCACGTGTGCATGTACGTACATGTGTGTGTGTGTGTGTGTGTGTGTGTGCTCAGCCACTCAGTAGTGTACAACTCTTTGCGACCCCATGGACTATAGCCCATCAGGCTCCTCTGCCCATGGGATTTTTCAGGCAAGAAAACTGGAGTGGGTTGCCATTTCCTCCTCCAGGGGATCTTCCCAAGCCAGGGATCAAACTCACGTCTCCTTCATTGACAGACGGTTCTTTACCACTGAGCCCCCAGGGAAGCCCCAGAATACTAAATTAGTACATGAAAAATACTAGCTCTCTTTCCCCATTTCTTCCTCCCCTAAAGACAATTACATAAAAGGATAGTAATTGTAGGATGATACCCAGGTGCCTGGCAGATTCACCTAGATAGATCAAGGCACCCCTAACTATGGAAAATAAACAGAAAGGAATAAGCTTATGACACTTTGCATTTAAGATATCTATGTGACATCTAGATGTCTCATGAGTAATTAGAAAGAGGAATGACCTCAAGGTTTAGGAGAGGAGTCTGAGCATGAAGTAGTTGTCTATGACCTTAGGCATATTTCTCTAAGCCTTACATTACTCATCCGTAAAGTTAAGAAAACATCATCTATCTTACCTAGTTCACAAAATGTAACAGAGTGTATATAATCCTTTACATATATTATTTTCAGAGTTACCATATGATCCAGCAACCCCATTCCTGGGCATATATCCATAGAAAACTCTAATTTGAAAAGGTAAATGCACCCCATAGTTCACAGCAACACTATTTAAAATAAACAAAACATGGAAGCAAACTAAATGTCCATCAACAGCTGAATGGAAAATGTGCTATATAAATAATGGAATAGTACTCATCCATTAAAAAGAATGAAATAATGCCACCTGCAGCAACATGGGTGAACCTAAGATCATCATAATAAGTGAAGTCAGAGAAAGATAAAGATCACATGCTGTCACTTATAGGTGGAATCTAAAAAAAATTATACAAATGAACTTATTTATAAAATAAACAGACTCTCTCTGACACAGAAAACAATTTTACGGTTACCAAAAGAGGTAATGAGGGAGTGAGGAGGATTAGCATTTGGAGATTAACATATACACACTACTATATATAAAACAGGTAAACAACAAGGATCTGTATATAACATATAGAGAATATAAAAAGAATCCCTATAATAAGAAACAATACAAATATAATGAACAAAAAATCTGAATAGACACTTCACCAAAAAATATAAATGACCTATAAACAATGGAATGTTTCCTATAGAATCTTTCCGTGACAATGGAAATGTTCTATATATTGACTGGAGGCATTAATTACACAGGTATATAAAACTGTCATAATTCATCTTACTGCATACTTGAGAACTATGTGTTTCATGTATAAAAATTATAATAAAAATATTCCATAATGTGTAGTGTTAGTAAAAATAAACTTTGTTATCTATAAATTTCTCGAGTGCAATTAGGCAATTCATATAAAATTTGAGCAATTTCACTTCTAGGAGTATATCACAAGGAAATCATCAGACAAGTAAATAGGAAGGTATTTACTGCACCTATCTTTCGTTTATAATAGAGAAAAATTAGGAAGAGCCTAAATGTATGTCAGGAGAAGATTAATTATATAAATTATGGTACATTCAACAATGGAATATTATTCAGCTAGATAAAAAAAATTACATGATAGGTTATTAAAACTGGTACTGACACTACATATTATCAAAACTTAGTCTCTCAGGACCCAGTCACTTGGTACCTGGATGTCATACTTTGACAAAAATAGCTAACAATGGACATGATTATGAGAAAGGAACATCCCAACCATAGCGTTACCACGACCAAAGGTATGGAGCACAATGGCTCTACTGCAGAAGAATAAGATCTAAAAGAATAACGTTTAGCAACACGTAACAGTAAGTGAAAAAAACCAGTGCCGGTATACTGAATTCTGAATTCTCCTGAAAATATATATAAAACATTGTCTTTTAAGTGCTTTTTCTTCATCCATAAGTTCCAAAATATTTTAAAATACTTGTGACCCAAAACAGTTTAAGAAAAACCAATACATATGCATACATGCTTATACATAAGCACAGGATGGGAAAAAAAGACGAAAAAAATGTATCAAAATGTCAAACAAAAGTTATAGTATCAAACAATTAGTGATTTTCTCCTTTGTTGCTTTTACATAGTTTTCAATTTTTTCAATAATATCTTATGTATTGTTCACTATTTAAAAACAAATATTTATATCATAAAAACGTAATAGTAGTAAACTCAAAAGAAACAGACTAAACTTAGCTATGCTTTTCACTTGTTTCTTTGCCTTTAAGGTTTTAGTAAAAGGAAGATAAGGGTAAGAACAGGGCCTTTGCCTAGCAAAGGGGAAATAAAAGAGAAAAACATATGAAGTTATTCGAAAAGCAATATTTTTAATTAGCCAGTCAATTAATGTAAGAGAGAATGAAAGGCCAGATAGTAAAAGATTTTTTTAAAAGAAGTTATTAAGGCAAAAAGAAAAACTCAGATTGACACATAAAATTTTAAAGAGATTGATCCAAAGCAGGGCTTGAATAAATTAATGATTCCAAACTTCACTTTGACCATGTATTTCTATTTCCTTTCCATCAAACCTTCATACCAATTGCTAAGCAATATCCAGCTAAAAGCTGGACTATTATACTTCCTGACCAACTAGGAATGCTGGATCATTACATTTCCAGACTAAGTAAGAGATTTGGACTCCATTACATTTCCTGACTGACTAGGAATGCAAGGGCCTCATTATATTTTCTAACTTACTTGGAATTCTGGAGTACATTTCACTTATTGACCAAAAATGTAAAATCCTGTTATACTTCATCTAAGTATACCAAGTTTTATTACCCTAAATATGGTTGCTGGGTCCAGACACATTAATGTACTAAGCCTCATTACACTGAGTACTTACTTAACCACTTCACACCTACTGACCAGAACCAATACTTACTTTCAGTCATGGATTTTGAACTCTGTCACTGCAGACCAAAAAGTGAAAGACAGGTAGGTACAAAAAGAACTGAGCATCTGAGAAGTGATTTCTTTAGAATAGTAATAAGTTCGTCCCATTGTTTCTTCATTGATAGGTATTATATAATTTGTCATTTTAAGAAAACAATATTTTGTAACCCAAACCAATATTATTTTCTATCATTCTTAAGCATGTATTTAAATGTTTCATGTATTAATGAGAAAGCAATTTGGGAGTTATAAGTTATCAAGTTGAAATTTTCTTGACACACATAAAATTTTCATCTATGCCCAAAGATGGGCACAATAAAGGACATAATGGTAGAGACCCAGTAAACACTGAAGAGATCAAGAACAGATGGAAAGAATACACAGAACTGTACAAAAAAGACCCAAATGAAGCGGATTACTATGATGGTGTGGCCAGCCATCCAGAAGCCAGACATTCTGGAGAGCAAAGTCAAGTGGGCCTTTGGAAGCACTGCTATTAATAAAGCTAGTGGATATGACAGAACTCCAGTAGAACTATTCAAAACCCTAAAGGACGATGCCATCAAGGTGTTGCATTCAATATATGTCACCAAATCTGGAAGACCCAGCAGTGGCCACAGGATTAGAAAAGGTCAATCCTCATCCCAATTACCAAGAAGGGTAGTACTAAAGAACGTGCTAGCCATCAGACAACTGTACTCATCCCCCATGCTAGTAAGGTCATGCTTAAAATCTTGCATGCTAGGCTTCAGCACTATGCAAATCAAGAACTTCCAGATGTCCAAGCTGGGTTTAGAAAAGAAAGAGGAACCAGAAATCAAATTGCTAACATTCACTGGATCATAGAGAAAGCAAGGTAATTCCAGGAAAACATCTACCTCTGTTTCATTGACTATGCCAAAGCCTTTGTGTGAATCATAATAAACTGTGGAAAGCTCTTAAAGAAATGGGAATAGCAGATCATCTTACCTGTCTCCTGAGAAGCCTGTATACAGGTCAAGAAGCAACAGTTAGAACGCTGTATGGAACAATTGATTGGTTCAAAATCGAGAAAGGAGAATATGCTGTTACCATGTCCGTTTAATCTATATGCCGACAGCATCATGAGAAATGCCGGGCTGGATGAGTTACAAGCTGGAATCAAGATAGGCAGGCAAAACATCAACAACCTCAGACATGCAGATGATATCACTCTAATGGCAGAAAGCAAAGAGGAACTAACCAGTGTCTTGATGAGGGTGAAGGAGAAGAGTGAAAGAGCCAGCTAAATACTAAATATTAAAAAAACTAAGATCATGGCATCTGGTCCCATTACTTCATGGCAAATAGAAGGGAGAAGGTGGAACTAGTGACAGATTTCCTCTTCTTAGGCTCAAAAATCACTGTGGATGGTGACTGCAACCATGAAAGCGGAAGATGTTTACTTCTTGGCAGGAAGGCTACAACAAACCTAAACAGTGTGTAGAAATGCAGAAACATTAATCTGCCAACAGAGGGCCATATAGTAAAGACTATAGTTTTCCCAATGATCATGTACAGTTGTGAGAGTTGGATCGTAAAGAAAGCAGAGTGCCAAAGAACTGATGCCTTCAAACTGTGGTGCTGGAGAAGACTTCTAAGAGTCCCTCGGACAGCAAGGAGATCAAACCAGTCAATCTTAAGGGAAGGCAACCCTGAATACTCACTGGAAGGACTGATGCTGAAGCTAAAACTCTAGTATTTTGGTTATCTGATGAGAACAGCTGACTCACTAGAAAAGTCCCTGATGCTGGGAAAGATTGAGGGCAGAAGGAGAAGAGTGCATCAGAGTATGAGATGGCTGGATGGCATCACCAGTGCAACAGACATGAACTTAGACAAACTTAGGGAGATGGTGGGGGACAGAGAGGCCTGGTATGGGGGTCACAAAGAGTTATGCACAACTGGGCAACTGAACAACAACAACAATAATTTTTAGGTTATGAGTTACCAAGTTGAAATATTCTTGCTACACATAAAATTTCCATCTATAGAGTCCTACAAATTCGAGTCCCTATCTCTTGTTCTGCCTTAGTATTCACTTCCCTTTGCTAACTATAGCCACATCAGAGTTCCATCTCTTCCTCAAACACATGTTGACTTCTTCCTCGGGGTCTTTACATTTTCTCTTCCCTCTGTCTCTGCAAAACTTTTTCCTTGTATCTTTACATAACTGGCTCCTCATTCCCAGGTATCAACTAAAATGCTACCCAATAAAATAACATTACTTGAATCCATAATATAAAAGAGCCCTCTCTATGTTTGGTTTCCTTCCTGTTTGGTATTACTTTCTAAAATTATATTTTATGTTTACAAATTTATTTACAGATATTATGGCTCCTACCCACCCAAGACTGCAAGTTCCAATAAGACTTGCTGGTCTTATTCACTGCTATATTCCCAGTGCCTAGGAAAAGTGCTGGCACATAGTAAGGATTCGATGAAGTGAACAAGTGAAGTCGCCCAGTCGTGTCCGACTCTTTGTGACCCCATAGACTGTAGCCTACCAGACCTCTCCATCCATGGGATTGTCCAGGCAAGGGTACTGGAATGGGTTGCCATTTCCTTCTCCAGGGGATCTTCCTGACACAGGAATCAAACCCGGACTCCTGCATTGCAGGCAGACGCTTTACCCTCTGAGCCACCAGGGAAGCCCAAGGACTCAATATATTTAATCAATTAATAAGTGAAGCAGATAAACTCACTTTGGGGTTATATATTAGCTTCATAGAACACATCATGGCAGGCGGTAGGAGCAGAGAAGCAATGTCAATTATCTTTGATTAAAACCAAAACCTAAAACTTCTACTTGAACTCCATTACTAATGAACACAATTGATTTTTAAGACACTCCAAAATCAATGTGTTTACAATGAAAAATATATGTCCATGGCAGGTATTCAGAAGCACCTGAGTCACTTTTTCCTACTAAATCTGGACATGACCTCAAATCTTAATACACTTCTTTAGTCAGGCACTATCAACTGCCTTTGCAAGCAGAAAAAAACAAAAACAAAAGAAAAATCAACAGAATTAGGTTATGTGCTAAAAGCATCTGCTGTCTCTAGTATAGTGAAATCTAAATCCAGCATCAGAAAACCTGGACAAAGTTCTGGTCCTTCAGCAATGTCAATGTAATGATGGAAGCCAAAATTTTAGTCGAAAAAGACAGATACACAAGATTTGAAAAATAGTGTAAAGGTGGCAGAATCAATCAATTATAGATCCTAGTGTGCCTGAAGGACTTCCAAGTCTAGTTATTAAAGGGTATGAGATAGGGGTGGGAAAGACAGATGTCTGAAATTAAGATTACCAAGGACAGGGCAGTGATTGGTAATAAAATGGTTAAGAAAAAGATTATTATAAGAAGGTGCCTGTGGCAGGATAAATGTTTGACACACTGAGAGAAAGGAAAGGTTTGAAGTACCAAGTGATGGCACGGCAAACACAGGATTTAGTAAGAAAAAAAGGGTACAAATATATAAAATTTGGTGAGACTTCCAGATAACTTAAGCCAACAATGGCTGCCTAACTATCATGCAATATTTCTTTCTGTGTTATTTATCAGTTTACTGACTCTCAGATATGAATGCACATTTATGTTCTAGGATAGGGCTGAATAGGAAAGGAACAAAACAAAATGGAACAAAATGAAATTCCTTTAAATATCTCTTTTTTAAAGGGAGCACAATCTTAAACTTTCTCAGTAGAGAACACTAGGACACTCAGAGGAAACAGGTTCTCCTGCAGTTTCCTGTTGCCACATAGGGGCTGGCAGTGTGGAAGTAAGGCCAGCCAGTGGAGCTCTGCCACAGACATGGGCCCAGAACACAGTCTTTTCTGTAACCTTGCAATCTTGGCCTAGAGATAATATTTTCATGACCCTTTCAATATAAAAACCAGTGTTCAAAGATCTCTTGCCTACCCACAGTACCTTGACTCCCTCTACAAGCCCCTGTGAACAGCCTGCCTGTGGTCAGAGGGTTCCCACCACGCCATCCCTTCTTCTTCAAGTCTCCAGTCCACCACATGCAGCGCTCCTGTGCCCAGAGGATCCACAACTCTGTGCAAGCTCACTGTACACCCATACTAACTGATTGCTGATTTGCTCCTCCATCTGCACACCAGGGGGCTTCCCAGGTGGCCCTAGTGCAGAACCTGTCTGCCAGTGTAGGAGACATAAGAGACTTGGGTTTAATTCCTGGGTTGGGAAGATCCTCTGGAAATGGCAACCCACTCCAGTGTCCTTGTATGGAGAATCCCATGGACAGAGGAGCCTAGCAGCCTACAGTCCTTGGGGTCGCAAAGAGTCGGACACAACTGAAGTGACTTCACACACACAGCATACCAGAGAGTGCCAATTACTTGCCTAGTGATTACAAACCATTTCTGGCTTGGTCAAACAATGAACATTTCTTCTACTGAGTGAGCTGAACAACTTCTCCATCAAGGTATGATTCCCTTCAAAGTATGTCCATCCTTGGGTACACTCCCTCAGTACTACACAGTACAATATAGTTTCCTCATATCTTATCTTTACTGGTTTATCATAGTTATTAATTCATTATATTAAACTTCACCTGTTTAACCTACTTTGTGATTATATACGTCCTGATTGAGCCCAGACTACTATACCATACATAACAATACTACTCAACAAGGGAAAAATAAAGCTAAACAAATATTGAAACTACAAAAACAACTATGAATAAAAAAAAAAAAATTACCAAATCTTAGTGCCTGATCTCTCATGTTCCTGGTCCCATCCCTAACCTATAAAGACATACCCAGAAAAAAAATGAGAGGAAGACAGAAGAGGGAAGCTAGGGAAGGAGATTAAAATTGCTCTAAAACTACTGCCTGAAAGCTCAAGTTCAATCTGTCTGAAAACATTAAAAAAAGTATATCAACAGATCAGAGCAAAGATAACAAGAAAGGAACTTCAAAAAAGCACAACTTAAAAGGAGCAGACATGACCTAAAGGGCAAGTTAAGAAACACATAGCTTCTGCAAAGAAGAAAAAAGACAAAAAGAAAGTGAAAAGTTCCCTACGACAACCAAGTGGTAAAAGGGAAAAGAGGCAAAAGAAAATCATAAAACCAAAGTACTTGTTACTCCTCACCACCCTTCCTCACCAGCCCCACACACACTAAAACAAATCAGCCAAAAAACTAGCTAAAGTATTTGAACTTTGACAAACTGACAGAAGAGGGCGCCATTAAATAAAAATCTTATAAATCACACCATTCCCAAGAAAATACATATATGATGTATTGCAAAAAAAAAATCAGGAAATGAAATTACACACATTTCTACTAAGAAAAATTCCTTCCCACAAAATAACCATAAAGCAGGGAAAACCTGTAAATCAAATAGTATATTAAATATACTTATATATTACTTATATAAATATATTAGTATATTAAGTAAATTCATAATGACTAACTCTGAGACATATTATACTAAAATATACTTCAAATAGTATATTAAATATACTTAAATTAGCATTTGAGGATATGAAAAATCACCTTGAATTAGTAAATTCAAAAACTATAAATACCCCCCGCAAAAAAAGGGCATGGAAAAATGGAAGAAAGTTGATGTTACCACGAAAGAAAAGAAAGAAAATTCTCTTAGAAATGAGGAACAAATCACAAGATGCCCAAGGGAAAATAGATGCCAACAAAATTTAATGTGAGGCACTGAAGAAAGGCCTCACCAACCAAGAACCAACCAAGAAAATGAAAATAACATAAAGGTAAAAAGGATCAGAGAGAAAGTAGTGGAAGTAGTAGACAAAGTAATAATATTCACATTGTCAATCCCTCATTTCTCATTTTGTTGTATTTGCTGTGCTTTCTATGAAATACTACGTGATTTATCAATTTTCAAGTACTGTCTCAGCCTTGAGAAAAACAAAGCAATGGAATAGATGTAAAATTTAAAAGTATAATCTTCCCAAATGGCACTAATGATAAAGAACCTGCCTGCCAATGCAGGAGACATAAGAGAAGCAAGTTCGATCCCTAGTTCAGGAATATCCCCTGGAGGAGGGCATGGCAACTCATTCTAGTATTCTTGTCTGGAAAATCCCATGGGCAGAGAAGCCTGGCAGGCTACAGTCCATAGGGTCGCAGAGAGCCAGACACGACTGAACCCACTTAATAATCTAAGAAAGCTTTCCAGAAATACGATAAAGACAAGAATCTATATTTTGAATAGCTCACTGGATGCCTCAGAAAAATTCATAATGTCTCTGAGACATATTCTACTAAAACTACTAAATTTCAAAAATAAACTCCTCAAAGCCTCCAGGAAAAGATCAATAATTTACAAAGACAAAAGAGTAAGAGTAGCATCAGAGTCTTCAAACCAATGTATAAAACAAAGCAATAATGAAGCAATATTAGGGTGGGTGGGGGATGAACCAAAGATTTTTATATACAGAAAAGCTGTCTTTCAAATTTCAGGGTGACAGAAAAATAGTTTTCAATAATACAGGAACTTAAGGAATTACTCTTCAATCAGACCTTCTTGATAAATCTACTAGAGAAAGAGCATCCAACTGATGACTAAGAAACTTTAAGTAAAAGGATCAACGATAAGTATTTTTAAAATATGTGAGTATTTTTAAATACAAATAAATATACACCACTAAAACAAAGGCAGGATGCAAGTTGAAAGGCAAATAGATAAATCTTCATGTTCTTAAAAAGTATAAATAATGCAATTTTTAAGTGAAAGAAGGATGAGGGAAAGGAAAATACAATAAGTATACTGATTGCTATATAGGCAAAGGTAGGCTGAGACAGTACTTGAAAATTGATAAATCACGTAGTATTTCATAGAAAGCACAGCAAATACAACAAAGTATGCAAGATTACAAAATATTATAACACCACTGACCAAAAACATCAATTATATTTAGTGAATATGAATGGACTATATACTACTAAAAGAAAAACATTTTCAGTTCAGCTCATGAAACAAGACTCAACTATATGCTATATATAAGAAATACAACTAAAACAAGGTAATGATTAAAAATAAAATTAAAATATCAAGTTAATGGAAACAAAGAGAGTAGGGGTAGGCTGCTGATATCAGACAAAACAGAATTTAAGCCCAAAGCATTATATGTGAAAAGATCACTTTCTAATGCTTAACGCCATATTTCACAGTAAAAGATATTACTCTTATGAATATGTATGCATGAAATAATCAATTTCATGAAGGAAAAACTATAGGAGATTTAAAAAAACAAAAAATATACTAAATAATGAGGCTAAATACACTCACTACTCTCAATAAAGACAGAGCAAACTGATGAAAGAAGATAGAACATCTTATGGATATATACCTTGAACTCTACATTTTATAACAAAGAACACACCTTGTCTCAAAAGCCAAAGACACATACACAGAATAGACACAGAATAGACACAGAAACATCATAAGCTGATACTCTCTGATTGCAACAAAATGGAACTAGAAGTTACTAACAAAACAAAAAAAGAAAACAGGACTCTGCATCTGAAAATTCAAGAACATCTATTAAACCTTTGTCTGGAAAGAAATACAAACTGAAATTACAGTGATTTCTCAAGGTAGTGACAGTGAATCATTAGAGAACTGGAAAGTATATTGTTTCCAACCTAAATATGGATATCTTACCATGGATGAGACATGCAAGCTATTACTTTTGCTGGAATCTGATCCCAAGGTCTATTCTCTACCATTAGTGGGAATGTAAGTATTGCATTACTTATAAAAAGCTTTTCAGCCATATATGTATTTAAATGTATATGATAAACATGTGAATCATTTGTACTATGAGTATGTCATTTATACTTGGATGACCTTATAAAAGGTGATCACCTTATAAAGGACTTTCCTGGTGGCTCAGATGGTAAAGCGTCTGCCTATAATGCAGGAGACCCGGGTTCCATCCCTGGGTCGGGAAGAACTCCTGGAGAAGGAAATGGCACCCCACTCCAGTACTCTTGCCTGGAGAATCCCATGGATGGAGGAGCCTGGTAGGCTACAGTCCATGGGGTTGCAAAGAGTCGGACACGACTGAGTGACTTCACCTTCTTTTCTTTCTTTCCAGCTTTATAATGGAAAGAGTAAGAGCACAGGTACATGACTTTTCTGAAACCCATCAGAAAGTAAGATCACAAGGCAAAAAATTGGCCCAAAATCTAAGACAGGTTAACCCTGTCAGAGACAGACAAAATGCGAGCACTGGCTTACTAAAGTAAAAGTTACACTAGGATGACTGACTAATTGGTAGAGGCTACCAATGTACTGCTGAGAAAGTTAAGACAAGTATAGGGAAGGGGTCTGCAAGTTCCTGCAGGCTTTTACTCCATCAACACCACAAAGTGCTCACAGAAAGGGAGAAAAAAAAAAAAAAAGAGGAGGAAAAAATAAATAAATAAATGGCAAAGTCCTAAGGAACTCTATTATGGTGCAGAATAAAGAAAGAGGACACTATGAGAGGGGCACAAAACTCTACCAGGACTCTGGCATCTCCTTCACAAAACAAAAGCCTTAATCTGAGAGGAGAAGGGCAACAACCATCGTCATCTTGGTGCACTTGTGATATCCAAGTAGAAAAGGGAAAAAATCCTCTGCCCCAGGAAAAGGAGCAGGAAAACATGCTGGGCTCACAACTATATCTGGAGAGAGACATGAGCTTTGCAAAGGCAACAAATCCAAGGCCCAGGGACTCAATGCCTGCAGAAGCCTGAAATATTATCAAAAACAGAGAATGCCCTTCCAGTTCCCATAGTCAGATGGCTAGCAGAGTAACAGGCAACTTGCAAGAGATACATCCTCTCTAAAAGATGATGCTGTGAAACTGCTGCACTCAATATGCCAGCAAATTTGGAAAACTAAGCAGTGGCCACAGGACTGGAAAAGGTCAGTTCTCATTCCAATCCCAAAGAAGGGCAATGCCAAAGAATGCTCAAACTACCACACAATTGTACTCATCTCACATGCTAGTAAAGTGATGCTCAAAATTCTCCAAGCCAGGCTTCAGCAATACGTGAACTGTGAACTTCCAGATGTTCAAGCTGATTTTAGAAAAGGCAGAGGAACCAGAGATCAAATTGCCAATATCTGCTGGGTCATCGAAGAAGCAGAGTTTTCCAGAGTTTTCTGGAAGCAAGAGAGTTCCAGAAAAACATCTATTTCTGCTTTATTGACTATGCCAAAGCCTTTGACTGTGTGGATCACAATAAACTGTGGAAAATTCTGAAAGAGATGGGAATACCAGACCACCTGATCTGCCTCTTGAGAAATTTGTATGCAGGTCAGGAAACAACAGTTAGAACTGGACATGGAACAACAGACTGGTTCCAAATAGGAAAAGGAGTACGTCAAGGCTGTATGTTGTCACCCTGCTTATTTAACTTCTATGCACAGAGTACATCACGAGAAACGCTGGGCTGGATGAAGCACAAGCTGGAATGAAGACTGCGGAGAGAAACATCAATAACGCAGATGTGCAGATGACACCACCCTTATGACAGAAAGTGAAGAAGAACTAAAGAGCCTCTTGATGAAACTGAAAGAAGAGAACAAAAAAGTTGGCTTAAAACTCAACATTCAGAAAACTAAGATCATGGCATCTGGTCCCATCACTTCATGATAAATAGATGCGGGGACAGTGGAAACAGTGGCTGACTTTATTTTTTTGGGCTCCAAAATCACTGCAGATGGTGACTGCAGCCATGAAATTAAAAGACACTTACTCCTTGGAAGCAAAGTTATCACCAACCTAGACAACATATTAAAAAGCAGACACGTCACTTTGTCAACAAAGGTCCGTCTAGTCAAGGCTATGGTTTTACCAGTAGTCATGTATGGATGTGAGAGTTGGACTACAAAGAAAGCTGAGCACCAAAGAATTGATGCTTTTGAACTGTGGTGTTGGAGAAGACTCTTGAGAGTCCTTTGGACTGCAAGGAGATCCAACCAGTCCATCCTAAAGGAGATCAGTCCTGGGTGTTCATTGGAAGGACTGATGTTGAAGCTGAAACTCCAATACTTTGGCCACCTGATGTGAAGAGCTGACCCATTTGAAAAGACCTGGATGCCTGGAAAGATTGAAAGTGGGAGGAGAAGGGGATGACAGAGGATGAGATGGTTGGATGGCATCACCAACTCAATGGACATGAGTTTAGGTAAACTCCAGGAGTTGGTGGTAGACAGGGAGGCCTGGCATGCTGCAGTTCATGGGGTCGCAAAGAGTCGGACACAACTAAGCAACTGAACTGAACTGAAGCACAGCTCAGATAAAAAAAAACAAAAATTAAGGGCAAAGTGAACATTAAAAAAAAAAAAAATCTCAGAATTCTCTGGGGGACTAGTGGTTAGGACTCTACACTCTCACTGCTGAGGGCCTGGATTTAATCCCTGTTTGGGAACTAAGATCCCACAAGCTGCATAGCCCAAAAAAATAATCTCTACCAAATCAGTTGACACCCTAAACACTATGTATCAGGAGAAGTGTTTTTTTTTTTTAATATTTATTTATTTGGCCACACCAGGTTAGTTGCGGAACACAGGATCTTCAATCTTTGCTGCAGCCTGTGAGATCTAGCTTCCTGATCAGGGGTCGAACCTGGGTCCACTGCAATGGCAGCACGAGAGTTTTAGCCATTGGACCACCAGGTAAGTCCACAGGAGAAGAATTTGAAGGCCTTGGTATACTGAGCAAAAGCCATTGCAGAAATGAGTCTCAAGCGCAACCCAAATCAAAATCAGATCAATTCAAACACCTGCACTAAAGTCTTAGCATAAAGAAAGGCATGTCAATTTCCAGACATAAAATACTAGGCTGGCCATTAACTTTGTTTGGGTTCTTCCATAACATCCCAAAAGAACTTTGTGGCTAACCCAAGATTTACCTTAGTCTCTACCTAGCAATAAGTTAAAATGGCAGAGTAGAAGGACATGTGCTCATCTTCTCCTGTGAGAACACCAAAATCTCAACTAGTTGCGCAACAACCATCAACAGGAGAATGTTGGATCCCACCAAAAAAAGATACCCCATGTCCAAGTGCAAAGGAAAAGTCCCAACAAAATGGTAGGAGGGGCATAATCAAGTTTAGAATCAAACTTCATACTCGGCAGGCACAAACAAAACCTTGTGTGCACCAGAACTCAGGAAAAGGAGCAGTGACCTCCACAAGAGACTGAGCCAGACCTCCCTTTGAGTGTTTGAGGGTCTCCTGTGTATGCATGGGTCAGTAGTGGCCTGCCATGGGGTCAGTGGCACTGACTACAGCAGTCCTGGGAGCCATGGTGTGTTGGCCTAAGTCCTTTTGAAGGAAGTCACCATTAGCCAAACTATAGAGACCCTGAGCAGACGACCCACAAACTGGAGAACAATTATACCAAAGAAGCTCGCACACGGAGAAGTTCTCTACTCAAAAGTTCTAGGACCTGCAACAGATTTCACAACCTGGTGATCTGGCAAACAGACGGAGAAATCCCAGGGAACCTGACTTTGAAGGCCAGTGGGATTTGATTACAGAACGACCAGAGGACTGGGGAAACAGACCCTTGTTTAGGCACAACAAAACCCACACCAGGACCCAGGAGAAAGGAGCAGTGATGCCACAAGAGACTGAGCCAGACTTGCCTGTGAGTGTCATGGAATCTCCGGTGGAGGTGGGGAGTTGACAGTGGCCTGCTGCAGGGTCAGTGGCACTGACTACAACAGTCCTGGGAGATGCAGCATGCTGGCCTAAGTCCTTTTGAAGGAGGTCGCTATTACCACCAACCCCTACTACAGTTTGGCCTCAGGCCAAACTACAGGGAGGAACACAGCTCCACTCATCAGCAGAAAATTGGATTAAAGACTTACTGAACATGGCCTCACCAACCAGAGCAAGATCCAGTTTTCGCCACAGCCAGTTCCTCTTATCAGGAAGCTTGCAAAAGCCTCTTATCTTCATCCATCAGAGGGCAGAAAGAATGAAAACCACAATCACAGAAAACTAACCAAACTGATCACATGGACCACAGCCTCAATGAAACTATGAACAATGCCGTGTAGGGGCCACCCAAGATGGATGGGCCATGGTGGAATGTTCTGACAAAACATGGTCCACTGGAGAAGGGAATGCCAAACCACTTCAGTATTCTTGCCTTGAGAACCCCATGAACAGTATGAAAAGGCAAAAAGGTATGACGTTTAAAGATTAACTCCCCAGGTTGGCAGGTGCTCAATATGCTACTGGAGAAGAGCAGAGAAATAGCTCCAGAAGGTATGAAGAGGCTAAGCCAAAGTGAAAACAACACCCAGTTATGGATGTGTCTGGTCATGAAAGTAAAGTCTGATGTTGTAAAGAATAATTTTGCATAGGAACCTGGAGTGTTAGGTCCATGAATCAAGGCAAATTGGAATGTTCAAACAGGACATGGCAAGGGTAAACATCAACATTTTAGGAATCAGTAAACTAAAATGGACCAGAAAGGATGAATTTGATTCAGATGACCATTATATCTACTCCTGTGGGCAAGAATCCCTTAGAAGTAATTAAGTAGCCCTTATGGTCAACAAGAGTCCAAAATGCAGTACTCAGCTGCAATCTCAAAACAGAATGATCTCTATTTGTTTTCAAGGCAAACCATTCAGCATCATAGAAATCCAAGTCTATGCCCCAACCACTAAATGCCAAAGAAGCTAAAGTTGACTGGTTCTATGATGACCTATAGACCTTCTGGAACTAACACCAAAAAAAGATGTCCTTTTATCACAGGGGACTGGAATGCAAAAGTAGGCAGTCAAGAGATACCTGGAGTAACAGGCAAGTTTGGTCTTGAAATACAAATGAGGCAGGGCTAAGGCTAACAGTTTTGCCAAGAGAACGCACTGGTCATAACAAACTCTCTCTTCCAACAACACGAGAATCGACTATACACATGGACATCACCAGATGGTCAATACCGAATCAGATTGATTATATTATTTGCAGTCAAAGACTGAGAAACTACATACAATCAGCAAAAACAAGACCAGGAGCTGACTGTGGCTCAGATAATGTACTCCTTATTGCCAAACTCAGACTTAAATGGAAGAGGGTAAGGAAAACCACTAGACCAATCAGGTATGACCTAAATCAAATCCCTTACAATTATACAGTGGAAGTGACAAATAGATTCAAGGGATTAGATCTAATAGAGTGCCTGAAGAACTATGGATGGAGTTTTGTAACATTATACAGGAGGTGGTGATCAAAACCATCCTCAAGAAAAGAAATGCAAAAGGACAAATGGTTATCTGAGGAGGCCTTACAAATAGCTGAGCAAAGAAGAAAAGCAAAAGGCAAAGGAGAAAAGAAAAGATATACCCATCTGAATGTAGAGTTCCAAAGAACAGCAAGAAGAGATTAAAAAAACAAATATGTTCCTAAGTGATTAATGCAAAGAAACAGAGGAAAACAACAGAATGGGAGAGACTAGAGATCTCTTCAAGAAAATTAGGGATCCCAAAGGAATATTTCATGAAAAGATGGGCACAATAATGGACAGAAACAGTATAGACCTAACAGAAAAAGAAGTGATTAAGAACAAGGGGCAAGAATACACAGAACAACTATACAGAAAAGATCACACCACAATGGTGTGATCACTCACCTAGAGCCAGACATCCTGAAGGGCGAAATCAAGTGGGCCTTAGGAAGCATCACTATGAACAAAGCTAAAGGAGGTGATGGATTTACAGTTGAGCTGTTTCAAATCCTAAAAGATGATGCTGTGAAAGTGCTGCACTCAATATGCCAGCACACTGGGAAAACTCAGGAGTGGCCAAAGGACTGGAAAAGGTCAGCTTTCATTTCAATCCCAAAGAAAGGCAGTGTCAAAGAATGTTTAAACTACCGCACAACTGCACTCATTTCACATGCTAGCAAAGTAATGCTCAAAATTCTCCAAGCTAGGTTTCAACAGCATGTGAACTGAGAACTTTCAGATGTTCAAACTAGATTTAGAAAAGGCAGAGGAACCAGAGATCAAATTGCCAACATCCAGTGGATCATATAAAAAGCAAGAGAATTCCAGAAAAACACCTACTTCTGTTTCATTGACTACGCTAAAGCCTTTGACTATGGGGATCACAACCAAGTGTGGAAAATTCTTCAACAGACGGGAATACCAGACCACCTTACCTGCCTACTGAGAAAACTGTACGCAAGTCAAGGAGCAACAGTTAGAACCAGACATGGTACAATGGACTGGTTCAAAATTTTGAAAGGAATACGTCAAGGCTATATAGTGTTACCCTGCTTATTTAACGCTATGCATAGTACATCACGCAAAATGCTGGGCTGGATGAAGCACAAGCTGGAATCAAGATTGCCAGAACAAATATCAATAACCTCAGATATGCAGATGACACTATTCTATGGCATAAAGTGAAGAACTAAAAAGCCTCTTGAGGAAAGTGAAAGAGGAGAGTGAAAATGCTGGCTTAAAACTAAGCATTCAAAAAACTAAGATCATAGCATCCCATTCAATCACTTCATAGCAAATAGATGGGGAAAATCACTGCAGATGGTGACTGCAGCCATGAAATTAAAAGACACTTGCTCCTTGAAGAAAAGCTATGACAAATCTAGACAATGTACTATACTAAAAAGCAGAGACACCACTTTGCTGACAACGGTCCTTATAGTCAAAGCTATGGTTTTTCAAGCAGTACGTACATATGGTTTTTTCAAGCAGTTACGTACAGGTGTGAGAGCTAAACAATAAGGAAGGCTGAGTATCAAAAAACCGATGCTTTCGAACTGTGATTGGAGTCTTGGAGAAGACTCCTGAGAGTCCCTTTGACTGCAAGGAGATCCAACCAGTCAATTCTAAAGGAAATCAATCCTAAATATTCACTGGAAGGACTGATGCTGAAGCTGAAGCTCCAATACTTTGGCCACCCGATGTGAAGAACTGACTTGCTGGAAAAGACCCTGATGCTGGGCAAGATTGAAGGCAGGAGGAGAAGGGGACGACAGAGGATGAGATGGTTAGATGGCATCACTGACTCGATGGACATGAGTTTCAGCAAGCTCTGGGAGATGGTGAAAGACAAGGAAGCCTGGCGTGCTGCAGTCCATGGTGTCATGAAGAGCTGGACAAGACTGAGCAACTGAACAACTACTATCCTACATAAAATGTCCAGCTTTTGACAAAAATTGCAAAGCATACCAAAAGGCCATGTAAAGCATATTTGCAAGTGACAAGCAATCATAAGAAACCTACTTAGATAGGATACTAAAATTGACTGGAAATTTAAATGCCTATGATCAAAATATTAAAGGCTTTAATGGGAAAAATGGACAACATATAAGATCACATGAAAAAATATTTGGGGGGGTTAAAAAGGGAGAGAGTTAGAAGAGGCTATGTTAGAAATTTAAAAAATAATAATACAGTAACAGATGAAGAATATCTTCAACAAGTTTATCAGTAAAATTGACACAAAGAAAGAATCAATGAACTTGGAGACAGGTCTAGAGAAACTACTCAAACTGAAACATATAAAAAAAAAAAAAAAAATAGGGAAAAACAGAACAGAGCATTAAAGATGTGTAGAACACCAAACCGCACTATTTAATATATGCAACACAGAAGGAGAAGAGAGGAAAGAAAAGAGCAGGAAAACATAATAACCAAGAATTTTCAAAACCAACTAAAGAGAGCTGGTGGTTGCACAACACTGTGAATACACCATATACCACTCAACTATATACTTTATGTTACATGAATTACAGAAATCTTCAAAGTCACAGATCTAAGAACATCAAGCTGGATTACAAACGCTACACACACACACACATACACATACACACACACACACACACACACCCTTGGGTAGATCATAGTCAAACTGATGAAAAACAAAAAGAAAATCTTGACAGCCGCAGGAGAGGAAAAAGACATTACATACAAAGGAACAACTATGAAAATAGCAATGGACTTCTCTCCAGAGACCAAGCAAACTAGAAGATAACAGCATGGCATCTTTAAAAAGGTAGAGGGTAAGGAAAAAAATAAGAACTTTCAGTCCAGAATTCCATACCCACTGAAAGAATCTTTCAAAGCTGGAGACAAAACAAAGACTTTCTCAGACTAAAAAAAACTTATGAGAATGTATTGCCAGCAAACCCACAATACAATAAAGGAAGTAGTTCAGGCAGAAGTATGATACCAGATAAAAACTTAAACCTACCGAAAGAAATAAAACAAATACAATTAAAATTTTATAATTTTTCTTTATATTTTATTGCTCTAAAAGATAATTATCTGAAGAAAAACAGTAGCAACATATTATGTGTTATAGCATATGCAAAACTAAAATATATGAGAAAGTGAAAGTCGCTTGTCACGTCCGACTCTTGTGATCCCTATGGACTATACAGTTCATGGAATTCTCCAGGCCAAACTACTGGAGTGGGTAGCCTTTCCCTCCTCCAGGGGATCTTCCCAATCCAGGGATCAAACCCAGGTCTTCTGCATTGCAGGCACACTTAACCAGCTGAGCCACAAGGGAAGCCCAAAACTATACGAGAACAACAGTAGAAAAAAATAGGTGAGAAGAATTGGAAATACAGTGGTATAGGATCATCACACTACATATGAAGCAATATCTTATTATTTAAATATAGATTTTGGTGGCTTAAAGATTGTATTTTAAAACTTAGAACAACTACTAAAAAACAATTTCAGAAGAGAGATTACAATAAATCAACAGAAGAGAAAAAATTAGTGGGCAAAAGTTCAGTGAAAAACAAGATATTTGTATTGTCTCAATGTATCTCCTCACAAGATATTGACTAATTACAAAGGTGAAGAAACCTAGGAGACATCATCTTAACCAAGTGCCAAAATTAACACCATCAACAGTAAGACACATTAACATCATGTACCTCCTGTTGCACTGAGAAAGGCACAAAATTACATCTGTGGTATTCTTGCCAAGAATGTATAAACTCAGTCTATCATGAGAAACATCATACAGCTGTAAACTTAGCAATATATTGCATGATATCTGAAATGTCATGGTCTCCAAAAGTGTCATGGTCATAAAAAAAAAGATCACAAAAAAAAATTAAATTTAAAAAAATGCATAAATAAATAAAAAAAAGAAAAAAAAGATCACAGACTAGAAAGGGCTAGAAAGACAAGAAATCTAAATGCATTGTGGAATTTAGATCTAATACTGAACCAAAAAAAGTACATTAAGAGAGTATCTAGTGATATTCAAATAAAGTCTGTTGTTCAGTTAACAGTATTATATCAACAGTATAATATTACCAAAATATAGTACTATACCAATTGTATTGTGTTTATGTAAGATGTTAACATTAGAAGTCTGATAAAGGGTATAAAGAACACTGCACTATTCTGCAACTCTTCCGTAAGTCCCTAGCATTTTCAGATGTTCTCATGCCCTACTCACGTTGTTATACATGCTCCAGAGTTATGGAAACTCATTCATAATGAAATTGTTTAGTTTCTAAGTCATGTCCCACTCTTTTGCAACTCCATGGACTGTGACCGCCAGGCTCCTCTGACCATGTGATTTCACAGGCAAGAATACTGGAATGGGTTGCCATTTCCTTTTCCAGGGGATCTTCCCAATTCAGGGATAGAACCTGTGACTAACAAACACACAGCATAGTCAGTCTTAGAATACCTTAATATCTGAGGAACTATGAAACTATGTTTATCACTGTTTACTATGGAGAGCGTTTAAGCTTGGCTATGATTTTTTTAAAAACATACAAGTCGTCTGTGTTTGAGAGAAATTTACCCACAAGAGAAAGAAGCATTAAATGAGGACCCCAAAAAATATAATTTAAAAATTACTAAAATATCAAGTTAAAACCTAAACCAAACAACAAAAGCCAAAATAGATTATTAAAAGAGAATGAAATTGTTGCGAGTAGATCTTAAGCATTCTCACCTTGAAAAAAAAAGGTTTAATAAGAAAAATAAGTATGAGGGAATGAAGAAAATGAGAACCACAGGATACATAGGAAAGAACTATAAATGTTTTTATGTGAACATTTTAAGCACGATTTTACTTAAAGACAGAAATACAACTAAACTTTTTAAGAAACTATACAGCCATTAAGTACCAATTTATTTAAAAATTGTCAGTATAAATACAAAGTTCTAAAGATAGGAATTTAAAATACCATATTACTTTTTCTTTCCAAGCACACACTGATTTATGTCAGCTAATCCTTGAAACCAGCAGAAAGAACAGCAAGTCATCACATTTACAGGTGTAACCACTAAACCACTTATTTTGCTGCAATGATATTTTGTTTAAACCACTTCCAGTAATAGAAATAAATTAAATATAATATCAAGGCAATACGTTGAAAATATACCCATTTTTCAAATGAAGTTAACTTGTAAGTTAGCAAGCTTTGTAAAATATCAAGATCAAACTACATCTAACTGAACTGAACAACTTTAAAAACAAAACCATGTACATTTTTATTTTCTTTTAAATGTTTAAGTCATAGCCTTTGGCTTAATTTTATAGCAGTAAGGGGACTCCTTACTACATGCTCTATTTGAAGAGTATCAGTTCAGTTCAGTTCAGTTGCTCAGTCGTGTCCGACTCTTTGCGACCCCATGAATCACAGCATGCCAGGCCTCCCTGTCCATCACCAACTCCCGGAGTTCACTCAGACTCACGTCCATCGAGTCGGTGATGCCATCCAGCCATCTCATCCTCTGTCGTCCCCTTCTCCTCCTGCCCCCAATCCCTCCCAGCATCAGAGTCTTTTCCAGTGAGTCAACTCGTTGCATGAGGTGGCCAAAGTACTGGAGTTTCAGCGTTAGCATCAGTCCTTCCAAAGAAATCCCAGAGCTGATCTCCTTCAGAATGAACTGGTTGGATCTCCTTGCAGTCCAAGGGACTCTCAGGAGTCTTCTCCAACTCCACAGTTCAAAAGCATCAATTCTTCGGCACTCAGCTCTCTTCTACACCTGTGCTCTAAATCATAGGTTAGATAAGTAATACTAGAAATCAATAAATATTAAGCCACATTTCCAAATTGCACTTAACAATGGGCATATCATTTCCTGCTGGGTGATTAACATATTGCATTCTCACCAAGTCTTAAACCCTCTGAACTTTTATCTATTATGGGTTTTATAAAACAGGAGATATCTGGCTTATGTAATAGAGTAGTTCTAGAACTAGATTACATTCAAAGGAAAAGTAACATATGAAGCAAAAGCCAATAAGAAATAAGCAGAAAGCTAAGTTGCAGTCTGGGGTAAAACATGGACCTCAAACAGTTTTGATTTAATAACGTGAACCATTAACTGTAAGTTTTGTAAACTGAGAATTTCATGTTTGTAAAAACTCAAGTTTTCCTTTGAAAGACAGAAAACAATTCTTTCATACCCACTTAATTATACATTAATTAGAAGTGATCTTTTATCACACTTAGTTTTCTCCTGAGAGGCAGAACTGTGAAAAACTTCAAATAGGTTTCATTAGAGCTTCCTTTACAGTAGAATTGTACAACCAGAAATAAATAGGAGAGAAAAAATTATTTTTGAGATGCCAAGAAAAAAACTTGCAAAGAAAAGGATTTATTTGTGAATAATATTTCTCAAAAAGCCACAATAGGTAGAAATCATCTAAATTTTATTCGTGAGATAATGAAATCAGTCCAATCTATACCTTATGTAACTGGGCCTCCCTCTTTCCTCAAATCTTATGTTTGCCAGATAAGGAAGACTGACAGCAATAAGAATCACAAGTCGGAATAGCAAAGACTTTTCCAATATCCAAATAATGGAAATAGAAAATAGACTTAAAAATAAGTATATTAACAATCAGATCAGATCGTCGCTCAGTTGTGTCCGACTCTTTACGACCCCATGAATCGCAGCATGCCAGGCCTCCCTGTCCATCACCAATAATATCAGTCAAATATTTTAGTAAGCAACTACCATGTGCTAAAACAAAATTAATAAGAAACATAATTCCTTTCCTCCAGAATATTAGAACCTATTTGAAATCAGAGCATAAACATATTTAAATTACCATTATGTAACTATAGCAAAAGCTCTTTCATTTGACAACATGAAATAAGCTGTGAGTGACAGAAAAAAAGTATAGTTCAGAAAAGATTAACACACTACAGAAAATCTAGTAACCTTAAAACTACAATATTAAAGCTATTAAAATTTTAAAGGGGAAACTCAAGTTCAAAACCACAGTTTTATCCCTTATTAGCTGAGTGAGCATGAACAATTTACTTAAAGCACTGGGCCTCAGTTTCTCATCTATAAAATAAAGATAATATCTACCTACCCACCTTAAAGATAATATCTACCTGCTGGGAAGATTAAATGAAATAATGTACGTAAATCACTTGACATGATAGCTAGCACAAAGCCGACCCTCAATAAAAGAAGAGAAGGTAGAGGTGGGTGGATGAGGGTCAAATCACAAAGTGAGAAACTGAAAACTTCTGTAGAATTTTAAAGGGCTTATAGTCCCATAAAACAAGGGAAACAAAGAAGGCTACAGCAAAGGAGGAGAAACTGATATGACGAGGTACTCCTTCACAGTAAAATCTCTTCTGTCACAGCAAAGATCTGTGCAAATATAAGCCAGTGTCTAATGGCCATTGATGAAGCCCAGCACTCAATGCTTGGCTGCTTCTGACGATGACAGAGACTCATTATGTCACTGGTTAGACTAGTTCATTCATAAAACTGCAGGTGTTCATAACACTGTATAAAGTAGCAAAGCAATGCACATTCGAGGAACTCTAAGCCACATCTTGAGTAACGCAGAAGAAGAAATTGTTCTATCGCATTTCAGGATAATTATTAAAACACATTTCTTCAAAAGTGAAAATTGGTGGAATGGAAATGTCTCAAAGCACCTCAATGAATCTCAAAATGAGACAGATTATGTGCATAATTTTCCTTGGGTTTGACTCTTTAGATTTACTGTCTTTACTATAAACTTCTATTAATACAAAATTATTTTTGAAGACTAGAAATTCAGTAATGATCCAAAATTGGACACGCTGATTTGTTTCACTTTTGCCGTAAGTTGGGACATGTAGTTAAAGATAAATACAAGCACTCTGAATAGAGCCTTTCTTCAACAAAGCAGCTATGTCAGCACAGGCAGCAAATTAGAGCAGAAACTGAGTGCAAAGTTCAAAAATTATTTCCAAAGAGCATGGAGTACTTAAAATGAAGTATGGCTAGGTTAATGTTTACTTGTACTTTATTTCACTTAGCATTAGTTTATTAAGTATACATCAAATAGCTTCCCCTGGATCTCCTAGAGCTCAGTGGAAATATTAATTTACTGAAGGAGTTTCATATGTACAGACCTTCCATGAAACAACTAGCACAGCATCTTGTCCATTATTTATGTCAAAAAGCTGTTAAAAGGATTAATCAAAATAAAACACACAAGTGTTTCAAACTTATAAAGTTCCACTAAAATATTTACTTGTACTATAATTCATAATTGACTGTTTTTATAGAATATTATTAGAAATTAAGACATAAATACTCTTCATAAGTATTTAATGTTTCAGAGATCTTGAGTATAAACTAGTCCAAATTCCTTAATTTTATATGACATTCAGAGAGAAGTAACTTGGCCTAGGCCACACTGAATAAAATTGTAACAAGAAGTTTGAAAGTCAGGGCCCTTGATTCAAGATGAATGCAATGGGTTTACCATGATAGTTAGCTGCCTCATATTTTGATTACTCAAAATAAGCACAAGCTGCACTGACTACTACTCTCCATTGGCCCAAAATCTTCTATACTGAAAACAGAATATGAGCAGTGGGTCAATAGTGGAGCCCAGATTTATAATTTATAATATATAGTGATCATGCAGCACGCTTCCATGTAAGAAGGCAATCCTTTGGTAAAAGATTCTAATTCATTGCTAATAATTCTTCTTTAGGTATTCAGCTTTCTGGATGTACATTGAAAATACTTTTCTGCAAAGAAGGAATCACTGCAATGACATTAATCTCAACTAAAAATGCAAGACAATGTGAAAAATCTAAGTCTGAGGTAGACAGAAATACGGGGAGTAATACTACAGGATTCACATCAAGTAGATCAGTATCTCAAGATGCTTACCAATATTATTAAAGTTGATGTTATTTTAAGAATTTAGCATATATAAGCCAACTTGCAGTTGCCCCCCCAAATAAGCAGTCAATTGTAGGCCACTTAAAACATTGGGTTTGGAAGCACTGTTCTGTGGATAGCTATATAATGAAAATAATGTACAGGATCAGAGAAAGTGACTAATAATTAAAGTTGCTAGGACTGGGCTTTCATATAAAGTTCCTTTTTATTTGTATGTCTAAATCTATAAAATGGCAACAATATTTGCAATCATTACTTTTTCAGGAAGTTATACCCATTTCTGAGTATAATATGCATGTATAAAAGACCACCTGTTTTATCAATTTCTCAGTACACTTCAGACACCATATAGTGTTAACATGTTTTTAAGCTTCCATTGTATCGAGCATAAATCTGGGTAAACTGTAAGCATTCAGCACCAACAGAATGAGTTTTCTGTTACTGGACTTTTTAAATTTCATTACAATTCCAGACCATGATGCCTAACTTACATTCCTTTCCACATCTCTAGTAAAATATGCACAAAAACACTGGAGATGTCTTACCGATACATTTAGCAAATCTGAAATTCAAACATGTCCTTAGTTAAAAACTTAAACTATGCAAACTCTTCCACAAGGCCCATAAAATACAAAGCAGTGATAATCATAATTTAAAAACACAAAATATAATGCACAGACAAAATATATAAAACACCACATAAAAAGTTTCATCATCCTAAAGAAAGTTTGAACTAGTAATGGATTATTCAAAATACTTGCTTTGTTTTTTAAAAACCACAATGTAAAGTAAGTTCTACATAAAAACAAAGTAAATGAGAACTTACGAGTAAGATAGTTACACAGCATAGCAATCGTTTACTGTGAATACAAGTGGATTATGTGCAAAGAACAGCCAGCTAAGACAAATATTTCAAAAAAAAAAGCCAGTTTAAAACTGTGAAAGATAGCCCAACAAAGGATGTTTGGGCACAACAAAGAATGAGATTGCATTTCTGCAGAAAGATAGCATCAGTGTTTTTAGCCCAAATGCTATTTTAATATTTTTCCAAATTTTAACTCACAGATGGAGAATACCTGTACCATTCAATTATTTAACTACCTGGGAAAATTCTCCTCTTGCAATATTCTAGATTATTGGGTTGAGAAAAAATCCAGATTCAGTAAGAATTTAACCTTCAAAACTAATGAAACAGACCAATATGAAGCAGACAAGGAAAGAACTTACAGCCATTCCCCCAAAATGGAAATTCTTACTTCAAAGACCTGGAGTCCATTAGTCCCAATATACAACCTCCCTTTACTCCAGTACCATGCATGCGTGGCTTGGTGAGATTTTTAACCTTAACCAGTAATTTGCATCAGCCTCTCTAAGAGATACTCTAAAAATATACATACTAAATAAAGCAATGTTCTTGCTATTGCAAAAGAAGTTTCAAGACAAGAAACCTGGTGATATTATTTCAAATAAGCTACTGTCCTTTCCCCCTTCCACCACATAGAAACCAGGAATATGTCACCTCTATCATGCTTTGTTAACAGAATCACAGTGGTGAAAGCATGGTTTTGAAGTCAGGCCATAAGAATATTTATAAACTTTGACAAGTGCTAAAACATGAAAAAATAAGATAATGAAACAGGCAATCCTAAAAATGTATGTAAGTCAGTAGAAATTTAAATTAGCACAACCAATCTGGAAGGTAGTATAACTATAATTATCCAAAAGCCTAAAAATATGTACATAATTTGACCCAGAAATTCAAATTATTAATTGAATTTATTCACTGTCTTCCAGGAAAACAGTAGGTTAAATACACAAGGATGAATGTAAAAGAATATCCTATAACATATATAATTCCAAAATATCACAGAAATTCTATCTAACAGCATAAGACTGATTGGTCAAATTACTCTGCTATAACCATACCATAAAGCACCAGCCAAACATTAAACATTAGAGAGAATGATGAATGGTCACATTTACTCAAACAGAAAGACATTCATGATAGCCCATTCAGTGAAAAACTCAGACTACAAAACAGTAGAAGTAGAAAACTCTAATTTGCATTAAAAAAAAAAATTTAAATCATAAAATTAAAATAAAACATTCTAGAATAACATACACAAAAAAGTTAAACAATAACTATCTCTAAATGATGGAATTAAATGTGATTATTAATTTATCCTTTATAAATTAATAGTGGTAAATCTACACAAAACACATAGATAATTAAGTTGATTATATAAATCTGTGTATGGACTTGAACATACCTACATATCTAATCTCACCTCTATTATTACTTTCAGTTTTGACTTTTGAAAATTAACATTTCTTCAAAATTCTAATTTAGACTTCTTTAGGATTTCAAAGGCATTGAGAGATATGTGTCATCCCAACACGACCAACACTGTTCCTATACTACTGTACAATTTATTTTTAGTTTGCTTTGCAATTATAAATAAAATACAATTTTGTCAATGTGCAGTGCTACGCTGGGCCTTGCCTTCTGAGTTACTGCCCAACCCCTCCAAAAAAAAAAAAAAAAAAACTAAACCATTTCTATAATAAACTGCCTGAAGTTCATAAGGAAAGCCACAGCACAATGCCACTTCTTTAATAGCTTTAGAAAAGAGTAATCATCAGTGAGGCCCCCTACCTCCACCCCAAGTGGAGAAACATCAAGTAGACTTATTCAGACATTCAACAAGTCTGACTTCCCTCTCCTTCCAAACATCTCTACCACAATACTACAGGGGAAAATGAAGCTTAATATACAGTAAGAGAAGTTTAAAGATAATTGAAATTACCTAAGATTTCATAATAATTTAGCAGTTTAATACTGAACTAAATATGAACTTCATATTAAATATATGACATTCAGATTGTCCTCATTCAGATTACAATTATAGATGGACCATGTATGATATGCTAAACCACCTGTAAGTAATGCTAAAGACATTCCAGAATTGATAAAATTTCATTGTCAAGATAGAGTTAGTTGCTCAGTTGTATTCAACTCTTTCCAACTCTATGAACCAGGCTCCTCTGTCCAAGGAATTCTCCAGGCAAGAATATTGGAGTGGGTTGCCACTTCCTACTCCAGGGGATCTTCCTGACCCAGGAATCGAACCCCCGTTTCCTGCATTGCAGGCAGATTCTTTGCCATCCTAGCCACCAGAGAAGCCCAGATAAAGAAAAAAGCACTTGAAGTAAGTCAGACAGTGAAAGACAAATACTGCATGATTTCACTGATATGTGTAATCTACAAAGAAAACCAAATAATAAAAACAGAATAAAGTGACAGTTGCTAGGTGTGGGTGGAGAATGGGTAAAGGTGGTCAAAAGGTTATAAACTTCCAGTTTTAACACGAATAAGTTCTGGGGGTCCACTGTACAGCATGGTAACTATAGTTAACAATACTGTATTATATAGTTGAAAGTTGCTAAAAGAGCAATGTGTTAACTAACCTTACTATAGTAACCAGTTTGCAATATATATGTACATCAAATCATCACACTGTACACTTTATACCTACACAATGTTGTTTCTCAAGTATATCTCAATAAAGCTGTAAAAAAGAAAAAGCACTTACCACTAAGTCCCAATTATTTTGTTCAAGCAGTGTAATAGCTTCATCAATGTTTTCAATGCCAGTACATGCCTGAAAACAAAGTAAGAATTTTAGATAGAATTTTGAGAATGAAGGTTAATTAGCATTGAAAGAAACAAACAGCATAATGTGCAATTTAAGTTTGAACAGGTATGTGAACAAAGCCAAGACATTAAATGCCTAACACTTCTAAGCATTTTACACAGATGGTCTGAAAATTGTTCATTACAATATAACTTAACATTACACTGAAGTAAAAGACAATAAAGTAATAAAGTATGTTTAAATGCTGATTGGAGCCCAGGATGATCACTACATCTCTATAGCCCCAGGACAACTTCTATTAAACAGCTTCTGATGAACAATCATGTGTTAAAAAAATGAACTTTGATCCATACTTCGCACTTTATTCAAAAATTAACTCAAAATAATAACAGACAAAATATTAGCAGCCACTGCCACTGCAGAACCACAATGCTGAAAGGAAAGCAGCAGCAGCAGCAGCCCTCACTGCCAGAGCAGGAGGAGCCTGGAGAGGGCTGAAAGTCCCATCAGACTACCTCACCTTCGAGGCCCTCCTGTCATGGCAATGAAAACCCTGGTGACTCCAAGTCAGCTCTTCACGATGATTCCACCATTGCTCAGTCTCCCATCTCCTCCCTGGGGCAGGGAAAAGGGTTAAGCCTCAGATCTGGCTCATGTGGTCACAGCTGGTAGGGGGCCAATGATGAACTGCCTTTTCCTGGACCAGGCCACAGGGATACCTCCAGGCAAGCTTTTACAAAAAGCGGAGAAATCCTCCAAGTCTCACGAGCTGGTCTCTTACTTAGAATACCTGCCTATCCAAGGATGGACCCCAGGTTATGAAAGACATGACTCAACTGCCCTGTCTGCTGACGCTTTGCCAAAAAGGTCCACTGTTCATATGGGGACTGAACTCTTTGTCTTCTACCACCCAGGCATCAATGGACTTCCTCTGTGAGACTGTGCCTTCCCACAGCCCTCTGTAACCTACCAGCCATATACTTCCCTGTGGTCCTGTGATAGCTAGTGTGGGGCTGTTCCAACAACCAATCAGTGACACCCACTCCCAATGGCCACCTCCCCCATTTGGGGTCCAAAGTTGTGTTTCATCACTGGTGTGCAGTGTACATACTTCTGATCGAGCCTCCAGAGACTCGTTTTCAGGACCCCATCTTTGCTCTGTTCAACTGCCTCCTGGATCCTCCTCCCCCTAGCCAATGACTGCTGAACAGGAAACTTCTTTGGTGCTGTTTCTTATTCATCTGTCCACCCAGCCTCCAGGGTTGCCCTTAATTCCTGAGAGGCGTAGAGCAGTTCTCTTCTTCTAGCTGCTTGTTTTTTAAGTTCTTTATATGTCACAACCCCTACACCCAATAGTATCAGCTGCTCTGTGAAACCGACCAGGTGGTCCAATCCCAGGTCAAGTTTGAATGACTGGTAGTCATACTCCCTGAAAGGCTATACCTCCTGTTTTTAAGTTTCACTGCTTCTGCACGAATAGCATGATCCCCACTACTAAGGTCTCTGGTCAGTATACTTTGTGAAACTGTGCGTCCCCTCATAGCCTTTCTTGGTGTTCACATAATCTTTGTCACTTTCAACAGTATAGTACTCTTTTCTCCCCAATTGAGTGAGGCCACTGTACTGTCTAGACTTTCCCCACCTCCCAACACGGAAAAATTATGAAACTTTACCCAAGACTGCCTTTCTGGTCCTCCCCATTTTTCCAGTGCCAATTTCTTTGGGTCTGACATAGGCCCAAGAGATGTCCTCTAAGTATCAGATGGGCCTACCCTGTGTCCTCTTTGACTTCCCTGGTGGCTCAGACAGTAAAGTGCCTGCCTACAATGCGGGAGACGCTTTACCATCTGAGCCATCAGGGAAGTCGAAGAGGACACAGGGTAGGCCCATTTGATACCCAGGTTAGAATCCCTGGGTCGGGAAGATCTCCTGGAGAAGGAAATGGCAACCTACTCCAGTATTCTTGCCTGGAAAATCCCATGGACGGAAAAACCTGGTAGGCTACAGTCTACGAGGTTGCGAAGAGTCGGACACGACTAAGTGACTTCACTTTCAATTACTCTTTCTTTTATGTCCTCTTCAGCCCATTTTACTTAAGATTACATATCTGTGAGGTGACCCGCCCTTTTGCTTGAATTCTGTGAATCTCCCCCTGGCCCATCTTTGGGTAGAACCTAGACAGTACTGTTGGCACCCCACTCCAGCATTCTTGCCTGGAAAATCCCCATGGGCGGAGGAGCCTGGAAGGCTGCCTGGAAGGCTGCGACCCATGGGGTCGCTGAGGGTCGGATACGACTGGGCAACTTCACTTTCACGCATTGGAGAAGGAAATGGCAACCCACTCCAATGTTCTTGCCTGGAGAATCCCAGGGACAGGGGAGCCTGGTGGGCTGCCATCTGTGGGGTCACACAGAGTCGGACACAACGGAAGTGACTTAGCCGCAGACAGTACTGTTGCCCACTCCCAACCTTCTTTCCCTACATCCATGGCATTCGCTGATGTCCATGCAAATGGCAGTGAACAGATTTAGTTTTGAACTGGCCCTAAGGAAAGAGGTCGGAGTTGTATGGGCAAAAGGGAAGAATAAGAGCCACTGGAGAACTGAGAATGAATTATTTTAACTTTTTTTATATTAGTAACAAATACAGTGGAAAATAAACAAATACATACATATCTAAATAAATAAATAAATAACAGACATAAAGTAAAACCCCAAACTACAAAGCCTCTAAATTTGTGCTGTTGGATACTACACACATATGGCTGGTGAGCCCTTGAAATGTAGTTCAACTGAGTTAAGATGTGTTAAATACATACCAGTGAAGGACTTAATACAAAGATTAAAATGGGAAGTATCTCATTAATAATTTTTCTAAATGAACAAATGTTGAAATAATCATTTAAAGTATATTGGCTTAAAGGCTTCCCTGGTGGCTCTGTGGTAAAGAGTCCACCTGCCAATACAGAAGACAGGGTTAGATCCCTGGTTGGAGAATATTCCACATGCTGCAGAGTAGCTAAGCCCACACAACACAACTATTGAATCTGTGCTCTAGAGCCTAGGAACTGCAACTACTGAAGCCCATGCGCCCTAGAGCCTGTGCCCCACAACAGAAGCCACTGCAATGAGATGCTCACGCACCTCAATGAGAGAGTAGCTTCTGCTCCCCATAACTAGAGAAAAGCCCACACAACAAAAAAGACCCAGCACAGCCTAAATAAATAAACGAAATTATAAAAAATTATAAAAAATAATTGGCTTGAATAAAACACATTTAAATTTATTTTACCTGTTTCTTCTATTTTTTCTGTTTCTTAATGTGGACACTAAAGAAATTTATTACATATATGATTCATTCTATTTCTAATGCTATTCTAGAAGAAAACATAGAAGGAAATCTTTGTGACATTTAGATACAAATGCAAAAGTACAATCAAAAAAACTGATAAAATGGACTTTATTAAGAACTACCACTCACGAAGACCAAAACAGACATGTCTCCAAAGAAGAAACAGAGACGGCCAAGAGGAACATGAGAAGATGTCAAATATCACTAATTATCAGAGAAATGCAAATCAAAGTGACGATGAGATATCACGTCACACCAGCCAGAAAGGCTATCATCAAAAAATTCACAAACAATAAAGGCTGGAGAGGGTGTGGAGAGAAGGGAACCCTCTTATACTGTTGGTGGGAATGTAAACTGGTACAGCCACTATGGAGAACAGTATGGAGGTTGCTTAAAAACTAAAAACAGAGCTATCATATGACCCCGCAATCCATTCCTGGGCATATATCCAGAGAAAAACATGATCCGAAAAGATACATACACCCCAATGTTCATTGCAGCACTGATTACAATAGCCAAGATGTAGAAGGAACCTAAATGTCCACTAATAGGGGAATGGCTAAAAAAGATGTGGTACATATATATAATTCTTACTCAGCCATTAAAAAGAATGAAACAATGTCATTTGCAGCAACATGGATGGACCTAGAGATTGTCATACTGAATGAAATAAGTCAGACAGAGAAGGACAAATATCATCTGACATCCTTTACATGTGGAACCTAAAAAGAAATGATACAAATAAACTTACAAAACAGAAAGAGACTCACAGACTTAATGAGAACAAACTTATAGTTGTCAGAGGGAAGGATGAGGGAAGGAATAGTTACAGAGTGTGGGATCAATAGATACACACTGCTATATTTAAAATGAATAACCAACAAAAACCTACTGTATAATACAGGGAACTTTGCTCAAAGTTATGTGGCAACCTGGATGGGAGGGGAATTTGGAAGAGAATGCTGACTACAAACATCAAGAGGGAATTCTGGAGGGTAAAGGAACAGCTTAAATCCTAAATAACATAAAAAAGCAAAACAAGTAAGACATTTAAAAATGGAATCTTCATTTTAAGCTACATGAAGAGATAGGAATAATCCAAAGGATCCAAATACTAATAAAAGCTACTAAAAACAAGACTGGGAGTGGACTTTGGCTCAGATCATGAACTTTTTATTGTCAAATTCATACTTAAATTGAAGTAGGGAAAATCACTAGATCATTCAGGTATGACCTAAATCAAATCCCTTATGATCATACAGTGGAAGTGAGAAATAGATTTAAGGGACTAGATCTGATAGACAGAGTGCCTGATGAACCATGGGGAGGTTCATGACATTGTACAGAAGACAGAAATCAAGACCATCCCCAGGGAAAAGAAATGCAAAAAAGCAAAATGGCTGTCTGAGGAGGCCTTACAAATAGCTATGAAAAGAAGAGAAGTGAGAGGCAAAGGAGAAAAGGAAAGATATACCCATTTGACTGCAGAGTTCCAAAGAATAGCAAGGAGAGATAAGAAAGCCTTCCTCAGCGATCAATGCAACGAAATAGAGGAAAACAACAAAATGGGAAAGACTACAGATCTCTTCAAGAAAATTAGAGATACCAAGAGAACATTTCATGAAAAGATGGGCTCGATAAAGGACAGAAATGGTATGGACCTAACAGAAGTAGAAGATATTAAGAAGAGGTGGCAAGAATACACAGAAGAACTGTACAAAAAAGACCCAGATAATCACAATGGTGTGATCACTCACCTAGAGCCCGACATCCTGGAATGTGAAGTTAGGTGGGTCTTAGGAAGCACCACTACGAACAAAGCTAGTGGACGTGATGGAATTCCAGTTGAGCTAATTCAATTCCTAAAAGATGATGCTGTGAAAGCGCTACACTCAATATGCCAGCAAATTTGGAAAACTCAGCAGTGGCCACAGGACTGGAAAAGGCCAGTTTTCATTCCAATCCCAAAGAAAGGCAATGCCAAAGAATGCTCAAACTACAGCACAATTGCACTCATCTCACATGCTAGTAAAGTAATGCTCTAAATTCTCCAAGCCAGGCTTCAGCAGTATGTGAACCATAAACTTCCAGATGTTCAAGCTGGTTTTAGAAAAGGCAGAGGAACCAGAGATCAAATTGCCAACATCTGCTGGATCATCAAAAAAGCAAGAGAGTTCCAGAAAAACATCTATTACTGCTTTATTGACTATGCCAAAGCCTCTGACTGTGTGGATCACCACAAACTGTGGAAAATTCTGAAAGAGATGGGAATACCAGACCACCTGACCTACCTCTTGAGAAATCTGTATGCAGGTCAGGAAGTAACAGTTAGAACTGGACATGGAACAACAGACCGGTTCCAAATAGGAAAAGGAGTAAGTCAAGACTGTATACTGTCACCATGCTTATTTAACTTATATGCAAAGTACATCATGAGAAACGCTGGACAGGATGAAGCACAAGCTGGAATCAAGGTTGCCAGGAGAAATATTAATAACCTCAGATATGCAGGTGACACCACCCTTATGGCAGAAAGTGAAGAGGAACTAAAAAGCCTCTTGATGAAAGTGAAAGAAGAGAACAAAAAAGTTGGCTTAAAGCTCAACATTCAGAAAACATCATGGCATCCAGTCTCATCACGTCATGGGAAATAGATGGGGAAACAGTGAAAACAGTGGCAGACTTTATTTTTCTGGGCTCCAAAATCACTGCAGACGGTGACTGCAGTCATGAAATTAAAAGACGCATACTCCCTGGAAGAAAAGTTATGACCAACCTAGACAGCATATTAAAAAGCAGAGACATTACTTTGTCAACAAGGGTCCGTCTAGTCAAGGCTTGGTTTTTCCAGTGGTCATGTATGGATGTGAGAATTAGACTTTAAAGAAAGGTGAGTGCCAAAGAATGGATGCTTTTGAACTGTGGTGTTGGAGAAGACTCTTGAGAGTCCCTTGGACTGCAAGGAGATCCAATGAGTCCATCCTAAAGATCAGTCCTGGGTGTTCATTGGAAGGACTGATGCTGAAGCTGAAACTTCAATACTTTGGCCACCTGATGCAAAGAACTGACTCATTTGAAAAGACCCTGATGCTGAGAAAGATTGAAGGTGGGAAGAGAAGGGGACCACAGAGGATGAGATGGCTGGAGGGCATCACCAACTCAATGAACAAGAGTTTGAGTAAACTCCGGGAGTTGATGATGGACAGGGAGGCCTGGCATACTGCAGTCCATGAGGTCGCAAAGAGTTGGACACAACTGAGCGACTGAACCAAACTGAAAAGCAGTTAAGACAGGGCAGAAGTTACATAGCAGGAAGTAGAAAGAAAAACTACAGGAGTAGAGAGCAAGTCTAACCACAGAAATTACCAGAAAGCACAAGCAAAAATACACCTCTTCAGTGACAACACTATTTTTCTTCAAAAAGAAAAAGAAAAAATTTTGAGGAGGTAGTTCTAAGAACCCATCCATCCACAGAAACTTACATCAATTGAGCAAAAACTGTCAGAGATAAATTTGCCAAAACTCTGGAAAGTGGTGAAAGCTTTATGTCAACCAAGCAAATACTGAAACAAAATAAAGGTGACTTAAAAACAGTATAAAAACCTTAAGGCATTTTTATTTTCCCCTTCTTCATTCTTGGGTCAATAACAATCTTGAATGCCCTAGCCCACATTCCAATGGTTGGACCCTTGACCCTAGTTCTACAGGGAGCAGAGTATACTTTGTTTTCAAAGAATTTGTTTGTCTATTGTGACCTGTATGGGGCTACCTCAAGGACTGATCGAGGGCACTCTCCTTTGATCAATCTGGATCTCTTTAGACAGAAAAGTAGCTATCAAGGGGCAATTCTTTGAAAAAGAATTTAAGGAAAATGAAAAATCCACTACCAGAACTTCCCTGGTGGTCCCGGGGCTAAGACTCTGTGCTCCCAATATAAGGATCCATGGTTCAATCTCTGGGCAGGGAACTAGATCCCTTATGCCACAACTAAGAGTTTATATGGTGCAACTAAAGATCCCATGTGCCACAACTAAGACCCAGCAGAGTCAAATAAGTAAATAAAAATAAATATTTAAAAAGAAAAAAAATTAAAATCCGCTGCCTTTTGGGACAAAATATTACAGTTAAGTGAAATAAGACATGTCTAAAATCTGGAGAAAAAGCTGCAAAGTGAATTTCTTTGGGAAATTAGGGCACTGAAAAACATGTGGGGAATTTAGAAGGACATGCACATGTCCAAGGTAAGACACCTACTCACAGAAAACAACTGGCTCATCTCTAGGCATAGCATGAACAGGAAATAAAGGCTAACATGGAGTTTCATACAGCCCAGCTGAGTGTTAGAATGTCTCAACACAGAGTCAGCCTGCAAAGACTAGGAAAGAATTTCCTTTCTTCCTTTTCTCTTTCCTCTTATTTTCTTTGTTATTCAAGGTGTTCAGGAAATCTCTCTCATAACACTAGCAGATCACAGCTAAAGAAAAAGAGATTTCAGATACTGTTACACATATAATGTTTATGTCCTCCCAACCCCTTTCAAACTTATATGCTAAAGTCCTAAGGGCTAGTGTGATGATGCATGGGGATGAGCCTTTGGAAGGTAATTAGGTTTTGTTGTTCTTCAGTCGCTCAGTCGTGTCCAACTCTTTGAGACCACACGGACCGCCGCACGCCAGACTTCCCTGTCCTTCACCATCTTCTGAAGCTTGCTCAAACTCATGTCCATTGAGGTGATGCCAACCATCTCGTCTTCTGTCGTCCCCTTCTCCTCCTGCCTTCAATCTTTCCCAGCATCAGGGTCTTTTCTATACAATCGGCTCCTCCCATCCAGGTGGCCGAAGTATTAGAACTTCAGCTTGAGCATCAGGCCTTCCAAAGAATACTCAGGACTGATTTCCTTTAGAATTAACTGGTTTGATCTCTCTGCAAGTCTCTCTCAAGAGTCTTTCCCAAAAGCACAGTAAGAAGGCATCAATTCTTTAGCACTCAGCCTACTTTATGGTCCCAACTCTCACATCCATAGCTTTGATAAGAAGGACCTTCATTGGTAAAGTAATGTCTCTGCTTTTTAATATGCAATCTAGGTTGGTTATAGTTTTTCTTCCAGGGAGCAAGCGCCTTTTAATTTCATGGCCACAATCACCATCTGCAGTGATTTTGGAGCCCAAGAAATAAGTCTCTCAATGTTACCATTGTTTCCCCATCTATTTGCCATGAAGTGATGAGATCAGATGCCATGATACTAGTTTTTTGAATGCTGAGTTTCAAGCCAGCTTTCTCACTCTCCTCTTTCACACTCATCAAGAGGTTCTTTAGTTCCTCTTCACTTTCTGCCATAAGGGTGGTGTCGTCTGCATATCTGAGGTTATTGCTGTGTCTCCCGGCAATCTTGATTTCAGTTTGTGCTTCTTCCAACCCAGCATTTTGCATGATGTACTCTGCAACCAAGTTAAATAAGCAGGGTAACAATATACAGCCTCGACGTACTCCTTTGACAATTCTGAACCAGTCCATTGTTCCATGTCTAGTTCTAACTGTTGCTTCTTGACCTGCATACAGGTTTCTCAGGAGGCAGGTAAGGTGGTCTGGTATTCCCATCTCTTCAAGAATATTTCAGTTTGTTGTAATCCACATAGTCTAAGGCTTTAGCATACTCAATGAAGCAGATTTTTTACGGAATTCTCTTGCCTTTTCTATGATCCATTGGATGTTGGCAATTTGATCTCTGGTTCCTCCACCTTTTCTAAATCCAGCTTGAACATCTGGAAGTTCTCCATTCATGTACTGTTGAAGCCTAGTTTGCAGAATTTTGAGCATTACTTTGCTATTATGTGAGATGAATGTAATTGTGCAATAGTTTGAACATTCTTTTTCATTGCCTTTATTTGGGAATGGAATGAAAACTGACCTTTTCCAGTCCTGTGGCCACTGTTCAGTTTTCCAAATTTGCTGGCATATTGATTGCAACATTTGAACAGCATCATCTTTTAGGATTTGAAATAGCTCAGCTGGAATTCCATCACCTCCACTAGCTTTGTTCATAGTGATGCTTTCTAAGGCCCATGTGACTTCGCACACCAGGATGTCTGGCTCCAGGTGAGTGATCACACCATCATGTTAGGTCATAAAGGTGGAGCCCTCATGATAGGATTAGTGCCCCTTAGACAAAGAGGGCTTGCTCTAGTTCCCTCATCTGTCTCTCAAGGCCATGCAAGAAGAAAGTGAGAAGGTGGTCATCTGCAAGGCAGAAGAGAGTTGCTGCTGCTGCTGCTAAGTTGCTTCAGTCGTGTCCAACTTTGTGAGACCCCATAGACAGCAGCCCACCAGGCTCCGCCATCCCTGGGATTCTCCAGGCAAGAACACTGGAGTGGGTTGCCATTTCCTTCTCCAATGCATGAAAGTGAAAAGTGAAAGTGAAGTCGCTCAGTCGTGTCCAACTCTTCATGACCCAATGGACTGTAGCCTACCAGCCTCCTCCATCCATGGGATTTTCCAGGCAAGAGTACTGGAGTGGGGTGCCATGAAGAGAGTTATCAGAATTCAATTGTGCCGGGACCATGATCTCAGAGTTCTAGCCTTCACAACTGTGCAAAAATAAATTTCTGTTATTCGGTATTTTGTTACAGTAGCTTTAGCAGATTAAGACAGAAACCACTCATAACCAAATAAATTACAAAAATAGTTTACAAAAAGTCACTAAACAAACAGAAAACTACAACCCACAGAAAGCAACAAAAACAAGCTATGAGTAATGGGGAAGAATCTTATTTCCCAAGTTATCAAGCTACGATATTTTAAATACCACTTATCAAAAAAAATTATGACACATGCAGGTAAACAAAAAGGATGGTCCATTCAAAGCAGAAGTGAAGTGAAGTGAAGTCACTCAGTCGTGTCCGACTCTTTGTGACCCCATGGGCTGTAGCCTACCGGGCTCCTCCATCCATGGGATTTTCCAGGCAAGAATTCAAAGGAGAAATAAATGGAAACTATCTATGAGGAAAGAACAGAAATCCGACTTACTAGAGAAAGACTTTTAATCACTGTCTTAAATATGCTCAAAAAACTCAATAAAAAACATTAAAAAAGAACTAATGAAAATCAGAAGGATGACATGTGAACAAATGGAGACTATCAATAAAGAGATAAAGATTATTTCACAAAACAACAACAAAGAAATCTAGAACTCAACAGTACGCTATAGGATTTTAACAGCAACTTTAGGCAGGCACAAGAAAGATCAGAGAACTTGAGGACTAGCCAGCTAAACTTATTCAGTCTCAGAAACACAAAGAAAAATGAACAGAGCCTAAGAGATATTATGGGACCCCAATAAGTGTACCAGTACATGCAGAACAGGGAGTCTCAGAAGGAAAAGAAAGAAGAGAAAAATATTTGATGAAATAATAGCTGAAAACATCCTAGAAAACTTCCTAAATTTGACCAAATATAGGAAACCACATATTTATGAAGTTCAACATGCTCCAAGAAGGATAAATGAAAGACACCCACAGCAAAACACATTATGATTAAGCTGTGCATGCTTAGTCACTCAGTCATATCCAACTCTTTGTGACTCTATGGACTGTAGCCTGCCAGGCTCCTCTGTCCATGGGCTTTTCCCAGCAAGAATACTGGAGTGGGTTGCCACTTCCTCCTCCAGGGGATCCTCCTGACCCAGGGATCAAACCCATGCCCTCCCACATCTTCTGCACTGCTGGTGGATTCTTTACCATTGAGCCACCAGGAAAGCCCATGATTAAGCTATCAAAAGCCAAAAAGAACCTTGAAAATAACAAGAGAAAAGTATTTCATGTATAAGGAATCCTCAATAAGATTAGAAGCTAATTTCTCATCAGAAAATATAAAGGTTAGGAGGCAGTGTGATACATATTTAAAGTGAAAAACAAAAACTGTGAACCAAAGGGAAAAAACTGTCCTTCAAAACTGAGGCAGTAATATTTTCCTAGCTAAACAAAAGCTGAAGGAGACTGTCACTACTAGATCTATGCTTCAAGAAACGCTAAGTGGGAAATGAAAAGACACTAGACAGTCACTGGAAGCTATACAAAGAAATAAAAACACAGGTAAACAGGTAAATATTAAAGCCAGTATTATTGTGCTTTTGATTTGTAACTCCTCTTTTTTCTGTATGATTTAACAAAAAATGCACAAAACAATAACTATAAATTGATGTTAATGGGCACGTAATATATAAAGGCACAACATGTGATTACAGCATAAAGGAAGAGAGATAGAAGTATAGCTGTATACTGCTGAAGCTGGTGTTAATTCAAAACAGAAAAACTTCAAAATATACCAAAAAGGAAATTAGAAAAGAATCAAATCAGTACAATATAAAAAAGTCAAACACGAAAGGCAGTAATGAAGGAACAGGGCAGGGAGTGGGGACAGATAACACATTAAAAAAACAGCAAAATGGCACAATTAAATGTTTCTTTATCAGTTATTATTTTAAGTATAAAAGGATTAAACACACCAATTAAAAAGCAAAGATTAGCAGAAGGAATAAAAAGACATGACTCAACTAAAGGTGATCTACAAGAGACTAAGATTCAAAGACAAAACTAAGTGGAAAGTAAAAGGACGGAAAGGTATGCAAAAGACAGCTTGGGTGGCTGTACCAATATGAGATAAAATGGACTTTAAATTTTTAAAAAATTATAGGATAGTTAAAAAGGTATTATATATTGATAAAAGGGACAACCCTCAGAAGATATAAAAACAATAAACATATAGATAATAATAACAGAGCCTCCAAAGTGTACTAAGAAAAAATTGACAGAATTGAAGGGAGAAACAGTTATACAATAATAGTCGGAGATGTTAATACCCTACCATCACTGTGGTACAGAACAACTAGAAAGAAGACCAATAATGAAATAAAAACCTTGAAAAATATTATAAGCCAACTAGATATAACAGACATTTGCAGAATACTCCACTCCCAAACAACAGAAATATGTATTTTTCTTTAGAGCATACAGAATATTCTCTAGGATAACACATTATACATAGCCACAAAACAAGTTTCAATAAATTTTCAAACACTAAAGTCATATAAAAGATTGTTTCACTACTAAAAATGAATGTACAGCTATAAACATCTTCATTTTAAAAAACAAAAGATCTCAAGCCAATAATCTAATTTTATACCTTAAGGAACAGAAAAAGAACTAACTAAACCCAAAGGCAGCAAAAGGAAGAAAACAATAAAATCAAAATAAAATTAATAAAAAATAGATAAAATTAACAACACCAAAAGTTGTTTCTTCACAAAGACTAACAAAATTGACAAACTTCTAGCTAGACGAAGAATAAGAGAAAGAAGACTCAAATTACTAAAGTCAGAAGTGAAAGTAGGGATATCACTACTGACCTTATGCAAATAAAAATATAAAAATAATGTTATGAACAATTATATGAAAATGTATTAGGTATCCCAGATGAAATGGAAAAATCCCTAAAAAACAAACTACCAAAACTGACTCAAGAAAAAAATAGAAAATCCAAATTGACTTACAAGCAAAAAGATTGTATCAGCAATCAAAAGGGTAATCAAAAGGCTTCCAACAAAGAAAAGACAAGAATGAGATGGCCTCACCGTTAAATTCTACCAATCATTAAGAGAATTAATACAAATCCTTCTGTAACATTTCCAAAAAACTGAAGAGGAAACACTTCATAAGTCAGTCTATGAGGTCACTATGACCCTAATAACAAAGTCAGACAAACAGAGCACAAGGAAAGAAAACTAGAGACCTATATACGTTACAGATAAAGGTGAAAAAAACCCTCAGCATAATACTAGCAATATGGAATAAACTACATATTAGGAGTATAAGGCATGATCAAGTGGAATATTACAGGATTGCAAGGGGGTTCAACAAAGAGGAATCATTATACCACATTCTTAAGCTGAAGGAAAAACAAAACAAAATAACATGATCCATTTAAATGACGCAGAAAAAGAATCTGAAAAGCCAACAACCTTTCATGGTAAAAATAGACTATGAATAAAAAGGAACTTCTTTAACATGATAAAAGACACTTATGAAAAACGCAGAACTAAATCATACTCAATTATGAAAGACTAAAAGCTTTTATTTACCCTAAGATCAAGAACAAGATAGGATGCCCACTTTTGCCACTTCTATGCAACATTATATAGAAAATTCTAGCAGATCAATTAGGCAAGAAAAAGAAATGCAAAACATCAAAACTGGAATAGAAGCAAACTATCCATATTCCCAGATCACAAGATCATATACAAAATCCTAAGGAATTCACACACACACACACATACATACCTCCAACAACCATTAGAGCTAATAAATTCAGCAAAGTTAAAGGATAAAAGATCAATGCACCAAACTAGGTTATATTTGCTACATACACTAGCAAAGAACAATCTGAAAAGGCTCTTAGAAAAATAATTCTCTTTATGATGTGGTCTAAAAGAATAAAATATCTAGGAATAAATTTAACCAAGGAAGTGAAAGATTGGTACAGTGAAAACTACAAAATATGATTAAAAGAAATTTTAAAAGACCTAAATAAGTGAAAAAACATCAAATGTTCACAGATTCCAAGATTTACTTTCATTAAGAGTACCCAAAGTAATCTACAAATTCCATACAATCCTTATCAAAATTCCAATAGCTTTTTTTGTAGAAATGGAAAACCCAATCCTCAGATTCATATAGAACAGCAAGGAATCCACAAGAGTTATAATAATCTTGGGAAAAGAAAAACTTGAAAGACTCACACTTGGTTATTTCAAAACTTACTATTAAAAAGAACTGAGAGTCCAAAACTGAACATATACATCTATCAACAACTGCTTTTTCAAAAATGTGCAAAAACAGTTCAATAGGGAAAGAACAGTCTATTCCACAAACAGTGCTAAGAAAACTAGATATTCATATCACATGCAAAATAATGAACCTGGACCCCTACTTTACACCACATACAACAATTGACTCAAAATGGATTAACAACATATATATAAGACCTCAAAACATTAAACTCTTTGAAAAAAATAAAAGGGTATATCTTTAAGACCTCAGATTTGGTAATGAGTTCTTAGACATGACATTTAAACAATGAGCAACAAAGAATGGTCAAACTACCGTACAATTGCACTCATTTCACATGCTAGCAAGATAATGCTCAAAATCCTTCAAGCTAGGCTTCAACAGTACGTGAACCATGAGCTTCCAATGTACAAAATGGATTTAGAAAAGGCAGAGGAACCAGAGATCAAACTGCGAAAATCTGCTGGATCACAGAGAAAGCAAGGTAATTCCAGAAAACATCTACTTCTGCTTCACTGACCATGCTAAAACCTTTGACTGTGTGGATCACAACAAACCGTGGAAAATTCTTAAAAGAGATGGGAATCCCAAACCACTTTACCTGCCTCTTGAGAAACATGTGTGCAGGTCAAGAAGCAACAGTTAGAATAGGACATGGAAGAATGGACTGGTTCAAATTTGTAAAGGAAGTTAAGTCAAGGCTGTATGTTGTCACCCTGCTTATTTAACTTTTATGCAGAGTACATCATGGAAATGCCAGGCTGGATGAAGCACAAGCTGAATCAAGACTGCTGGGAGAAATATCAATAACCCTCAGATATGCAAATGACAACACCCTTACAGCAGAAAGCAAAGAGGAACTAAAGAACCTCCTGATGAAGGTTTAAGAGGAGAGTGAAAAAGCTGGCTCAAAACTCAACATTTAAAAAACTAAGATCATGACATCTAGTCCCATCACTTCATAGCAAACAGATGGGGAAACAATGGAAACAGTGAGAGAATTTATTTTCTTGGCCTCCAAATCACTGTGGACAGTGACTGCAGCCATGAAATTAAAAGACACTTGCTCCCTGGAAGAAAAGCAATGACAAACCTAGACAGTGTATTAAAAAGCAGAGACATTACTTTGCTGACAAAAGTCCATACTGTCAAAGCTATGGTTTTTTCAGTAGTTATGGACAGATGTGAGTTGGACCATAAAGAAGGCTGAGCCCTGAAGAACTGATGCCTTCTGTCGTGCCAGAGAAGATTTTTGAGAGTCCCTTGGACTTCAAGGAGATCAAACCAGTTAAGGCTAAAGGAAATCAGTCCTGAATATTCATCGCAAGGACTGGTGTTGAAGCAGAAGCTTCAATACTTTGGCCATGTGATGCAAAGTGCCAACTTACTGGAAAAGACCCTGATGCTGGGAAACAGTGAAGGCAGGAGAAGAGGGCGACAGAGGATGAGATGGTTTGATGGCATCACCAACTCAATGGACATGAGTTTGAGCAAACTCCAGGAGATGGTAATGGACAGCAAAGCCTGGCATGCTGCAGTCCATGGGGTCGCAAAGAGTGGGAAATGACCTAGTGACTAAACAAGAACAAATAGTTGACTTATAGTATCATGTTAGTTTCAGGTGTACAGCACAAGGATCCAGATAGCCAGATAAGATTCCTTTTTGGATTCTTCTCCTTTAGATGTTATTACAAAATATTCAGTATAGTTCCCTATGCTATACACTAGGTTCTTGTTGGTTATCTACTTTATATAGAGTAGTGTACATATGTTAATGACAATCTGCTAATTTATCCCTCCTTCCAACCCCATTTCCCCTTTAGTAACCATAAATTTGTTTTCTATGTCTGTGAAGACTGCTTTAATATTTAAAACATTTTTCCCAACCCTGGAGTAATTCCAGAGTCCTTATTCTGCCTGCAGCACACCAGGCTTCCCTGTCCATCACCAACTCCTGGAGCTTGCTTAAACTCATGCTCATCGAGTCGGTGATGCCATCCAACCATGTCATCCTCTGTTGTCCCCTTCTCCTCCTGCCTTCAATCTTTCCCACCAAGAGGGTCTTTTCCAATGAGTCAGTTCTTTGCATCAGTATTGGGAGCTTCAGCTTCAGCATCAGTCCTTCCAATGACTGTTCAGGACTGATTTCCTTTAGGATTGACTGGTTTGATCTCCTTGCAGTCCAAGGGACTCTCAAGAGTCTTCTCCAACACCACAGTTCAAAAACATCAATTCTTCGGTGCTCAGCTTTCTTTATAGTCCAACTCTCACATCCATACATGACTACTGGGAAAACCATAGCTTTGACTAGACGGACCTTTGTCAGCAAAGTAATGTCTCTGCTTTTTAGTATGCTATCTAAGTTGGTCATAGCTTTTCTTCCAAGGAGCAAGCATCTTTTAATTTCATGGCTGCAGTTACTATCTGCAGTGATTTTGGAGGCCAAAAAAATAAAGTCTCTCACTGTTTCCATTGTTTCCCCATCTGTTTGCCATGAAGTGATGGGACCAAATGTCATGATCTTAGTTTTTTAAATGTTGAGTTTTAAGCCAGTATTTTCACCTTCCTCTTTCACTTTCATCAAGAGGCTCTTCAGTATCTCTTTATATAAAGATTTGCATAAGAATGTTAGGCCGGTTTTATCCATGATAATCAAAAAGTAACTAACAACTCAAATATCCATTAACAAGTGAACAGATACATGAAATGTGAAATATTTATATAATATAATACTCGTTGTTGTTCAGTCACCAAGTTGTGTCCGACTCTTTGTGACCCCATGGACTGCACACTAGGCTTCTGTGTCCCTCACCATCTCCTGGAGTTTGCCCAAGTTCACGCCCATTGCATCAGTGATGCGACCCAGCCATATCATCCATCCTCTGTCGCCCTCTTCTCCTTCTGCCTTCAATTTTTCCCAGCATCAGGGTCTGTTCCAATGAGTTGGCTATTTGCATCACATGGCCAAAGTACTGGAGCTTCCGCTTTAGCATCAGTATTTCCAATGAGTATTCAGGATTGATTTCTTTTAAGATTGACTGGTTTGATCTCCTTGCTGTCCAAGGGACTCTCAAGAGTCTTCTCCAGCACCACAATTAGAAAGCATCAATTATTCGGTGTCTGCCTTCTTTATGGTCCAGCTCTCACAACTATATGTGACTACTGGAAAGACCATAGCCTTGACTATACGGACCTTTGTTGGAAAAGTGATGTCCTTGCTTTTTATCACATTGTCTAGGTTTGTCATAGCTTTCCTGCCAAGAAGCAATCGTCTTTTAATTTCATGGCTGCAGTCACAATCCACAGTGATTTTAGAGCCAAAGAAGAGGAAATCATATAATATAATACTTGTTGTTCAAGTCGTGTCTGACGATACTACTCAGTAGTAAAAAAAAAAAAAAAAAAAGAATGAATTTGATACATGCATCAATGCAGATAAATCTCGAAAATACTGAGTTCAAGTAGCAAATACAAAATGTATATGCTACATGATTCCATATACATATTCAAAACTAGAAAACACTTATCTAGTGATAGAAATAAGGACAATAATTGCTTCTGGAGGTGAACCGATGGGTCAGAGACATCAAAGAACTTCTGAGGGTGACAGATATGTTCTTTATCTTAATCGGAGCTATGGTTTCTTGAGCATACTTTTGTTGAAATTTGTCAAACTGTATTACTAAAGGTATACCTCAACAACAACAAGAAAACCTACTAGGGAAAAATTTAATGAATGACTGGAAAGCGTCTGCCTGCAATGCAGGAGATCTGGGTTCGATCCCTGGGTCAGGAAGATCCCCTGGAGAAGGAAATGGCAACCCACTCCAGTATTCTTGCCTGGAGAATCTCATGGACAGAGGAGCCTGGTGGGCTACAGTCCACAGGGTCGCAAAGAGTTGGACACGACTGAGCGATCTATAGATAGAACCCTATCTCACTCCATGCCTTCATTAACTCACTCAAAAAATATTTATTGAGGATCAGCTACATTCTTGGCACCGGTTTAGGGCTGGGGATACAGTGAATAAATATAGAAAACCCTGCTTTCATTACACATGCATTGTAAAGGGAGGATATAGACAATAAATAAGAAATATAGTTTAAATACATACATATATTTAAGATAGTTAATAAACTGAGTATTAAAGCAAGGGGAATAGGCAACATTAATAATAGACTGAAATTTCTGATAGGTTGACCAGTGAAGACCAACAGTAGGAAGATAACTTTGGGGCTTATATCTATGACTTGGTTGTATAAATGGAGTGTAACTGGATATGGCATTATAATTCTGAGCCTAAGGCTTTAGTTATCGTAAGCTTCTGCCTGTCCCCTTACATCTATGTCAACATCACAAATGTTAACCCAGACAATCACTGGGTTATCTGCAGTCCCCTAAAGAGGATCTTAAAATGAATACGTACAGGACCTATCTGAGCCCAGCAAGGAGCCAAGTTCAACTAGATCTATACCTTGAAGTCAACTCACAGCAAGTGGCTGAATGAGAATAAGTAATTGTTGCTTTAAATTACTAAGCTATAGGGTGGTTTGTTGCTTAGCAATAGTATTAGTTTGGAAGAAAATACTGTCTGAGATTTACATTTTAAAAAATACTCTAGCAGTACTATATAATTACAAAAATTGTATAAATCACAAAAAAGAGACTTCAGAATATATCCTTGAGTGAAGAAAAAAAAGTTGTAGAAAGTTTATGCAATATGCTATCAACTATTTAAGATTAACACAAATAGGAGGGCTCAATTGGTAAAGAATCTGCCTGCAATGCAGGAGACCCTGGTTCGATTCTTCGGTCGGGATGATCCACCGCAGAAGGGACAGGCTACCCAGTGTTGTAACCTCATGCATAGCAAACTGCCTGGCACATAAGTAGACCACTCTATTAATATTTGTTAAAAGGATAAATGGGTGATTTTTATACAAACACATTTCTCATGCACTGCTCAAGCATTTTAGACACATTAATTCATAACTGTGTCATCATCCTTACAAGATAAAGTATCACTGATGAGAAAACTTAAACTTAAAGAGATCAAGTCACATATCCAGTTGCTCACCTGTTAATACTTGGTGGCAGAACTAAAATCTAAATCTACAACCAGAAAACTAAAGCATTCAACCTTTCCACTGCTGCTGCTGCTGCTGCTGCTAAGTCACTTCAGTCGTGTCCGACTCTGCGCAACCCCATAGACGGCAGCCCACCAGGCTCCCACGTCCCTGGGATTCTCCAGGCAAGAACACTGGAGTGGGCTGCCTTTCCTTCTCCAATGCATGAAACTGAAAAATGAAAGTGAAGTCGCTCAGTCGTATCGGACTCTTCATGACCCCATGCACCCTACCAGGCTCCTCCGCCCATGGGATTTTCCAGGCAAGGGTACTGGAGTGGGGTGCCATTGCCTTCTCCGAACCTTCCACTACAATCCTGCAAATTTCATCAAGGTATTAACATTAAAAAAGGAAGGGTATCTGTAGCACAGTCTCAGGAAGGCTTGGGTTGTTCCCCAATTTCCTCAAGAAGAGCAAACTGTCACTTCTTTTTCCTCTTCCAGAGACTGTATCTAGATGCATTCAGGATAGTCCAGTGTTTGACTTACCATCATAGGCTGTCCTACAATACAGCCTCTAACAAAACCAGGACGTCCAGAGGTTCCCTGGTAATTGTTTACCTTTATACTAAGAATTCTGGGAAAGAACAAAAATCTGCCCAGGCAGACTCCAAGGAGTTTGCACTGTGAGACCTACAGTTCTTGGAGGTTGTGTAAAAACAAAAAAACACATCAGCCAGGCCTATGGTAGTTCCATGTGTGCTAAATGTGTCCATGACAGGATCAAGTTCATTCTCCTTATCAAGGAGCAGAAAACCAGTGTGTGAAATATTAAAAGCACAAGTACAGAGTCAGAAAGTGAAATTTAAAAAATGAAACTTTTTTTCAGACTTCCCTGGTGGTCCAGTGGTTAGGGGTCTACCTGCCAATGCAGGGGACTCAGGTTCAACCCCTGCTCTGGGAAGATTCCAGTGTGCCACAACTACTGAGCCCACACGCTGCAACTACTGAAACCCACCAGCCGTAGAGCCCATGCTCCGCAACAAGAGAAGCTACCACAATGAGAAGCCCACAAACCATAACTGGAGAGTAACCCCCAGTCATCAAAATTAGAGAAAGACGACACACAGCAATGGAGACCCAGCACAGACAAAAATAAATTAAAATTAATTAATTTTTTTAAAAGTTAGATCTTCTCCATTTACTTTCAACTACACCAAAGGGAATTTTGCTTTTGATGCCACAGGCATATAAATAAGTATACAAAATTAGGCCAATAAAAATCATTTTTTACTCTAAGCTAAATTTCCCCCTAAATAAGTATATGATAATAAAGAGAGTGAACTAATGCTCCTTTCTAGCATCCAGCATCAGTTATTCTTCAGACTTAGCTCACTGGAAAACTGCTTTTCCAAAACTACTGTAATTAGAGCATCAAAGTGAAGTGAAGTCACTCAGTCGTGTCCGACTCTTTGTGACCCCATGGACTGTAGCCTACCAGGCTTCTCTGTCCATGGGATTTTCCAGCCAAGAGTAGTGGAGTGGGTTGCCATCTCCTTCTCCAGGGGATCTTCCCGACCCAGGGATCAAACCCAGGTCTCCCGCATTGCAAGCAGACGCTTTACCCTCTGAGCCATCAGGGAAGCAGAGTATCAAAACAAAACAAAAAATCTGACTGACTTACTTAGCATTTAATCACATTCCATTTTGAAATGTGGGAGAGATAAAGTCAAAAGATGACTTGGATTTTAAGCCGTAAAGGCTTAACGTCCCTTATACATGAAGTCCTAGAAAAACACAATTCTTTCTGTTCTCTTATGATTCTCTGCAACAATCACTTTGCATTTAATTCTACTCTGCCTTATACTACCATTTGCCTCATAATGTTATTAATGAAACTTAGGGAACCTCAAACATATTGCCACTTTTCTGGTAAGTAATATTTACTAAATTTTAGGCATCCTCAGGTTAGAAAATTAAAAAAAGGTTCAGTTCAGTTCAGTTCAGTCGCTCAGTCGTGTCCGACTCTTTGCGACCCCATGAATCACAGCACGCCAGGCCTCCCTGTCCATCACCAACTCCCGGAGTTCACCCAGACTCACGTCCATCAAGTCAGTGATGCCATCCAGCCATCTCATCCTCTGTCGCCCCCTTCTCCTCCTGCCCCCAATCCCTCCCAGCATCAGAGTCTTTTCCAATGAGTCAACTCTTCGCAGGAGGTGGCCAAAGTACTGGAGTTTCAGCTTTAGCATCATTCCTTCCAAAGAAATCCCAGAGCTGATCTCCTTCAGAATGCACAAGTTGGATCTCCTTGCAGTCCAAGGGACTCTCAAGAGTCTTCTCCAACACCACAGTTCAAAGGCATCAATTTTTCGGTGGTCAGCCTTCTTCACAGTCCAACTTTCACATCCGTACATGACCACAGGAAAAACCACAGCCTTGACTAGACGAACCTTTGTTGGCAAACTAATGTCTCTGCTTTCTAATATGCTCTCTAGGTTGGTCATAACTTTCCTTCCAAAGAGTAAGCGTCTTTTAACTTCATGGCTGCAGTCACCATCTGCAGTGATTTTGGAGCCCAAAAACATAAAGTCTGCCACTGTTTCCACTGTTTCCCCATCTATTTCCCATGAAGTGATAGGACCAGATGCCATGATCTTCGTTTTCTGAATGTTGAGCTTTAAGCCAACTTTTTCACTCTCCACTTTCACTTTCATCAAGAGGCTTTTTCGTTCCTCTTCACTTTCTGCCATAAGGGTGGTGTCATCTGCATATCTGAGGTTATTGATATTTCTCCCAGCAATCTTGATTCCACCTTGTGTTTCTTCCAGTCCAGCGTTTCTCATGATGTGCTCTGCATAGAAGTTAAATAAGCAGGGTGACAATATACAGCCTTGACAGATGACTTTTCCTATTTGGAACCAGTCTGCAGTTCCATGTCCAGTTCTAACTGTTGCTTCCTGACCTGCATATAGGTTTCTCAAGGGGCAGATCAGGTGGTCTGGTATTCCCATCTCTTTCAGAATTTTCCACAGTTTATTGTGATCCACACAGTCAAAGGCTTTGGTTAGAAAGTTTAAAAAAAAAACAAAAAAAAAACCCTCTAAAGAAAAGAGCATCCTTTTTGGTAGTCTTACAAGACAGAACTTACACTCAAAAATAACCAGGGGGCAAGGCCTCAGACAACACACCAGGCAGGCTCTAAGGTAAAATAAAAAGGCAAGACACAGACTAGGATAAAATATTCATAATACACGTCTGATGATCCTCAAAGCATTAGGTTGAGGGGCAAAAAAAAAGTCAGACTTAAAAGATTGCATGCTATATGATATTGTTTACATGAAGTTTAATAACACGCAAAACTAATCTACAGTGATAGACGTCAGACCTGTGATTTCCTATGAGGGCATAGGGATTGACTGGATGAGGCCTTGGGGGAACTTTTCTAGAACAAAGAAAATATTCTACATCTTTATTACGATAATGGGATACTACATGGCAATAAAAACTACATATATTCTCACATACGGATGAAATGCAAAAGACTGCATGCTGTATGACTTCATTTATACAAAGATTAAAAAATGGCAAAACTAATTAACCATGATAAAAATCAGAACAGTGGTTCCAGACATCCCTGGTGGTAAAGTGGTTAAGAATTCAACTGTCAATGAAGGAGACCTGGGCTCACCACAACTACTGAGCCAGAGCTCAAGAGCCTGCGAGCCACAGCTAGTGACCCCATGTGCTGCGACTACCAAAGGCCGCAGGCCCACAGTCTGTGCTTTGCAAAAGGAGAAGCCACCACAATGAGAAGCCCCAGCACTGCAACTAGAAGAAAATCCATGTGCAGCAAAGAAGACCCAGAGCAACCAAAACAATAATAAATAAAATATTAAAAAAAAAAAAAGAACAGTGGTTTCCTATGAGGAATGGGGATTGACTGGAATAGAATATGAGGAAAACTTTCTGGAACAATGAAAATACTACGTATTTTCTTATGGTGGTGGTTAAAGGGGTATTGTCCAAGTAAAATGCATTTCAATGAATATGCATTTCACATAAATTAAAAATTTTTTAGTTATAAACAGTAAAATAAAATTTAACTTATCAAAAGAAAAACAGCAGAGTAATCAAATTGTCAAACAGCCAAGACTTAATTTCCCTAATGAATTTCTTCAATACTCTGCCAAAATGTTTTAAGTACCCAGCACAGTTAAGTTTACCACTACTTCTAACTCCTTAGTAAAAAATTAATATATAAATAATTAAAAGACAAAATAAATTTTCAGATAAACAAGAGCTGAGAGCTTCCCACCATCAGATCTTTCTTGGTACAAGAAATAGTTAAAATTTTCATGCTGATGGGAAATGATACCAGAAGAAACTTTTACACCAAGAGTGCCAAAGATGGTAAATATATAATATTTTTTCTCATTTCTTGTATTCTTTAAAAGACAATTAACTTTTTCACTTCCTTGGTGGTACAGTGGATAAGAATCAGCCTGCCTATGCAGGGGGCACTGGTTGGATCCCTGGTCTGGGAAGATTCCACATGCCACAGAGCAACTAAGCCCATGCGCCACAGCTACTGAGCCCATGTGCCACAACTACTGAAGCCCAAGCACCCTGGGGCCCGCTACAACTAATGAGTCTGCATGCCGCCACCACTGAACCCCACATGCCAGAGCCTGTGTTCCGCAGCAAGAGAAGCCACCGCAATGAGAAGCCTGCGCGATGCAATCAAGAGTAGACTCCGCTCGCCGAAACTAAAGAAAGCCTGTGCACAGCAACAAAGACCTGGTATAGCCAAAATAATTAATCAATTAACTTTAAGAAAAAAGATAATTAACTCTTTAAAACAAAAATAATAGCAATGAATTGTGATGTCTTTAACATATGTAGAAGCAACAATATATAAAAATAAAACAAAGGCTGAGAGGAGATAAATCAAAGTATATTCTTTAATTATAAAGTCCTCTCATTATATATACAGTGGTATAATTAAAGTTAGACTGTGCTAATTAAGCTATGTATGTTGTAAACCCCAGAACAACAAGGTGAAAAAAGATGTAGGTGATCTGGCAAAATGGTATCAACTGATCTCAGACTCTATCTAAGTTGCAACCACATTAATGAAAATTTCTTCTGAGTGGTTTCAGGTCAGGAATGGCCATAGGAAAAATACGTGCAAGATTTAGAAAGCAGAAGAGAAGCATCAAGAAAACTACCCTCCAAAAGTCTAGTTATGGCCCAAAGTGTTATTGCAACCCATATACACTGTTACTGATCCACTGGCTCACCTCATGAAGATTCAACAGAGAGAAGGTCCACAATTTCTCCAGGTCTGGATTAATTTTCCTCATGAAAACAGATGCAAAAACCCTTAACAAAACCAAATCCAGGGACATATAGAAAGAATAACACATCATCACTAAGTGGGGTTTCTTCCAGCAATGCAAAAGTAGTTTAACATGAAAGAAGCGAAGGTATCTTTTAACATAAATGACTGTACATTGAAAATCCTCTGCATTCTTTAAAAAGAAAAAGCTTCCAGAGTGATAGATAAATGTTTAAGGTCACAGGATACAAAATATATGACAAAAGTCTATTATTTTCTCAAAAAACTAAATACAGAGCTACTATTTGATCCAGCAATTCTACTTCTGGGTATACACCCAAAAGAACTGAAAGCAGGGATTTGAATAGATTTTTATAGATTTGTGTTCATAGCACAATAAGTCAAAAGATGGAATAACAATAGCACAATAAGTCAAAAGATGGCATCAACTCAAATGTCCACTGACCAATGAATGGATAAACAAGATGTGGTATATACATAAGAACAGAATAATACTCAGTCTTAAAAAGGAAGGAAATTCTGACATATGCTACAATAGGGATGAACCATGAGGTCATTATATCAAAATAAGCCAGACACAAAAGGACAAATACTATATGATTCCACCTCTATGAGATACCTAGAACGGTCAAATCCATAGACAGAGAAAGAATGGTGATTGCCAGGGGCTAGAGTGAAAGGAGAATGGAGAGTTAATGTTTAATTAGTATGGCATTTAGTTGGGAAAGATGAAAAAACTCTGGAAAAATGGTAGTGATTGATATGCGCAATAAAGGGCATGTACTTAATGCCACTAAACTGTACACTTAAAAATAGTTAAAAAGGTAAATTTTGTTACACATATTTTAATATACAAAAAGAAAGCGTACACGTAGTTTCACACATACAGTGTTTTTTCAGGTAAAACTAATATATATAATATTAGATTCAAAGTACTGGGTTTTCCTAGAGCATGGGGGACAGAGCAGGGGGAAGTGTTGACTAGAAGGAGACTTCTACTTATATTGTTTTCTTAACCTGAATGTCGTTTTCACGGACATATTCATTTTGTGCAAGTTCATGAAACTATACTTTTATGATTTGTGTTCTTTACTATATGAATATTACACCACAATGAAGTTTTATTTTTTGTCTTAGTTAATGACAGATAAATTGTGATTTTGCTGACTGAGGACTGGATCATGCTTCATATCTAGATAGGTTTCAAGAACACATACCAGTCTAGCAAATGAGCCCAATATCTACCTGAATGGGTGGGGGTTTGGGAGAGGATTCATGGATATGTACAGCTGAGTCCCTTCACCGTTCACCTGGAACTATCACCACATTGTTAATCGTCTGTACTCCAGTACCACATACAACGTTTATAAGAAAAAAAGTCCAGCATCTATACTACAGTAAACATTTATTGCATGCTACCTGTCTTTGGCACATCGAGTATAATTTTTCTCAAGAGGTGAAAATATTGCTTCTGTTTCAAAAATAGTCTAAAATCAAAGTCAACTTCTACTATTAACAACAGAAGTAAACAGAAAATGAAATCTAACAGTGTAATATGAAAATCTCTAAGTATATAAAGAAAAGAATGTCAAGGACATATATCTATGTTAAAAAGATTTTTCTACATGTCAAAGTATTTCCAAGGCCCAGATGCTTACTGTCTCAGTTGGATTAAGTCTTTAGAACAAAAATATTATGCATTTAAAAAAAAACTGTTTGGTCAGGTCTTCTAATATTAAAAGCTATAGAGGGCAAGCAAACTGATTAAGTTTTTTTTACTTTGATCAAAACAAGTAGTGATTTTTAACACAGGAAATAATACTCAGTAATACTCTCATACAAAAATATCTAATGTGGTTTTAGAATTAAAACAAAAAAGTTATTTTCATAATTGTAATTTATATGCAGAAAATTAGAAAGAATATGCTTAAAAAGTGCTACTAAGTTCTGGATTGAGTATTAATTTACAAACTTTATCTTGGACATTACACAGTGATACTTGAACATGAATTCTGTGTTTTAGGAGTGTACATGAACTAAAAAATTTAGAGTTGATAAACTTCTATGAATTAATATCCTTCCAAAAAGAGAAAAAAATTGATATTTTGTATACTATTTATGGTTCACCTCTTAAAAACAAAACTAGATTATAAGAACTTACATTCTCCTTTATATCCACAAGAGGGAGCAAACATTTAATAAATCATTATAAGAACTGCATTACATACTAATTTTTACATGAGACTTTTAGGAACAATAATCAGAAAAAATAATAAAACTACCAAAAATATTTGAGTGTCTACCACATACCAGCAGAGTCTGCAAAATACAGCAGGTTAAAAGATATAGTCATGATCTCAGATTTCACAGCATATCAGGCAACAAAGTACATCTAGAGACTTGTAAGGTAACACAAATAATACTTAGCTTTTTATAGCATCACTGTAAACTAAAGTTTATAAGTATTCAGTCTGACCAGAAACTACAAATGTGATGAAAAGATTAAATAATTATCAGTAATACATAGTCTACAACTCTAAGAGGCAAATAACATGCATTATGCAATTTATCATATAAAGAATGCACAACAGGCTACAAAATGCCAGTATCTTTTTACCAAGCAGACTTTGATGATCTAAACTACTTTGTCTTTCCATTAAGCTTAATCAAAATGAAAGCAAATTAACACTGACTTAAGGGAATGCTGGGCCGTAGTTAAGGTACTTCAGGAGAGGCATCTTTGAAATATACTGATTAGTAGTAAAATCATAATGCCAACACTAAAAAGTCTCAATCACAACCTATTAATAACATTTGAATACAATTATTTTTATATGACTTAAAGAACAGGTTTCAAAAGGGCATGATTAATTAGGTAGTAATAATCCAGGAGATCTTCCAATTAGGTATGCCTATATAGAAGCAAAACAAATCTGAATCAACACAGAACCAGCAGGCGGCCTAATGGTTAGGACTCCATGCTTTCACTCTTCCATAGATCCACATCCATCTTTAGGTTGAAGAACTTGCATCAGCATTTCTTATGAAGGCCAGGTCTGCTGGCAATAAACTCTCTCAGGCAATATCTTCTGACAATGTCTTCACTTTCCCTTGCGAAAAATAATTTCACTAAATAAAACTCTATTTTGACTTTTTTTTCAGTACTTAAAGGTATCATTTCATTGTCTCCTATATTCCATAATTTGTGATGAGATGTTAACTAACACTCTTGTCACTGTTCTCTTCATAGAATGTCATTTTTTTTCCCTCTGACCGTTTTTAAGACTTTTCTCTCTATCTTTCATTTCCAAGAATTACGCTGTAATGTGCCTATCTGTCAGTTTCTTTGTAATAATCCTACTTGGTGTTCTCAACTTAAATATATGTCTTGCACCAAGATCCAACAAAGATACTAAGCGATTTTTCTTTTTTCAGCATAAGGCTAGAATCACTTCAAAAAAGGGGGGAAATAGAAAAATTAAGATAACTATTATTTCGCTATCAATTCATAACAAGTTATAAAATAAATTCTTGAAGAGATGCTGGCCAATGGATCCTCAGTTCAGTTCAGTTCAGTTCAGTCGCTCAGTCGTGTCCAACTCTTTGCGACCCATGAATCGCAGCACGCCAGGCCTCCCTGTCCAGCACAATCTCCCGCAGTTCACTCAGACTCATGTCCATCGAGTTGGTGATGCCATCCAGCCATCTCATCTTCTGTCGTCCCCTTCTGCTCCTGCCCCCAATCCCTCCAAGCATCAGGGTCTTTTCCAATGAGTCAACTCTTCGCATGAGGTGGCCAAAGTACTGGAGTTTCAGCTTTAGCATCATTCCTTCCAAAGAACAACAAGGGTTGATCTCCTTTAGGATGCACTGGTTGGATGTCCTTGCAGTCCAAGGGATTCTCAAGAGTCTTCTCCAACACCACAGTTCAAAAGCATCAATTCTTTGGCACTCAGCTTTCTTCACAGTCCAACTCTCACATCCATACATGACCACAGGAAAAACCACAGCCTTGACTAGATGGACCTTTGTTGGCAAAGTAATGTCTCTGCTTTTCAATATGCTATCTAGGTTAATTATAACTTTTCTTCCAAGGAGTAAGCATCTTTTAATTTCATGGCTGCAGTCACCATCTGCAGTGATTTTGGAGCCCAGAAAAATAAAGTCTGACACTGTTTCCACTGTTTCCCCATCTATTTCCCATGAAGTCATGGGACCAGATGTCATGATCTTCGTTTTCTGAATGTTGAGCTTTAAGCCAATTTTTTCACTCTCCTCTTTCACTTTCATCAAGAGGCTTTTTATTTCCTCTTCACTTTCTGCCATAAGGGTGGTGTCATCTGCATATCTGAGGTTATTGATATTTCTCCCGGCAATCTTGATTCCAGCTTGTGTTTCTTCCAGTCCAGCGTTTCTCATGATGTGCTCTGCATATAAGTTAAATAAGCAGGGTGACAATATACAGCCTTGACAGATGACTTTTCCTATTTGGAACCAGTCTGTTGTTCCATGTCCAGTTCTAACTGTTGCTTCCTGACCTGCATACAAATTTCTCAAGAGGTAGGTCAGGTGGTCTGGTATTCCCATCTCTTTCAGAATTTTCCAGTTTATTGTGATCCACACAGTCAAAGGCTTTGGCATAGTCAATACAGCAGAAATAGATGTTTCTCTGGAACTCTCTTGCTTTTTCGATGATCCAGCAGATGTTGGCAATTTGATCTTTGATTCCTCTGCCTTTATAAAACCAGCTTGAACATCTGGAAGTTTATGGTTCACATACTGCTGAAGCCTGGCTTGGAGAATATTGAGCATTACTTTACTAGCATGTGAGATGAGTGCAATTGTGCGGTAGTTTGAGCATTGTTTGGCAGTGCCTTTCTTTGGGATTAGAATGAAAACTGGCCTTTTCCAGTCCTGTGGCCACTGCTGAGTTTTCCAAATTTGCTGGCATATTGAGTGCAGTACTTTCACAGCATCATCTTTTAGGATTTGGAATCACTCAACTGGAATTCCATCACCTCCACTGGCTTTGTTCATAGTGATTCTTTCTAAGGCCCACTTGACTTCACATTCCAGGATGTCTGGCTCTAGGTGAGTGATCTTACCATCATGATCATCTTGGTTGTGAAGATCTTTTTTATACAGTTCCTCTGTGTATTCTTGCCACCTCTTAATATCTTCTGCTTCTGTTAGGTCCATACCATTTCTGTCCTTTATCGAGCCCATCTTTGCATGAAATGTTCCCTTGGTATCTCTAATTTTCTTGAAGAGATCTCTAGTCTTTCCCATTCTGTTGTTTTCCTCTATTTCTTTGCATTGATCGCTGAGGAAGGCTTTCTTATCTCTTCTTGCTTTTCTTTGGAACTCTGCATTCAGATGCTTATATCTTTCCTTTTCTCCTTTGCTTTTCACTTCTCTTCTTTACACAGCTATTTGTAAGGCCTCCCCAGACAGCCATTTTGCTTTTTTGCATTTCTTTTCCATGGTCTTGATGGTCTTGATCCCTGTCTCCTGTACAATGTCACGAACCTCCGTCCATAGTTCATCAGGCACTCTATCAGATCTAGTCCCTTAAATCTATTTCTCAATTCCACTGTAAAATCATAAGGAATTTGATTTATGTCATACCTGAATGGTCTAGTGGTTTTCCCTACTTTCTTCAATTTAAGTCTGAATTTGGCAATAAGGAGTTCATGATCTGAGCCATAGTCAGCTCCTGGTCTTGTTTTTGCTGACTGTATAGAGCTTCTCCATCTTTGGCTGCAAAGAATATAATCAATCTGATTTTGGGTAACTATTATCATTATGAATAAATGATATCCAAACATTTTTTAACAGATGATTTGACTTGTATGTCAGGAATATAATTATATTTCATAAATATGGATTTCAATAAGGCAACTGACAAAATTTCTCTGCCTTATTCTGAAAGATTAAGTATAGAAATAAAGACTTCCCTGGTGATCCAGTAGTTAAAGACTTCACCTTCCAATGCTGGAGGGTGTAGGTTCGATCCTGCTTAAGGGGCTGGGATCCCATGTGTCTCACAACCAAAAAATCAATACATAAAACAGAAGTAATATTTGCAACAAACTCAACAGTCTTTAAAAATGGTCCATGTTTTTAAAAATATCTTTTAAAAAAAAGTACAGAAATAAAGATGAATCCTACTAGTCATGCTGAAGCTTTAGAGCATGAATGCCTTCATCTAATTTCAACTTGACTTACTTCTGTTCAATAAACACTGGTACCCTGATATTCAGCAGGCACTGTGGTAGGTACCAGAAATACAAAGGTGAATATGATACAATTCCAAATCTCACGACACTCAAGAGTCTTAACTAACACACTGACATTCATTTACATATACAAAAGACACAAAGCTAAAGTAGCTAATATTCTGATGACAAAATCAGGATCCAAAATCTCATGCATATGCTTCTCATCATACTCTATCTTATTTCAACAATATCAAAACTAGTTAAGTTCAATTTAATACTCAGTGAGAATACACTTTGTGCCAGAAAGGATGCTAATCATTAAAAATACCAAAATGACTAAGATCTAGTTTCTGGCTATAAAGAACTCACAAATTAGTAAGAAAGACAAACAGATATTTAAAAAGTATGTGAAAGCTGCAATGACAGCTATTATGTATAGGAATAATACATATAGAGGAGGAAGGAATAAGTAAATGTCAGGGAAGACTTCACAGAGATAATGCCTATGCACAAGTCTAAGAGATAAACTGAAGACTGAGACGCAAGCAATTGAGAGAACTGGCAAATTCAAAGTGACATGACATGATAAAAGTTCACAAAAATTACAAGTATCAAAGTATCACTATAGAACAAGTCATTGGGAAAAGTATGGGCTACCTTGGGCCAAATCACAAGGAGCTCTGTTAACCATGTCAATTAAGTTGACTCATCCTATATAAGCAATCAAATAGAGAGTTCAAGAGATGTTAGGAATGAGGCTGCTGCTTTGGGAGTCAATAGCACATACACATGGAGAAGGAAATGGCAACCCACTCCAGTGTTCTTGCCTGGAGAATCCCAGGGACAGGGGAGCCTGGTGGGCTGCCGTCTATGCGGTCGCACAGAGTCGGACACAACTGAAGTAACTTAGCAGCAGCAGCGGCAGCACATACATAAGTGAGTGAAAATCGTTCAGTCATGTCTGACTCTTTGCAACCCCATGGACTATACATTCTCCAGGCCAGAATACTGGAGTGGGTAGCCTTTCCCTTTTCCAGGAGATCTTTCAACCCAGGGATCAAACCCAGTTCTCCCACATTGCAGGCAGATTCTTTACCAGCTGAGTCACCAAGGAAAACCAAGAATACTGGAGTGGGTGTTCTATCCCTTCTCCAGCAGATCTTCCCAACCAAGAATCAAACCGGGGTCTCCTGCATTGAGGGCGAATTCTTTACCAACTGAGACACCAGGGAAGCCCAGCACATACATAATGGGTAGTTAAAACCAAAGAAAAGATGATTATCCAAAGAGACCATACGTGACCTGGAAGGATGGAATGGAAAAGGGAACAAGGAGAGACCCTTAAGGTATACTGATGTTAATAATTAAGAGAAAGATGGGAGTGGGAGGGAGCGATAGAAGCACTCAGAGTAGGACATAAAATCAATAAAGCCTATTTTTAAACTGAGAAAAACTTGGTAAATCTTTAAATTGGAAGTGGGCTCAGAAACAGGAGCCAGTAGAAAGGGAGCCACAAATCCAAAGGAAATGTAAAGAAAAACTGATGTGGTGCAGATTCCTAGAGATGATTAAGAGCACGTAGAGGGATGGCAGTTGAAGTTTAATGATAAACTCCCAAGCTCCTCCTTTGAAGTGTGCCATTAACAAGTAAACAACATATCCAGAAAAAGCAACCAAGTGATAAGACTGGTGGAAAGACCTGGAAAATTAGGGCTCAGATAATAAGAGTTAACAGTGACACAGCTGCCTTCAGGTGGTGGGAAAATACATCCTGTAAGGGTCTAAAGTAAATCAGTACATCCTGGAATGTGAAGTCAAGTGGGCTTTAGGAAGCATCACTACGAACAAAGCTAGTGGAAGTGATGGAATTCCAGTTGAGCTATTTCAAATCCTAAAAGATGATGCTGTGAAAGTGCTGCACTCCATATGCCAGCAAATTTGGAAAACTCAGCAGTGGCCACAGGACTGGAAAAGGTCAGTTTTCATTCTAATCCCAAAGAAAGGCAATGCCAAAGAATGCTCAAACTACCGCACAACTGCACTCATCTCACACGCTAGTAAAGTGATGCTTAAAATTCTCCAAGCCAGGCTTCAGCAATATGTGAACCGTGAACTTCCTGATGTTCAAGGTGGTTTTAGAAAAGGCAGAGGAACCAGAGATCAAATTGCCAACATCCGCTGGATCATGGAAAAAGCAAGAGAGTTCCAGAAAAACATCTATTTCTGCTTTATTGACTATGCCAAAGCCTCTGACTGTGTGGATCACAATACACTGTGGAAAATTCTGAAAGAGATGGGAATACCAGACCACCTGACCTGCCTCTTGAGAAACCTATATGCAGGTCAGGAAGCAACAGTTAGAACTGGACATGGAACAACAGACTGGTTCCAAATAGGAAAAGTCATCTGTCAAGGCTGTATATTGTCACCCTGCTTATTTAACTTATATGCAGAGTACATCATGAGAAACGCTGGGCTGGAAGAAGCACAAGCTGGAATCAAGATTGCCAGGAGAAATATCAATAACCTCAGATATGTAGATGACACCACCCTTATGACAGAAAGTGAAGAACTAAAGAGCCTCTTCATGAAAGTGAAAGAGGAGAGTGAAAAAGTTGGCTTAAAGCTCAACATTCAGAAAACGAAGACCATGGCATCCAGTCCCATCATTCATGATAAACAGATGGGGTAACAGTGGAAACAGTGGCTGACTTTATTTTTGGGGGGCTCCAAAATCACTGCAGATGGTGACTGCAGCCATGAAATTAAAAGATGCTTATTCTTTGGAAGGAATAAGCTTGCTCCTTAAGAAAAGTTATGACCAACCTAGACAGCATATTAAAAAGCAGAAACATTACTTTACCAACAAAGATCCATCCAGTCAAAGCTATGGTTTTTCCAGACGTCATGTATGGATGTAAGAGTTGGACTATATAGAAAGCTGAGTACCAAAGAATTGATGCTTTTGAACTGTGGTGTTGGAGAAGCCTCTTAAAAGAGTCCCTTGGACTGCAAGGAGATCAAACCAGTCCATCCTAAAGGCGATCAGTCCTAAGTGTTCATTGGAAGGACTGATGTTGAAGCTGAAACTCCAATACTCTGGCCACCTGATGCAAAGAGCTGACCCATTTGAAAAGACCCTGATGCTGGGTAATATTGAAGGCAGGAGGAGAAGGTGAGGACAGAGGATGAGATGGTTGGATGGCATCACCGATTCAATGGACATGAGTTTGAATAAACTCCGGGAGTTGGTGATAGACAGGGAGGCCTGGCATGCTGCGGTTCGTGAGGTTGCAAAGAGTCAGACACGACTGAGCAACTGAACTGAACTGAACTGAAACTTTTATTAGCTATCTTAGTTGCATTATGAAGTAGTGATCTCCCAATTACTAGTACAATGCCTGGCACAGAGCAGGTATTCAGTTTTGTCAAGTGAGTGAAAATATTCATGAAGACAGTTTCAGGTAATATATTTTTTGGGTATTCTTCATATCCTCACATCACAATATATGAAATGTAATAAGAATTGAAGATTCTATTCATTAATCCAGGACTATCACTAATATCACCAAAACTCCATGATACTCCGATCTCTTTTAATTCACTCATCTGACCACAATAACAACCAGAAGAGACATATCAATATTTCTGAGGAAAGGTCTTGTTGGGCAGGATCAGAGCATCCTATCTGGGATAAGTGAAAAAAACAGCCTAAATACATGACTCTATAGTTTTATACTTTTCCATGGGTGACAAACAGCCGCTGCAACTGTGAGATGTGGCCTGGCCAGCAGGGAATTCCTTGAGAGTATCTTCATGAAGGTATCCTAAAAACTCAGGACTGCACATGGAACTGAGTCCTAGGGCCAGCTATGTATGTTACCACTGCCCTTTAATCAAAGGATGACTCTACATCCATGTTAAGTCAGTATACCTTCAGGATCCATCCCCTGGAAATGCCAAGGCTCTTCTTTAATCTCTCGTCTCTCTCTCTGTCTCTCTCAAACACGCATACATGCACACACATGAACATAAAGCACAGATTAAAAAAAAAAGTAAAGACATAAAAATCCTCTGTTAGACATGCCAGGAAAGTATGTGGTTGTTTCTTGGCATATTAATATTTTTATCTTGGCAAATTAAATTACTCCTGGATTATGGACAGGATTTATGATCCAACAAAATCTTTAATCTTAGCAATAAAACATACTTTATTATGTCACAATCTACATTTTAACTTTACATACTCTTCATGCCTGCTTAAGTGGGAAGACTAATAGCTTAAGCAGTATTTCTCTGATCTTAAAACAAATCCACATTAAACATATTTCATGAGGCCAGCATTACCCTGATAGCAAAACCAGGCAAGGACATCACTCACAAAAAAATTGCAGGCCAACATCACTGATGAACACAGATGCAAAAATTCTTAATAAAATATAAGCAAACCAAATTCAACAATATATAGATAGGATTATATACCAGGACAGAGAGGAATTTATTCCAGAGTTGCAAGGATGGTTCAATATCTGCCAATTAGTCAATGTATACACCACATTAATATAACAAAGGGGGGGGCGAATCAAATGATCACCTCAATAGATATAGAAAAGGCATCTGATAAAATTCAACATCTATTTATAATAAAAACTCTCAATAAAGTGGGTATAGGATGAATGTACCCCAACATAATAGAGGCTACATATAACAAACCTGCAGTTAATATCACACTTAACAGTGAAAAGCTAAAGCTATAAGGAACAAGACAAAGATGCCTATTACTGCAATTTTATTTAACACAGTGTTGGAAATCCTAGCCACGCCACAGCAATTTGACAATAATAAGACATAAAAGGAATTCAAATTGGAAAGGAAGAAGTAAAACTGTCATTATTTGCAGATGACATGATATTATATATAGGAAATCCTAAGGACCCTGCCAAAATATTACTAGAACTAATAAATAAATCCAGTAGCCATAGGATACAAAATTAATATATAGAAATTTGTTGCATTTATATACATTAACAATGAATTACTATAAGGATAAATTAAGACAATAATTCCATTTACAACTGCATCAAAAAGAATAAAATGCCTAGGAAAAAATATTACCAAGAGAGGTGAAAGACCTGTACACTGAAACCTATAAGACAATGATGAAAGAAATTGAAGAGAACACAAATAAATGAAATTCCATGCTCATGGATTGGAAGAATATTGTTAAAATGTCCATACTACCTAAAGCAATCTACAGATTCAATGTAATATCTATCAAAATTACAATGGAATATTTTATAGAACTAGAACAAATAATTATAAAATTTGTATAGAACACAAAAGATCCTATTTAGCCATAATCTTAAGAAAGAATGAAATTAGAGGTATCATGCTCCTTGATTTCAAACTACATTACAAGCTATATAGTATGGTACTCACACAAAACAGATTCAGAGCTCAATGGAACAAAATTGAGAACCTGTAAATAAACCTACAGATAAATGGTCAATTAATTTATGACAAAGAAGGAAAGAACATACAATGGAGAATGGATAGTATCTTTAATAAATTGTGCTGGGAAAACTGGACAGTCACATGCAAAAGAATCAAACTAGACCACTATGTGGGTTTTTCTGATGGCTTAGTTGGTAAAGAATCCGTCTGCAATGCAGGAGACCCCAGTTCGATTCCTGGGTCGGGAAGATCCGCTGGAGAAGGGATAGGCTACCCACTCCAATATTCTTGGGCTTCCCTGGTGGCTCAGCTGGTAAAGAATCCGCCTGCAATGTGGGAGACCTGAGTTCAATCCCTGGGTTGGGAAGAACCCCTGGAAAAGGGAAAGGCTACCCACTCCAGTATTCTGGCCTGGAGAATTCCACAGACTGTATAGTCCATGGGGTCACAAAGAGTCCGACAGGACTAGCGATTTTCACTTTCACTTTCAGACCACTATCCACACCATACATAAAAATCAACTCAAAATGGAGTAAAGACATGAATGTAAGACCTGAAACCATAAAATTCCTAGAAGAAAACATAGGTTTTAACATTACTGATAGCAGTCTAGTAATGTCTTTATGGATGAGTTCAAAGGCAAGGGAAACAAAAGCAAAAATAACAAATGGGACTACAGCAAGCTAAAAAGCTTCTGCACAGCAAAGGAAACCATCAAAATGAAAAGGTAGCCTACTGAATGGGAGAAGATATTTGTGAATCATATCTGATAAGAGGTTAATATCCAAAACATACTTTAAAAACTCTTATAACTCAATAACAAAAAATAAACAGTTGTTGTCAAACAACAATTAAGAACTGGGCAGAGGATCTGAATAGTTATTTTTCCAAACAAGACATACAGATAGTTAACCCATACATGAAAAGGTGCTCAATATCTCTATCAGAGAAACACAAATCAAAACCACAATGAACTATTACCTCACAACTGTTAAAACGGCTATTAAAAACACAAGAAATAAAAAGTGTTGGACCGAATATGTAGAAAAGGAAACCCACATTTGCTGTCGCGAGTTTTGTAAACTGGTGCAGTCACTATGTAAAACAGTATAGAGACGCCTCAAAAAATTAAGACTAAAACTACCATATGATCCAGCTACCCCACTTCTGGGTATTTATCCAAAGAACACAAAAATATTAATTTGAAAAGATATATGAATCTTTATGTTCACTGCAGCATTATCTACAATATTCAAGACACGGAAACAACCTAAGTTTCTATCAGTGATGAAAGGACCAAGAAGACGTGTGTGTGTGTGTGTGTGTGTGTGTGTGAGAGAGAGAGAGAGAGAGAGAGAGTGTGTGTGTGTATGTATAAATTATACACAATGGAATACTCTTCAGCCATAAAATAAATTTTGCCGTTTTTGACAACATGGATAGACCTTGAGGATATTATGTTAAATAAACCCAGAAGGGAAAACACAAATACCTATGATTTCACCTGTATGTGGAATCTAAAACAAAACAAATGAACAAACAAAACAAAACCAGTCTCACAGATACAGAGAACAGATCAGGGGTTATCAGAGTACAGGAGCTGGAGGTGGATGAAAGGGTAAAGGAGGTTAAGTACATGGTGATGAAGGGTAACTAGACTTCTAGGGGTGATCACTTTGTAGTACATAAAGATGTTGAATTATAATGCACCTGAAGCATATATAATAAAAATGAAAGAAAAGGACAGAAAGAAAAAAAACATATTTAAACATTATCATCACTTGCTATTCTACTGGGACAACAAAGGCAGAATGAAAACTAAAAGGACACTGCAAAAAGCAGGCTGTATCAATACACAGAAAATGACATATCACTAACTGGCCTTTATCTTTTGCTTGATATATCTTTTGTACTTAGGTTTCTGATTTTATTTTGCTTAATATGTCTTTTGTACTTAGGTTTCTGATTTTATTTAAATATTCCTTTAAAAAAAGAAAAAAGCCATTAACACCTCTTTGCCAAAATAACTCTTCTCTTCAGTTATTAAAATTTAGCACACAAAGTTAATTCCTTACAAGTTTCTTTTATTTTAGTTAGAAAATTGATTATTTTCAGGAAACCTTTATTCCAAGACTTCAGCTAAAGCTTTTAAGAAAGAAAATTTAACTAGTAAGCTACTTTAAATTTTACATTGAAGACAAAAATTTACCAACTTTATTGGTAAAATGCTAGAATTATATAACATTATTATGATTGTTATAACTTCCTTGTAATAGTCATATCCCTATTCCTCTAATCTTACAGTACATTGGAACATGAAGATACTATCCTAAAGCTTACAATCTCCCCGAAGTAACTTTTATTTTGGCAAAACATCTTTTTTACTTTTTTATGAAAAAGATATAGCACATACAAGAGTAGAGGTTAACAGTAAAATGAACAACCATGAACATAATAGCCTCGTCAACAAGTACCAAGGCACAACCACTTTTGTTTTATTCCCCATCAATCTAGCCGCAAAGACCTCCCAGAGAGTTCTGAAGTAAATTCCGGACATCATATCATTTCATCTGTAAGTATTTCTGTATATAGTTCTAAAGGATAAGAACATTTTTTAACATAACCTAATATATTTTATCATATTTCAAAACCCTAAGTATTTAATTTCCTCAAATATTCAGTCAACCGTGGCAAAATATCTTACTACATTATCCCAAAATAATCACTAAGTAATGTTTTTCTTTTTTAAAAATACAATGCAAAAAAAAAAAAAAAAACACAGTGTAAAACAAAGTTCATGTATATCAACTTGGGGTCAACTTGATTGATTCAGTGGAATCAACTCTATTACTCTTGCCACTATGTCATTACAGTATCCATGGATGTGAAACCTGCAGACTGTACTGGGCCATTCTATGTAAGGGACTTAAACATCCTGGGATTTGGGTATCTTCAGGGACTTGTGGAGCCAATCCCCCATAGATACAGAAGGACTTTAGCTTCACATCCCACTACCAGGACCTCACAAGTATACCCAAACAGACAGCACGCCCCAAAATGATGCAAATCCTGATAAATGCAAAAGTAAAGTAAAAAAAAAAAATACCAGTGACAGGATAATCTCTTGCTAAAGTACTAAGTAATCCCAATAGAAACCACTGCCACACACAATTTCAAGATAAGAAGTCAATGAATACCAGTTTTGTTCTTCTTTGATTCCTCTATTAACCTCAGTAAATCCTGAGACACCAGAAAAACCTCGTTATTCTTCCTTTTTGTGTTTCACAAAGCTATATACAATAAGATGAAAATCAAAACTAACTGGAGGCATCTTGGTGTTTTTTTCTTAAGGCTACCATGTAAAATGCAGTTCTTATTAATATTTTCCTCTACTGTAGTCAGAATAATAGAGGAAAACATGTTCTCTCACGGGAGGGGAGGAGATGACCCAAAGAAAAGCAGGCCACATTTTTACAATTTCTTTGAAATTTCCTTTTCTATTTAAAATTCATGCAAATTTTATATTTACTTCATGATAACTATCTTTAATTTTTTTATTTAAATTTATTTTAATTGGAGGCTAATTTCTTTACAATATTGCATTGGTTTTGCCATACATCAACATGAATCTGCCATGGGTGTACACATGTTCCCCATCCTGAACCCCCCTCCCTCCTCCCTCCCCATACCATCCCTCTGGGTCGTCTCAGTGCACCAGCCCCAAGCATCCTATATCCTGCATCGAACCTGGACCAGCGGTTAGTTTCTTATATGATAAGAAATTAAAAGACGCTTACTCCTTGGAAGAAAAGTTATGACCAACCTAGACAGCATATTCAAAAGCAGAGACATTACTTTGCCAACAAAGGTTCATCTAGTCAAGGCTATGGTTTTTCCAGTGGTCATGTATGGATGCGAGAGTTGGACTGTGAAGAAAGCTGAGCACCGAAGAATTGATGCTTTTGAACTGTGGTGTTGGAGAAGACTCTTGAGAGTCCCTTGGACTGCAAGGAGATCCAACCAGTCCATTCTAAAGGAGATCAGTCCTGGGTGTTCTTTGGAAGGAATGATGCTAAAGCTGAAACTCCAGTACTTTGGCCACCTCATGCGAAGAGTTGACTCATTGGAAAAGACTCTGATGCTGGGAGGGGTTGGGGGCAGGAAGAAAAGGGGATGACAGAGGACGAGACGGCTGGATGCCATCACTGACTCGATGGACATGAGTTTGAGTGAACTGCGGGAGATGGTAATGGACAGGGAGGCCTGGCTTGCTGCGATTCATGGGGTCACAAAGAGTCGGACACGACTGAGCAACTGAACTGAACTGAACTGATACATGTTTCAATGCCATTCTCCCAAATCATCCCCCCCTCTCCCTCTCCCACAGAGTCCAAAAGACTGTTCTATACATCTGTGTCTCTTTTGCTGTCTCGCATACAGGGTTATCGTTACCATCTTTCTAAATTCCATATATATGAGTTAGTATACTGTATTGGTGTTTTTCTTTCTGGCTTACTTCACTCTGTGTAATAGGCTCCACTTTCATGATAACTGTCTTTAATTCTTTAAAAACATATATTTTGTTTATTCTCGTAAATTGGTCCTACAAAATGTGCATATTTATTCTGTAGCTTTGAGTACTCCCTAGCATGCCAATGGCACCCCACTCCAGTACTCTTGCCTGGAAAATCCCATGGACGGAGGAGCCTGGAAGGCTGCAGTCCATGGGGTCGCTGAGGGTCGGACACGACTGAGCGACTTCACTTTCACTTTTTACTTTCATGCATTGGAGAAGGAAATGGCAACCCACTCCAGTGTTCTTGCCTGGAGAATCCCAGGGACGGGGGAGCCTGGTAGGCTGCCGTCTATGGGGTCGGACACGACTGAAGCGACTTAGCAGCAGCAGCAGCAGCAGCACCCCCATTTAAGAAATGTGTATATATATAATTTCACAGACTAGAACTGAGTTCCAAAACCAGTCTTGTTATGACTAGCTGTCATTAGATAACTACTTAACCTCTTTACACCTCCATTTTTTCATCTTTTAAATGGGAATAATAACAAGAGCTACCACAGATTAGATGTCATATACCAATTAGTTTGGATAATGCAGATAAAACACATCACAGACACCAGTAAAAAGTAATGCTCAGTAAACGTTAGTAGTAATTACAAGTATCTCCAAAATCAATCTGTACCATGAGGGATTACCAACCTTTCATGGTGGTAAGAACTGTGAAGCATCAAATATTACTCTCAACTTACTTGCATGCTAACAATGCAGCCTGTTATAATTTCATGAATGCTGGAGGAAGGCTCAGTAGTTGTGGTATACTGGCTTTGCTTCACAACATATGGAATCTTCCCAGACCAGGGAGTGAACCCGTGTCTCCTGTATTGGCAGATGGATTCTTATCCACTGGACCATCAGACAAGTCCGAACATGAATCTTTTATCGTGGACAGTAAGCATGCCCACTCTTTACTTTGTTTATCTTTATTTTCCAGGCCATAAGCAAACTTGCCCTTTGGTCTGGAAGGAGACATGTGACCATGGCTGGTTACAATCCAACACCCTTGAAAACAGCTGTTTGGAACAACCAGTGTCTCTATTCATAAGACATGCAGAAATAGAAGAGACACAGAAAACCATCTCCCAACAATATCTACCCCTCAATCCTAACCATTTCTGCCACTGAAAAAAGTTTCTCATGGGTATACCACTCCAGCAGCCACTGTGATTAATCTGATTGGCAGAAGCTAGGGCTAAATCTATCTAATTTGTCTCATACAACATTTAATTAAGGCAACTATCAACAGTCAGCAGGATGATGACAACCTTCAAAATTTATTTCATCCATGTTCCTCAGGGTTCCACACCCAAGTAATATGAAAAAAATCGGATAAGTCATCAGGGTTTACCTCAGAAAAGTGTGTGGGGCTTCCCTGGTGGTCTAGTGGTTAAGAACCCACCTGTCTATGCAGGGGACACTAGCTCAATCCTACCTGCTGTAAGGCCTGTGAGCCACAACTACTGAGCCAGTGCTCCAGGGCCTACATACGGAAACTACTCAATCTACATGCTGCGACTACTGAGGCCTGCTCACCTAGAGCCCACGCTCTGCAACAAGAGAAGCCATCACAAAGAGAAGCCCGAGCACCAGTACAAAGACCACCCCAGCTCACCGCAACTGGAAAAAGCCTGTGCACAGCAACAAGGATCCAAACCAGTCAAAAACTAAAATCTTTAAAAAAAAAAAGTCTGATAGCTTTCTCTCAGTTTCTGTATTAACCTTTTCACTTGGCCCAAGGCATTAATCTAGAACAAGGGAATGAATTAACAATTATACAGACTCTGCCCTGACCCACAGGAAAGAAGTATAGGGCAATTTCATCAACTTGTGACTTGAGGCTGACCTGAATGCTTTCCAGAGCCAAGATGATCCACTGATCACTTCAGCTAAAAAGTCAGGAACAAATTTTGAACCACCTATTCTAATTGAATGACTTCCCTCTGAGAGATAACTGTCCACAGGGTGCACGCAAATAACAAATCAAAAATCACTCTGCGAGGCTTTCCCAAAGATAGCCTCATTTGGGAGAGATCTTGGCAGTCATATGAAGGCTACAAGATCTACTGGTGATGTTTACTTAAATATTCAAAAGGTGAAGGAGTCCATATTTTTTGGAGGAAGGGGAATTAATGCCTGGTTTCCACACAAGAAATACAGTCCTGAAGGCAGACACAGTGCACCTAGAAAGAGTGGGTTGTTCACAATTGTTGGTTCCTTCCAAGTGGTCCCTACATCAGTCTGGAGGCACTATTAACTTGTGTCTCAACATGATGTCCCATTTAAGTGGTGGCCTTAGGGTTCCCAATTCAATTCCTACAATTGAGCTTAATCCTTGTTGTTGACAGGAATTAATGAAGGCAGTTAATCCAAACCGTCCCAGCTGACCAGGCCCACCAGTAATCTGCCCTACAGAATCTTTAACTGAAGGCTATGGTGTGGGGCTGGGGTAGGCATCAGGAAGTGCTGCAAGGTGTTTTGCATGAAAGTGAAGAATCTGGAGGCCAACTCCTGATATTTCCAATAGACCTGTCCATAAGGTTAAGAGAAATCATAGGAATGACAATCAAAAAGCTGTGAATGGTAGAGTGCATCAAAGGTCCCTCAAATACCTTGACTGTCAGCTCACTACTGACTTTTGCAATAAAAACAGCACCACTGTCAGACTGCAAAAGGTCCAGAAAGATGGAAAGTAGAGCACAATTAGTTTCAAGAGCCAAAATGGCGTAGCCAGTCAGCTTACTGGACCAAGAACAGTGAGGCACTGCTGATATTTCAGAGAGGGAGGTCAAGGTCCAATTTATTTACCCTGCCAAAAGCAAGCAGAGGCCACATCCCAGGCAATGTGGCTTCTCTCATGTGACAAACAGGTCAACTTTTGGGAGGAGTCACAAGTCTGGCATGCAATGGTTCCCTCTGCATCAGAAATACAGTCTTTTACTTTACACACACTTTATGATAGTTAATATGTTGTCACATCTGATATGATGATGGATCCTGGCCAACAGTAATGGCTCTGGGCAGTACAGGCTCAATCAGAAGCTTGATTCCAGGGCGCTTCATCAGAGAAAAAGCCCTTACTGTGGGCATCTACATGAGTGATTCAGACAGTTTGATCAGCAGCTATAATTTGTTTCCATAGTTCACAGCTTCAAAGAAAGCTGTCTTTAATCTGTCAGTCTATAGTTTCCAAGTGGCAGACCAAATAGCTGGGCCACTGGCTACAGGCCAAGGGTCAATAGAAATACAACAAGTCTCATGAAGGAAAGGATAGGCCAGACCTATAAGAACACTCTTGAGTTCTATACACTGAACACAGCAATTACAGTCATTACTAGTCTGCATAGCTGGTGCAGAGGCTGAACAGTCACAAATGACAAGCAGACACAACCCATTTCAACTTGGTTGAACCACGGGTGAACCAGGTCCAGGTTTAGGGAAACCTTAATAAATTGAGGACCTCACTGAGTCACTGGCTTTGCTTTAGATAATGAAGTTGGGAATAAAGCTTCCTTCAAAGGAGGGGCTGAGCTACAAGACATTATGCACCCTCATCCTCTGATCTCTCAGACAAACCAGTGAAAGTTCTAATAATTTTGCTTTCTGTCCACGGGACTGTAAATTTGACTCCTTTCACATTCAAATGTAGGTGTATATACATCTGTAAATGTCTGAAAGGAGGCAGAACCTTCTGCCCAGCCAGGACAAATCTTATTGCTATTTGCTACATTGTGGAGCGTCAGAATCTGAGTCTGACTGACAAATTGGTGGAAAACATTCCCTCCATCTAAGAGGACATTTGAGAGTTGTTGAAAGTTAGCCACAACCAGTGAAGAAGGAAATGACAACCACTCCAGAATTTTTACCTAGGAAATCCCTAGACAGAGGAGCCCAGCAGGCTATGACAACAACAAGCCACAACCAGAGGACTGTTTAGGCAGCTGTCTTTGAACCTACTTCCTGGTACTCAGTCTGCAACCACCTACTTACTTCCTCCTCATTAATAGGCAAGAAAGTAGAGAACCACTCAGTTCTGTCAACACATTCACTACCAATTCCCAAGGACTTCCCTCAAATTATTAACCAGCCCATAAGGCCCTCAGTCTTCCTCTTCCAGAAAGTTAAGTGTCTGTCAACATCCCATCCTTATTGCTAGAACTGCTAAGAGAACTGAAGGATATGTGATTTTCACCCTGCTTGCAAACGAGGTTGGAGCCTGCCAGTTTCATGGATGCTGGCAGAAGACCTAGACTCCTGAGTTGGAGACAATGAACTTTATGATTCATGGCAATATTTGTAGTCAAAATATCAGAATTTTCTTGCACAGTTTCCTAGTTCCATTTCCCACTGCATGACACAAACAAAGCAGTCCACACGATACCTGCACGTACAGTGGACTGTATTACAGAGAAGGAGCCCAGAGCCTGGAGCACCGAATTCTTTTTAAATGGACACTGTGCGTGCTTACCCTTTGCTCCAGAGAGAGATACTACCTCTATCTTCCAAGGCTTCTCACTGCACAAATATCCTTGAAAATATAATCAGAAACAAAAGCAGCAGCAGTCAGGACTCTGACAAGTTATACAGAAACCGTGGTTATCTCTGAAATCCAAGACAGGGTTGCTGTAGAATTTAGACGTTAAGAACCTAGCACAATATCTGGCACATACAAACTAGTCAAAAGCTATATGCTAATATTATTATTCCTTCCTCATTAAACCTAAAATAAAAACGATCAATCATGTCTCCATCTCGCTTTAAAGATGCCAAAGAATATGACTAAAATTGACTTTAAAAACAGTTTAACCAAAAAAAAAAAAAAAAAAACAGTTTAACCACTATTCTTCCCTTGAGAGAAAGAGAGTGGGATGCCAGGAGAGCACAAGAGACAAAACTTTCCTCTAACATTTTTCTATTATAGTTCAGTCCTTAAAGCACATGAACTCTGGGATGGAGGGGAGGGGAGGAAGGGAGGGGAATGTGACGGAACCTAACTCTAACGCCATTAAGGTGCATATAACCTGCAAACTTTTCTACTTTTCTTTACCATAACTTGATATCTCATTCTATCTCAATTTTTCCTCTATAACCACAAATAAGTATAAAGACTGGTACAATTATTCCGTTAATTTTGCTTCTCAAATTTACCTTAAAATGATTAATGATTTAACATGGTAAGAAATTTTGATTTGAGATTAGAATTTCTGCCTTAAAAACAGTTTGAGTGAAAATGTAATCAGGTAGAGTGGTAACATAAGGCAATTCAGTGATAGCATTCAAATTTTACAAAGGTCATGGCCTCAAGCCCTATATTTTGCCACATTATCTTACTGAGTCCTCTATAAAAGCTAACACAGAGGGTAGGTGTTTTGAACTTCTCTATAAATGGCTCACCTTGAAGTTATAACCCTCAATTCAATAAATGAGTCTAATTTTTACTCTCCCAATGACAGATTTACTTATTCAAAACTATATGTCACAAAACAGTAGGCACTTAAAAATACATAAAATTTTACAATTCTACTCCATTTATTTGTACCATAACAGCCAATATTCATAATATTCCTTCAAAAATATTCACTGAGCACCTCTTAATAGATACTACAGGAACAGTGGTTAAGATCCAGGTAGTTGTTCAAACAGCTCACAGTAGAGGAAAGAAACATGGTAAGTGATTAGCAACAATCTGATATAAGACTCAAAAGAAGAGAATATGTACAAGATATATAAGAAGAAATGATTAACACTAACTGGGCACAGAATATTAATGTAATTAAATAAGAAAAAGGTAGGCAAGGATTTTGAAAGACAAACAGAAGTACTCCAAAAGGATATGAGGGTTTCCCAGGTGGCTCAGTGGTAAAGAATCCACCTCCCAATGCAGGAGATGCAGGAGACACGGATTCAAGACCTGGTTTAAGAAGATCTCCTGGAGGGATAAACAGCAACCCACTCCAGTATTCTTGCCTGGAGAATCCCATGGACAGAGGAGCCTGGCGGGCGATAGTCCATAGGGTCACAAAGAGTCAGACACAACTGAGCACGCACACACTCAAAGGGATATGAAAACTAAGCCTTCAAACATATAGACTCATGAAACACCACATTTTATTATGAGCATCAAGTACACACCGAAATACTCAAATTTTTCTAAGTCAAAAAAAATGGAAGAATACTTAAGATCACAAAATCAAAGAATCACAGGAATGAATGTAACATCAAAAATAATTTAGTTCAGTTGTTCTCTAATCCACAGATTCAGCAACATCAGAATAACCTGAGAACCTGGTAGAAATGCAAATCTGCAAGCACCACCCACGATCTACTCAATCAAAAACTCTGGTCTCGTGATTTAACAAGTCCTCCCAGGTTGTTTTTTTTTGGTGTTCCCTAGTGGCTCAGTCGGTAAAGAGTCTGCCCACAATGAGGGAGACCTCGGTTCAATCCCTGGGTTGAGAAGATTCCCTGGAGAAGGAAATAGCATCCCACTCCAGTATTCTTGCCTGGAGAATTCCGTGAACAAAGGAGTCTGGTAGGCTACAGTCCATGGGGTCACAAAGAGTGGGACACGACTGGGTGACTAACACTTTCATTTTCTTCCCCAGTTATTTTTATGCAAGCTAAAGATTGAGAACCACTAATTTAGACCAGTGGTTTTTAGCACTATTGAAATTCTAAGGCAGATAATTCATCATCATCATGGGATGTCTACTGCATTGTACAATATTTAGCAGAACCCTGGCCTCTATCCACTAAATGCCAGCAGCACCCCCCAGTTGTGACAGCCAAAAATGTTTCTAGAAACTGCCCAATGTTCTCTGGGGCACAGAAATCATCCAAAGCTGAAAACCACTTATCTAGACCAGGGATCAGTAAACTTTCCTGTAAGAGCCAGGGCTCTGCAGACCATGCAATGAACTACTCAACTCTGATAACAAGGGCAAAAGTGGCCAGAGACAATACATAAATGATTATGCATAACTGTCTTCCAATAAGGCTTCACTAAAAAAAAAAAAAGATGGTGATTTGGCACTCAGGATGTAGCTTGCTAATACCTTAAGCTAGGTAAGGGCTTCCCAGGTAAAGAATCAGCCTGCCAGTGCAGGAGATATAAGAGATGCGAATTTGATCCCTGGGTCAGGAAGATCCCCTGGAGGAGGGCATGGCAACCCACTCCAGTATTCTTGCCTAGAGAATTCCATGGACAGGAGACTGACAGGCTACAGTCCATAGGATGCAAAGAGTTGGACACAACTGAAGAGACTTAGCATGCACATGAACTCAACAAGCTAGATAAACTGGCTTCTCTGGTGGCTCAGTGGTAACGAATCCTCCTGCACTGCAGGAAACACAGGTTCAATCCCCGGATCAGTAAGATCCCCTGGAGAAGGAAGTGACAACCCACTCCAGTATTCTTGCCTGGGAAATCCCATGGACAGAAGAGTCTGGAGGAATACAGTCCATAGGGTTGGTCGCAAAGAGTCAGACATGACTTAGCGACTAAAGAACAACACAACAAAGCTAGATAAACCACCTAAATTATATCTGAATGTCCCCAACATCAAGTGATTATTCAGACTCTATCTGAACACCTGATCTAGTCCAATCTTTTATGTTCAAGTAGATAGGGCTCTAAACAGATCTCCATCTTGTATTCTGAGTAACTGATATCCAGAAAGGATAAATGACTCTCTCAGAAAACCACAAGCCAAAGCAAAAAAAAAAAAAAAACAGCTCTAGTTAGCCTAAGTGCCTCCTATAGAAGAGTAAACATATAACGTGGCCTGTGATACATGCAAATGTTCTCACTTTAGAGTTACTAAAACCTAGAAAGAAAAGTACTGATATCATGGGGTGGGCTGAGGGGTATGTTATGGGAAAACGTAGATAAGTTTATCTTAAAAGCCCAGATAGTAAATATTTTAAGTTTGTGGGCCATGAAGTCTCTGTCTCAACTACTCACAGAGCAGTCATAGAAAACAGGTAAATGAATGGGTGTGGCTGTGTGTCAATAAATCTTTATTTATAAAAACAGACAACCAGCTTATAGATTACAGTTTCCTGACCCTTGAACTACAGAGTCCATAAAACCTGTCTGGCAAACAATAGGCATCCACCCAACCACACTCAACAAATCTGAAGTCTTCCATTCCACAGTTTCTGACCACCTGTGAGGTTAGAAGCATGGCACTGGACTGGACTGAATGGCAGTCTAGGGAGATCAGTCCCTCCCTTCCTCCTCCTTTTCTTCCCTCCCTTCCTTCCTTCTGGCATGTCTGCTATATGCCAGGAACTGTTTATTTATACATAAGTTTTATCAATTTAGAGAAATTTCTAAGTGGTGGATCTTGTTTTCCCTTGGAAATTCAAGCTATCTGACAAATTAAGCTAGAAAATGAACAATCTTATATACACCTGAATAAAACCTTTGTTTCAAACCAGTTCATGACCTTGGACAAGTCACTTCCCTTTTCTGTGTCTCAACTTCCACAAAAGGAAAAATGAGAAGCTAGAAACAGATGATCTCTGAAGTCCCCTGCAGGAAACAAGTGTGTACCTTAAAACTGTCAACAATGAAAATAACAGCTAAAATTTATTAAACACTTTCTATATCAGACATCTGTTCTAATCACTTTAACTCATTTTTCCTATGGGAAAACTGAAGCGAAGTGGTATGAAGTAACTGGTCAAAAATGACAAGATGAGTAAGAGGCAGAGCTGTGATTTTAATCTAAATAATCGGACATCAAAGTCCATTCTCTTAACCACTATTTACTAAACTTTAACCTACATGCCAAAACCTTATTTCCACAATGACCAACCATCCAAACACAAAACAATATGATTTGTCCCTCTAAAAATAAAGGGACAGTGAAGAAAAGAAAAGAAAAAAGAGTAACAAGACTACTTCCTACCATAGCACTCAATCTCACCCAAGATAACTTCCCAGGAAGTAAAGATGATGTTCCATGAATACTTAGTTTGGTCCCTGATTCACAATATCACCAAGGAAACCTGTCTGTCTGATTAGTACCAATTCTATTCACAGTCTGATATCCTCTTTTGTAGAAGATAACTTTGTGTCAAACTGAGAAAGACAGGAGGATTCACAGCTTTACTTAGAAGGAAAAAATGTAATGAAAGGGTAGACCAGTAGTGTCATGAAGAGTTCATGCTTCAGAGAGGAATTGATAGGCAAATGAAAATTTATTATATTGATAATCCAATAAATGTAAATGTACAAAGCAATTTAGGTAGCAAAGGTATTACTAGCGGGAAAGACCAGGAATGGAAAACAAACGCACAATTGTGTCATCCAGGATACACAACTGAAGTAACATCAAAATCAGTGCCAAATTAGAGAAGAAATAAAGGTCTTCTTATTGTGACCAACAGAACTAGATTCAAGAAAAAAATACTTTTTTAGCAAAGCAGATGAGTTTTGTTTAAGAAAAAGTCTGAAAGAAAATATTACTACTAGTTAGAGTTGCTTTTGCTTCACTTGAGTAGAACTCTAATCTATGTGTCTGTATTATCGGTTACCAAGAAACAGAAAAATATGTGACGCACATGTGACACTAAATTGCTACACCACTCATTTTGCTCTCAAAAAAAAAAAATTATAAGTAAAAAAAGTATCTTAAATGAAAAACAATTTGGCACAGTATTAATTGAAAAGTTAAAGGGATGGGGAAGAGAGAAGACTCATTCTTCTGTTCATCTAGAATTAAAGTAAAAGGTAACTACTTATTAAATAGCAACTACAATTTTGTTTGCAAAAGTGTTTTCTCATCTGTAAGCAAATCAAATACAGTATCAAAAGTTTGTTTGATCAAATGATTTTTGTTCTATACCTCAACCTTTAAAAAAATTCAAAGAATTATACAATTACAAAAAGATTTGGAATTTTCACCTGAATGCATCTCTTTGTTATAAAAAAAGACCTTAAGGAAGGGGAAAAACTCACAATTCATCAGTGCCTGCCTGTTTTTTAAACCCAGGAAATTCCTTTACACCCCCTCCTCATTCTGGTTAGCCAGAACTGTAGGTGTACTAGTCTACTCATTCCTTTACCAGTAATATACTATGCTAACACTATTTACATTTAAAGCTGATTTTTGTTAGACTATTCTAAGTTCCAAACTTACTTGTTCAGAGTGGAATTTACAAATAATTGATTAAACACTATGTTGTCATTCTCTCCACTCAATTTTGGTGATGCAACCACTATGGAAAACAATAGGCAATTCCTAAAAAAATTAAAAATAGAAATACAATATGATCTAGCAATTCTACTTCTGGGCATATATCCAAAAGAATTGAGAACAGGGACTTAAAGAGATATTTGAACACCCATGTAGAGCATCAATGATTCACAATAGCCAAAACATGGGGGGAAAAGTGTCCACTGGCAGATGAATGGATCAACAAAATGTGGTACCTACACAAAATGGAGTATTATTAATATTCCATTATATTCCATATTCCATTATATTATTCCATGTATTCAATAATATTAGAAAGGAAGGAAATCCTGACACATGCTACAACATGGATGAATATTGGGGCCATTATTCTAAGTGAAATAAGTAAGTCACAAAAGAACATATACTGTATGATTCCACTTATCTAAAGTACCTAGAGCATTCATATTCACAGAGACAGAAAGAATGGTGGTTGCCAGGGACTGGAGAGAAGGAAGAATGGGAAGTTATTTAATAGAAACAGAGTTACAGTTTTGCAAGATAAAAAGAGTTTTGAAGATGGTTGGTTCCACAACTGTGATCATACTTAAAGCCACTGAACTGTCATCCACGCATCTCTATCTCAAATCTCTTAACTTGAAAATAGTTAAGATGGCAAATTTTATCTTATGCGTATTTCACCACAATTTAACATTTTTTCCAATTGGTAGCTGCTTTTACTTGGGGTTGGGGGGGAGAAATCTTTTAGAAGACAATTGGAAATATATTTGCTTTGTAATTAGTTCACTCACCTACAAAACCAAATGTATTCCATTAAGTGTGAGCCATAATCTTTCATCCACTACTTATCCCATTAAAAGAAACCAGGCAATTTTTTAAAATTATAGCCTAAGACTTGGAATGTAGATGCTTGAATGATACATGCTTCTTCTATAACTGGTCAAATCAATTTCCCTACCCAAAACTCAACATAGTAAAATTATGTTCTATTTACCTCATATGATTGCTAGCCACTCCTCCACTGACTTCACCAGAAGTCCTTTCTTTATTAAGATGAAATATTTAGAGAGAATACAAAATCCTTCTCAAGAACTTTCCCACATTTGGACACTGTATTTGTAAGAACCTATTATCTAGCAATAATCAACGTCATAAACGTAATTATTTTAAATTTTAGTCACATTTTAAAATCATGTCCTTTTCTACAATGGCAGCAATGAGCTCAAAACTATTATTAATTTTCACAATCATATGAAATAAGCAGAACATAATTACACTATGTTCACTCTTGCTGGGGAAATCAATTTGTCCAGTTACAGAAGAAGCCAGTATCATCCATACATCTATATCTCAAATCTCAAGCTATAATTTTTAAAGTAAATTGATTGGTTTCTGGTAACTGGATAAATGTGTTTTTTTAGGTTAATTCTATAAAACTTTTACATAATACTATTTAAAAGAATAATTTTTATTTTTGTTTTGTATTGGAGACAGCTGATTTCCCTGGAGAAGGGAATGGCAACCCACTCCAGTATTCTTGCCTGGAGAATCCCATGGACAGAGGAGCCTGGAGGGCTACAGTCCATGGGGTCACAAAGAGTTGGACAAGACCGAGGAACTAACACACACACACACACACACACACACACAGCTGATTTACAATGCTGTGTTAGTTTCAGGTGTACAGCATAGTGAAGAATAATCCATTTTAAAACCAAGTCCACTGGAGTAAACTGATCTGGAATCATCATTTGCAAGAGGAATACAAGGTTCCTAAAATACACAAAAAGCTAACATGCTTGTGTACGGTTTTCTAAATAACTTTATTTTACAATAATATTCTCCTTCCTATTTGACAATATGAAATTAACTCTCACCATTTGGCAAATAATTGTTTGATGCAGATGCCATAAGCTTCTTTTTTCCATTTGTAAACAACTGTTCACAGCATTGCCAATTGTTTGAAGAAAAAAATTTACTAGAATGTTTTCATGTGCTCAAAATAAAATCTGAAAAGCTTGTCAGAAAATCTTACTTTACCTCTGAATACAAGAATTCTAAATTTCCAGACCAAAACCAATACATCTGAGCATAATAATTGTCACAAATAATGAGAGAAAACAGCAACAAGTTACTAGAGTAAGTTTTAATGAGTAAACTATCCTTTTTGATGTAGTCTAAAGCTGTTCCTACCAGAGCAGAACAATTTTACAAAAGGATAAAACCATTTCTAGATATATAGAGTCCTTTGTCACACAATCATATTCCACATTAGGTAGAAGACTGAATTGGAGAATGAAAAAAGAAAGTGAAATTAGGCAGAAAATCTCAGGCCAATCCTAATCCTACAAAGCACCAAAAGCTTGTGGTCAACTTTTCAGAACCTCTTTCTGAGTTTGAAAGTTACAGTATAATGAAATGCAGACACATGCATTTCCCTAATGTAGCAGGTATCTTAGATAATTAAAAGCAAACTCTGGAAATGGACATCAGAATATAAAGTTGTAAGAATAAGTAACTTTAAAAATGAAAGAAAGAAGAAAAGCCCTACAAAATATCATTAAGAAAAAATACTGCCTACTAAGCTAATGTTAGACCATGTGCAATGATGACAACGTTAAAGGAAGGAAATGTCTGCCTATATGTAACTGAAGCTTCTAAGTTAATGCCAAAATAAATGATTAAAAACATCTCACTACAACATTTTCTTCAAACATCAAAAGGCAAAAGTGGTGTTTACAGGGTATTCTAACTCCAAGTGCTTCGTGAAGCATACAGCTCTACTTTCAAAGGGTCTCCCTAAAACAATCATATGCCAGTGGCACTACAGTTGGGTTCACTAAGAAATAATCTTAGCTCATCCTTTAAATTATTCCTGGAGAAAGAACACCAACCAAGTAATTCAAATCTGTAGAGGAAGGGAGTCCAAAAGCATGGATTGGTAATTTATTCAACTTGTGAATTCAGTTTGTAAATTCACTTTGATATATACACTCCTCATCTTCCTATACCCAAAGAATCTAATTAGGCATCAAAGTCTCAAATGTTTATTCTCCTTCAAAACCAGCACAATGCCCTGCTACCCTTACCACCTCATCATTCTTTTTAACTCTCCCCTTAATACACCACACCCACAACACCACACCCACACTCCACACAGCACACTGTCCTCATAAACAACCCAAACTCCTCACCCAAAGCACCTCATACTTAGAAGCCCCATATTTAATACCTTCAAACTCTACACACTCTTCATATAATACAGGAAACAATACACAGTCCACACACAAAACAACCCAACACAATACCACCTCACCCTATAAACCACATTCAAACCGTACATAACACATTCTACACACGCCCCAACATACCATAATCCCCCACAGCTCACAACACACACACATCCCAAGCCAGGTACTGTATAAAAAAACCTAAACCACACAGCACTGCTGTGCTCAAACAAACGCTGTGAAGAGGCCACCCTTTGGGCACTGGGAAGCCACGAGGTTGGAGATGGGAGGATAATCGGGCCCAATACTTCACCTGAAAATCCGCCAGGATCATCTCCCGGTCCATGTTGGACGTCATGGCGGCCGCCGAGTTCCGCGGCTCCGGGAGCGAAGCGCGCACCTGGGAGGGAGACTGCGCCTCCTGCGGCCGTCGCCGCCGCCGCCGCCGCCGCCGGGCGCCGAAGGGCTGGCGGGCGAGCCGGCGGGCGGGCCGGCGGGCCGGCGGGCGGGGCAGTGCGGGAGGCTAGGCGCTCATGCACTCGGTAACCTTCAGGCGCCTGGGCCGCCCGCCTGTACCCTGTAGAGCCCGCTCCGCAGCCTCCCAGACAGAGAGGTTGGTAAGGATGTGGGTCCGGTCTTACTGTCGCCGGCCAGGATGAAGGCAGGTTGCGACACCACGCACCCGGCTCTCTTCAGCGGCGGCGAGACCGGCGGGGGCGGAGAAAGACAGCGAAAAAGCAGGCGGGCAAACGCCACGGCCGCCTCCGCCTCCTCCGCTTCCTCCCAGGCCGCCGCCTCCGCCCCTGGTTGGCCAGAGCCAAGGCTGTCGCACATTTTGCCTGTCATCGAGGTCGCAAAGCGCCGCTTTGCGGCTGCCACGTGACTGCTCTCCTGTCAAGCGCTGGACTCGCGACTACCCGGCGGGGATCTGCGCGCGGCTGGCGGGGACGCCAACCTGAAACTGCGGGAGCTTGGAGTCCCGCAACAGGTTTTTCCGGTTTGAATCAAGCAAAGGCCTGAGGTACCGCCTCCCTCTGGCTGGGTTGGCGGTCAGTTTCTGCTCCTTACGTTGTTATATAGTAGCACACATACACGTCAGCCCTCACAAACCAACTCAGCACAGTCACAACCCGTCTAACAGCATTTCATAAATGTACATTTTCTCTAACAAAGTTTCACCAAAATACAACTTCATATACAGTCTTTTACGTCAACCTGTCAAAACCCACTTACACACTGTCATACTCGATCCCAAGCCCTGACGCTTGCATCTTCAGACATAATGTATAAAGGATGACGCCTTGCATCCTCAGACATAATTAACAAGGAGTAAGAAATAACCAGATTCCCACGGTAGTTATGGGGCAGACATGGAAGCTGAGAAAGGTGAGAATATCCATCCCAAGACAAAGATGATCAGGCTTTGAGCCAAAAATAGACAAAGACTATGTACAGTGAGAAGGAAATGGCAACCCGCTCCAGTGTTCTTGCCTGGAGAATCCCAGGGATGGGGGAGCCTGGTGGGCTGTCGTCTGTGGGGTCACACAGAGTCGGACACGACTGAAGTGACTTAGCAGCAGCAGCATGTACAGTGAAGTGTGATAGTTTGTAATTGTCGCTGGAGGAAGAGTGACAATAGAATTGGTTCAACTTTGACTTGGGAAGATATCATCTTCTGGATTGAACTAGAGCTTGTATTTGCCTTGGAAAGTATATAAAATCCTGAAAGTGTAAAGTAAGATGGATAATTTTGTGCTGTAGAGTTGAAATAGATAATAGTGAAATCACCATATAGAATCAAGGCCTAGATCTTTGTATTCCCTGAACTCGAAGAGCACTGTGGTGTTCCAAAGGTCTAGGTTTATTATGTGGGTTTTTTTTTTTTTCTTTAAATGAAAACAGTCTGTATTTAGCCCAGAATCAGCTAGATAAGGAATAGAACCCTCCATAGTCATATGAATTGAAGGGTTTCCTGGTTAATTGCTGCCCCCCAAGGAATTCCAAAATAAAGCATGAATGTGAATTACGAGGTGAAACATACTACCAGCAATTTAAGTGTGGCAATTCACTTGTCCCATTCATATATGTCGTTCTCAGCACAAAGCAAGTGAGCAAATCCTGCAACGTTGAGATTTTTCTGTGAGGAAATGTGTGTGTATCCGAGCCAATTCAAATCTAGTACTGCTCCCCTTTTCCCTCCCTTCTCTCCATCTGGAAATTAAAAGGATGTGGTAATGTAGAAACCAGGGAAGAGTACACTGAACATTCAGGAATATGGTTTCTAGTACTGCTTTCCCAACTAATTAGTTAGGGAAAACTGGATGGGTCACTTAGACTCTCTGACTCCAGCTTCTGACATGACTATTTCAGGTGATGAGAAAACAATTATGAAAATGCATGGAAGCATAAGATATTTTTACAAAACAAGCATAAACTGCATAGCATTACTAGGCTTGAGTTCTAGTTCTGCCCCTTGACAAAAACAAAAAACTTAGCTCTGAGTCTCAATTTATTTCTAAAATGGGGCTCATAAAACTTACTTCATAAGGTGATTGTGAATATTGAGTGTATAATGCTTGTGAAAACTTTTCAGAAACCTTAAAGCTGTCTAAACATATTAGTTGCTATTACTTGTATGTATGCATGTGTGCTAAGTCACTTCAGTCATGTCTGACTCTTTGCAACCCCACGGATTGCAGCCCACCAGGCTCTTGCAGGCAAGAATACTGGAATGGTTGCCATGCCCTCCTCCAGTATTACTTGTACACCAGTTCCTAAATGCTTTTCTCAGGATAATCTCTTTCATAAAACTTAAGCCAACAAGGACTCTCTTCCTTTCTAATCACTGCTTTAACGATCTTTACAACACAATTTAATACTCTGTAATTAAACTCTGTAATTTTTTTGTCTAATTGTTTCATCTACACGTTTTAATATTTATTTTTGTTTATTTGGCTCCTCCAGGTCTTAGTTGCAGCATGTGGGATGTAGTTCTCGACCAGGGATCAAACTGGACCCCTGCATTGGGAGCTCAGAATCTTAACCACCACACCACCAGGGAAGCCCCTATGCATGTTTTAATCTCTCCTCAAAGTCTGAATGTCCCTTGAGATTATAAGCCATTTCATTCCATGTATTTTTATATTCACCATAGTTCATTCATGGCAAAGTCTTGGGTATATAACAACCAAAGCTTTTGAATTTATTTTTATAGGATGTCTAGTATGTACAGGTATTTTACACATCTCATTTAATGTTTACAACGGAATAAACAATAAAAAACTGCTCTGAGAAGTTAATAATGTGCCCAAAGTCATGCTATACAGTGAGGCTAGGTCAAAACTAGTGCTCTTTCCACTTACCTGTTGTTTCCCCACATTTTACCCTCCATAGTGTATAGTGAGGCGATTGATTCTTCTCTATGACCTAACTATTCATGGTTGGATATCCAGAGTAATTTTCTACCAGAAAAATAAATACTGAATTGAGAAAATTCATTTCACCAGAATTCCTTCCTTAAACAATTTCATTGCAGTGTCACAAACTAAGAGAATAAAAATGTATAGAGATTCTCTGTCCATAAACACGAGCAAAGAAAAATGGTTTTAATATATCCATCCTCTTAGTTGTTCTACTGCATGAACTCATGGAGCTCAGTCTAATTCAAATATAGATCTTTCTCTAGAATCTCCATGTTCTTTGATCTTCAGTTCAGTTCAGTTCAGCCGCTCAGTCGTGTCCGACTCTTTGCGACCCCATGAATCGCAGCACACCAGGCCTCCCTGTCCATCACCAACTCCCAGAGTTCACTGAGACTCATGTCCATCCAGTCAGTGATCCATCCAGCCATCTCATCCTCTGTTGTCCCCTTCTCCTCCTGCCCCCAATCCCTCCCAGCATCAGAGTCTTTTCCAATGAGTCAACTCTTCGCATGAGGTAGCCAAAGTACTGCAGTTTCAGCTTTAGCATCATTCCTTCCAAAGAAATCCCAGGGCTGATCTCCTTGCAGTCCAAGGGACTCTCAAGAGTCTTCTCCAACACCACAGTTCAAAAGCATCAATTCTTCAGCGCTCAGCTTTCTTCACAGTCCAACTCTCACATCCATACATGATCTTACCATTCTTCTTTCGAAAGGAAGTTTTATTTCATATTTTTTCAAATATATATATAATATAATCTATTTGTAAATATTTTGATAAATTTTTAGTTGTAATAATTTTCAATTTATCTAATACTTGCAAACATAGTACAGAATGTTCCTTTAATCCAGCTTCCTCTAATGTTACCATCTTACACAACCATGGTACTGCTATCAAAACTAAGAAATTAACATTGGCATAATACTGTAATGTTTCAGAGACTCTATTTGGATTTTTACATTAATGTACTTTTTCTGTTCCAGGGTCCAAGCCAGGATTAATGGTTCTGTTTCCTTAGCCTCTTCCAATTGTTAACAATTACTCAGTCTTGACTTTTGAAGAATAGTGGTCAGAACTTTACAGAATGCCCCTCAGTTTGGGTTTGTCTTATAATGTCTTCTCAGAATAATGCTGAGTTTATGGATTTAGGGGAGACCACAAACATAATATGTCCTGATCACATCATATCAGGGACACATGATATCAACATGACTTATTATCGGGGGTGTTAAGCTTGATCTTTCAATTAAGTTAACCAAGTTTTTAAACTGTTACTCAATTATAAATCATGAGATTAATGCTACTACAGTTAGATCCACACTCAAGTAATCAAAAACATATTATATATAATGATTTAATGTTCCTTAAGGCACTAGTGCCTGATCCTGTCTCGTTTGTTTTTTTTTTTTTTCCCCTTTCTTTTACAACTTATTACAGAGAAAGGGAAAAGGATACAGGCCAAAACCAGCCCATGGAAGAAGCATTTAGAGAAAAATCTGGAAGGGTTCCAAACACAAAGCTTCCAGAGTCCTGGACTCTGAAGTAGTGGAAAAGGCCTAACATTTGGGAATCCAAGATCTGAGTTCAAATCTTATATCCACTACCTACTGGCCTTAGTCACAATTTCTATAAATCTCAATTCCTTCACCTGAAAAGAATGAGGAGATAGTTTTATTTACATCCCAGAGATGTTGTAAAGATTAAATAATGTATACATCATATGTTATATCCAGGAAACACTACACAAATATTAATCGTTGCCATTATAAACTTTTGAGTTGCTTACTGTGCATTTTTTTCTCACTTTACAAAAAGACTTCCATAAGTGGTATGAGAACCCATATGAAAAAGCCTACTGAATCTCAGAAATAAAATGCCAAATGCCATTTCATTATGCCACAATAATGAAATGATGAAAAGTTCCCCTGAGTGTACCAACCTGTTTCCTACCTCTCTTGGATCTATAAATATAATAAAAGGAAGATTTTGAAACTATGTAAAGAAATTGTAAATACCATATACACATACCCATAAGTCATTCAGAAACTATGCATACTTAAGTCAAAGAGGGGGAAAGCACAAAGGAATTTGATTATAGTCTTTCTATAAGTCCTTTAAAATAAGTATGAATTGCTGAAAAGAAAAAGTTTCCATGACTGTTTGTATTTTATACCCAACTAAAAGGCTCTGTTTCAGTGTTTGAGATGTGCCATTACTGTGTTAAAAGACAAACTACTATTTTCAATATAGTAGATTCTTAACTGTAAATCTTTCTTGTATACCACGTTAGAATGTAAGCTTGTTGACAGCAGAGATACTCACCTTTGAATCTATTTCAGTGAACTAGCAATCAATATGAGATTTTCATTGAGGGTCCTCTGTAGTCTTACTTATGCTTTCTGAACTAAAATTGTAACTTCTGTGCCTCTGGACTGCCAGTTCTGGGTTATACAATAAGCAAACAAAGTATATGCTTTAGGACACCAGCAAAGCCAAAGTGAAAAACAAACACACACATACACACACAACTTCCTTAAATTGTTTAATATTTCAGCAAAATCACTAAAGTAGTAAGATGGGAAAAGTCAGAACCTTGTTGGACTTCTTCACATTTATTTTTTGGTCTTGTATTATTTTTATTTACACATTAGGTGAATTGGTGGGACATCAAAATCTTTTCAGTGCTTAGGATCTCCAAAAATCTTAATCCAGCTCTGTAGGCATCTTAAATTACCCTAAATTTTATTTCTTGTTATTCAGCAAAAAGAATTTTATTTCATGAAAATTATAATCCATGTATACCTATACTTCACATGAGTACAATTTAAGAATCTTCCTTATTACACTGTCTTCTCTTAGAAACCATAATAAATGCTAGACAGCAACTCTCATAAGTTGGATTAATGCCAGTTACCTTATCAGCCAACAATACTACTATATCATCACACACCCTCCAGCTGTACTGAAGGATTACATATTAATTTCCCAGAATAATCAGAAGTAAATTATTTATGGTATTTACTGGTATATATGGAATCCTAAAAGTTCTATTTGAAATGTCTAAATACACGTAAGAAGCAAGAGGAGTTAATTTCTTGTGTTGTAGTTCATGTTTGATTCACATTTCAAGTTTAGTCACCTAAGAAAATAGCTCTGGTTATTTTTCTGTTAACAATTCCGTTAAAGGAAACACCACCAGATTGTTCAAAGTTTGAACTCTCCCTCTACCTACCAGGCAATCTGTTGCTAATGACTATCCAGATGTTGTTGGTGTGTTTCGTTGCTAATACCTACAGTGTACCTCAAAGAGCTCGGTATAGATGTTGCTTGAAAATATGCTTGCTAGAGGCCGGTAATAATTAGACCACCTGTCACTTTTTGTTTGGTTTCATTTTGCCCACTGGGTGCATCATGCAACAGTGTTGGATATTTTTAAGACCAAAAAATATAGAAAGCAGTAATTAATTAATCTTACATAGCTAAAAAAGGAAGTAAAAGTACAGAGAACTGGTGCCTCGGACGACTGAAATAAACATTAGGGAAGATATTATTCCTTTACATTTAGACACCCCTCCCCCACCCCAAACAAGTCCCATCTAAAGTAGTCAGAGAGAACTTTGACAAAAACAAATGGCCTTCTTAGAAAACCCTTCCCAAGACCTACTTTAAAAAATTTTTTTGGCTTTAAAGTTAATTGCTTTTCTCCCTTTCCCCAAAGAAATGGAATATTTCCGTTTCAAGTCCCTGGAACATTAAGGCTTCAGAGTTCGTCGTGATTTCTTACCTACACCATGCCTTTAGTTTTCGTAACAATCAGTCTAGAAAAGACTTTTGCTTTTTCTGAGCACAGTTTTTTGCTGTCAGTCAGGTCTCTCCCTCCATCCCCGCGGCCACCTCGGCCCACCGCGGCCCTGGGCGTTGATCTGGCAGGTGCGAGGCCGAAGCGCTGGACTGAGAAAAAGAGGCCGAGTTTGCACAGAGCGCGCCACGGAGGTGGCGGCGGCAGCGGTAGGCCTGGCCTCCCGAATTTCGAGAGCCTGGCCGGGGAGCGCTGAGGCGGGCGGCCTGCCCCGCCAAGGCCGGGGAAAGACTAGCTCCGCGCCAGCCTCCTCTCTGCCTTCCAACAGTCAGCGCCGCCGAGCCTCCGAGGCCCTGCGGCTCTCCGCACCCTTAATTAACAAGCCTCGTTTCCCCACCTCCGGCCCCGCCGGCCTCAGGACAGCTCGGGGTTTCACGTCGCACCCTCCATTCCGCCCGCCAGCCAAAGGAGGCCAAACCCGGCTTCGCCGGGCCGAAAGCCGCTCCAGCCCGGGCCTGGCCGCTGGGCTGGCGGGTGGGAGCCAGCGCAGGAGACAGCGAGGGAAGCGGAGAGCCGGGAGGCGGGAGAAAGGGCGCGGGGCTGGGGGCGGGGCGAACCGGGCTGAGAGCTCGAGCGCCACCAGGGCGGAGGGCGGGGCGTGGGCGGCGCCCGGCCTTCCCGCTCCCGCGGTGCTGTAACTCCGCCGAGCCTCCTTAAAACTCTGCCGTTAAAATGGGGGCGGGTTTTTCAACTCAAAAAGCGCTCAATTTTTTTCTTTTCAAAAAAAGCTGATGAGGTCGGAAAAAAGGGAGAAGAAACCGGCACCGTCTCTGCAGCGGCAACAGAAGCAGCAATTGTTTGAGCGAAAAAAGAAGCGAGGGAGGGAAGGAAAAGACCAGAAAGGGGCAAGACGCACAAGTGTCTGTAGGGGTGAAGGGAGCAGGGACCAGTGATTTGGGGGGGACCGGCTACAAAAGAAACTGTCACTGGGAGCGCTGCGGCTCGGGAGGAAGCGGTGCTACCCGGCTAGGCTCCCGGGCACAGCTGGCTGGCGGCCGCTGCCCTATCGGCGGCACAGGCTGGGGGCACAGGCCAGGGGACTGCGAGAGGTTGGCGAAGTGGCACAGGGCGCCGAAGCCGTTGAGCTCTAGCCGAGGGCGGAACTGGCTGCGCCCTGGAATTGCGGCGACTCGCAATACTCAGAGCTTGGCCTGAGACTTCCTAGGACCCTTCCGATCTCTGGAGCCCTCAGAAAACCGGGAAAGTAAGGAAAAGAAGCGGCGGTCGCTCAATGAGCTTCTACATTAGGAAGTCTGAACTGGCTCGGTTGTAGGCGGGAAGTTACCAGTGGGCTGCCCCGTGCAGCCGCGATGCTGCAGCGCGCTGCCTCAGCAGCCGGGGCTCCATAGACACTTCCCGCATCTCTCTCCCCCTTCCTCACGCTGCTGGGCGTCCCAGGACCCGGTGGGGCCGGCATGACCGGCTTGCCGGGGGCCCGCCGCGCGCCCGGCCGTCTCCGGAGACGCGCGCCGAGCCTGGCTCCCACGGCCTCTCAGGCTCGGCAGGGCTGCGGTAGCCCGGCGGGCGGGCTCCGGAGCCCTCCCGCAAGGCATTAGCCCGCAGCTCGGCCTGGACGCGGATTAAGACTCATCCGGAGAATCGAAGGCCACGGAGGAGTCCTTACGACCTGTAACTTGAGGGCCACGGAACTGCTACTCTCGTTTGATTTTGGTGATCATCTTTAACCCCCGGAGCACATCAGCATCCAGCCACCGAGGCGCTCTCCCTGCAGCGGAGGACTCAGAACTACCCCTTCGCCGAGACGGATGGAGACCGAGCCCCTCGGAGGACCTGCCCCTGCGGTACTGGCTCGCGCGGCTCAAGTCACTGCTGAGAACAAGGGTGGGTTAATACCTTTTCTTCCCCCATGTCTCTTTTTCCACGGTATTTTCTGCCCTAACCTAGTCCCTTAAATCTCCGCATACATTCCTCCTGGGGATCTGTAGTGTAGGTAGGTGCCAGCTCTGCCTACATTTTACGTCCAGAGTAATTTACCAGGAATATATGTGTGTCTGTATATCTCTCAGTTTAATCACCAGAATTCTTCATAGGGGTTAAGCTAAAAAGCGAGGAGCGGAGCCCCTCTCCAATGGCTCAGTTTTGCTGAATAATCACGTGTGAATCGAGGGGCGGGCTTTTGGCAGGCAGATCTTACTAGTATTTACTACCAAGCTCTACTCCAGATTAACCATCCCAGTCCTTCTGTCAGTCTCCGATGCCATCATGCAGCCTGGTTAGGAGCGAAGGAAAGGGGAAAAAGAAAAACAACTAATTCATCTTTTCCCGATCGTCAGGACCCTAAAGAATGGCCGAGCCTTGGGGGAACGAGTTGGCGTCCGCAGCTGCCAGGGGGGACCTAGAGCAACTTACTAGTTTGTTGCAAAATAATGTAAACGTCAATGCACAAAATGGATTTGGAAGGACTGCGCTGCAGGTTGGTATCCAGAGAGGTGGGGAAAACAGGTCAACAATGTTGCCTACGTGACCCGGGTTTCTAGAATAATAGCTTTCAAGCTTTCAGGGGTACTAAATTTCACTGTTCTTAAAACTAGTTGGTTGCCATATTTTATATCTTTAAGTGGATCCAACTCCCCAAAATGACGTACTTTGAACAAACTCGTCAAATCCAATAACATCCTCTATATCAAGTGGGTTCCAGGTTTGGTCTTAATTTTTGGAATGTTTTTGTGACTGTGGGGATTGTATACCAGTCGTAGCAGCGCCGAGTTTTTTTGGTTTTTTTTTTTTTAGACAGTTCTGTAAACACGTTATTATGATTATTATTTGAAGTAAATACACTGCTATTAGTGGTTTCCGTACTTTGCTCCAATAATTGACTTTAACGTTAATTTTCCTGACTACTGGGGAGGGTATTTTTCCTTCAAATGCTTCAAGTTTTGACAAACGACCTTTCCTCGTTTGGAATGGGTGGCCTGGGCACGGGCACAGGATGTACATTTCACAGTTAATATAATACCATCCACCCATTCAGGATTGAGTAGGAATAAAAAGTTGAATTTTCTAATCAGAGCTCAGTTTATAGTGTTTTTGTCTCTGCGGTCTTACCGTGGTATGTTCTAATTTTTAGTAATTAGATTTACAAGCAACAAATGAAACATGTTCAGCTGCCAAGTATTGTACCTGATAACTTTTTTCCTCCTCTGAACGTTATCATGTAACTTGGTTGCAAGGCTTAGAAACAGAAAAATGGCAAAGTAGTCTCAAACAGTTGCTTTATCTGAGTTCTGATGATATTCTTATAAGCAGTTCGTATTTGAAATGCAACACTTAAAGCTGTTTTTGAAAATCCACTGGGGAGAGGGTTTTTAGAGTGCTTTGTTTTTATTTGCAAGAATGAAAAATTTAAGTGACAGGAGATGTACTACTAACAGACGAAAATCATACACCCTGTATATTTTAAATCAGAATACACTGACTTTGCAAAAATTTCAGTATTAAAGAAGCTTATAGATAGATACTAAATTATTTATCTTGTTATTTCAGATATATTAAGTGGGGAAAGGATTTTTTTTATTTTTCCACCTCGTAGTTTTTAACAGGTATTGTGATGATAGTAATGTCATAAATTTAATATATTGAAATTTTTCCTATTGAACATTCAAATATTATATAAATCTCACAAAGAATGAGCCACTTAACCCTGTAAGAATAGGATCTTGCAGGACTTGTGACGAGCAGGAAAACTAGGAGATTAATACTGCAAAACAAAAGTTTTGACAAACATTTTTAATACAACTCTGCAGTCTTGTTTATATTAAACATACTTATCAAGATATTAGCACCCACTTATTGTGGCTTAGTCGTAGTACATATAATGAAACACACACAAACAGGAGTCTCAAAGCTTGTTTTCAGTATGTATAATCCTGACTGAAGTTGTATCATAACTCAAGAAAGAACTTTCTTTCAAAACAGTTTCCAGCATTGCTATTATTTTCTGTGGAATATGGCAAAATTTCTCCTACAGTAATGTTTATTTAACTGAATTACAAAAGGTTTTTCCCTCTTCCTAGTGTTAGCCTCTTAATCAGGATAATATCAAAGGCCCTGATCGTACATTTGCTTTACAAAGATCCAAGGTGTCTGTCTCCTATTTTTCTCAGTTCAGGTCCTTAAATGTAACTAAATATTTAGAGGCAGTTGTGGTAAAAATTAGATTGTGTTAATTTTTAATAACCAAAAAGTGTATTTCACCTAAGTTCTTAAAAAATAAATTATGTATCATTTTTAACCACTGCCCCAAAGTAAAGGCCAAAAGTCAGCAGAGTTTTATCAACAGGGAAGCTTAACATCTTGGTCATCTATATAGTTTGAATTAATAAAATATTATTCATTCTAAATATATTTTATATTACTTAATTTGTGATTTTTAAAACAAACATTCTAAAGAGATAGATCAGCTTTGTATGTTTTTCCAGGATGTATTTAATTTCGAGTGTCTACTATGCAATCTATTTACTATAACTTTAGGTTATTATGAATATACCTAGGAATAAAACAATTAAAATGCTGAAATTTCCTTGCATGTTAATGAGACTATATTTTTTCACAACTAGATTATATGTATTGTATAATTTCATGCTGCTGTACAAAATACTTTATAATTATGAGAGCCTAATAGAGACCTCTTATTAGAGTGAAATGTATTCAAACACCAGTACGTAAGTCTTTATCATGTAAATTAGTTGTATGTTGATAGCAAATTTTAATATCAAATTCTGGCTTTTAAAATATTGGCAGTTTACAAATAACTATTCCTAAATGCCTGATAATAACTGCAAAAGGAAATAAGATGAGGTCACCAGTTGATTAACAAACAGGCTGAAACCACAGACAAAGCTTTCTATGTCCCAAAATATACGTTAAATATCTTACTTTCTCTTCTTTTGCTCAATTGAAAATTTGGAAACTAGCTAGAACTTTTTAGGAGACAGTAAGTAAAATAGTAGAATGACTGTTCCATTCCTTTTAAGAACAGTTGCCATACAGTCTTTTCCTATCTAATATAAGGCATATCATTAATATGTTATGTTTTAGATAAATCAGTATCATTGGCAATGTAAAAAACACTTGCTTTTAAAAAAAAACACTTTAATATTCAATAACGTTTTAATTTTTCAAGTGGAGGATTCTAAGAACTAAATACACCTAGTAACCCACATGAAATAATTGCAAAGAAAAAAAAACATTTAAAAATTACTTGGAAACTTCGGGCTTATCTGTTTGGAGAGAACTTGTGAAAATTAATAATTTAAGAAAATACCAGGTTTGGATTTTTAAGAGATCATTTTTACACTAGTAAAATCAGCCTAGATGGAGTCTGGTGTGTGGAAATATTTCTTTGAGGATTTAAAGAAGCTCATTCTCCTTCTTTTTAGCTATTTAGAAAATTTTTACCCACATTTAATTTTACAGAATCAATACCCCACGCACATTTTATGAACGTGATGAACCAAACAGAAGACTTACTTAAATCTCAAATTCCATTTCTTTTATTTTAATAAATTCATGAAATTACACTAACTCTTTATGGGAGACAGAGAGCTGAGTTGTCAGTGAATTTTGTACAATCGCACTCATTCTATTTTTATTAATCGATATATCCTACTTTGGGGCTCGTTTAAGATATTCCATCATAGAAGCTCAATTTTTAGAAGTTTTCTTCTACGTTTACTCATCTGCTGCAACTGAGCCCTTCAAACTCCATCACATGGGTCTTCCCAAAGCACTCCTTCACCAAAAAAAGTTACATAAATAGAAAGATGGATATTCTAAAAGAGTCTTGTAGTAGGAGCGCTTGAAGGATTCTACCGTTTTTTCTCCTCTTCTAGGTTATGAAACTTGGAAATCCGGAGATTGCCAGGAGACTACTACTTAGAGGTGCTAATCCCGATTTGAAAGACCGAACTGGTTTCGCTGTCATTCACGATGCGGCCAGAGCAGGTTTCCTGGACACTTTACAGACTTTGCTGGAGTTTCAAGCTGATGTTAACATCGAGGATAATGAAGGGAACCTGCCTTTGCACTTGGCTGCCAAAGAAGGCCACCTCCCCGTGGTGGAGTTCCTTGTGAAGCACACGGCCTGCAAAGTGGGGCATCGGAACCATCAGGGGGACACCGCCTGCGACTTGGCCAGGCTCTACCGGAGAAACGAGGTCGTTAGCCTGATGGAGGGAAACCGGGCGGAGGGAGCTGCGAATCTGCAATGAATGTGGGGAGGGCTCTCCCACACTGTCTTCTGTTTTGTCAGTTAATTGATTGGCTGTCCTATTTTAATATCATTTGTTAAAATTCAGTTTTGTCATATTTTAAGCAGCTAGTTAAAGCCTCTGAAACTGCTAAGTGGAAATCTTACTACAGCTTTATGAATATATTTAAGCAACATCTCTTTCACCTGCAAAACCCTGAGTTCTAACATGTAATTGCAAAAGCTTTGGCTTTCTTCTGAATATTTTATCTTTCCCTGACTTTTCTCCTTGCCTCTCCCTTTGCCAGTCTCAGTACCCAACTTGGAGACTTTGTTTTTAAAATGGTTTGTCCTGATGTTTCTTTTGCCTGATTAAAACACATTTTCAAAACAGGACAATGTTTTCTGTGATTTCCACGCCTCTTATAATCCACATGTGATATGCTTCTTGCTAAGGAGAACTAAACTGAAAGATCATGGTGTTTTAAGTCTTGACATCAGAACTAGACATATTCTATTGATGATCCAGTTAAATGCTTTTCTTTCTCTCCTCATGCCTCCCAGCAAAGATTTTACTTGATGCCTAATATGTCTGCTTTAAAATAGAGTAAGAACAACAGTTTTTTGGAAATCAAACCTGAAATTACCTCAGTGTAGATTTATCCTAATATTTGATCTTCCTTTTTTCTCAAAGTTAAGTTAAATCGTTGAAAAACAGGTTTCAGAAGTAACGATCTGGAATCAAATATATGTTAGCCCTAAAAGCCACTTCAAAAAGAAATTGCCATTAAAAAGTGCTTCCCATTTGTTGATTTTTTTAAAATCACAAAATGAAACAATTGGTTAAATAGTATATTTCCCAAAAGTATACCATAAGTATGCTAAATGTAACAATGGCTTTTTCTCCCTGAAATACCAGAAGTGTAAAATTATAAAATGTTTAAGTATTAAAATGCACTGCAAATACCAATATTGAGGTGATAAAAAGCTTAGCAAGAACATACATATATTAATTACATGTGTCATTATTTATTTAGGGGCTACAGTATAATAAATATAGAAACTTTTACAGTAAATAAATAGGCCACTCCTACACATAGTACTTGATTCCCTCAAAACTTTTTAGTAAAGGCATATAAAACTCTTAATAATACATCTAGCTAAAAATTTTTTTGAATGAAATAGAAATATCAAATTTCCAAGAGAATTTTCCTGTATCTACTACTTAATGTTATTTTAAAGATTTCACCAAAGGATTTCAATGCAGTTACCTCTTATAAATTTATAAATACTTTATTCTTCATCTCCCACATGAACAAAAATGTTTTATGTAAAAGGTCCCTCCTTCTGTTTCATAAGCTCCCTGCCCTCGCTCCAAAAAGAACAAAATACTTGAAGGTTTATTGAAGGACATGGTTCTGATGCTTGCCCTAACAAGGATTGGAAGGTTGCAGACAAGTGGTTTTCGATAATTTATTTTTCATAGTAGTATAAAAGAATATGCAAGAAAAAATCCTTTTCATTTGGCATTTTAAGTTCACCTTCCCTATGTCAAGTGCAACAAGACTTCAACTTCTGCCATCTCAAACCACAAGTTACTGAAAAAATTTATTTTTGACAGCAACATGAAATTAAATGTAAAACACTTATTTTAAAGTTTAGGAAAAAAGTAGAAATTGAGATGATTTTGAAAGAAAAGGGTGTATTTTGTATTTAAAAACTAGAATCAATATACAAAATACACTGCTTGAGTAAGCTGAATACTTTCTAAACACAAGACTATTACTAAAAATAAAAGTAATACTTCTTACAAGTTGCAACTGTAAAAGATAAATGTTTCTTAAAGTCGATTTAATGGACTTTTCAGTATCCACCAAGGATAAGCATTAAAATCGCTCTTTAGCTATTTCGAATATAGGATGTTCATTGAAGTTAAAGAGCGGTAGTTCTGCGCTTGCCTTAGTCTCAGATGGTCGGAGCACGGTGAGGAGAAAGAGCTCTATCTCTCTTCATCAGCCTAAAACTTGCCTAGACATTAAAACATCGCCACTTTTCTTTGGTTCTTCGCAGGAAATAGCTTTGCTAATCTAAGTATTTTAGAAATGAGTTGTGTGGTCCCCTCTAGGAAATATGAAAAGCCATTATTCAATCTCTTAAAAACCTCGACAATATTCAGTAAGACAAATACACCGAAATGTATAGGATGGAAGAAACTATACTGCAGAGTTTAACGGGGTTTAATTTACAGCCAGCTGAGACCGGAAAGGATCTGAGCTTTTTCAGATGCAGAGTAGAGAGGCAAGTGCTAATCAATGAAGTGACCAGGGCCTCAGGGGACGAAGACGGAGAAAGAGTGGCGCGGCAGTAGGCAGAGATGCGTTTCTCAATTATTCTCGGAGCCCGCATCCACGTCGGGAAACTCAGGCTTAGCCTTTGCTCAGTAAAATGAACCCCCGGCATATACCTGGGGCAAAGCAGGGCCGGTGAGGGGTTGCGGGGAGGGTGGGGGAGAACACCAAAAGGACCTCAGTCCATGTTCTGGTCTCCAAGCCACCAAGCAAACTGCACTTTATCATTTTTTGGTAGTAAATCAATAGTTCTCTGATAAACAATACACATCTCCTAATAGTGTGATGAGCTCCTACAAACACACACCACGCTGGGAGACCAATAAATGGATAAAATATTTCTGTCCCAGGAAAGCATTTCAATTAGTAATATTGTAAATGTCCCTGATAATGTGGGTCAAACAAACGTTGTGGAATCCGTAGCCCCGGACTGGTTTCGAAATCTCAGTTCCCAAAAAGGTGCTTTCGACTTTTGCCGGGGGAAGAAGTAATCGTCCAGAAGTGCTGAAAGAGCACAGTGCTGGAGCGAGAAAGGGTCGTACTCACAGCCTTCCTGACTGCCCTAAGCGACCTTCATCAAAAAGGAGGGGGCTAGGGTGAGGGGTGGAGGGGAAAAGTCCGGGTCTTGGTCTATGGAGACTGCTTTGATTTTTACACCACAATTTCAAAATAATCAGATTCACGTTAGGGACCTAATGAGAGGCTGGAAACAAGCTTCCAGCCTAAGACTCGGGGTAAAAAGGCTCTGCCCGTCGTCAACCCAAGTCCTCTATGGAGGGGCTACAGAGTCATCCTTTCTGTTCCTTCGAAATTCTCCAGACTCCAACCGCAGCTCCCGGCTCCCTAGCGAGGAAGCTGGAGCCCAGAGCTCCCTCAGGGCGCGCAGAAAAGCCCGGGGTGGGGGTGGGGGAGTTTCAAAACCGTTAGCTCGCGTTGTGTTTTTTTTTTCCCCTCCCTCGCTAAGGTTTCTTTTCTTTTCTCTTCCTGTCCAAATATTTCAAATTTCCGCGCCTTAAATAACAGTCTCCTTTTATTTAGTTAGTTTCCTCGGCAGGTTTGGCCGCCCGCTTGTCTCTGCCCCCCAGCGGGCCCGGGGCGCCTTGGATGCCTCGGTGCTGCCTGCAGCCCCTGTGCGCTGCCCCCCGGCCCAGCCAGCGCGGCCCGGAGCGCGGCCGCCGGAGCCACAGCCCCCTCTTGCCGCGACCTCGCCTGACCCGACTCTCCCAGCACCCAGAGCCAACTAAGGCCGCCCCCCGCCCGGACGCTCGTCTGCTCCCAGCTCGAGACTTCCCTCCCCGGACTTTGGAGTCTCTTCTGCTTTGGGGTTTGGAACCCGATCGCCCTGGAGCGGCTGAAGAGCCGCGGCGATAGGAAGGCAGCGGAGGAGGCCAGTGGCCGGAGACTGCCCCAGCCCCCACCCCGCGGGTAACCTTGGAGGCGCCCTCGGAGTGAGTGTGTGCGCTGCTGCGCCAGCCGGCTGGGGCAAGCGGGCGCACGGCGCGGCAGGCAGGAGGCGGGAGCGGGGGCGGGGAGGGGGAGCGGGCCCCGGTGCCTCACTGCAACCGCCAGAGCGCCCCGGGTGCTACGGGCTGCCAGGGCGGCCAGGGTTCCCCGGCCCTGGCCCTCAGGCAGCGGTCCCTGAGGAGGCGGCGGCCATCCCTCTGGATGGTTCCGGCGACCTATGCCTGAGGACTGGGGCCGGAGGGCGACTTGGGAGCAGGGGCGAGCGGGCCGGTGAGTGCCTAGCTCTCCGCAGAGGTGAGCTGGCGGCGGGACCGGGCGCGGCGGCTGGAGCAACTCCATGCCCAATGCCAATGCCAGCACTCCCTCCCCCTCCCCCCGTGACAGCTGAGGACAGCCGGGCTCCGAGCCTCACGTCCAACTGCGAGGAGGCAATTGCCTCTCCGGCTTCTCACCCTCTTCGACTGTCCGAAAAGTCCTATGGTGTTGCCCTTACCCCACAAATTATTAGACGTCCGGGACTGAAAATGCACATTCATTCGGAAAGACCCTCAGCTTGAAACACTGAGAATTGCAGGCCCGTCGGGACTTTGGGTGGGGCTGGGGTGCGCAAAACACCTAGAAGTGGTCTTGTTTTTCAACCCGGAATAGAGCCGAAAATCCAGTAAGGATCTTCAGCGGTGCCTGAAAAGATTAAAAACTCTGCAGATCTGGATATTCACTTGGTAAATCAAGTTTCCAGTGAAATGTTTTGCCATCTGCTATAGAAACATTGTGCGAGCTTCAGGTGTTAGGATGTGGGTTTGGAATTTTCTGTGCTGTCTTTAATCCTCAAAGACATTCAATAACAGCATGGTAACACACCCGGCAAAGGAGCAGAGGTTATCCTTGCCACCACAGCACCTGCAAAAGCACAAGTGGGTCTCCTTCCTAAGTTCTAAAATGGCTTCAGGACGGTCCAGAGGTACCAGCACATAAGAGGAGAGGGACAGGGGGCTGAAGGAGTTTGCACATTTTCTAAAACTACACAGATACTGTTATACTAAGAGTGTTTGACCTCATCTCTCCTCTCTCCAGTCACCACTGGTCAAGGAAGATTTTCAGTGTAGGCCTATTCAATAATTCAACTTACAGACTTTTTCTCTTCCTTCCCCCCCCCCCCCCCAAAAAAAAAAAAAAAAAAGTCAGCCAAAAACATCAGCTCTTTGGGGGAGGAAGTAAAAAAACCACCAATCCTTATCCAAACTACCCGTCATTTCTTTGAGCATTAAGAAGAAATCCTACATATAATCTATACTGTGAAAGAAAAAAATAATTTACCAGGACCTCAGATGCATTCAATTGATATAATTAAAGTGATATTAATTGCTTTTTAACATTAAAATAATGGGACAATTTGTGGAATTGATAGGTGAAAAGCTTAAAAAAACTGCATTGAAATGTTTGGAAATGGGAGCTTCTGATCTCCTTTATATTTCATAAGTACAGTAGTTACTTAGAAAAAAAACCTGATACTTTATCTTGACCATATAAAGCAGTATCATTCTAACTAATTTTATTTTAGTTATACGCCTTAGTTTTTCAGATTAGTTATAAGCAGAGTGAAAGTTCACATATAAAGCAAAACTGACATCTTTAATGTTAAAAGTTTAATTTAGAAATGCAACTAAATTATCACAACTATACTAAAGTACAGTTCACTCCCTTGTTTCTTCTAAGTGTACAGTTTGTACAACTTGCTGGTAAAGAAGTCTGTCGTGGGTTTAAAATGTATGCCTTAGAAACATAATTTCCTAAAGTAAAAAATAACTCACTGTGCTTTAAGAATGATTATTCTATAATTTGGCTATTCTGTACTATTGCTAATGTAACAGTATCTTCTTTTATATTTTGAAACTATTGTAAAAGCCATTTGGGCCCAAATTGTTCTTGTTCCCAAGTTTTCTTCTTCAGATATTTTTACTAAGAAGTGGCTGTCCTTAATGATATAGCAGCATTCTGATGCCCATTCTGTTAATTCAAGAACTTCACATTAGACTTATATACACATTTAAAAAGAAATGTGCATTTCTTCTTTTGTCCAAGTTCAGAACAGATGTGGATGAACGTTAACATTTGAAAGGCCTAGAATAATTAATTTGCAAATCAGTTATTACACTGTCATGATGAAAGATGAATTTTTAAAAATCTCATATATCAAAAGAATAAATGGGATCACATTATTAAGTAGCATTTGATGTTGATTAATAGTACAGTGTTACCTATCTCAAATTCAAATAAGTGATAGTGTGTATTGTGGTATGATTTTTAACTGTGAAAGACAGTTATGTAATACTCCTCTGATATATAAAAGGGGTTGAAGTCCAGAATATCTTTTTGAATGTTACATAAGATATAATTAAAATGCATTAGTTTAAAAAAAACTTAACTACACTATCACCTATGTTTTTGGCTGTCCCCATATTTCTTTCTTTCTCTTTTTTCCAACTTCTCTTACTTTTTTGTCTCTACATTATAGGTGATGAACAAAAATAGCATGTAGAAAAAGGTTTCCAGTTCTCCTTTATTCCTGCTGCCTCAGTCACCTACTTCTCTATTCATAAATATGACTTCAATTTTAAAAACCCTGTTTTGTGATGCTAAAAAGTAGCCATTCCCATTAATTAAAATTTATCATAGGTCTATGAGTGAAAAAGCATTGTCTGTATTTTATTTAAAATAAAGTTAAGTGAAAAAAATGGTCATTAGGTTGTAGCAAGTGTATATTTATGTTTTGAATATAAATTAGTTGGAATCTTAAAATACATTCAAATTTTGACATATGCTAAGGTTATAATTTTAGAATCAAGATCTTGAAAATATTAAATTTAGTTTCTGGTCTTTGCAAAATAATTTAATATATTTTAATTTGTCACAGTAAGGTAAGGCTAATTGTTTTAACTAGCAAAAAGTTAGAATGTTGATACTTGGAAAATATGAAGAGAGGACTATGATATCAAATCCAAGGCAGCGTTTTCTTTTTTTAAGTAAATTACTCCTACTGGTAAATTATATACTTTAATTGTAGTGATTATTATTTTATAATTAAATTTTACACTTGGCAGATGGACCAAAGTTCTCTGTGTTTATCTATAAGCATATATTTGGTTAGGCAGGTAATCCAAATAATACTTTGTAGTCTTGTTATATATGAGCATTTTTATGTATGTGTGTGTATATTTAGATATTTCTTACTAATGTTCAATACTGAGTAAATAGATATTTTGGACAAATACTACAAATGCACTTCTTATTGCTGTTTTTTAAGATGATAAATTATGATTTGCTTCAGGAATATAAGCTGATAATTTTTTAGATATACATGAGATCCTTTTCACTAATGATCCAGGGAAAGATATAAATTAAAATTAAAATCTTAGAACTGAATACACTGACACAGGTAGCAGAACAAGAACCTAGTTCCATCTAGGTTATTGTTTCAAATTCTTATCATGAAGCAAATATATATGAAAGCCACTTAACATCCACAATTAATGTAATCAAATATGAAATATTAGAAACAGAATTGTGGTAAAGATAAGAGGAATAATGGACTTTTCAAGTGTTTTGGATAGCCATGCCTCTGAATTAGCTTAATATCAATTACATGATGGGCAATTTGCTAAATAATCCAAAAGCAAGGACAAAGCAAGACCAGTAAAGACATCTGCCCAATAATTCAAAAGTGCGGCAAAGACCAAAAAACAATTTTTTCCCATTACACCACCATGGGAAATAAACAAATTAATGTACTTGTATGGATAATTTTATAGTTTCCAGTGAAGTTTTCTACTATTTCACTTAGATAATGTTTTTTAAAACACAGCTGGACAGTAACCACTTATTATATTTGGTCATATTTTAAAATTACATATATGTTTTATTTAAATACAACGTATACATATTCTGTCCAAAAATAGCAAGTTTAACACCAATCTGAAAGGGTGAATGGATACAGTTGGACATCTGGACTAGACTGAGGAGCTGTTTAATGTGCAGCCCGAGTAGGGCCGCATGGGAGAGAGTACAAAACTGACTGAATGCTGGCTAATTTGCTTAAGAGTAATCAAAATGGCTCTGAGGTACTATAAATTTCCTACAGTTTTTAAATATACCATGTACCTGATGAAAAAGCAAATAGCTTTATACAAAGACAGTTAAAAGAAGGAATATATATATGTTTTTTGAATCCATAGGGACATCACAAATGTCACGGGGAAGTATTAATGTAATATTAATATAAAAGAAAACTGTACATAATAGCATCAGCTGAAGGTAAATGGTTGCTTTCATTTCTTTAAAAAGGCTTATTTATTATGTTTAAAAAATTTTAATGTACAGTTCTTCAAACATATGGATAATATCTATAAAATATACTGCACATACTAATTTCTGATATTCTAATTTTTAAATTTTTCTCAAAAAAGTTATTCAAAGTACCTTTTAGTTCATCAGATCCTATTAAAAGATAATGTACCATACCCTAAAATCAGCACATAAAGTTTGAGGCTTAGCCATATAAAAGAATTGTAAGGATAAGTGCTTTCTAAGGAAAATGTTCTGTCTCAAATTATCAAGATAAAGGTCTGGGAATTTTCAGTAGCAGATTTCATCTTCTATGAACAAAAAGATTATATTTAGGATCAATATAAGGTTTATTTAATATTTCTATAGTAAGGTAATATTTTAATATCATCATTTTGAGTTTAAATATGTAGAATTTAAACAATGAAACTCTGTAGAGACATTGCAAGGTTTCTCCTTATTTAGCAACAGAACAGATTAAAGAGAAATCAGATCAAAACATAAAATTCAGATAAAAGATTCAAGTTAAAGAACAATGATATGAAATCAACAGAAAAATTGTCTCACCTGAAAATCTTCCATTAATTTGGGGAAAAGGTGTGATAGGAAAAAAATATTTAAATCCTTTTCCATTAGATTAAAATATTACTCATTTCTTATCCAATATTGTTGGAAATAAAATCCTAAATATTTAGAAAAAGAGATATGACCATGCTAAAAAGCAAGTGAGTCTCTGTATAGGATGTGTGATGGTAATTGACCTGAGAGGATTTTCTAAAACTATTTTAATATAGTTATGAACATGCTAGCATATAAAAAGTACTAAATATACTGAAATTTGTCATCATCCTGTTAAATTGTGTACACAAAGAAAGTAGGAGATGCTCTAATAATTGTCTCTTCTTTTTGGTACTTCTTAATTTATAAATATATTAATTCAATTTACATTTCAGTAAAAGGAGAGAGAAGAAAACACAAAATCAAGCAAGTTAATAAGTCAATATCCATTATTTAGTCTCTGTATAACCTAATTTAATATTCATAGCCCCTTCATGGATTGAGCTTTATTCTCTCATTTTTATAAATCCAGAAACTCAGATTTAATGATGTTGAATAACTTGCCCATGTTACAGGCTTGTAATTTATAGCATAAGGATATGAACCCATGTCTTTTGTCACTTCATTATAGCCAGATGAAAAGATCTTTCAGGGAAATAACAAATCAGTCAACTCAACAATCACATATTAAGGATTAAGTTATAGTCACTTAATAGGTTTATAGCTTTGAGACCAATTATATCCAAAGCTTTCTACATCTGCAAAATGGGGGTAATACTACCTAATTTGTTGTTACTGTAAATGAAATTTGTGTAAATTTCCTGGGACTCAGCAAGACTTTACTAACGGGAACTATTATTATAGGGAATACAAAGTAAGAAAAACCCATTCTTGACCCCAAGGAACTTAAACTATTTGGGTAAATAAAGTTAACATGTGGCACACATATAACAACTAGAAAACAAGCAAGATACAAGCAAGTACATGGAAGTATGTGGTATAGCTTACACCATCTTATTAGATTTATGATACTGATTTAAATATCCTATAGTGGAAAATTTCCTTTATTGAGAAGAAAAGGGAAAGGCCACTTCAAAATAATTGACTTCTCTAGCATGTACGCTCTGGAGGTGTCCACATCTAGCAATATATTGGGTGAACAATGGAAAGCAACTGCGTGGACAGAAAATATAAAAAACATGTGTAAGTAGGTATTTTGAAAGGTATAAATGAAAGACATTATTTTAGAATAAGTGACTGTGATATTCTGATTCAAATGGGAATAGAAATACCTAGGAGTTTCATAATCATTAGATAATGGGATCCCTAATAAGCAGTAGAGGATAGTGAGTGAATGGCTTTAGGACCACTCACTATTCAAAATAAATAACCTTTATTTCTAACTCTGGTAGATTATATATATCTTACTTTGGAACAGGCACTTAACCTTTCTAATCCTCATTTTCTCATTTGTAAAATGGGCATAATAATAACAATTACTTTACCAGGTTGTAATAATTAGGAATAATATTTATTAATAAGTCATTTAATACTCTAACATAGGAAGCTTGAAAGGCTATACACTAACAGGTTTTCTGAGATTTAGAGTTAGTTATATTAATCAGAAAGAAAAGAAAATCCCTCTTCAGTGAATACAACCTTGAGTAACACAGACATTTGTGGATTAAGAATAAAAACTTTTAATTTAAAGTCATTACTCCAAGTATCTATGCATATGACCCATATATAAGTATGTTCAATTTAATAACCACATTTATTAAAAACCCATTATAGGTAAGGTGCTTTTTCCATATGAAGATATGAGGATATGAAGGTAAGACATCCATCTCAGCCCTCAAGGAACTAGAAATTTAATGAGAGAAATAAAATATCTTATATGGTGTATAGTAGGATATTAGATATAATGAAGTAATAAGTTACATTTGGAAAGTAATAAGTACCTTTAAGACACCAAACTCCATTTTCAGAAAGTTACTCTGGAAGAGTTAAGTAGATTTTCATTTCCAACAAAATGAAGACTAGATTTCCTTAAAATCTTCCCAAAACATAACAAATAAATTGCTGGCTAAAATATTTTTTAAAATATACTTTAGAATTCAGAGTTGCACTGATAAGAAGGTAAGGGAAATCTGCAGAGACCAAAAATGAGGGAGAGTGAGTCTTGATGCCAGCTGTTGTGGGGGGCATCCACTGATCTCTAGTATGGTATTTTCCTGGGGCTGCTGTAATGAAGTATTACAAACTGAGTTGCTTAAACAACAGAAATTTATTGTCTCACTGTTTAAAGCTGAGAAGTCTGAAATCAAGTTAGTTTCTTCTGAGGGCTGAGGGAAAATCTATTCCATTCCTTTTTCCTAGCTTCTTGTAGCTTCAAGTATAACTTGGCTAGTAGATGCTGTTCATCGTGTTTTCTCAGCCTTCCCTTTATATGTATCTACTTCTGCATTCAAATTTCCCTTTATTATAAGAATACCAGTCATAATGAATTAGGGCCTACCCTAATAATCTCATCTTAACTTGATCATCTGTTAAGACTCAATTTCCAAACCAGAACACATTTGCAGGTACTGGAGGTTAGAAGTTTGACATCTGTTAGAGGGACAAAATTCAACCAATAACATTTGATAACCTCAAGTTTTAGTTTTAAAGAGACTCAAGGAGAGGAAAAAAGGTAATGCTTAGAGCAACTGTGACCTGGGAAGACTGACAGAAGGCCCCTTGACAAAGCCAGAACTGCCAAAGGATAATACACTCAAGGCAAAGTTAAACTAAATGTCAAAATATTTTGCCTACTTTATTGTTTATTTTCTTATTATTGAATTTTGAGAGTCCTTTGTATATTCTGGATAAAAGTTTTTTTTTATCAGATACGTGTTTTGAAAATATTGTCTCCTAGACTGTGGCCTGTCTTTTTGTTTAATCATATCTTTTGAAAAGATATCTAATTTAATGAAGTACAATTTATCAATTTTTTTCTTTTCTGGTTCATGCTTTGCATGATCCAAGAAATCTTTACCTAAACCAGGGAAATAAAGTTTTTCTCCTAGAAGTGTCATGGTTTTAGAATTTACATTTAGATCTGTGATCTGTTTGAAGTAAATTTTTATACATGGTATGAAGAAAGGGTTAAAAGTTTTGGGGTGTTTGTTTTTTTTTTGTTGTTTGGTTTTTTTTTGCATAGGTATATCCAGTTACTCTCGGATCATTTGTTGGAAATACTATCCATAACCACTGAATTATCTTGACATCTTTGTGGAAAAATCAATTGACCATCTATATGTGTAGGTCTAATTCTGACTTTTTATTCTGTACCACTAATCTATATGTCTATCATTATACAAAAAAAAAAAAATCTTTTTTCTTTTTTTGGCTAGGCTGTACAGATTGTGGGGTCTTAGTTCCCTGAACAGGGATTGAACTTGTGCCAGTGCATCAAAAGCACTAAGCCCTAACCACTGGACCACCGAGGACATCCCCGTACAAGTATCATAGTCTTACTATAGCTTTACAGTAAGTTTTGAAATCAAGTAGTGTGAGTCCTCCAACTGTTCTTTTCCAAATTTAATTTTGATATTCCATGTCCTTTGATTTCTATATACATTTTCAAATTTTAGGTTTAGCATGTCAAATCCTCAAAAATGATTAGGATTATGTTGAATCTATAAATTAATTTGGGGGAAATTGACATCTCAGCAATTTTGAGGATTTTGACCATGAATATCTCTCTAATTATTTAGGTTTAATATTTCTTTCATTAATATTGTGCCATTAATAGTATACAGATTTTGCATACATTTTGCCAGACTTGCTCCTATTTTATATTTTTATGCAGTATACATTTCAATTTGCAGTTGTTCATTGCTAGTGTATAGGAAATCAATGACTTTTGTATTTTAACCTTATTTCCTATAATCTTGCTAAACTCACTAATTATTCTAGCTTTTTTTTGGTAGATATTTTTGACTGTCAACACAGATAACCATGTGTCTATAAATAAAGACAGGTTTCATTTTTTTCCCCTATCCAATCTGTATGCCCTATATTTCTTTTTCTTGTCTTACTGCACTGGCTATGACCTCCAATACAGTGTTAAATAGGAGTGGCAAGAGAGCACCTTCTTCCCTTATTTCACTTCTGAACTTAAGGAGAAAGCTTTCAGTCTTCCACCATGATACTCAGTTCAGTTCAGTCACTCAGTCATGTCTGGCTCTTTGCGACCCCATGGACTGCAGCACGCCAGGCTTCTCTGTCCATCACCAACTCCTGGAGCTTACTCAAACTCAAGTCCATCGAGTCAGTAATATCATCCAACCATCTCATCCTCTGTCATCCCCTGCTCCTCTTGCCTTCAATCTTTCCCAGAGTCGGGGTCTTTTCCAGTAAGTCAGCTCTTCGCATCAGGTGGCCAAAGTATTGGAGTTTCAGCTTCAGCATCAGTCCTTTCAATGAATATTCAGGACTGATTTCCTTTAGGATTGATTGGTTGGATCTCCTTTCAGTCCGCGAGACTCTCAAGAGTCTTCTCCAACACCACAGTTCAAAAGCATCAATTCTTCGGTGCTCAGCTTTCTTCACAGTCCAACACTCAATCCATACGTGACTGGTGGAAAAACCATAGCTTTGACTGGATGGACCTTTGTTGGCAAAGTAATGTCTCTGCTTTTTAATATGCTGTCTAGGTTGGTCATAGCTTTTCTTCCAAGGAGCAAGTGTCTTAATTTCATGGCTGCAGTCACCATCTGCAGTGATTTTGGAGGCCAAGAAAATAAAGCCTCTCACTGTTTCCATTGTTTCCCCATCTATTTGCCATGAAGTGATGGAACCAGATGCCATGATCTTAGTTTTTTGAATGTTGAGTTTTAAGTCAGCTTTTTCACTATCCTCTTTCACTTTCATCAAGAAGTTCTTTAGTTCTTCTTTACTTTCTGCCATAAGGGTGTCACCTGCATATCTGAGGTTATTGACATTTCTCCTGGCAATCTTGATTCCAGCTTGTGCTTCCTCCAGCCCAGCATTTCTCATGATGTACTCTGCATAAAAGTTAAATAAGCAGGGTGACAATATACAGCCTTGATGTACTCCTTTCCTGATTTGGAACCAGTCTTTTCTTACATGTCCAATTCTAACTGTTGCTTCTTGACCTGCATACAGATTTCTCAAGAGGCAGGTCAGGTGGTTTGGTATTCCCATTTCTTTAAGAATTTTCCACAGTTTGTTGTGATCCACACAGTCAAAGGCTTTGGAGTAGTCAATAAAGCAGAAGTAGACGTTTTTCTGGAACTCTGTTGTTTTTTCGATGATCCAACAGATGTTGGCAACCATGATACTAGTTCTAGATTTTTCATAGATGCCTTTTTATCAGTTTAAGAAAGTTTTCTCTTATTCCTAGTTTGCTGACAGTTTAAAAAAATCATAAATGAATGTAATTTGTAAAAATTTTTCCTGCTTTTCTTGAGGTGATTTTTTTTTTTAGCTTCTCATAGAGGTGAATTACATTGGTTTCCAGATATTAAATCAACCTTGCATTCCTAGAAGAACTCTCACTTGGTTTTTATTATTTTACTTCTTACATATTGCTGGTTTTGATATGCTAATATTTTGTTAAATATTTTAATGTTTATTTTCATGAATGCTATGGCTTATAGTTTTGCTTCCTCTTGACATCATGATATAGATGGAATATTTGTGTCCCTGCCCAAATTCATGTTGAAACCTAATGCTCGATGTGATGGTATTAGGAGATGAGGACCTGTGGGAAGTGCTTAGATCAGGGGGGCAGACCCTTCATGAATGGGATTAATGTTCTTATGAAAGAACACACCCCCCAGAGCTCCATAGTCACTATCACCTATGAACTAGAAAGCAGACCTTCACCAGACATTGAACCTACCAGAGTCTTGATCTTGGACTTCCCAGCCTCTAGAACTCTGAGAAATAAATTTCTGTTGTTGAGAATTCCCTGGTAGTCCCGTGAGTAGGACTCTGAAGCTTTCACTCACGAGGTCTGGGTTCCAACCCTGGTCAGGGAGCTAAAATTCCACAAGTAGTGTGGCACAGCCAAAAAAAAAAATCTGTTGTTAATAAACCACTAGTCTATGGTATTTTGCAGCCTGAAAAGATAAGATGCATCTCTCTTCCTCTCTGATTTTGGTAGTATGATAATGCTGACCTCATAAAATGAGTTGGGAAACGCTCCCTCTTCTGTTTTATGAAACAATTTATATAGAATTGGCATTATAACTTTCTTGAATGTTTGGTAGAATTCACTAGTGAAGCCCCCGTGGCCTGGAGTCCTCTTCATGGCAAAATTTTTATCTAGATTCAAAATTTTAAATAGGTTATTTAGGTAATCTGTTTATTATTTAATAAGATTTGTTAGTTTGTGTTTTTAAAGGAATTTGTCTATTTTATTTTTGTTGTTAAATTTATTGAAAATTCATTGGTCATAATATTGCTTTTTTTTAATGTCTGTACTATACGTAGTTATATCCTGTCTTACATTCCTGATGTTGACAATTAATATCTTTTCTCTCTTTAATTCATTTATTTTGATCAATTGATGATATCATTGTACTGAATTTTTCAAAGAGTCAGTTTTTGGCTTCACTGATTTTCTTTATTGCTTTTTTTTTTGCTTCAGTTTCACTGATTTCTGCTCTTACCTTTATTGTTTTCTTTCTGTTTGCTTTCAGTTTAGTTTGCTCTTATTTTCCTTTTTAAATAGAAGTTTAGCTGATTTACAATATTGTGTTAGTTTCAAGTGACAGCATAGTGATTTATTATTTTTTCAGATTATATTCCATTATAGGTTATTTTAAGATAATGGGTGTAATTCCCTGTCTGTATAGTATAGCCTGTTGCTTATCTATTTTATATATAGTAGCTTCATCTGTTAGTCCCACACTCCTAATCTGTCCCTCCCACTTCCCTCTCCCCTTTGGTAATCACGAATTTGTTTTCTTTATCTGTAAGTCTGTTTCTGTTCTTCATATAGATTAATTTGTGTTATTTAAAAAAAATTTTTTTTCATTTATTTTAAAATTTTATTTATTTATTTTTAGCTGCAGCACCATGCAGCATGCAGGATATTTAGTTCCCTGGCCAGGTATCAAATCCATGTGCCTTGCATTAGAAGCATAGAGTTTTAACCACTGGACTGCCAGAGAAGTCCCTGTGTTATTTTTTTAGATTCCACATGTAAATTATATCATACAGTATTTGTCTTTCTTTGTATAACTTATTTTGCTAAACACAATATTCTCTAGGTCCTTCAACATTGCTGCAAATGGAATTGCAGCAATGTTGAATTCCTTTTTATGGCTGAGTAATATTCCATTGTGTATATGTACTACATCTTAACTGAATCATCTGTTGATGAGTACTTGAGTTGTTTCCATGTCTTGGCTATTGTAGATCATGCTGCTATGAACACAGAGGTGCATGTATCATTTCAAACTGGCATCTTTGTTTTTTCCTGATATATACCCAGGAGTGGAATTGCTGGGTCATATGGTAGTTCTATTTTTAGTTTTTTAAGGAACCTCCATAGTGGTTGCACCAATCTACATTCCCACCAACAGTATATAAGGAGGGTTCTCTTTTCTCCATATCCTCTCCAACGTTTGTTATGTCTAGACTTTTTGATGATAGACATTTGACCTCTCTGTTATGATACCTCACTGCAGTTTTTGTTTTTAATTTTTTAAAAGACTTTAAAATATTTATTTGTTTTTGGCTGTGCTGGGTTTTTGTTGCTGCGCATGGGCTTTCTCTATTTGTGGCTAGCAGGGACTATCTAGTTGTGGTTCAAGGATCTCTCATTGTGGTGGCTTCTCTTATTGCAGAGCATAGGCTCTAGGCATGCAGGCTTCAGTAGTTGTGGCACATGGGCTCAATAGTTACAGCTTGCAGGCTCTAGAGAGCAGGCTCAGTAGTTCTAACACATAGGCTTATGTGGCATGTGGGATCTTCCTGGACCAAGATTGAACCCATATCCCCTGCATTGGCAAACGGATTCTTAACCACTGGACCACCAGGGAAGTCCCCTCACTGTAGTTTTGATTTGCAGTTTTCTAAGAATTAGCAGTTTGAGCATATTTTCATGTACTTGCTAGCCCTCTGTATGTCTTCTTTGGAAAAATGTGTATTTAGGTCTTCTGCTCATTTTTTGATTGGTTGTTTGTTTTTAATATTGAGTTATATGAGCTGTTTGTATATTTTAAATATTAACCTCCTGTTGGTTGCATCATTTGCATTATTTGCTCAGTTGCTCCTCAAATTTCCCAACATCCAACAAATTCTGATATGCTCTATTTTCAATCAATCAAAAATATTTCTCATTTTCCTTGTGACTTACTCTTTGATCCATGGGCTATTTGTACTATGGCCAGAAAATATACTTTGTATTATTTCCGTTGATATCAACTACATCAGCCATATCAACAAATGTGAATGGCCAAAAAACATTAAATGAGAAAAATGAGGAAACTTTAATAATTACTGAAGACAACAGTACACAGTGAAGTTATAAAAGTTATGAATTATATGAACCAAATAACAGCAACTTCATAAATAACTTATCATTATAAATTAGTTAGTAGTTATACGAGGTGCAAGGAAAAATAGTACTAACAAAAACATACTAACATATGATTCTTAATCCAACACATGTCAATTTTAACCAAAGATGTAAGACTCAAAAAGTCTTAAACAACACAATAAATATGGTAGTCCTAATGCATATATCAAACTTTACACTCTGATAATAGAAAATACACCTGCTTCTCAAGTGCTCATGAAGCATTTATAAAAAATTAGTCACATAGTGAGCAAAAAAAAAAAAAAAAAAAAACAAAAGATAAAGTAAATATATTACAAACAAGATTCTCTTATTTCACTTAAGAAAACTAAAAATAAATAGTAATTTTTTTTTTTTTTTTTTTCTCCAGAAAATGTTTTATGTAGCTGCTGCTGCTGCTACTACTAAATCGCTTCAATCATGTCCGACTCTGTGTGACCCCATGGACTGCAGTCCTCCAGGCTCCTCCATCCATGGGACTCTCCAGGCAAGAATATGGAGTGGGTTGCCATTTCCTTCTCCTTTTATGTAGCTGTGTAGCTTAAATATTTTGTTTGTTTTGTCATTAGAAAATATAGAGTAATGATCAACAATTCCTTGTTTTTCAGACCCTCTGTCTTGTGGCATTAATAATAATGGCAGTTAACATGTATTGTAAACTATGTGCCAGATACTGTCTTTTTTAAAAAAATTTTTTTACATTGGGTTACAGTTGTTTAACAATGTGGTGTCAGTTTCAACTGTATAGCAAAGTGATTCAGTTATACATATACATGTATCTAATCTTTTTCAAATTTTTTTCCCATTTAGGTTATTATAGAATATTGAGCAGAATTCCCTCTGCTATACAGTAGGGGTTATTGGTTATCTATTTTATTTTTTTATTTATTCATTTATTTAAATATTTTATTTTATTTTGGCCATGCCACATAGCATGTGGGATCTCAATTCCCTGACCAGGGATCAAACCCATGACCCCTGCAATGGAGGCTTGGGGGCCTTAACCACTGGACTGTCAGGGAAGTCCAGTTATTTATTTTAAATAAAGCAGTGTGTACATGTCAACCCCAAAATCCCAGTCTGTTGCTCCCCATATCCTTCCCACCTGGTAACTAAAAGTTTGTTCTCTAAGTCTGTGAGTCTGTTTCTGTTCTGTAGATAAGTTCATTTGTATAATTTTTTTTTTAGGTTCTGTATATAAGTGATATCATGTGATATTTGTCTTTCTCTGTCTGACTTAACTTCACTTAGTATGATAATCTCCAGGTCCATCCATGTTGCTGCAAATAGAATTATTTCCTTTTTCTTTTACTTAGTTCTTTATTTTTCCTCAGTTTTTAAAAATTTATTTATTTTTTAACTGAAGGATAATTGTTTTACAGAATTTTGTTGTTTTCTGTCAAACCTCAACATGAATCAGCCATCGGTATACCTATATCCGCTCCCTTTTGAACCTCCCTCCCACCTTGGCTGAGTAAATATTTCATTGTATATATGTACCACATCTAAAAAAAAGCTTCTTCCAACTACATATTTTATAAATTTCTCACAAACAGTTCTTGGCTATAAAGGAAAATAAAATTGAAAAATCCCAAAATTTCTCAAAAAATGATAATAATGTGTAGATGTCAGAATCTCAGTGACATAATTAAAGTAGTGGTCAGAGGAAAATATCTTTAAACACTTACATCAATAAAAATGAAAACACATGAATTCGTTTTTCAATTTAACAAGCTAGAAAAGAAAAATCAAATGAAATCAGAGGGAGGACATAATATGTAAAAGCAAATATTGAGGTAGAACACAGAGAAACTGTACAACAAATAAATTAAAGCTTCTTTTTCTTTGGGGAATGTCAATAAAATAGAAAAATCTCTAGCTTTCCTATCAAGTGGCAGAAGGTATACATATGCAAAATAAGAAATGACAAATAGGAAATAAACACTGATACAGAAAATATGAAAACAAATAATGAAGAACTACTTTTCACAACTCTATGCAAACACATCTGAGTATAGTTAAAAATACATAATTTCTAGTAAATAAAATTTACTAAGATTGACCTCAATATAGATAAAAAGCTTAAATAGGCCGATTTCCACAGGAAAAAAAAAAAGAAAAAATTATCAAAGAAGTAGCTCTCAAAAAAGCAATATTATATGTTTGACAGGCAAATTTTACCAACTTCTCAAACACAAATAATGACAAGCTTACTTAAATTATTCCACAACATCATAAAAAAAGGAAAAATTTTAAATGCTATACTTGATAAAGATAGGAACAAAGAAAAATACAATGGTAGATTGAGTTATATGACCAATTACTCATTGTTCCCCATATCTATATGCTTTGCCAGGTGAATTTGCTATTCCTCTCACAAGAAGCAGACTATATTTTCCAGCCCCTTGTATTTAGGCTCAGTCATAAGAGTCGTGTTGGCTAATAGGATTGTTAGCTTTTGTTGGTTAACTGACCACCCCAAAACTTAATGCTTAAAACAATAAGATTTATTATTTAATATGGTTCTGTGGATTGACTATCCAGGTTGGTCGTAACTTTTCTTCCAAGGAGTAAGTGTCTTTTAATTTCATGGCTGCAATCACCATCTGCAGTGATTTTGGAGCCCAAAAAACAAACTCTGACACTGTTTCCACTGTTTCCCCATCTATTTCCCTTGAAGTGATGGGACCAAATGCCACGATCTTCGTGTTGGGTCACAAAGAGTCAGACACAACTGAGCAACTGAACTGAACTGACTGTGGATTGACTAGAGGCTTCTTCTCAATTTGATCAGTTTACAGAAAGTTGGATAGTCTAGAATGGTTTTTAAACATTTGAAAAAATATTCAATTTCATTCAAAATTATATAAATGCAAAGTGAAAATATAATTCTCACTGATAACTTTGGTAGGAAATTTTTAATTTGGTAAAAAAAAAATGAACAGTGCATTCTGTTGGTGAGGCTAGGGGAAAACAGGCCTATGATGATTTGGGAAAACTCAAATCATTATTGGTGGGAATAAAATAGTGGTACAACCTCTCTAAAGTAAATCTGACAACACATAACAAATGCATTTGAATAAATGGATAAACAAAATATGATATATTCATAAAATATAATATTTTCAGACAAAAGGGAATGAAGTATTGATATATGGTACAACATAGAGGAACCTTGAAAACATTATGCTAAGTGAAAATAAGCCAGACATAAAAGACTACATATTGTATGATTCTATTCATATAAAATGTCCAGAATAGACTATATACACAGAAAGTTGTCAGGGGCTATTGGAGGTGGAAATAGGGAATGACTGTTAAAGGATATAGAGTTCCATTTGAAGTGAAGTGAAGTTTCTCAGTCATGTCCAACTCTTTGCAACCCCATGAACTGTAGCCTACCAGGATCCTCTGTCCATGGAGTGGGATGCCATTTCCTTCTCCAGGGCATCTTCCCGACCCAGGGATCGAACCCAGGTCTCCCGCATTGTAGGCAGACGCTTTACCGTCTGAGTGATAAAAAAGTTCTTGAACTAGATAGTGGTGATAGCAACACAATTTTGTAAAAATGCCAAAATCACTGAACCATTCATTTTATTAAAAGGGTGAATATTATGGTGGGTGTATTATATATAAAATCATTTTCAAAAAGAAAGAGACAAAAAAAAAAAATCAAAACCCAGAATGTGTCTGTGCCTTTACTTGATACAAAAATGATGACGAGTCTAAATAGGATATGTTCTTTAGTTTTGAAGTGCTAGAAGAGGCTGTTTCTTTATTTCTCTCAATGTGAATGGGGAAATGTATTTCTTTTGGTTACCTCACTATCCCTAATTCCTTCCATAGTGCCTAGAACACGGTAGACACCCTGTAAATATGTGTTGAAGAATGAAGAAGAGAGTTAAGAAATGTTATTTTGTAATCACCAGTGTAATGGTACTTAGCTAGAAATCACTATGTGAAAGTTTGCTGGGTAACAAGATACTTACGAAACCAAGCAGAACCCTGTGAGACTCCTGGGCACGGAAACTTTCCTGTGTCACTGTTTCTTTTTTTTTTAATTAATTAATTTATTTTAATTGGAGGATAATTACAATATTGTGATGATTTTTGCTATACATCAGCATGAATCAGTCACAGGTATACATGTGTCCCCCCAGTCCTGAACCCTGCTCACACCTCCCTCCCCTCCCTATCCCTCTGGGTTGTCCCAGAGCACTGGCTTTGGGTGCTATGCTTCATGCATCAAACTGCCACTGGTCATCTATTTCACCTATGGTAACGTACATGTTTCAGTGTTATTCTCTCAAATCATCCCACCCTCGTCTTCTTGCACTGATTCCAAAAGTCTGTTCTTTTTGACTGTGCCTCCTTTGCTGCCCTGAATGTAGGATTATAGGTACCATCTTTCTAAATCCCATACATATGCATTAATATGCAGTATTGTCTTTCTCTTTCTGACTTACTTCACTCTGTGTAATAGGCTCCAGGTTCATCCACTTCATTAGAACTGACTCAAATGTATTCCTTTTTATAGCTGAGTAGTATTCCATGGCTTCCCTGGTAGCTCAGCTGGTAAAGAATCTGTCTGCAATGCAGGAGATGCCAGTAGACATGGGTTTGACTCCTGGGTCAGGAAGATCCCCTGGAGGAGGAAATGACAATCCACTCCAGTATTCTTGCTGGGAATATCCCATGGGCAGAGGAGCCTGGCAGGCTATAGTCCATGGATTTGCAAAGAGTCGGACATGACTGAATAATTAGACATACACAGCTTAATCATAATGTGTTTTGCTATGGATGACATTCATTTATCCTTCTTGGAACATATTGAACTTCTTGAATACGTAGTTTCTTATCTGTGGTCAAAAAGCACACGCAATATTTCATTGTGTATATATACCACAACTTCCTTATCTATTAATCTGCTGATGGACATTTAGGTTGCTTTCGTGTCCTAGCTATTGTAAATAGTGCTGCAATGAGAAATGAAAATCAAATGCAAATCAAAATGACAATGAGGCATCATCTCGTACCAGTCAGAATGGCCATCAACAAAACGTCTACAAACAAATGCTGGAGAGGGTATGGAGAAAAGGGAACCCTCTCACACTGTTGCTGGGAATGCAAACTGGTACAGACATTATCAAGAACAGTGTAGAGAATCCTTTAAAACCGGGAATAGAATTGCTGTACAACTCAGCAATCCCACTGCTGGGCGCATTCCCTGTTTCTTTTAGAGAAATGACTCCAGCCTTCATGTTCCTTGCTGAGTTCCAAAGGGCAGATTGAACAGTTGCTAATTAGACAAGGGAGGGGGATACAGAAATAAGGGAGAAGTAGAAACAATAGTGCAGCCTTGGGGGCATTGTCCTGATGCCTCCTCAAGGGATACACAATACAATATCTTTGACCTCTTTGTTGATGTTGTTCAGTTGCTAAGTCCTGTCTGGCTCTTTGAAACCCAATGGACTGCAGAATGCCAGGTTTCCCTGTCATTCACAGTTTCTAGGAGTTTGATCAAACACGTGATGATTGAGTTGGTGAGGTCATCCAACCATCTCATCCTCTGTTACCTCTTCTTCTCCTGCCCTCAATCTTTCCCAGCATTAAGATCTTTTCCAATAAGTGGGCACTTCCCATCAGGTGGCCAAAGTATTGGAGCTTCAGCTGTAGCATCAGGCCTTCCAATGAATATTCAGGGTTGATTTCCTTTAGGATTGACTGGTTTAATCTCCTTTCAGTGCAAGGGACTCTCAAGAGTCTTCTCCAGCACAATTCGAAAGCATCAATTCTTGGGCACTCAGCCTTCTTCATGGTCCAACTCTCACATCCATACATGACTACTGGAAAAACCATAGCTTTGACTATATGGACCTTTGTCAGAAAAGTGATATCTCTGCTTTTTAATATGCTGTCTAGGTTTGTCATAGGCTTCCTGATGGCTCATGCGTGCATGCATGCTAAGTCACTTGTCTTTGCAACCCTAAGGATTGTAGCTCGCCAGGCTCCTCGGTCCATGGGATTTTCTGGGCATGAATACTGAAGTGGGTTTCCATGCCCTTCTCCAGGGAATCTTCCCAATCCAAGGATCAAACCCACATCTCATATCTCCTACATTGACAAGTGGGTTCTTAACCACTTGCACCTGTAAAGAATCTGCATGCAATGCAGGAGACCCTAGGTATGATCCCATTACTTCATGGCAAATAGATGGGGGAAAAATGGTAACAGTTACAGATTTTATTTTCTTGGGCTCCAAAATCACTGCAGATGGTGAATGCAGCCATGAAGTTAAAATTAAAAGATGCTTGCTTCTTGGGAGAAAAGCTATGACAAACCTAGACAGCATGTTAAAAGCAGAGACATCACTTTTCTGACAAAAGTCCATAAACTCCAAGCTATGGTGTTCCCAACAGTCATGCATGGATGAAAGAGTTGGACCATAAAGAAGGCTGAGCGCCAAAGAATTGATGCTTTCAAACTGTGGTGCTGGAGAAGACTCTAGAGAGTCCCTTGAACAGCAAGGAGATCAAACCAGTGAATCCTAAAGGAAATCAACCCTGAATATTCATTGGAAGACCTGATGCTGAAGCTGAAGCTCCAATACTTTGACCACCTTGATGGTCAGATACTTGTACCATCATCAGTACTTTGATGCAAAGAGCCAACTCATTGGAAAAGGCCCTGATGTTGGGAAAGACTAAGGGCAGGAGGAGAAGGAGGTGACAGAGGATGAGATGGTTGGATGGCATCATTGATTCAATGGACGTGAGTTTGAGCAAAGTCTGGGACACAGTGAAGGACAGGAAAGCCTGGTGTGCTACAGTCCATGGGATCGTAAAGAATCAGACACCACTGAGCAACTGAATAACAAAGGTTTGTCATAGCTTTCCTTCCAAGGAGCAAGTGTCTTTTAATTTCATGGCTGCAATCACTGTCAGCAATAATTTTGGAACCCAAGAATATAAAATTTGCCACTGTTTCCACTTTTCCACTTCTATTTGCCATGAAGTGATGGTATTGGATGCCATGATTTTAGTTTTATGAATGTTGAGTTTTAAGCCAGCTTTTTCACTCTCCTCTTTTACCCTCATCAAGAGGCTCTTTAGTTCCTCTTTGCTTTCTGCCCTAAGAATGGTATCATCTATATCTCTGAGATTGTTGATACCTTCCCAGCAATCTAGATTCTAGAAAAAACTCTCAACAAAGGGAAAATTCTTCAATCCTGAGAAGAACACCTAAGAACACCTAAGATTAAAGGAAGTAGAGAAACTCATCAAGAGACTACCTGAAATCAGATCAAAGGAGTGCAGACCCTGTACATACACTAATCCTTATCAGTAATCCTGCCCTTGAACCATTGCTATAAAATTTCTTCAAAATCCTCCCAGGTGGGACTCATAGTTTTTCAGGGCATGAGTCGGTATTCTCTTCTGCTTGACAATGAACTAAAGCTATTGTTTTATAAAGTAAATGTTAGTCACTCAATTGTGTCCAACTCTTTGCGACCCCAGGCACTGTAGCCAGCCAGGCTCCTCTGTCCATGGAATTATCCAAGTAAGAATAATGGTGTGAGTTGCCATTCCCTTCTCCAGGGGAATCTTTACAACCCAGGGACTGATCCTGGGTCTCCCACATTGCAGGGGGATTCTTTACCATCTGAGCTACCCTACAACTCTGTCTCCAAGATTTGATTCAGCACAAGTGCACAGAGGCCGAGTTTCTGGCATCATTTATATGATCTCCAAGTATCACCCTTAAGATTGCTTATTAATCACAAAAGGGAATCGTAAAATTATAATGGAGATCTCTTGAACATCACTTTAATCAATGATCAAACTTAGCATGACTGTAATGGAATGAACTGATATTAAAGCATCTCCTGATAAGATACAGGGGACAAACACAATTGTTGTTCACTCAGTTGTGTCCGACTCTTGGAGACCCAATGGACTGCAGCACGCCAGGCTTCCCTGTCCTTCACTATCTCCCAGAGCTTGCTCAAACTCATGTCCATTGAGTTGATGATGCCATCCAACCATCTCATCCTCTGCCATCCCCTTCCCCTCCTGCCTTCAATCTTTCCCAGCATCAGGGTCTTTTCCAATGAGTCAGTTGTTCGCATCAGATGGCCAAAGTGTTGGAGCATCAGCTTCATCATCAGTCTTTCTAATAAATATTCAGGGTTGATTTCCTTTAGGATCGACTGGTTTGATCTCCTTGCTGTCCAAGGAACTCCCAAGAGTCTTCTCCAGCACCACAATTTGAAAGCATCAATTCTTCGGCACTCAGCCTTCTTTATGATCCAACTCTCAGTCTGTACATGACTACTGAGAAAACCCTAGTTTGGACTACATGGACTTTTGTCAGCAAAGTGATATCTCTGCTTTTTCATATGCTGTCTAGGTTTGTCATAGCTTTTCTCCCAAGGAGCAAGCATCTTTTAATTTCATGGCTGAAGTCACTGTCCACAGTGATTTTGGAGCCAAGAAAAATCTGTCACTGTTTACACTTTTTCTCCATCTATTTGACATGAAATGCTAAAACTGGATGCCATGATCTTGGTGTTTTGAATGCCAAGTTTTAAGCCAGCTTTTCACTTTCCTCTTTCACTTTCATCAAGAGGCTGTTTAGTTCCTCTTCACTTTCTGCCATTTGAGTGGTATTATCTGTGTATATGAGATTGTTGATATTTCTCCCTGCAATCTTGATTCCAGCTTGTGCTTCATCCAGCCTGGCATTTCTCATGATGTACTCTGCATGTAAATTAAATAAGCACAGTGACAATATACAGCCTTGACATACTCCTTTCCCAATTTTGAACCAGTCCATTGTTCCATTTCCTGTTCTAACTGTTGCTTCTTTACCTGCATACAGATTTCTCTGGAGAGAGGTAAGGTGATCTAGTATTCCTGTTTCTTGAAGAATTTCCCACAGTCAAAGGCTTTAGCATAGTCAGTGAAGTGGAAGTAGATATTTTTCTGGAATTCCCTTGCTTTTTCTATGACCCAACAGATGTTGGCAATTTGTTCTCTGGTTCCTCTGCTTTTTCTAAATCCAGCTTGAACATCTGGAAGTTCTTGGTTCACGTACTGTTGAAGCCTCACTTGGAGAATTTTGAGCATTACCTTGCTAGTATGTGAGATGAGTGCAATTTTGTGATAGTTTAAACATTCTTTGTCCTTGCCTTTCTTTGGGACTGGAGTGAAAACTGACCTTTTCCAGTCCTGTTGTCACTGATGCGTGTTCCAAATTTGGGGGCATACTGAGTGCAACACTTGAACAGCATCATCTTTTAGGGTGTGAAATAGCTCAGCTGGAATTCCATCACCTCCACTAGCTTTGTTTGTAGTGATGCTTCCTAAGGCCTACTAGACTTCACCCTCCAGGATGGGTGGCTTTAGGAGAGTGATCACACCATCATGTTTGTCTGGGTCGATAGGATCATTTTTGTATAGCTCTTCTGTGTATTCTTGCCACCTGTTCTTAATATCTGCTGCTTCTTTTAGGTCCATAACATTTTGTCCTTTATTGTGCCCATCTTTGTATGAAATGTTCCCTTGGTATCTCTAATTTTCTTGAAGAGATCTCTAGTTTTTCCCATTCTATTGTTTTCCTCTATTTTTTTGCATTGTTCACTTAGAAAGGCTTTCTTATCTCTCCTTGCTATTCTCTGAAACTCTGTATTCAGATGGGTATATCTTTCCTTTTCTCCTTTGCCTTTCACATCTCTTCTTTTCTGTTATTTGTGCACAGTGCTACTTACATATTGTACACATAGTATTACTTATGAAATTTCTTGCCCAAAATGTTTAACCAGAGTTTAATTTTGAAAGTCAATCAGACAATAAACAGATTGTGAGATATTCTATGGCTCAACCCTTTAAAAATATCAGTGTTATCAAAGAAAAAAGAGATTTACAGTGACTAAAGAGATGATATATGCAGCAACATGCATGGTCTTGTCTTGGATCCTTGATTGAATTAAAGACAACTTTAAAGAACATTTTGGACAACTAGGGAAATTTTAATGTGGACTGTATGTTGGACAATATGAATATATCAATATTAAATTTCCTGTGTGAGGTAATAGCAATGTGATTATTTTCAAGAATATCCTTGCTAGAAGATACCAAAAGCTGGCCTTTGAACAGGTTAAAAAATATTCATAAACCTTTTAGCTAGGTTGATCAAGAAATAGATAATACAAAAATTAACCACTATAGATTTTTAAAGGATAAAAGAAAAATTATGAAAAAATTTATCTTAATAAATCCAAGAACCTGAATGAAAAGTACACATTTCTTCTTGGCGATAACAGATAAACAAATTAACAAATGGAATCAAGAAGAAATATAACTTTGATGAGTTGCATAGTGTTTTACCTATTAAAGAAATTAAATTCTTAATTTAAAACTTTAATGCTAAGGTAACTCTGGTTCCAAATGACCTCAATGATTTGACTTCATAAAGTTTAAGGACTTCATAAATCTTCATAATGCTAACCCTGCACAAACTCTTTCAGAAAACAGTAGAAATACTTTCCAATTGATTTTATGACATAAGCATTACCCTGATACCAAAACTGGATATCAGAAGAAAATAAAGCTATTGAATATCTCTCATAAACATGGATAAAACACTTCCTTTCAAAATATTCACAGTTAGAATTCATTAATATATAATATAGCCTGAGGAAGTAAAGTTTAGCACAGAAAGGCAAGGTTGGTTTAACATTCAAAGGTCAATCACTTTAATTCACTATGTTAGCAAAATTCAGGAGAAAACTCATATAATGATCTCAACAGATGTAGAAAAAGCATTAATAATATTATAAAAGTTATATTATATAATATATATTATATAATATATATTATATTTTATATAATTATATATATTAATTATATAATATAATATTATATAAAAATATTATAAAAGTAAAAATAAAATGGACATCCTTAACCTCAGCAGGGCATCTATGCAAAAATTATGACCTCATTTGTAATGATTAGACTCAGTGTTTTCCTCCATCAGATCAGGAGCATGGCAAGAATGTACATTCTCACCAGTTCTATTCAATGTTGTATTGGTTATCCTAACAAGTGAAATAAGCAATAAAAAGAAAAAAGAGGCACAGACACTAGGAAGGAAGTTACTTTTTAATGTCATAAATTACTTACTGATGAACTTAACAAAATATGTTCACAAGTTATACATTTCAAACCACAAACATCGGCAATAAGTTTTAAAAATAAATGGAAAGATATAGTAATAGACTCATGGAAGAAAAGTCAGTAGCACTAAGATCTTAATCTTCTCAAATTGATTAATGGAGTCAACAGAATCACATTCAAATGCCTAGGGGGTACCCTTTGTTAGAAACTAACAACTTGATTCTGTAATTTGAATGAAAGTGCAAAGCTCCTCAGTTCAATTGAGTTCAGTTCAGTCACTCAGTCGCGTCTGACTCTTTCCAACCCCATGAATCGCAGCACGCCAGGCCTCCCTGTCTATCACCAACTCCCGGAGTTCACTCAGACTCACGTCCACCGAGTCAGTGATGCCATCCAGCCATCTCATCCTCTGTCGTCCCCTTCTCCTCCTGCCCCCAATCCCTCCCAGCATCAGAGTCTTTTCCAATGAGTCAACTCTTTGCATGAGGTGGCCGAAGTACTGGAGTTTCAGCTTTAGCATCATTCCTTCCAAAGAACACCCAGGGCTGATATCCTTTAGAATGGACTGGTTGGATCTCCTTGCAGTCCAAGGGACTCTCAAGAGTCTTCTCCAACACCACAATTCAAAAACATCCATTCTTCGGCGCTCAGCCTTCTTCACAGTCCAACTCTCACATCCATACATGACCACTGGAAAAACCATAGCCTTGACTAGACAGAACTTTGTTGGAAAACCAATGTCTCTGCTTTTCAATATGCTATCTAGGTTGGTCATAACTTTTCTTCCAAGGAGTAAGCATCTTTGAATTTCATGGCTGCAATCACCATCTGCAGTGATTTTGAAGCCCAGAAAAATAAAGTCTGACACTGTTTCCACTGTTTCCTCATCTATTTCCCATGAAGTCATGGGACCAGATGCCATGATCTTCGTTTTCTGCATGTTTAGCTTTAAGCCAACTTTTTCACTCTCCTCTTTCACTTCCATCAAGAGGCTTTTTTGTTCCTCTTCACTTTCTGTCATAAGAGTGGTGTCATCTGCATATCTGAGGTTATTTATATTTCTCCTGGCATTCTTAATTCCAGCTTGTGCTTCTTCCAGTCCAGCGTTTCTCATGATGTACTATGCATAGAAGTTAAATAAGCAGGGTGACAATATACAGCCTTGACATACTCCTTTTCTTATTTGGAACCAGTCTGTTGTTCCATGTCCAGTCCTAACTGTTGCTTCCTGACCTGCATACAGATTTATCAAGAGGCAGGTCAGGTGGTCTGGTATTCCCATCTCTTTCAGAATTTTCCACAGTTTGTGGTGATCCACACAGTCAAAGGCTTTGGCATAGTCAATAAAGCAGAAATAGATGTTTTTTCTGAAACTCTCTTGCTTTTTCCATGATCCAGCGGATGTTGGCAATTTGATCTCTGGTTCCTCTGCCTTTTCTAAAACCAGCTTGAACATCTGGAAGTTCATGGTTCATCTATTGCTGAAGCCTGGCTTGGAGAATTTTGAGCATTACTTTACTAGCGTGTGAGATGAGTGCAATTGTGCGGTAGTTTGAGCATTCTTTGGCATTGCGTTTCTTTGGGATTGGAATGAAAACTGACCTTTTCCAGTCCTGTGGCCACTGTTGAGTTTTCCAAATTTGCTGGCATATTGAGTGCAGCACTTTCACAGCATCATCTTTCAGGATTTAAGAGTAAAAATAATTTTGAAGAGAACAATAATGTTGGAGGACTAACTCTACCTGATTCCAAGTGTACTATAAAACTTCACAAATATTTTACACAGCAAAGGAAACCATAAACAAAACAGAAAGACAACATATGGACTAGGAGAAAATATTTGCAAATAATGTAAGCAACAAGCCAACTCAGGGAGATAATGAAGGACAGGGAAGCCTGAGTGCTGCAGTTCATGGACTTGTAAAGAGTTGGACACAACTTAGCAACTGAACAACAACAACATACAACTCAATAAGAAAAACCAATTCTATTTAAAAATGGGCAGAAGATGTAAATAGACATTTATTTGAAAAAGGCATATAGGTGGCCAAGAGGTAGATGAAAAGATGCTCAACAGCACTAATTTTTGGAGAAATACAAATCAAAACTACAACGAGATATTACCTCACTTTAGGGAGAATGACCATAATTTAAAAATCCACAAAAGACAAATTCTGGAGAGGGTATGAAGAAAAGGGAACCTTTGTATACTGATGGTGAGAATATAAATTAGTGTAGTCACTATGGAGAATAGTATAGGAGTTACTCCAAAAACTGAAAAATATAGTTCCATATGATTTAGCAATCCCCACTACTGGGCATATGTCCAGACAAAACTATAATCTGAAAAGATACATGCATCCCTATGTTCATAGCAACACTATTTACAATAGCCTTAGACATGGAAACAACCTAAATGTTCATCGACAGATGAATCAATAAATAGATATACCATACACACAGACACATACCCACAAGAATATTATTTAGCCATAAAAATAATGAAATCACTTGCAGTTCCATGGGTGTACCTAGAGCTTATCATACTAAGAGAAGTAAGTCAAAAAGAGAAAGGCAAATATCATAAGATATCACATATATTTGGAATCTAAAATATGACACAAATGAGCATATCTATGAAAGAGAAACAAACTCACAGACATAGAGAACAGACTTGTGATTGGCAAGGAGAAGGAGGAGTTGGATTGAGAGTATGGAACTAGCAGATGCAAAATGCTATATTTAGAATAGATAAGCAATGAGATCCTATTGTATAGCAAACTATATTCAATATGTTGTAGTAAAGCATAATGGAAAAGAATATGAAAAAGAATATTCTGTATACCAGAAACTAACACAGCATTGTAAATCAACTATACTTCAATTTTAAAAAGCCATAATGGAAAAGAATTTTTAAAATACTTCGGAAATAAAAGATATACAAATTGGAAAGGAAGAAGAAAATTATCTCTGCCTATAGATGATATGCTCTTATATGTACAAAACACTAAAAATTCTACAATCACACACACTTTAGAGTTCATAAATCAATTTAGCAAAGTAGCAAAGTTGCAGGTTACAAAACTAACACCGATAAGCCAGCTGCATTTTTATACACTATCAATGAACAGTTTAAAAAGGAAATCAAAATATAATTCCATTTACAATAGTATTAAAAAAGAATAAGATGTTTAGAAATAAGTTTAACCAATCTTGTACACTGAACATCACTGAAAGGAATTTTTAAAAGGAATTAATGAAGACATAAATAAATGAAAAGACACCCCATATTTATGAATTGTAAGACTTAACACTATTAAGATGACAATATTATTAAGATGGCAATACTACCCAGAGTACTTTACCAATTTGATGCAGTTCCTATCAAAATCCAAACATTTTTTTTCATAAATAGAAAACTCATTATAAAATCCATATGGAATTTCAGGGGACTCCAAATAGTCTAAAATAAATAAGAATAAAATTGGAAGACTCACACTTCTTGACTTTAAAACTTACTACAAAGTTACAGTAATCAAAGCAGTGTGGTACTGGCATAAGGATAGACGTACAAATCAATGGATGGACTTCCCTAACGGTCCAATATGCCTGCCATTGCAGGGGACACAGGTTCTTTCCCTGGTTTGGGAAGATCCCACATGCCATGGAATACTACTGTGTCCCACAGTTACTGAGCCTGCACTCTAGAGCCTGCAAACTGCACCCACTTAGCCCATTTTCCCTTGACCCCATGCTCCACAACAGTGAAGACCCAGCTCAGCCAGAAACAAAACAAACGGAACAACAACAACAGACACCACGCAATGGACTAGAATAAAGCCCTCTCTCTCAGCAAAAGAACCTAGAACTATAGTCTCACGTAATGGTCAAGATGATTTCAATACTGCTGCCAAGATCATTCAATGAAGGAAAGAAGAGGTTTTTGTTTTTTGTTTTTTAACACAATTTACTAGGAAAATTGTACATCCACATTCAAAAGAATTAAATTAGAATATTAATTTACACCACATAAAAATTAACTCAAAATGACTCAAAGCCCCAAATGTAAGAGATAAAACCATAAAACCCCTAAAATAAAACATAGAGGGAAAGCTTCACAACATTAATTTTGGCAGTGTTTATTTGATACAACATAAAAAACACATGCAACAAAAGAAAAAATAAATTGAGCTTCACCAAAATTAAAAACTTCTGTGCACCAAGGGACAGTGTAAGGAGAATGAAAACACAACTCATAGAGGAGAAAAATATTTCCAAACCATATAATTGATAAGGGATTAATATCCAGAATATAAAAAGAACTCCTACAACTCAACAACCATAACAAAAAATCCAGCTTTAAAATGGGCACAAGATTTAAGTAGTCATTTTCCCAAAGAAGAAATACAAATGTTCAATAAGGAAATGAAATGGTGCTCAACATCACTGACTGTTAGGGAAATGAAAATCAAAACCATGACAAAATGTCACTTCACACTTATCAGGATGGTTATTACTACTTTTAAATGAAAATGACAAGATGACCGATAAAATGGAGCTTTCATGCATTTTTGTTGGGAATATAAAATGACACAGTTGCTGTGGCAAACAGTTTTCAATGTTCCTCAAAACATAGAATTACCAGATGACCTAGTAATCTATTGCCAAATATATACCCAAAGGAATTAAAAGCAAAGAATCAGATATTTGTACCATGATCAGAGTAGTATGCTTTTTTTTTTGGCTGTGCCAGGTCTTAGTTGCAGCACTTGGGATCTTTAGCTGTGGCACGTGGGATCTAGTTCCATGACCAGAGATTGAACCTGGGCCCCTGAATTGGGAACACAGAATCTTAATCACTGGACCACCAGGGAAGTCCTCACAGTAGCATTCTTCACAATAGCCTGAAGGTACAAACAACTCCCATCTATAAATGGGACATATAAATCCACCGTATAAATGAATAAACAAAATGTGGCATATACATACAATGAAACATTACTCAGCCTTAAAAAGGAAAGAAATTCTAATACGTGCTACAACATGAATGAACCTCAAAAACAACGTACTAAGTGAAGTCAGCCAGACACCAAAAGATAAATATTGTGTGATTCCAATTATACGAGGTCCTTAGAACAGGCAAATTCATAGAGACAGAATGTGGAATAGTGGTTACTAGGGGCTGAGGAAGCAGGGGATGAGGAATGATTGTTTAATAGGTACAGAGTTTCTGTTTGGAATGATGTAAGAACTCTGGAAATGGATAGTGGTGATAGTTGTACAACATTGTGAGTGTAACTTAATTCCACTAAATTGTATGTATACAAACAGTTTAAATGGCAATTTTTGTTGTATATATTTTACAATAAAAAGAACAAGGTAAACATTTATTAATAAAAAAATTGTGGTCTTGGTGTAAGGGCAGATACAAAAAACAATGAAATAATACAATCTGCAGAAATACTCCCATGCAATTATGCTCAATTGATTTTTACTTTTAATATGTTATGTATTTTTTTATTTGGTTGCATCAGGTCTTAGTTGTGGCAAGTGGGATCTTCCACTGTGGCACTCGGGATCCATAGTTGATGCTCTGGTTGTCTAGTTGTAGAACATGCACAGACTTGGTTGCTGCATGGCATGTGGAATCTTAGTTCCCCAACAAGGGATCAAACCTGTGACCCCTGCATTGCAAGGCAGAGTCTTTACCTCTGGACCACCATGGGAAGTCCAGGAGGTTTTCAACATACCAAGATAATTCAAGGGAGTAAGTTTAGTATTTTTAGCAAATGATACTTGTTTGGAATAAATGAATCTTGACTCTTACACCATACACAAGTTAACTTATTATAAATATAGATTTTAAGAAAATATATGCAAATCATATATGTAATAATGGACTTGTATCAGAATATATAAAGAATTTTTACAACTCAATAATAGACAAATGACCTAATTTTAAAATGGGCATAAGTATTTTAATTTTAAAATGGGCATAAGTATATCTCTAAAGAAGATATGCTAATGGTTAATAAACCCATGAAAATATGCTCAAAATCATTAGCAGATAAACAAGGAAAAAAACACACACAGGGAGATACCACTTCACATACAGTAGAATGGCTACCGTCTAAAAAGACTATAAGTGTTGACAAAGATGTGGAGAAATTAAAATCCTCATTCACTGCTGGTAAGGATGTTAGTAGAACCACTTTAGAAAACAGTTTGACACTTTCTCATATTGTTAAACATGCAGGTACCATATGATGCAGAAATTCTATTTTCAGTGTATAGAATATCAGAAAGAAATAAAACATATGTTCAAAAAATTATGTACACAAATGGCCATAGTAGCATTACTGAAAGTAGCCAAAATAGTGGATACAACTCAAATGTCCATTAACTGATGAATGAATAAACAAAATATGATATATCCATACAATAAGTAAAATTTTTGTTTTGATGAAGCCCTTTTATAATTTTTCTTCTGTCATGATTTTCAGGATCCTCTCTGCAAAAACTTTGCTTAATTCATGATCATGAAGATATTTTTTTTTCTTCTTCCAATAGATTTAGCTTTCATATTTAAATCTGCCATCCAGTCTATCAGTGGTTGACACATGGCTATTAAGTCTTCAGCTATAATTATGGATTTGTCAGTTGTTCTTTCAGTTTTTACTTCTAATGTTTTGCAGATCTGCTGTTTCGTGCATATATATTTAGTATTGCTGTGTCTTCTTGGTGGATTAATCACTATATAATGCATTATACATTCAGCAAAACAAGACCAGAAGCTAACTGTGGCATGAACTCCTTATCGGAAAATTCAGACTTAAGTTGAAGAAAGTAGGGAAAACCACTAGACCATTCAGGTATGACCTAAATCAAATCCCTTATGATTATACAGTGGAAGTGAAAAATAGATTCAAGGGATTAGATCTGATAGAGTCCCTGAAGAACTGTGGACAGAGGTTCGTGACATTATACAGGAGGCAGTGATCAAAACCATCCCCAAGAAGAAGAACTACAAAAGGCAAAATGGTTGTCTGAGGAGGACTTAGAAATAGCTGAGAAAAGAGAGATGCAAAACACAAAGGAGAAAAGGAAAGATATATCCATCTGAATGCAGAGTTCCAAAAAATAGCAAGGAGAGATAAGAAAACCTTCCTAAGAGAACAATGCAAAGAAATAGAGGAAAAGGATAGAATGGGAAAGACTAGAGATCTCTTCAAGAAAATTAAAGATACCAGAGGAACATTTCATGCAAAGATACGCACAATAAAGAACAGAAATGGTATGGACCTAAGAGAAGCAGAAGATATTAAGAAGAGGTGGCAAGAATACACAGAAGAACCATACAAAAAAGATCTTCATGACCCAGATAGCCACAATGGTGTGATCACTCACCTAGAGCCAGATATCCTGGGAAGCAAAGTCAAATGGGCTTTAGGAAGCATCACTATGAACAAAGCTAGTGGAGGTGATGAAATTCCAGTTGAGCTATTTCAGATCCTAAAAGATGATGCTTGAGAGTACCGTACTCCATATGCCAGTAAAATCTGGAAAACTCAGCAGTGGCCACAGGACTGGGAAAGGTCAGTTTTCACTCCAATCCCAAAGAAAGGCAAGGACAAAGAATGTTCAAACTACCACACAATTGCAATCCTCTCATAAGCTAGCAAAGTAATGCTCGAAATTCTCCAAGCTAGACTTCAGCAGTACGTGAACCGTGAACTTTCAGATGTTCTAGCTGCATTTAGAAAAGGCAGAGGAACCAGAGATCAAATTGTCAACATCCGATGGATCATCGAAAAAGCAAGAGAGTTCCAGAAAAACATATGCTTTATTGACTATGCTAAAGCCTTTGACTGTGTGAGTCAAAACAAACTATGAAAAATTCTTAAAGAGATGGGAATACCAGACCACTTTAACTGCCTCCTGAGAAATCTGTATGCAGGTCAGGAAGCAACAGTTAGAAGTGGACATGAAACAACAGACTGGTTCCAAATCAAGAAAGGATTAAGTCAAGGTGTATATTGTCACCCTGCTTATTTAACTTCTATGCAGAGTGCATCATGAGAAATGCTGGGCTGGATGAAGCACAAGCTGGAATCAAGATTGCTGGGAGAAATATCAATAACCTCAGATATGCAGATGAAAGGGAAGAAAAACAAAAGAGCCTCTTGACGAAAGTGAAAGAGAGTGAAAGAATTGGCTTAAAATTCAACACTCAAAAAACTAATATCATGGCATCCGGTCTCATCACTTCATGGCAAATAGATGGGGTAACAATGGAAACAGTGACAGACTATATTTTTTTGGCTCCAAAATCACTGCAGATGGTGACTGCAGCCATGAAATTAAAAGATGCTTGCTCCTTAGAAGAAAAGTTATGACCAACCTAGACAGCATACTAAAAAGCAGAGACACTACCTTGCCAACAAAGGCCCATCTATTCAAAGCTGTGGTTTTTCCATTTGTCATGTATGGATGTGAGAGTTGGACTATAAAGAAAACTGAGTGCTGAAGAATTGATGCTTTTGAACTGTGGTGCTGGAGAAGACTCTTGAGAGTCCCTTGGACTGCAAGGAGATCCAACCAGTCCATCCTAAAGGAAATCAGTCCTGACTATTTGTTGGAAGGACTGAAGCTGAAGCTCCAACACTTTGGCCACCTGATGTGAAGAACTGACTCACTGGAAAAGACCCTGATGCTGGGAAAGATTGAAGGTAGGAGGAGAAGGGAATGACAGAGGATGACATGGTTAGATGGCATCAGTGACTCAATGGACATGAGTTTGAGTAAACTCTGGGAGTTGGTGATGGACAGGGAGGCCTGGCCTGCTGCAGTCCATGGGGTTGCAAAGAGTTGGACATGACTGAGTGACTGAACTGAACTGAAATGACATCTGACTCTCTTTGGTTCTTCAGATCCTATTCTTCACTTAACTTTGTCCCATACCTGTAAACATCCTTTATAATGCTGTCTTAATTTACATGCTTCTGAGCATGCCATCCATTTAGTGCAAGGGCTATAAATGATTTCAACATGCACTCTGAATGAAGGTTGATGTTAGAAATATTCAGATTCTGATTAGAAAATGAAAGTGAAAGTCACTCAGTTGTGTCCGACTCTTTGCGACCCTATGGACTGCAGCACGCCAGGCTTCCTTGTCCCTCACCAACTCACAGAGCTTGCTCAAAGTCATGTCCATCAAGTTGGTGATGCCACCCAACCATCTCATCCTCTGTCATTCCCTTCTCCTCCTGTTTTCAATCTTTCCCAGCATCAGGGTCTTTTCAAATGAGTCAGTTCGCCTCAGGTGGCCAAAATATTGGAGTTTCAGTGTCAGCATCAGTCCTTCAAATGAATACTCAGGACTGATTTCCTTTAGGATGGACTGGTTGGATCTCCTTGCAGTCCAAGGTACTCTCAAGAATCTTCTCCATAGTTCAAAATCATTATTTCTTCGGCGCTAAGACCATGAACTCCTTATTGTCAAATTCAGACTGAAATTGAAGAAAGTAGGGAAAACCACTAGACCATTCAGATATGACCTAAATCAAATCCCTTATGATTACACAGTGGAAGTGAGAAATAGATTTAAGGGCCTAGATCTGATAGATAGAGTGCCTGATGAGCTAGGGAATGAGGTTCATGACATTGTAGAGGAGACAGGGATCAAGACTATCCCCATGGAAAAGAAATGCATAAAAGCAAAATGGCTGTCTGGGGAGGCCTTACAAATAGCTGTGAAAAGAAGAGAAGCGAAAAGCAAAGGAGAAAAGGAAAGATATAAGCATCTGAATGCAGAGTTCCAAAGAATAGCAAGAAGAGATAAGAAAGCCTTCCTCAGCGATCAATGCAAGGAAATAGAACAAAACAACAGAATGGGAAAGACTAGGGGTCTCTTCAAGAAAATCAGAGATACCAAAGGAACATTTCATGCAAAGATGGGCTCGATAAAGGACAGAAATGGTATGGACCTAACAGAAGCAGAAGCTATTAAGAAGAGATGGCAAGAATACACAGAAGAACTGTACAAAAAAGATCTTCATGACCCAGATAATCATGATGGTGTGATCACTGACCTAGAGCCAGACATCCTGGAATGTGAAGTCAAGTGGGCCTTAGAAAGCATCACTACGAACAAAGCTAGTGGAGGTGATAGAATTCCAGTTGAGCTATTCCAAATCCTGAAAGATGATATGTGAAAGTGCTGCACTCAATATGCCAGCAAATTTGGAAAACTCAGTAGTGGCCACAGGACTGGAAAAGGTCAGTTTTCATTCCAATCCCAAAGAAAGGCAATGCCAAAGAATGCTCAAACTACCGCACAATTGCACTCATCTCACATGCTAGTAAAGTAATGCTCAAAATTCTCCAAGCCAGGCTTCAGCAGTATGTGAACCATGAACTTCCTGATGTTCAAGCTCGTTTTAGAAAAGGCAGAGGAACCAGAGATCAAATTGCCAACATCTGCTGGATCATGGAAAAAGCAAGAGAGTTCCAGAAAAACATCTATTTCTGCTTTATTGACTATGCCAAAGCCTTTGACTGTGTGGATCACAATAAACTGGAAAATTCTGAAAGAGATGGGAATACCAGACCACCTGACCTGCCTCTTGATAAATCTGTATGCAGGTCAGGAAGCAACAGTTAGAACTGGACATGGAACAACAGACTGGTTCCAAATAGGAAAAGGAGTACGTCAAGGCTGCATATTGTCACCCTATTTAACTACTATGCAGAGTACATCATGAGAAACGCTGGACTGGAAGAAGCACAAGCTGGAATCAAGATTGCCGGGAGATATATCAATAACCTCAGATATGCAGATGACACCACCCTTATGGCAGAAAGTGAAGAGGAACTAAAAAGCGTCTTGATGAAGGTGGAAGTGGAGAGTGAAAAAGTTGGCTTAAAGCTCAACATTCATAAACAAAGATCATGGCATCCGGTCCCATCACTTCATGGGAAATAGATGGGGAAACAGTGGAAACAGTGTCAGACTTTATTCTCCTGGGCTCTAAAATCACTGCAGATGGTGACTGCAGCCATGAAATTAAAAGACCCATGAAATTAAGTGGGTCTAAAAAGTTGGAGATTTAATTTCCCTGTCTAATCCATTCCTATTTATTATCTAATCCACTCCTATTTATTTCCCCAACCAGAGAAGCCCCATTGTCCTTTAACCAACTGATTCAAAATGTATAACATAAAATGATTTTTTTTATGTAAGATGATATTTCTCTTTTAGAAGATATAAAATTTAACATTTTTTCTGGTGATTCATGGAGTGATGTATAACTTTTTATCTTTTTTAATTTATTTATTTTTAATTGGAGGATAATTGCTTTACAGTACTGTATTGGTCTCTACCGAACATCAGCATAAATCAGCCATAGGTTTACTCATATTCCCTCCCACTTGAACATGATTAATAACAAATTTTCCATAATAAAGTTAGCTCCTCCAAGAGGTATAATTTCAAATTTATCCATGTTTTCTTCAGGGTCAGGCCAAAACAGCCTTCATCAGTTTTACCAGTTTACAAGATGGCCTACTGGGAAAACCATGTACCTTCTCATTTCTACCTCTTAAATGCTTTTTCCCCAGAAGAAGTCATAGTTCCATCTCTTAATCACTGTGTCTTTGGAAAAAAGATCTCATCTTTGAACCTCAGTTCTCAACTATGAAATGAGATAATAATTGCTATCTCATAGGATTAAATAAGATTGTACATACATGTATATATGTATGTGGGCTTCCCTGGTGGCTCAGTGGTAAAGAACCCACCTGCCAACCCAGGAGATGCGGGTTCAATCCCTGTCTTGGGAAGATCCCCTGGAGAAGAAAATGGCAACCGACTCCAGTATTCTTGCATGAGAAATCCCATGGACAGAGGCACCTGGCAAGCTACAGACCATGGGTTGCAAAAGAATCAGACATAACTTAGTGACAAAACAACAACAAATATATTTATGTATATATTTATATACACATACATACATTTCCTCTAATGACTGGGAGGTTATAGAAAAGTCTGAGAAAGAGACTAGAGTGATAAATGTGGTAATGGATTCAAGTTGGCCACAGCAGTAAGAAAGCATGTTTGATTAATATAGATACAGATGAGCAAATATAGCATGGATCATCTTCTGTCATCAGAATGTAAGGAACTGTTCAACTCATATACACATATTAGTGGGACATGTCAATGGGGCATAGGAGCCAACTGAAAGAATTCCCAGTGGTCAGAGTTGGAACAATCTAAGCACTGTTCACATATAAGTAGGACTGGATTATAACCAAAAGTATAAAATAAATATTCACAAACCCATATTGATATAAATAAATGACTGAACACATTAGTAAATGAACGAGAACAGATAAATCTCCCATGCAGAAGAATTTCAAATAAATTATGTAGATGCTAAAACTTAAAGGAAGGGGAGAATATGTTCCCACTCTTTGAGTGTGGGCTGCACATAGAGAATTTCTTCCAAAGAGGACAACAAGGAAAGGAGGTAAGAAAGAATATCCTTACAGTGGAGAAGCCTGATGAACATTACTTCAGTCAGGTGGTCAAAGTCAACATCAACAGTCTTAAGTAATTGTGGTGGTATGTAACTTTGATATGATATTATAAAATGGAACTTCATATTTGTAGTATTCCTCCAAAAACTCCCTAATTCATTCCATTACGCACCTGTTCAGTTCAGTTCAGTTCAGTCGCTCAGTCATGTCCAACTCTTTGCAACCCCATGATTGCAGCACTCCAGGCCTCCCTGTCCATCACCAACTCCCGGAGTTCACCCAAACTCATGTCCCTTGAGTTGGTGATGCCATCCAGCCATTTCATCCTCTGTCATCCCCTTCTCCTCCTGCCCCCAATCCCTCCCAGCATGAGTCTTTTTCAATGAGTCAACTCTTTGCATGAGGTGGTCAAAGTATTGGAGTTTCAGCTTCAGCATCAGTCCTTCCGATGAGCACCCAGGACTGATCTCCTTTAGGATGCACTGGTTGGATCTCCTTGCAGTCCAAGGGACTCTCAAGAGTCTTCTCCAACACCACAGTTCAAAAGCATCCATTCTTCGGCGCTCAGCTTTCTTCACAATCCAGCTCTCGCATCCATACATGACCACTGGAAAAACCATAGCCTTGACTAGACGAACCTTTTTTGGCAAAGTAATGTCTCTGCTTTTGAATATGCTATCTAGGTTGGTCATAACTTTCCTTCCAAGGAGTAAGCATCTTTTAATTTCATGGCTGCAATCACCATCTGCAGTGATTTTGGAGCCCCCAAAAATAAAGTCTGATACTGTTTCCACTGTTTCCCCATATATTTCCCATGAAGTCATGGGACCAGATGCCATGATCTTAGGTTTCTGAATGTTGAGCATTAAGCCAACTTTTTCACTCTCCTCTTTCATTTTCATCAAGAGGCTTTTTAGTTCCTCTTCACTTTCTGCCATAAGGGTGGTGTCATCTGCATATCTGAGGTTATTTATATTTCTCCCAGCAATCTTGATTCCAGCTTGTGCTTCTTCCAGCCCAGCGTTTCTCATGATGTACTCTGCATATAAGTTAAATAAGCAGGGTGACAATGTACAGCCTTGCTGTACTCCTTTTACTATTTGGAACCAGTCTGTTGTTCCATGTCCAGTCCTAACTGTTGCTTCCTGACCTGCATATAGGTTTCTCAAGAGGTAGGTCAGGTGGTCTGGTATTCCCATCTCTTTCAGGATTTTCCACAGTTTGTGGTGATCCACATAGTTAAAGGCTTTGGCATAGTCAATAAAACACAAATAGATGTTTTTCTGGAACTCTCTTGCTTTTTCCATGATCCAGCAGATGTTGGCAATTTGATCTCTGGTTCCTCTGCTTTTCTAAAACCAGCTTGAACATCTGGAAGTTCATGGTTCATGTATTGCTGAAGCCTGGCTTGGAGAATTTTGAGCATTACTTTACTAGTGTGTGAGATGAGTGCAGTTGTGTGGTAGTTTGAGCATTCTTTGGCATTGCCTTTGGGATTGGAATGAAAACTGACCTTTTCCAGTCCTGTGGCCATTGCTGAATTTTCCAAATTTGCTGGCATATTGAGTGCAGCACTTTCACAGCATCATCTTTTAGAATGGCCACACACCTATTAGAATGGCCAAAATCTAGAACTCTGACAACACCAAATTCAGGCAAAGATGTGGATCAATGGGGACTGTGACTCGTTGCTGGTGGGGAAGCAAAATCATACAACCACCTTAGAAATTTGGCAGTTTCTTACATAACTAAATATACTCTTATTCTTTGATCCAACAGCTGCATTCCTTGGTGGTGATGGTGGCGGTTTAGTTGCTAAGTCGTGTCGGACTCCTTGTGACCCCATGGATGCCAAAGCATGCCAGGCTTCCCTGTACTTCACTATCTCCTGGAGTTAGCTCAAATTCATGTCCACTGAGTCTGTGATGCCATCCAACCATGTCATCCTGTGGCCCCCTTCTCCTCCTGCTCTCAATCTTTCCCAGCATCAGGGTCTTTTCCAGTCAGCTCTTTTCATCAGGTGGCCATAGTATTGGAGCTTCAGTTTCAGCATCAGTTCTTTCACTGAATATTCAGAGTTGATTTCCTTTAGGATTGACTGGTTTGATCTCCTTGTTGTCCAAGGGACTCTCTAGAGTCTTCTCCAGCACCACGTTTGAAAGCAAGTAGGCCTTAGGAAGCATTACTACAAACAAAGCTAGTGGAAGTGATGGAGTTCCAGCTGAGCTTTTTCAAATCCTGAAAGATGATGCTGTTAAATATACCATCAATATACCAGCAAAATCGGAAAACTCAGCAGTGGCCAAAGGGCTGGAAAATCAGTTTTCATTACAATCACAAAAAAAGGCAATACCAAAGAATGTTCATATTACTGTACAATTGCACACATTTCACATGCTAGCAAGATTATGCTCAAAATCCTTCAAGCTCGGCTTCAGCAGTATGTGAGCTGAGAAATTCCAGATGTACAAACTGGATTTAGAAAAGGCAGAGGAATCAGAGATCAAATTACCAACATCCGTTGGCTCATAGAAAAAGCAAGGGAATTCCAGAAAAGCATCTACTTCTGCTTCATGGACTACACTAAAGCCTTTGACTGTGCGGATCAAAACAAACTGTGGAAAATTCCAGAGATGGAAATACCAGACTACCTTACCTGCCTCCTGAAAAACCTGTATACAGGTCAAGCAACAACAGTTAGATCCAGACATGGAACAATGGACTGATTCCAAATTGGGAAAGGAGTATGTCAAGGCTGTATATTATCACCCTACTTATTTAATTTACATGCAGAGTGCATCATATGAAATGCTGGGCTGCATGAAGATCAAGTTAGAATCATGTTGCTGGGAGAAATATCAATAACCTCAGATATGCAGACGACACCACCCTAATGCCAAAAAGTGAAGAGGAACTAAATAGCTTCCTGATGAAGGTGAAAAGGAGAGAGAAAAAAGCTGGCTTAAAACTCAACGTTCAGAAAACTAGATAGTGGCATCCAGTCCCATCACTTTGTGGCAAATCGATTGGGAAAAAGTAGACACAGTAGCAGATTATATTTCCTTGGGCTCCAAAATCACTGTGGACAGTGACTGCAGCTACAAAACTGAAAGACATTCGCTCCTTGAAAGGGAAGCTATGACAAACCTAGACAGCATATTAAAAAGCAGAGACATTAGTTTGCCAACAAAGGCCCATCTAGTCAAGGCTATGGTTTTTCCAGTAGTCATGTATGGATATGAGAGTTGGACTATAAAGAAAGCTGAGCGCAGAATTGATGCTTTTGAACTGTGGTGTTGGAGAAGACTCTTGAGCGTCGCTTGGACTGCAAGGAGATCCAACCAGTCCATCCTAAAGGAGATCAGTCCTGGGTGTTCATCGGAAGGACTGATGCTGAAGCTGAAACTCCAATACTTTGGCCACCTCATGCGAAGGGTTGACTCACTGGAAAAGACCCTGATGCTGGGAAAGATTGAGGGCAGGAGGAGAAGGGGACAACAGAGGATGAGATGGCTGGATGGCATCACTGACTCAATGTACATGAGTTGGGAGTCTGGGAGTTGGTGATGGAAAGGGAGGCCTGGCGTTCTGTGGTTCATGGGGTCACAAAGAGTGGGACAGGACTGAGAGACTGAACTGACTGACTGACTGAGCTTACCTGGAGAGGGCTCTTTCTCCCAAAATTTTAATTCATCTAAATGAATGTTCGTGTATTTTAAAATATGACTTTTTGTCATTTTTCCCACTATAATGGTCCACAGGCATCTCAATTTCAACATTTCTAAAATATTTTCTAAGCTTTTTTATTATGATATGTTACATATCCATAGAAGAGGGAAAAAAGCCACAGAGAAAGGGAATATATTTGCAACACATAAAACTTATCAAGAACTCATTATAGAAAAAATATGTATAAAAATCTCCTTCAAATCTTCAAAATGTAAACAACCTAATAGGGAAAAGAAAAAAAGTAAAAGACATATTTCACAAAAGGGAAATCCAGTGCCCATAAATAAATGAAAACAGCTCAATTTAAGTAGTAATCAGGAAAATTCATTTTAAATCATAATGATAATTCTACTTGTAGATAGGATATAGGGGAGGATAGATTAATGTTCTGCTGCAATAATTTTTAAAAAGTGGATAAATTACAAAAAGTCATATTTTAAAAGATATCAGCATTCATTTCAATGAATTAAAATTTCAGAAAGAAGAGACTGCTCCAGGTAAGCTGACAATAGCCAACTATTTTTCTTTTTTTCTTCATTATACTTTTTAATTCTAGGCACAGACTGAAGAACTGGGCTTGGCCTAGTCAGAGAGACTCCTTTGGAAGAAATAGAAACAGAAAATCATTTGATAGCTGGCATAATGGGTCAGAATTTAGAGGTACCTCAAATGCGCAGCCAGTTTATCACTTGGGATTTTTTGACAGTGAATCAGAAAGCTGGTGGGCCTGGACCAGGGAAAATGTTCAAGGTGTTTGCTGCTAAGTCACCTCAGTCGTGTCCGACTCTGTGTGACCCCATAGACGGCAGCCCACCAGGCTCCCCCGTCCCTGAGATTCTCCAGGCAAGAACACTGGAGTGGGTTGCCATTTCCTTCTCCAGTGCATGAAAGTGAAAAGTGAAAGTGAAGTCGCTCAGTCGTGTCCGACTCTTAGTGGCCTCATGGACTGCAGCCTACCAGGCTCCTCTGTCCATGCGATTTTCCAGGCAAGAGTACTGGAGTGGGGTGCCACTGCCTTCTCCGAGGAGACAACAAATCTCATTAGAGTGAAACAGTTCAGTTCAGTCACTCAGTCATGTCCGACTCTTTGCGATGCCATGGACTACATCATGCCAGACTTCCCTCTCCATCACCAACTCCCAGAGCTTGCTCAGACTCATGTCTTTGGATTTCCCAAAACTGATAAAAAAAGATCGCAAAATAACAGATTCAAGAATTTCAGGATAAATGCAAAGATAATATTCCCAGGTAAAATTTAGTAAAATTGCTGAAAATCAAAGGAAGGAAACCTAAAATTTTAAAAGCATCAGAGAAGAAAGGTAGCATTTCCTTTAAAAGAGCAACAATAAGATTTCTAACTGACTTCCACTAGAAGTTGAAAAGATCATGGAATGACATCATTAAATTGTTAAATGAAAATATCTTCCAACCTAGAATTCTGTACCCAACAAAAATATTCTTCAAAATGAGGTAAGATAAAGACAGAAAGCAAGCTAAATGAATTTGTTGCCAGAAGACTCACAGAACAATAAATTCTAAAAGGTCTTCAGGCTGAAGGAAAATTATATAGAATAAGTACAGAGCTGCAGAAGGTAATGAAGTGTAAATACATGGTTTACTGCAAAAGAATACAGGTTTTTCAGAAGGCAACACTAACAATAATATTGTCTTTTGGGTTTGTTACATATATAGATATATATGGTAACAGTGCCACATGGGGAACAAGGGAGATAGATTGGGCTAAATTACTGTATATTTTGCTATTGTGGTAGAAATTTTAATTTACTTTGACTGTATTTACTGACTTATCTACTAATGATTATAAGCCAAGGATTAAAACAGAGATTTCTAAAATATTGCCTATTTGGTATCCAGTTATATGTGGCTATTAAGTACTTGATACGGCCAGTTCAAGTTGAGATGTACTGTAAAAGTAAAACACAGGTTTGGAAGACATAGTATAAAAAAGAATGTAGAAAATTTTATTAACAATTTTTAAATTGATTACATTTTGAAATGGTAATACCTTGGGTATATTTTGTTAAATAAAAACATTCTTTAAAGTAATTTTGCCTCTCTTTGTTTGCTTTCTTAATGTGGCTACTAGAAAATTTTAAATTACATCTATAATTTGTATTATATTTCTATTGAACTAATCTAGAGCAGTGGTTCTCAACCAGGGTTGCTTGGCCACCCCAGGGAACATTTGGTAATGTCTTGAATTTTTTTGGATGTCACAATCTTGTCAGGGGGTTTGGGAAGGTGCTGCCACTACATATAGGTCAGATATGTTGCTGAATATCTTATAATTCACAGGACACAAGAATTATCTGGTCCAAAATGTCAATAGTGGAGACTTCCCTGGCAGTCCAGTGGTTAAAGACTTTGCCTTCCAATGTAAGGGATGTGGGTTTGATCTCTGGTTGAGAAGCTAACATCCCACGTGTCTCATGGCCAAAAAATCAAAATATAAAAAACAGAAATAATACTGTAACAAATTCAATAAAGACTTTAAAATTGGCCCATAGAAAAAAAAATCTTTAAAAAATGTCAGTAGTGCTGAGCTTGGGGAAACCACATTCCAAAGTGATCTTTAATATAATAATAAAATAAAATATGTAAACAAAAATTCACCAGTACAAAAGAAGAAGATTATAATCACTACCATAGGAAAGGAGAAATAAGAAAACAAAGATTGGATGAAACAAATAGGAAACAAAAAGAAATATGTTAGATTTAAATCTATTTATATCGGCACTTACATGTATATCGACACTGATTAAAAGACACTGACAGAATGACTGAAAACAACATTCAAATACATACTGTTTATAGGAGGCATGCTGTTAAAATAAGACTAGATAAAGGTTGAGAATTAACTCTAGTCAAAAGAAAACTATCATAGCTATATTAATGTGAGAAAAAGTAAACTTTAAGGCAAGATGTGTTTCTAAGTATAAACAGACATTTGATACTGTTTAAAGTATTGCTTCAAAAGGAACATGTAACAATCCTAAATATAAGCACCTAATATCATAGCTTCAAAATATATCAGCTCAGTTCAGTTCAGTCGCTCAGTCATGTCCGACTCCTTGCCATGCCATGAACTGCAGCATGCCAGGTTTCTGTGTCCATCATTAATTCCTGGAGCTTACTCAAACTCATGTACATCAAGTCAGTGATGCCATCCAACTATCTCATCCTCTGTCATCCCCTTCTTCTCCCACCTTCAATCTTTCTCAGCAACAGGGTCTTTTCAAATGAGTCAGTTCTTCCCGTCAGGTGGCTAAAATATTGGAGTTTCAGCTTCAGCATCAGTCCTTCAAATGAATATTCAGGACTGATTTCCTTTAGGATTGACTGGTTTGATCTCCTTGCAGTCCAAGGAACTCCCAAGAGTCTTCTCCAACACCACAGTTCAAAAGTATTAATTCTTTGGCGCTCAACTTTCTTTGTAGTCCAACTCTCATATCCCTACATGACTACTGGAAAAACCATAGCTTTGACAAGATGGAGCTTTGTTGGCAAAGTAATGTATCTGCTTTTTAATATGCTCTCTAGGTTTGGTGACTCAGATGGTAAAAAGTCTGCCTACAATGAGGGAGATCTGGGTTCAATCCCTGAGTTGGGAAGATCTCCTGGAGAAGGAAATGGCAACCCACTCCAGTATTCTTGCCTGGAAAATCCCATGGACAGAGGAACCTGGTAGGCTACTGTCCATGGGGTCTCAAAGAGTGAGACACGACTGAGAGACTTCACTCACTAGGTTTGTCATAGCTTTTCTTCCAAAGAGCAAGCGTCTTTTAATTTCATGGCTGCAGTCACCATTTGCAGTGATTTTGGAGCCCAAGAAAATAGTCTGTCACTGTTTCCATTGTTTCCCCATCTACTTGTCATGAAGTGATGGGACCGGATGCCATGATCTTCGTTTTTTGAATGCTGAGTTTTAAGCCAGCTTTTTCACTCTCTCATTTTCATCAAGAGGCTCTTTAGTTCCTCTTCACTTTCTGCCATAAAGGTGGTGTCATCTGCGTATCTGAGGTTATTGATATTTCTCCCAGCAATCTTGATTCCAGTGTGTGCTTCATCCAGCCTGGCATTTCGCATAATGTACTCTGCATAGAAGTTAAATAAGCAGGGTGACAATATACAACCTTGACGTACTCCTTTCCTGATTTGGAGCCAGTCTGTTGTTCCATGTCCAGTTCTAACTGTTGCTTCCTGACCTGCAGACAGATTTCTCAGGAGGCAGGTAATCTGGTAAGGAGGCTTCCCTGATAGCTCAGTTGGTAAAGAATCCACCTGCAATGCAGGAGACCCCGTTTCAATTCCTGGGTCAGGAAGATTTGCTGGAGAAGGGATAGGCTACCCACTCCAGTATTCTTGGGCTTCCCTGGTGGTTCAGCTGGTAAAGAATCCGTGTGCAATGCCAGAGACCTGGATTCGATCCCTGGTTTGGGAAGATCCCATGGAGAAGGGAAAGACTACCCACTCCAGTATTCTGACCTGGAGAGTTCCATAGACAGTATAGTCTACGGGGTCACAAAGAGTCGGATATGACTGAGCGACTTTCACTTTCACACAGTCAAAGGCTTTGGCATAGTCAATAAAGCAGAAGTAGATGTTTTTCTGGAACTATTTTGCTTTTTCGAGGATCCATCGGATTTTGGCAATTTGTTCTCTGGTTCCTCTCTGCCTTGTCTAAATCCAGTTGGAACATCTGGAAGTTCACAGTTCACGTACTATTGAAGCCTGGCTTGGAGAACTTTGAGCATTATTTTGCTAGCATTTGAGATGAGTGCAATTGTGAAAAGTGGTTTGAACATTCTTTGGCATTGCCCTTCTTTGGAATTGAAATGAAAACTGACCTTTTCCAGTCCTGTGGCCACTGCTGAGTTTTCCAAATTTGCTGGCATATTGAGTGCAGCACTTTCACAGCATCATCTTTTAGGATTTGAAGTAGCTCAACTGGAATCCCATCGCCTCCACTAGCTTTGGAATGATGCTTCAAAATATGTTAAAGAAAGCAAAAGGTAAAGAAGGAAAAGGAAAAAATCTGTTAAAGAAACTGTGTTCAAAATTAAAACTCTTTCCACAAACAAAATTCCAGGCATATATGATTTCATTGGTAAATTATTCCTCACATTTAATGAAAGAAATAATACCAGTATTAACACACTCTCTCAGACTATAGTGAAAGAGTAAACAGTTTCCAACTTGTTTTACATAGCCAGCACAACCCTAATTATAAAACCTGACAGTAATATTACAAGAACAGAAAATTACAGGCCAGTATTTCCCATGAAGCTAGATGCCAAAATCCTAAACAAAGTATTAACAAATCAAACCCTGTGGTATGTAAGAAGAATACCACATTATGACCAAGTTAGATTTATTCCAGGAAGCAAGCATGGTTTAAAATTAGGAAAATTAATTAATTTACTACATTAACAGAATAAGAAGGAAAACAATTTGATCATCTCAATTGCTGCAGCAAAACCATTTGCTAAAGTTTGACATGCATTCATGATAAAAAAAAAAAAAACTTTCAGCAAACTAAGAAAAAAAGGAGAACTTTAAAAATCTTTTAAATGTTATTTATATTTCATCTAAACCTTCCCCTAAACATGGGAAGATGACATCAATGTTCACTACTCTATTCAGCACAGGCAGGCCTAACTCATTTTATTGCTCTTCACTTTATTACACTTCACAGATACTGTGTTTTTTTTTTAAATAAACTGAAGGTTACCCTGTGTTATCAGATGGTTGTTAGCATTTTTTAACAATATATACATTTTTATAGACATAATGCTTTTTCAAACTTAATAGATTATAATATAGTGCAAACTGGTGGCTCAGATGGTAAAGAATCTGCCTGCAATGCAGGGGACCTGGGCCCAAGCCCTGTGTTGGGAAGATCCCCTGCAGAAGGGAATGGGCTACCCATTCCAGTATTCTTGCCTGGAAAATCTCAAGGACAGAGGAGCCTAGTGGGCTACAGTCCATGGGGTTGCAAACAATAGGACACAACTGAGTGACTAACACTTTCACTTCACACATACTGTAAACATAACTTTTACCTGTACTGGAACACAAAAAATTTTGTTTTATGTGTACTGGGAAACCACAAAAGTCTGGGATTTCTTTACGGTCTGCAGGCTCAAATGTTCCAGGCTCCGTAATTTCTGACTTGAACACTACAAAGATGACACTAAATTTATTTCCTTCAAGAAGACATTAAAACGTAGAAAGTTAGACTCCCTTGGTGGTCCAGTGTTTGGGAATTGGCCTGCCAGTTCGGGAAACATGGGTTTGATCTTTGGTCTGGGAAGATTCCACATGCCTCGGGGCAACTAAGCCTGTGTGCTGTGACCACTGAAGTCTGTGCGCCTTAGAGCCCAGGCTCCACAACAAGAGAAGAAATTGCAATAAGAAGCCTGTGAACCACAATTAGAGAGAAGCCCCCTCTCTCTGCAACTAGAGAAAGCCCGGTGCAGCCAATAAACAAATAAATAGATAAAAATTTTTAAAAAGATTAACAAATGTGAGGTGTTAGTGACATATCAAATTAAGATTTAAAAAACATAGAAAGCTGTTCATATTCCCAGAAACAATTTTAGTAGTTAGGTGATTTAAGTAGGGAACAGATGATTTTCCCCAAGGCAGGTCCAGCAATCAGTAGATCTATAATCTTTCCTTAAGAGTAACCATGAGAGCAATAAAAATGGGCAAATCAGGCCAGCATAGCTCATTCTTATGTTCATTCATCAAGGGCTTTCCTGGTGGCTCAGTGTTAAAGGATCCACCTGCCATTGCAGGAGACATGGCTTCGATTTCTGATGCAGAAAGATCCCATATGCTGCAGAGCAACTATTGTGCTCTAGAGCCCAGGAGCCATGACTAACGAAGCCTGTGTACCCTAGAGTCTGTGCTCTGCAGCAAGAGAAGCCACTGAAATGAGAAGCCAACACACTGCAAGGATAAAGTAGCCCCTGCTTGCTGCAACTAGAGAAAAACCTTCACAGCAGCGAAGACCCAGCACAGTCAAAAATAAAATCAATAAATAAACAAAATTTTAAAAAATGAAATATAATGGCATTAAACATTACATGGAACAATGGACTGGTTCAAAATTGGGAAAGGAGTACATTAAGGCTGTATATTGTCACCCTACTTTTATTTAACTTACATGCAGAGTGCATCATGAGAAATGCTGGGCTGCATGAAGATCAACCTGGAATCAAGATTGCTGGGAGAAATATCAATAACCTCAGATATGCAGATGACACCACTCTAATGGCAGAAAATGAAGAGGAACTAAAGGGCCTCTTGAGGGTGAAAGAGGAGAGTGAAGAAGCTGGCTTAAAAGTCAACATTCAAAAAACTAAGATCATGGCATCCAGTCATATCACTTAATGGCAAATAGATGGGGAAAAAGTGGAAACAGGGGCAGATTTTATTTTCCTGGGCTCCAAAATCACTGTGGATGGTGACTGCAGCCATCAAATTAAAAGACGCTTGCTCCTTGGAAGGAAAGCTATGAGAAACCTAGGCAGCGTATTAAAAAGCAGAGATATCACTTTGCCAACAAAGGTCCAAATAGTCAAAGCTATGGTTTTCCAGTAGTCACGTATGGATGTGAGAGTTGGACTATAAAGAAAGCTGAGAGCCCAGTAATTGATGCTTTCAAACTGTGGTGCTGGAGAAGACTCTTGAGAATCCCTTGGACAGCAAGGAGATCAAACCAGTCAATCCTAAAGGGAATCAGTCCTGAATATTCATTTGAAGGACTGATGCTGAAGCTGAAGCTCCAATACTTTCTCCACCTAATACAAAGAGACAACTCAATGGTAAAACTTGGATGCTGGGAAAGATTGAAGGCAAAAGGAGAAGGGGGTGGCAGAGGATGAGATGGTTAGATAGCATCACCAACTCTGTGGACATGAGTTTGAGCAAAGTCCGGGAGATAGTGAAGGACAGGGAAGCTAGAAGTGCTGCAGTCCATGGGATCGCAAAGAGTTGGACGTGACTTAGTGACTGAACAACAAAACATTAGAAAATGTAGAAATGACTGTCTTCATAGTACTTTTTTTTAAAATAGAGCTTTAAAGTTAATTTATCATATTTAAAATTTTGAAAATAACCATAAACAGAACAGTATATTCCTAAAATATCACAAAAATATATAGGATTAATTACATTACACCAATCTGATGTGCATTCAGTTGATAGTTTATACAGATCAGATCAGATCAGTCGCTCAGTCGTGTCCGACTCTTTGCAACCCCATGAATCGCAGCACGCCAGGCCTCCCTGTCCATCACCAACTCCCGGAGTTCACTGAGATTCATGTCCATCAAGTCAGTGATGTCATCCAGCCATCTCATCCTCTGTCGTCCCCTTCTCCTCTTGCCCCCAATCCCTCCCAGCATCAGAGTCTTTTCCAATGAGTCAACTCTTCGCATGAGGTGGCCAAAGTACTGGAGTTTCAGCTTTAGCATCATTCCTTCCAAAGAAATCCCAGGGCTGATCTCCTTCAGAATGGACTGGTTGGATCTCTTTGCAGTCCAAGGGACTCTCAAGAGTCTTCTCCAACACCACAGTTCAAAAGCATCAATTCTTCGGCTCTCAGCCTTCTTCACAGTCCAACTCTCACATCCATACATGACCACAGGAAAAACCATAGTCTTGACTAGACGGACCTTTGTTGGCAAAGTAATGTCTCTGCTTTTGAATATGCTATCTAGGTTGGTCATAACTTTCCTTCCAAGGAGTAATTGTCTTTTAATTTCATGACTGCAGTCACCATCTGCAGTGATTTTGGAGCCCAGAAAAACAAAGTCTGACACTGTTTCCACTGTTTCCCCATCTATTTCCCATGAAGTTTACACAGGTACACCTAAAATTCAGTTTCATAGTACTATTACAGTCACAACACTCTTCATCTTTAAATCAACAAAAGATGCCTTAATATCACATCGACACTTACTGGAAACCACTTTTTAGTTCTTATACTCATGTTTAAAGTAACTTCTAAATTGTAAAACATTAATACAGCAAAAATATAGTCAAAAGCTTTTACAAGACTTGATATTGCATTTATTTCATTGTAAACCATTTTCTTTTTAAATTAGAAATTGAAGTTAAAATTCTCAAAAGATGTAAATTGGCAGCCAACCTCTCAAACATTAATGTAACATCACAAATATTTTAGTTTAATTTATATTTGAGATTGTCTCATCCATTACATTCGCATTGGTTTTGATAGTGATCTGATGTAAACTTTTCACCAATTTCTAGAACAGTTTCTGGTACAGTTTAGTCTGAATAACTTATGATGTTTTAATAGCAGGAAATCCTGTTGCTAAATTTGTTAATATTCATCTACTACTAGGATTTTAATGGTAATTTGCTCTTGTAAACATAAGGTCAAAAGTATTATTTGGGAATGTGTACCCAAAACCAAGTTTGGAAGAAAATGTACCACAGTAAACTTTTAACAGAAATGCAATTCAAGGATTTAGAAATTTATCATTTTAATGACTCAAGAAATAAGCATTTCTCCTAAGAAGCCACCTGTAACACATTAAGTATAAATCATAGTTTCTCAAGTGCTGTTTTGGGACCTTTATGTTGCAATTCCAGATGCATAAGTTAGGTTGATTAAGCAAGGGTATTGTAATTGGAGTGAGCAAAAAGAAAGTGATGAAAGGCAGGCCTTAAAATAAGTTAAGGGAGAAACACTTTGGAATTTAAGCTTGATATAGAGTAAGTGTGGTGAAAAATAATATAGCATAAAGTAAGTGAACTTTAAATTTATAAACATCTATATAGCAGAGGAACATTTGTTTACTGGCCTTATTAGATTTATTGTTTTTAAATCGTGGCTTGGAAAGATTCCCTCTTATTAAAAAATATAACAAAATAGCACCAAAAAGTCTAAATTATACAAAAAACTGTATTTTAACATGTAAGTATCCATATAAAAAATAGAGTTCAGTCTTAATCCTAGAACCTCCTAAAACTTTTGCTAAAATTCCTCATTATTTTCCAACAATACTTTTATAATACTTACAAAGTACCAGTTACTATTTTAAATACTTCATAAATATGAAATCATTAAATACTTATAATAACCTAATGAGTTAAGTATATTTTCATTTTACAAACAAGGAAACATGTTACTTTTAGCTGGGTGAAACCTGCAACAGATTGAACCTCAGCTACTTGTCCAAGGTCACAAAGTTAGTAAGTAGCAGAACCAGACTAAACCCAGACAATCACTCCAAAGACTATGTATGATCTTATCTACAATATGCTATATTATGCTTAATATGAAGTCTTCAGAAGATTAACTGGTATCAGAAAATAGTAAATCATTTTGAATTTTTTTAATTGAATGAAATGTCAATGAATATAAAGGCTAAGGGTATGAACTATTAGGTTGGTGCTCTCCTAATTAACAAAAGAGTCTGAAATGTAGTATATGGGTGCAATTTCAAAAACTATAGAATGATCTCAGGTCATTTCCAAAGCAAACCATTCAGTATCACAATAATCCAAGTCTATGCCCCAACCACTAATGCTTAAGATTAATGGTTCTATAAACACATACAAGACCTTCTAGAACTAACACCAAAAAAAGATGTCTTTTTCATCATAGGTGACTTAAATGCAAAAGTAGGAAGTCAAGAGATACCTGGAGTAACAGGCAAGTTTGGTCATGGAGTACAAATGAAGCAGGGCAAAGGCTAACAAAGTTTTGTCAAGAGAATGCATTGGTCATAACAAACACTCTCTTCCAACAATACGAAAACTTATTCTACATGTGGACATCACCAGATGGTCAACACCAAAATCAGATTGATTATATTCTTTGCAGCTAAAAATGGAGAAGCCCTATACAGTCAGCCAAAACAAGACTGGGAGCTGACTCTGGCTCAGATCATGAACTCCTTATTGCCAAATTCAGACTGAAATTGAAGAAAGTAGGGAAAACCACTAGGCCATTCAGGTATGACCTAAGTCAAATCCCTTATGATAATACAGTGGAAGTGACAAATAGATTCAAGGGATTAGATCTGAAGACAGAGTGCCTGAAGAACTATGGATGGAGGTTTGTAACATTGTACAGGAGGCGGTGATCAAAACCATCCCCAAGAAGAAGAAAGGCAAAATGGTTGTCTAAGGAGGGCCTTACAAATAGCTGAGGAAAGAAGAGAAGCTAAAGGCAAAGGAGAAAAAGAAAGATGTATCCATCTGAATGCAGAGTTCCAAAAAATAGCAAGGAGAGGTAAGAAAGCCTTCTTTAAGTGAACAGTGCAAAGAAACAGAGGAAAACAATAGAATTGAAAAGACTAGAGATCTCTTTAAGAAAATTAGAGATACCAAATGTTCCTTTGGTATCTCTAATTTGGAAGGACTGATGCTGAAGCTGAAACTCCAATACTTTCGTCACCTGATGTGAAAAACTGACTCATTTGAAAAGACCCTGATGCTTGGAAAGATTGAAGGTGGGAGGAGAAGAGAATGACAGAGGATGTGATGGTTGGATGGCATAACTGACTTGATGGACACAAGTTTGAACAAGCTCTGGGAGTTGGTAATGGACAGGGAAGCCTGGTGTGCTGCAGTCTATGGTGTCACAAAGAGTTGGACACTACTGAGCAACTGAACTGAACTGAAAGGAACGTTTCATGCAAACACGGGCACAATAAAGGACAGAAATGGTATGGACGTCACAGAAGCAGAAGAGATTAAGAAGAGGTGGCAAGACTACACAGAACTATACTGAAAAAGTCTTAATAACCTGGATAACCACAATGGTGTGATTACTCACCTAGAACCAGATATCCTGTAGTGTGAAGTCAAGTGGGCCTTAGGAAGCATCATTATGAACAAAGCTAGTGGAATCGATGGAATTCCAGTTGCGCTATTTCAAATCCTAAAAGATGATGCTGTGAAAGTGCTGCACTCAATATGCCAGCAAATTTGGAAAACTCAGCAGTGGCCAAAGGACTGGAAAATCAGTTTTCATTCCAATTCCAAAGAAGGGCAATGCCAAAGAATGTTCAATCTACTGCACAATTGCACTTGTTTCACATACTAGCAAGATAATGCTCAAAATCCTTCAAGCTAGGCTTCAGTAGTATGTGAGCTGGGAACTTCCAGATGTTCCAGCTGGATTTAGAAAAGGTGGAGGAATCAGAGATCAAACTGTCAACATCTATTGGAGCATAGAAAAAGCAAGGGAATTCCAGAAAAGCATCTACTTCTGCTTCATTGACTATGCTAAAGCCTTTGACTATGTGGATCACAGCAAACTGTGGAAAATTAATAAAGAGATGGGAATACCAGACCACCTTACTTGCCTCCTGCGAAACCTGTATGCGGGTCAAGAAGCAACAGTTATATCCGGACATGAAACAATGGACTGGTTCCAAATTGGGAAAGGAGTACATCAAGGCTGTATATTGTCACCCTATTTATTTAACTTATATGCAGAGTGCATCATGTGAAATGCCAGGCTGCATGAATCTTAAGTTGGAATCAGGATTGCTGGGAGAAATATCAATAATCCCAGGTATGCAGATGACACCACCCTTATGGCAGAAAGTGAAGAGGAGCTAAATAGCTTCTTGAAGGTGAAAGAGGAGAGAGAAAAAGCTGGCCTAAAACTCAACATTCAAAAAACTAAGATCATGGTATCTGGTCCCTTCAGTTCATGGTAAATAGATGGGGGAAATAGTGGAAACAGGGGAAGATTTTATTTCTGGGGTCTCTGAAATCAGTGCAGATGGTGACTGTAGTCATGAAATTAAAAGACATTTGCTCCTTGAAATGAAAGCTATGATAAACCTAGACAGCATATTAAAAAGCAGAGACATCACTTTGTCAATAAAAGTCCATATAGTCCAAGCTATAATTTTTATAGTAGTCATGTATGGGTGTGAGAGTTGGATAATAAAGAAAGCTGAGTGCTGAAGAATTGATGCTTTGAACTGTGTTGTTGGAGAAGATTCTTGAGAGTCCCTTGCACAGCAAGGAGATCAAACCAGTCAATCCTGAAGGAATCAACCCTGAATATTCATCAGAAGCACTGATGCTGAAGCTGAAGCTCCAGTAACTTGGGCACTTGATGAAAAGTGTCAACTTGTTGGAAAAGGCCCTGATGCTAGTAAAGACTGAGGGCAGTAGGAGAAGGGGGCAACAGAAGATGAGAAGGTTGGTAGGCATCATCGACTCAATGGACATGAGTTTGAACAAACTCCGGGAGATAGTGAAGGACAGGAAAGCCTGGCATATCGAAGTTCATAGGGGTCACAAAGAGTCAGATATAACTCAGCAACTGAACAACAACAACAAAAGTAATTATGCTTTCATACTCTGAATTTTTAAATTATTATAACTAGTCTCAAACACATCTTTATTAATTAAAATAGGAACCATTGCAATCAACATACTTTTGCCAGTAAGAAATAAGTTTGTTTATTCTGGTATCATAAAAATCCATGCTTCAGGATTTGATGAACTCTTGGAAAGCATTTTCTGCATCCTGATGGTTGTGGAAGCATTTTCCCTACAAAAGTTTTGGAGCTTCTTCTTAGTCCAACCACTGAGAAGGTAATTGCTGGTTATTTAAATAAATTCCACTTTTTGTTGCAGGTCACTATCCGATTGAGAAATGGTTTATTGTTGTTGAGTAGAGAAAGAGAAGAGGACACTTGAAAATGACAACTGTTTTGATTTGTGGTCAGCTCATGAGTCACCCTCTTAACCAGCTTTTTCACCTTTCCAATTTGCTTCAAATGCCAATCGACCATAGAATGGTCTATGTTGAGTTCCTGGGCAACTTCTCCTGTTTTTGTAAGAAGATCACTTTCGATGATCCTCTCAGTTGGTTGTTGTCAACTTCCAATGGCCAGTCACTGTACTCATCTTTAAGGCTCTCATCTCCTTTGAGAAACTACTTGAACCACCATGACACTGTATATTAGTTAGCAGTTCCTGGACCAAATGCATTGTTGGTGTTGCAAGTCGTCTCTGCTGCTTTACCATTTTGAAATCGAATAAGAAAATTGCTCAAATTTGCTTTGTGTCTAACATCATTTCCATAGTCTAAAATACATATAAAATAATCAGTAAATAATAATTCATTAGCAAAATATAAGAAATGTACATTAAAATGATGTATAACATAATAACATTAATTTAAGAATGCATTCTGATATCAAATGGCAAATTTCAACAATGGAAAACCAAGATTACTTTTGCGCCAACCTAAAACATTCTATTAAATACTTTAATTCCTAATGAATTTTGTCAACAAATTTTCATAGATATTTTACTTGAATACTTCCAGTGACAGGGAACTCATATTCAGAAAGACAATTTTATTTTCAAAAATTAAATTTTTACTGAACTGTGTCTACTTTAGTTTTTTATCCTATATCTAACTTATCTTCTGAAGTCAATCAAAATTAATCTTTTGTATAGCTGCTCTTCAAATATTTGTGAAAGAACTAATTATATTCTAATTTCCCCTGACCCAAGCTAAACATTCAATTTCCTTCAAAATTTCTTTTTGTACAAGGTGAAATTTCCTTACATTTCTACTTTTGTCCTCTGGACATGCTCCAATTTGTCTTGTATCATTTAACTAGTAGCAGTCCCAAAACAATTTCCATATTCAAGAAGCATTTTGGCCATAATAGAGTAACAACATTACCTTTCATTGTAAATATTGTTTATATAGATCAATATTGACTTTTTTAGACAGCATTTATAGACTTTACACCAGGTTTATTATAAAATAAAACCTCTAGGATTTTCTTTCACATATGCTTCAGTTAACAAACATAATTTACTTGTACAGTTGACTTTTGGACATAAATTCAAAATAATTTAATTTCATGAAATTGGAGATTAGCCTATCAGTCTGTTGAGATCTTTTAAAATCCCTTTAAACAAATGAGCTCTCTCTTCTCATTTTTCTCAATCAAACCTGGTTTGGACACTATCAGTGCTTATTCAACATAGTAATTTATATACCAAACATGAAAGAAACAGAGCTTTACTATTAGTCATTTAGAAATTTGTTTATTAAATAATCTTCTCATTTTGTAACAGTTTTAGATATATGGACTTATTACAATGATAGTACAGAGAGATATACTCCACCCTATCACTAACTTTTAATACCAAAGACTGCCTCCAGTTTAAAACATCTATGATTCTTATTATTGTCTTTGAAAATGAAAGTGAAAAGTGAAAGTTGCTCAGTTGTATACGACTCTTTGCAACCCCATAGACTTCTCTGTGAAGTACATGGAATTCTCTAGGCCAGAATACTGGAGTGGGTAGCCATTCCCTTCTCCAGGGTATCTTCCCAATTCAGGGATCGAACCCAGGTCTCCCTCATTGCAGGCTGATTCTTTACCAGCTGAGCTACCAGAGAAGCCCATTATTGTCTTTAATAGATATTTTTTTAAAATAAAAATTAACTGTATTGCATAATTATCAAGTCAATATGCCTATGTTATCCACTATCTGTTGTCAAAAGGGATTAGGTGCAGAGTATTAGCTGAATTCCAAACATAACATATAATGGTTTCCTTCTTCTAATAAAGGTCTATTAATACCTTCAAATGACATTATCTAAAGAAAATAAGAGGTTCTTCTTACTGAACATGGGCTATGTGCAATTATGACTGAAAAAGATTAAAAAACAAAGTATCAGAACCTGAAAATAAATCAATTAATTAAAGTTGTTAAATATGCAAATAAAATCTTAGCATCCAGACATATAGGACAATATATGGCAAACAATCTGTAATTATTCCTCTTTACATGGGGTAGCTATTATACTGTTGTAAGCTAGCAATGGAAATGGCAACCCACTCCAGTACTCTTGCCTGGAAAATTCCATGGACTGAGAAGCCTGATAGGCTACAGTCCATGGGATTGCAAAGAGTCGGACACGATGAGCGACTTCACTTTCACTTTCAAGCTAGCAATAAGTTCTATAATCTCAAAAAAACAGGACTTTTAGAGACAGTAATGTAAATGATGAAAATGTTGAGAAGTAGAAAGTAACAATAAAGGTTAAAGTCCACCTGAAACTATCACAACATTTTTAATTGACTATACCCCAATATAAAATAAAAAGGTAAAAAATAATAATACAGGTTAAACAACTATATTACTCTAGAGAAAAGACATATACAGAGTTATTTAACAGTGCTCTTAAAGATTAAGGCACTTATCTTTCTCTAGTTGCTTTAGGTATAAGGTTACTTTGTTTATTTGTGATTTTTCTTGTTTCCAGAGCTGATTGTGTTGCTATAAACTTCCCTCTTAGAGCTGCTTTTGCTGTGTCTCGTTGGTTTTGGATTGTCAAGCTTTCATTTTTCTCTAAGTAACTTTTTATTTCCTCTTTAATTTCTTTAGTAATCCATTGGTTGTTCAGTACCATATTGTTTAGCCTCCACATGTTTGTGTTATTTACATTTTCTTTAGTTTACTTCTAATCTCATAGCATTATGATTAGAAAACATACTTGATATGATTTCAGTTTTCTTATATTTATCAAGGCTTGATTTGTGACCCAAGATGTGATCTATTCCAGGAAATGTTCCATGTGCACTTGAGAAGAAAGTTTTCTGCTATTTTTGGATGGAATGCTCTAACAGATCAGATCAGTCACTCAGTCGTGTCTGACTCTTTGCAACCCCATGAATCGCAGCACGCCAGGCCTCCCTGTCCATCACCAACTCCCAGAGTTCACCCAGACTCACGTCCATTGAGTCAGTGATGCCATCCAGCCATCTCACCCTCTGTCGTCCCCTTCTCCTCCTGCCCCCAATCCCTCCCAGCATCAGAGTCTTTTCCAATGAGTCAACTCTTTGCATGAGGTGGCCAAAGTACTGGAGTTTCAGCTTTAGCATCATTCCTTCCAAAGAAATCCCAGGGCTGATCTCCTTCAGAATGGACTGGTTGGATCTCCTTGCAGTCCAAGGGACTCTCAAGAGTCTTCTCCAACACCACAGTTCAAAAGCATCCATTTCACGAACTTTTGTTGGCAAAGTAATGTCTCTGCTTTTGAATATGCTATCTAGGTTGGTCATAACTTTCCTTCCAAGGAGTAAGCGTCTTTTAATTTCATGGCTGCAGTCACCATCTGCAGTGATTTTGGAGCCCAGAAAAATAAAGTCTGACACTGTTTCCACTGTTTCCCCATCTATTTCCCATGACGTGATGGAACTGGATGCCATGATTTTCGTTTTCTGAATGTTGAGCTTTAAGCCAACTTTTTCACTCTCCACTTTCACCTTCATCAAGAGGCTTTTGAGTTCCTCTTCACTTTCTGCCATAAGGGTGGTGTCATCTGCATATCTGAGGTTATTGATATTTCTCCCGGCAATCTCGATTCCAGCTTGTGCTTCTTCCAGTCCAGCGTTTCTCATGGTGTACTCTGCATGGAAGTTAAATAAACAGGGTGACAATATACAGCCTTGACGTACTCCTTTTCCTATTTGGAACCAGTCTGTTGTTTCATGTCCAGTTCTAACTGTTGCTTCCTGACCTGCATACAAATTTCTCAAGAGGCAGATCAGGTGATCTGGTATTCCCATCTCTTTCAGAATTTTCCATAGTTTATTGTGATCCACACAGTCAAAGGCTTTGGCATAGTCAATAAAGCAGAAATAGATGTTTTTCTGGAACTCTTTTGCTTTTAAATATCAATTAAATTTAAGGCCTGTGTTTCCTTATTGATATTCTCTGTGGATAATCTGTCAATTTATGAAAATAAGGTGTTAAAGTATCCTACTATTATTGTATTACTGTTGATCTCTCCTTATATGGCTATTAGTATTTGCCTTATATATTAGAGTGTGCCTATTTTAGGTGCATATATATTTATAATTGTTTACCTTCTTCTTGGATTGATCCCTTGATCATTATGTCGTGTCTTTCTTTGTCTTTTACACCATCTTTAAAGTCTATTTTGTCTAATATGAATATTTCCACTCCACCTTTCTTTTGATTTTCATTTGCATGGAATATCTTTTTCCATCCCCTTTCTTTGTCTGTTGTGTCCCTAAGTCTGAAGTGGGTCTCTTGTAGGTAGTATATATATGGGTCTTATTTTTGCATTCTTTCAGTGAGTCTATGTCTTTTGGATGGAAAATTTAATCCATACATATAAGGTGATTATCAATATGCATGTTCTTACTGCCATTTTCTTAATTGCTTTGGATTTGTTTTTGTAGGTCTTTTTATCTTCCCTTCCTCTTTTGTTCTCTGCTATTGTGATTTGATGACCAATTTTAGTGTTGTGTTTGGATTTCTCTTTCTTTTGTGCATGTGTATCTGTTGTAGATTTTCAGTTTGCAGTTATCCTGAGGATTTGATAAAGGGCTTCCCTGGTGGCTCCAATGGTAAAGAAACTGCTTGCAATGAGAGAGTTTTGGGTTCATCTCCTGGGTCAGAAAGTTCCCGTGGGGAAGGAAATAGCAATCCACTCCTGAAGAAATCCATGGACAGAGGAGCCTGGCATACTACAGTCCATGTGGTCACATGCTGCTGCTGCTGCTAAGTCGCTTCAGTCATGTCTGACTCTGTGCGACCCCATAGACATCAGCCCACCAGGCTCCCCCGTCCCTGGGATTCTCCAGGCAAGAACACTGGCGTGGGTTGCCATTTCCTTCTCCAATGCATGAAAGTGAAAAGTGAAAGTGAAGTCACTCAGTCGTGTCTGACTCTTAGCGACCCCATGGACTACAGCCCACCAGGCCCTCCGTCCATGGGATTTTCCAGGCAAGAGTATTGGAGTGGGGTGCCATTGCCTTCTCCATGTGGTCACATAGAGCGGGACAAAACTGGACAACTAACACTTTCACTTTGATATAGAAGTCTATATATAAACAAGATTGTTTTAAGTTGCTGGGCTCCTAATTTCAAATGCATCTCCAATATCCTGCACTTGTGCTCTCCTCTTCCCACAGTGACTGGTTTTGTTATGGTATTTGTGTGCAGATGATTTCCTACTTTTACTTTATGTTTGCCTTTACTGCTAAGCTTTTCCATTTGTAATTTTCTTGTTTCTTAAAGTGGCTTTTTTTTTTTTTTTTCTGCTTAGAGAGTTTCCTTTAGCATTTGTTGCAAAGCTAGTCTGGTGGTGCTGAATTCTCTTAGCTTTTGCTTGTCTGTGAAGCTTTTGATTTCTCCATCAAATATCAATGAAAGCCTTGATGGGAAGAATATTCTTATTTTTTTTTAATTTACTTATTTTATAATTGAAGGATAATTGCTTTACAAAATATTTTTGTTTTCTGTCAAACAGCAACATGAATCAGCCATAGGTATAGGTAGAATATTCTTGGCTGTAGGTTCTTCCCTTTCATTGCTTTAAGTATAATGTGCCACTTCCTTCTGGCACACAGTTTCTGCTGAGAAATCTTCTGATGCCCTTATTGAAGTTACTTTGTATGCTATTTGTTGCTTTTAGTATTTTTTTTACTTTAATGTTTGTCAATTTGATTACTATGTGTCTCAATGTGTTACTTCTTGGGTTTATCATGCCTGGGACTCTCTGTGCTTCCTGGACTTGGATGACTGTTTCATTTCCCATGTTAGGGAAGTTTTCAGCTATTCTGTCTTCAGTTGTGCTCTTTGTCCTTTTTTCTCTTTTTTTCCTTCTGGGACCCCTATAACACAAATGTTGGCGCATTTAATATTGTCCCAGAGGTCTCTTAGACTATCTTCATTTCTTTCACTCCTTTTTTCTTAATTCTATCTTGAGGCAGTGATTTCAACCATTCTATCTTCCAGGTCACTTATTTGTTCTTATGCCTCATTTATTCTGCTCTTGATTCCTTCTAGTATATTTTTCATGTCAGCTGTAATATTGTTAATTTCTGTTTGTCTGTTCTTTAGTTTTAAGTCTTTGTTAAACATTCTTGTGTCTTCTCAGTCTGTACCTCTATTCTTTTCCCAAGATATTGGATCATCTTCATTATCACTACTCTGAATTCTTTTCCTGGTAAATGCCTATCTCCACTTCACTTAGTTATTCTTTTGGGGTTTTATCTTGTTCCTTCATCTGGGACGTATTCCTCTGTTGTCACGTCTTGTCTACCTTTCTGTGATTACTGCTTCTCTTCCTCAGGATTCAGGGTTATAGTTCTTTCTTCTTTGTCTTCTTTCTGGTAGAAGAGGCTGTCTAAGAGTCTTTGGCAGGTTTCCTGATGGGAGGGCCTGGATTCTGCTCACTGTTGGGTCTTGTCCCTCTGGTGGGTAGGCCCATGTTCAGGAAGCTGCTTATTTGCTAATGGATGGGGCTGTGTTACTATTCTGTTGGTTGTTTGGCCTGAAGCTTCCCAACACTGGCCTACAGGCTGTTGGATGGGGCTAAGTCTGGGGGATGGTAGCCTACAGAAGGGCTTGCACCAATGAGTATTTACCAGAGCTACCACTGCCAGTGTCTTTTTCCCTTGTAGTGAACCACAACCATCCCCCACCTTTGTAGGAGACCCTCTAATACTAGTAGTTCTGGCCCAAAGTCTCATGAGCTCACTTCTTTTTTCCCTTTGGTCCTGATGCACACTAGACCTTGTGTGTACCATCTAAGAGTGGAGTTTCTGTTTCCCTCAGAATTCCTGTGGAATTCTGCAATCAAACTCCACTGGTCATCAAAGTCAGATTCTCTGGGGGCTTCTCATCCATTGTCAGACTCTAAGGCTTGGAAGCCTGCTGTGGGGCTCAGGACTTTCACTCCTGTAGGAGAACTTCTGTGGTATAACTATTTTCCAGTTTGTGGGTTGCCTACCTGGCAGGTAAGGGACTTGATTTTATCATGACTATACCCCCTTTTATCATCTCATTGCACCTTCTTTGTCTTTGGGTGTAGGGTATCTTTTTTGGTAGGTTCCAGGATGTTTCTGTTGTTGTTTTGTCAATACTTGTTCAGCAGCTGTGATTTTGGTGTTTTTGTAAGAAGCAGTGAGCTCATGTCCTTCTACTCTGCCATCTTGCTGGCAAGTCCTCTAAGACACTCCTTTTCAATGCCCAGAAGCAAATTAGAGATTATTGAAAACATTAAAATCATTTGATACGGTGCATTTAAAATTTTTAAATTTTATGCTGGAGTATAGTTGATTTGATATAGTCAAGGAAATCAGTCCTGAATATTCATTGTAAGGACTGATGTTGAAGTTGAAACTCCAATACTTTGGCCACCTGATGCGAAGAACTGACTCATTGGAAAAGACTCATGCTGGGAAAGATTGAAGATGGGAGAAGAAGGGCACAACAGAGGATGAGATGATTGGATGGCATCACCAACTCAATGGACATGAGTGTGAGTAAACTCTGGGAGTTGGTGATGGACAGGGAGGCCAGGCATGCTGCAGTCCATGGCATCTCAAAGAGTCGGACATGACTGAGTGACTGAATTGAACTGAACGGTAGTTGATTTACAGTGTTGCATTTGTTTCAGGTGTTCATGTTTTAAAGGAACTTCCATATTGTACTTCATAGTAGTTGTACCAATGTCCCTTCCCAACAGTAGTGTAGAAGGGTTCTCTTTTCTCCACACAAAATGGTGCATTTTTAAGGAGAACATAGGATACCTTTTTTTGATTCTAACTCATGAGTTTCTCTAGAGATCAAATTCAGGGTGCAATTAATTTAATTATTTGGAAGCTTATCCAAAAATAAAACAAATCTGAAAACAACTTATTGTTGTAAAACATGATTTTTGAATAGCATCTAAAGGACTAAAATATTTAGTTATAGGTCATTTTAGTCAATTGTTTTATTCCTAGTTTAAATGTATACTACACAGATCTCATATCTTGCAGTTTTGGTGTAAGAACATGAAGGCTTCTGATAGTCATACCTAAAGCATAGAGAAAAAAGTAAAAACTAAAAGGTACTAATTTGAAAAGGAAGAGACAAAAGTATTATTATTTGCAGATAGATAGTATGATCAAATGTGTAAAGAATCTAAGAGAATCAACTGAAGATTTTTAGGAACATGAACAACTTTACTAAGTTAACTGGGTACAAAATAAGTAGGCAAAATTACAAATTTCACTGTATATTATAATAAAACCATTATGATGACAACCATTATGGAAAAATGTTTCTTTAAAAAACCAACCCAAAGAATTTTCAGTTATGAACTTGATAAGAAATGTAAGACTTATTTGAAAAGCGTAAGCCTGATGGATATAATGAAAACTGATTCAATGGAAAAACTGTCTTGCACAAGCATAGAAAAATGCTATTGGTCCTTTTATTAATTTGTGTATTTAATATACTCAATAAAAACAATTTTTTTGGAATGAAATAATTCCAGTTGAGCTATTTCCAACCTTAAAAGTTGATGCTGTTAAAGTGCTACACCCAACATGCCAGCAAATTTGGAAAACTCAGCAGTGGCCATAGGACTGGAAAAGGTCAGTTTTCATTCCAATCCTAAAGAAAGGCAAGGACAAAGAATGTTCAAACTAGCGCACAATTGCACTCATCTCATATGCTAGCAAAGTAATGCTCAAAATTCTCCAAGTGATGCTTCAACCATACATGAACTGTGAACTTCCAGAAGTTCAATCTGGATTTAGAAAAGGCAGAGGAACCAGAGATCAAATTGCCAACATCTGTTGGATCATAGAAAAAGCAAGAGAATTCCAGAAAAACATCTACTTCATTTACTATGCTAAATCCTTTGACTGTGTAGATGACAACAAACTGTGGAAAATTCTGAAAGAGATGGGAATACCAGACCACCTTACCTGATTCCTGAGAAATCTGTATGCGGGTCAAGAAGCAACAGTTAGAACCGGATGTGGAACAATGGACTGGTTCCAAATTGGGAAAGGAGTACATCAAGGCTGTATATTGTCACCCTGTTAATTTAACTTATATGCAGAGTACATCATGCGAAATGCCGGGCTGGATGAAGTGCAAGCTGGAATCAAGATTGCTGGGAGAAATATCAATAACCTCAGATATGCAGATGACACCATGCTTATGGCAGAAAGTGAAGAGGAACTAAAGAGCCTCTTGATGAAAGTGAAAGGGGAGAGTGAAAAAGTTGATTTAAAACTCAACATTTCAAAAATGAAGATCACAGCATCTAGTCCCATCACTTCATGACAAATAGATGGGGAAACAATGGAAACATTGATAGACTTTATTTTTGGGGGCTCCAAAATCCTGCAGATGGTGACTGCAGCCATGAAATTAAAAGACGCTTGCTCCTTGGAAGAAAAGTTATGACCAACCTAGACAGCATATTAAAAAGCAGAGACATTACTTTGCTGACAAAGGTCCATCTAGTCAAAGCTATGGTTTTACCAGTAGTCATGTGAGAGTTGGACGATAAAGAAAACTGAGCACCGAAGAATTGATGATTTTGGACTGTCATGTTGGAGAAGACTCTCGAGAGTCCCTTGGACTGCAAGAAGGTCCAATCAGTCCTGACTATTCATTGGAAGGACTGATCCTGAAGCTCCAATACTTTGGCCACCTGATGCGAAGAACTGACTCATTGGAAAAGACCTTGATGCTGGGAAAGATTGAAGGCAGGAGGAGAAGGGGAAAACAGAGGATGAGATGATTGGATGGCATCACCGACTCAATGGACATGAGTTTGGGCAAGCTCTGGGAATTGGTGATGGACATGGAAGCCTAGTGTGCTGCAGTCCATGGGGTCACAAAGTGTTGGACACGACTGAGTGACTGTGCTGAACTGAACATCATTCAATTCTTCTGAAAAAATTAATATATAAAAGATCTTCTTCCAGCAACATGTTGGACTATACACTTGAAAGGTTTTCCTATTACATTATAAGGCATCCCGGGTAAAATATAGGCATTCTGGATAAACTATAAGACTTTTTTTTTAAGTTTTGCTGAGCTTTCAGTATAGTGAAAGAAATTTCCAAGAGCCAAAATAAAGACACAACAATATGAAACCTGAATTGTGAGAGGTTAGTAAATTCTTAAGAGAAGGTTCCATTGGATTTAAATGCCAATGCCAACACTGATATAGGGAGGCAAAATATAGATCCTGCTCCAAAGTGAAGGAGCTGAACTTGAGACTCCAATAATTAATCAGAGTTCATGAACAGATTAAAGTGGTCTCATAGCATCCCCAGTTATTATTGCTGCTGCTGCTAAGTCGCTTCATTCGTGTCCGACTCTGTGCAACCCCATAGACGGCAGCCCACTAGGCTCCTCTGTCCCTGGGATTCTCCAGGCAAGAATACTGGAGTGGGTTGCCATTTCCTTCTCCAATGCATGAGGGTGAAAAGTGAAAGTGAAGTCACTCAGTCATGCCCGACTCTTAGTGACCCCATGGACTGCAGCTTACCAGGCTCCTCCGTCCATGGGATTTTCCAGGCAAGAGTACTGGAGTGGGTTGCCATTGACTTCTCCAAGTTATTATTAGAAACAAGCAAAATAACATGTTTTCCTCTTGGAAATTTTAATTTAGACCTTCATGATTCCATATACATTGAATTCAATAAATTATGTGAATTCAAAATATCAAACAAAGAAAAATCCAATGAGTAACAGTCAGTAAAATGGTAACAAATTTATACTTACAAGAAGATCAGATAAAGATTATAAAATATGTAAATTACTGATATGATATTTTAAAATGTCAAAATAAACAAGATACAATCAAAATGATCAGGTAAATTTGAAAGTAAGTAAAACTTCTAGAAATGAAAAATAAAAGAAAATTTTAAACATTAGTTGTTTAATTAAACAGCAGACTAGCTACAGAAAAATGTGGACAATAGGCATGAGGTAGAAAGGAAGATTGGTATGAAGCAATTCCCAAGAATGAGGCACAAAAAGAGTAAGAAAGAAAGTAGAAAGAAGAATTTAAGAACTAACATATATCTAAGAAGATTTCAAGAAAGAATGGAGGCAATATAATATGCAAAGAGATTATAGCTTGGAATTTCTAGAATTAATAAAATACATGAATATCTAGCTATAAGAAACACAACATGTACCACACAGGATAAGCAAAAACAAAACCCCCCAAATCCATTTCTAGATATATTCCTGAGAAACTTGAAAAAACACCATAGGTTTAAAAAAGATAGGTCTTAAATGTAGCCAGAAAGAAAGGACAGATAACTTATAAAGGAATAATATAAAGGGCCAGAGCAAAGACTTCTCAGAAGCAATCCTGAAAGAGAAGAAATGGAATAATATGTTCAAAGTGCTTAGAAAAAATAACTTTCTAAAGTTGTATAGCAAAATTTTATTTCAAGAATAATGGTTTTTGGTCTTCCCTGGTGACCCAGTTGTTAACAATCCACCTTGCAATGCAGGGGACACAGATTCTACTCCTGGTCCAAGAAGATTCCATATGCCACAGAGCAGCTAGGCCCAGATACCACAACTACTGAGCCCACACACTGCAATAATTGATGTATATGCACCTAGAGCCTGTGCTTAGAAACAAGAGAAGTCACCGCAATGAGAAGCTTGTACACTTCAACTAGAGAGTAACCCCGGCTCACCACAACTAGAGAAAGTCTGAGATCAGCAATGGAGATCCACCATTGTGAAAAATAAATTAAAATTTTAAAAAGAATAATTCTTTTTTAAAAACATACTTTTAGATTAGCAAAACTTATGAGAGTTATCTACCAAGAAACCTAAACTAAGTCTTCTAGAGGATTCATTTCAGAAATAGGAAAAATGACCCCAGCAGGGGAGTCAACAATATGTAAAGAAATAGTGAATATATATATAAACGTGTAGAGACGTTTATATGAAAACTGCCTGATATCAACAAAAAAAAATTGCTTAGTGGAGTTAAAAATAAAGTATTAAGAGGGAAAGAGTTACAGCTGTAACAGAATGAAAAGCTTGATAAATTCTTTTACCATAAAACAACTTAAAACTGGATGAAATGGAAAAATAAAATATTCACAAATCAGAGAGAATTAACAAGTAAAAAATATTTGTGGAAACCTGCTAAATAGTAGGGAGAATGTAGAATTCTTGCTTTCTCATACAGACAGGAAAATATGACTCATTCTTAGGGTGGTTTTAGGTGTGTTATAATGTTGCACTTAGTATGAAATTATTTCAAAGCTGTTATGAGTTCAGAGAATTAAAGGGACCCATATTTAAAGATTAAAGGAAAATATAATCAAAATAAGTGAATAGGGAATATTCATATAAGTAGAAATTATTTTAAAGGGACCCACATTTAAAGATTAAAGGAAAATGACAATAAATAAATATCAATATAAGCAGAAATTATTTAAAAGAAGCTAATGGTGATTTGAGAGTTGAAAAGCAATATAGTCAAAATGAAAAATTCAATTTGCTCAACAAAATATTTAAGTGCTAAAAAAATTAGTGAACTTGGGCTAGATCCATAGAAATACTAAAAATTTAAGAACATAGAGTAAAACATTGAATAAAGATTAACAGCACCTCAGAAACCTGTGGAACAGTATCAAATGTACCAGCATACACTGAGTGGATATTTCAGAGAAAAGCAGAGGAAGAAAGGGGAGAACAATTATTTGAAAAACAGTGGTTGGCTTCCCAAATTTGATTAACAGGAAAAAATGTTGACTTAGACTTTCAAGAAGTTTGAAAAGCTAGAGAGAAAAACTTTAAAAAAGCAAGAGAAAAAAGATTCATCAAGTACAGTCACACTTAAGCGATATTGTGGTTTCAGTTCCAGACCACCACAATAAGGCAAATATTGCAGTAAAGCAAGTCACACAAATTTTTTTTGTTTCCCATTACGTATAAAAGTTGTATGTCTATACTATACTGTAGCTTAAGTGTGTAATAGCGTTATGTCAAAAACAACAATGCACCTACCTTAATTAATTTTATTATCATTTGGAACTTTTGTATGTATTTTAAAAATATTTTTTGCTGAAGTATAGTTGATTTACAATGTTGTGCCAGTCTCTGCTGTATAGCAAAGTGACTCAGGTATACATACATAAATATATATTTATATATATATATATACACACTCTTTTAATGGTTTATTATATGATATTGAATATAGTTCCCTATACTGCACATTAGGACCTTGTTTTTCATCCATTCTAAATGTAATAGTTTGCATCTACCAATCCCAAGTTTCCAGTCCCTCTCTTCCCCTCCCCCTATCCCCTTGGCAACCATACATCTGTTCTCTGCGTCTGTGAGTTTGTTTCCATTTTGCAGATAAGATTCATTTGTGTCATAGTTTAGATTCAACATATAAGTGATATCATATGATATTTTTCTTTGTCTTTTTTTAATATAAATTTATTTTAATTGGAGGCTAATCACTTTACAATATTGTATTGGTTTTGCCATACTTTGACATGAATCAGCCACAGGTGTACATGCGTTCCCCATCCTGAACCCCTCTCCCACCTCCTCCCCATCCCATCCCTCTGGGTCATCCCAGTGCACCAGCCCGAGCATCCTGTATCACACATCAAACCTGGACTGGTGACTCGTTTCACATATGATAATATACATTTTCAATGCCATTCTCCCAAACCATCCCTCCCTCGCCCTGTCCCACAGAGTCCAAAAGACTGTTCTATACACTTGTGTCTCTTTTGCTGTCTCGCATACAGGGTTATTGTTACCATCTTTCTAAATTCCGTATATATGCATTAGTATACTGTATTGGTGTTTTTCTTTCTGGCTTACTTCACTCTGTATAGTAGGCTCCAGTTAAGTCCACCTCATTAGAACTGATTCAAATGTGTTCTTTTTAATGGCTGAGTAATACTCCATTGTGTATATGTACCACAGCTTTCTTATCCATTCATCTGCTCATGAACATCTAGGTTGCTTCCATGTCCTGGCTATTATAAACAGTGCTGCGATGAACATTGGGGTACACATGTCTCTTTCAATTCTGGTTTCCTTGGTATGTATGCCCAGCAATGGGATTGCTGGGTCCTATGGCAGTTCTATTTCCAGTTTCTTAAGAAATCTCCACACTGTTCTCCTTAGTGGAGATTCCCACCAATAGTGTAAGAGGGCTCCCTTTTCTCCACACCCTCTCCAGCATTTATTGCTTGTAGACTTCTGGATAACAGCCATTCTGACTAGTGTGAAATGGTACCTCATTGTGGTTTTGATTTGCATTTCTATAATAATGAGTGATGTTGAGCACCTTTTCATGTGTTTGTTAGCCATCTGTATGTCTTCTTTGGAGAAATGTCTGTTTAGTTCTTTGGCCCATTTTTTTTTTTATTGGGTCGTTTATTTTTCTGGAATTGATCTGCAGGAGTTGCTTGTATATTTTTGAGATTAGTTGTTTGTCAGTTGCTTCATTTGCTATTACTGTCTCCAATTGTGAAGGCTGTCTTTTCACCTTGCTTATAGTTTCCTTTGTTGTGCAAAAGCTTTCTGGGGAGGCCTTACAAATAGCTGTGAAAAGAAGAGAAGCGAAAAGCAAAGGAGAAAAGGAAAGATATAAACATCTGAATGCAGAGTTCCAAACAATAGCAAGAAGAGATAAGAAAGCCTTCTTTAGTGATCAATGCAAAGAAATAGAGGAAAACAACAGAATAGGAAAGACTAGAGATCTCTTCAAGAAAATCAGAGATACCAAAGGAACATTTCATGCAAAGATAGGCTCGATAAAGGACAGAAATGGTATGGACCTAACAGAAGCAGAAGATATTAAGAAGAGATGGCAAAAATACACAGAAGAACTGTACAAAAAAGATCTTCACAACCCAGATAATCACGATGGTGTGATCACTGACCTAGAGCCAGACATCCTGGAATGTGAAGTCAAGTGGGCCTTAGAAAGCATCACTATGAACAAAGCTAGTGGAGGTGATGGAATTCCAACTGAGCTATTCCAAATCCTGCAAGATGATGCTGTGAACGTGCTGCACTCAATATGCGAGCAAATTTGGAAAACTCAGCAGTGGCCACAGGACTGGAAAAGGTCAGTTTTCATTCCAATCCCAAAGAAAGGCACTGCCAAACAATGCTCAAACTACCACACAATTGCACTCATCTCATACACTAGTAAAGTAATGCTCAAAATTCTCCAAGCCAGGCTTCAGCAATATGTGAACCGTGAACTTCCTGATGTTCAAGCTGGCTTTAGAAAAGGCAGAGGGACCAGAGATCAAATTGCCAACATCCGCTGGATCATGGAAAAAGCAAGAGAGTTCCAGAAAAACATCTATTTCTGCTTTATTGACTATGCCAAAGCCTTTGACTGTGTGGATCATAATAAACTGTGGAAAATTCTGAAAGAGATGGGAATACCAGACCACCTGATCTGCCTCTTGAGAAATTTGTATGCAGGTCAGGAAGCAACAGTTAGAACTGGACATGAAACAACAGACTGGTTCCAAATAGGAAAAGGAGTACGTCAAGGCTGTATATTGTCACCCTGCTTATTTAACTTATATGCAGAGTACATCATGAGAAATGCTGGACTGGAAGAAACACAAGCTGGAATCAAGATTGCCGGGAGAAATATCAATAACCTCAGATATGCAGATGACACCACCCTTATGGCAGAAAGTGAAGAGGAACTCAAAAGCCTCTTGATGAAGGTGAAAGTGGAGAGTGAAAAAGTTGGCTTAAAGCTCAACATTCAGAAAACGAAGATCATGGCATCTGGTCCTATCACTTCATGGGAAATAGATGGGGAAACAGTGGAAACAGTGTCAGACTTTATTTTTGGGGGGCTCCAAAATCACTGCAGATGGTGACTGCAGCCATGAAATTAAAAGACGCTTACTCCTTGGAAGGAAAGTTATGACCAACCTAGATAGCATATTCAAAAGCAGAGACATTACTTTGCCAAAAAAGGTTCGTCTGGTCAAGGCTATGGTTTTTCCAGTGGTCATGTATGGATGTGAGAGTTGGACTGTGAAGAAGGATGAGCGCCGAAGAATTGATGCTTTTGAACTGTGGTGTTGGAAAAGACTCTTGAGAGTCCCTTGGACTGCAAGGAGATCCAACCAGTCCATTCTGAAGGAGATCAGCCCTGGGATTTCTTTGGAAGGAATGATGCTAAAGCTGAAACTCCAGTACTTTGGCCACCTCATGCGAAGAGTTGACTCATTGGAAAAGACTCTGATGCTGGGAGGGATTGGGGGCAAGAGGAGAAGGGGACGACAGAGGATGAGATGGCTGGATGACATCACTGACTCGATGGACATGAGTCTCAGTGAACTCCGGGAGTGGTGATGGACAGGGAGGCCTGGCGTGCTGTGATTCATGGGTCGCAAAGAGTCGGACACGACTGAGCGACTGATCTGATCTGATTTGTTTATTTTGCTTTTATTTCCAATATTCTGAGAGGTGGGTCATAGAGGATCCTGCTGTGATTGATGTCGCAGAGTGTTTTGCCTATGTTTTCCTCTAGGAGTTTTATAGTTTCTAGTCTTACATTTAGATCTTTAATCCATTTTGAGTTTATTTTTGTGTATGGTGTTAGAAAGTGTTCTAGTTTCATTATTTTACAAATGGTTGACCAGTTTTCTCAACACCACTTGTTAAAGAGATTGTCTTTAATCCATTGTATATTCTTGCCTCCTTTGTCAAAGATAAGGTGTCCATAAGTGCGTGGATTTATCTCTCGGCTTTCTGGTTTGTTCCATTCATCTATATTTCTGTCTTTGTGCCAGTACCATACTGTCTTGATGACTGTGGCTTTGTAGTAGAGCTTGAAGTCAGGCAGGTTGATTTCTCCAGTTCCATTCTTCTTTCTCAAGATTGCTTTGGCTGTTCAAGGTTTTTTTGTATTTCCATACAAATTGTGGAATTATTTGCTTTACTTCTGTGAAAAATACCATTGGTAGCTTGATAGGGATTGCATTGAATCTATAGATTGCTTTGGGTAGTACACTCATTTTCACTATATTGATTCTTCCGGTCCATGAACATGGTATATTTCTCCATCTATTTGTGTCCTCTTTGATTTCTTTAACCAGTGTTTTATAGTTTTCTATATATAGATCTTTTGTTTATTTAGGTAGATGTATTCCTAAGTATTTTATTCTTTTCATTGCAATGGTGAATGCAGTTGTTTCCTTAATTTCTCTTTCTGTTTTCTCATTGTTAGTGTTTAGGAATTCAAGGGATTTCTGTGTGTTGATTTTATATCCTGCAACTTTAATATATGCATTGATTAGCTCTAGTAATTTTCTGGTGGAGTCTTTATGGTTTTCTCTGTATAGGATCATGTCATCTGCAAATAGTGAGAGTTTTATTTCTTCTTTTCCAATCTGGATTCCTTTTATTTCTCTTGCTGCTCTGATTGCTGCGGCCAAAACTTCCAAAACTATGTTGAATAGTAGTGGTGAGAGTGGGCACCCTTGTCTTGTTCCTGACTTAGGGGAAATGCTTTCAATTTTTCACCATTGAGGATAATGTTTGCTGTGGGTTTGTCAGATATAGCTTTTATTATGTTGAGGTATGTTCATTCTATTCCTGCTTTCTGGAGGATTTTTATCATAAATGGATGTTGAATTTTGTCAAAGGCTTTCTCTGCATCTATTGAGATAATCATATGGCTTTTATTTTTCAATTTGTTAATGTGGTATATTATGTTGATTGATTTGTGGATATTGAAGAATCCTTGCATCCCTGGGATAAAACCCACTTGGTCATGATGTATGATTTTTTTAATATGTTGTTGGATTCCGTTTGCTAGAATTTTGTTGAGGATTTTTGCATCTATGTTCATCAGTGATATTGGCCTGTAGTTTTCTTTTTTTGTGGCATCTTTCTTGGCTTTTGGTATTAGGGTGATGGTGGCCTCATAGAATGAGTTTGGAAGTTTACCTTCCTCTGCAATTTTCTGGAAGGGTTTGAGTAGGATAGGTGTTAGCTCTTCTCTAAATTTTTGGTAGAATTCAGCTGTGAAGCCATGTGGACCTGGGCTTTTGTTTGCTGGAAGATTTCTGATTACAGTTTCAATTTCCGTGCTTGTGATGGTTCTGTTAAGGTTTTCCATTTCTTTCTGGTTCAGTTTGGAAAGTGTACTTTTCTAAGAATTTGTCCATTTCTTCCACGTTGTCCATTTTATTGACATATAATTGCTGATAGTAGTCTCTTATGATCCTTTGTATTTCTGTGTTGTCTGTTGTGATCTCTCCATTTTCATTTCTAATTTTGTTGATTTGATTTTTCTCCCTTTGTTTCTTGATGAGTCTGGCTAATGGTTTGTCAATTTTGTTTATCTTATCAAAGAACCAGCTTTTGGCTTTGTTGATTTTTGCTATGGTCTCTTTTGTTTCTTTTGCATTTGTTTCTGCCCTAATTTTTAAGATTTCTTTCCTCTACTAAACCTGGGGTTCTTCATTTCTTCCTTTTCAAGTTGTTTTAGGTGTAGAGTTAGATTATTTATTTGACTTTTTTCTTGTTTCTTGAGGTAAGCCTGTATTGCTATGAACCTTCCCCTATCACTGCTTTTACAGTGTCCCATAGTTTTTGGGTTGTTGTGTTTTCATTTTCATTCGTTTCTATGCATATTTGGATTTCTATTTTTATTTCTTCTGTTATTTGTTGGTTATTCGGCAGTGTGTTGGTCAGCCTCCATATGTTGGAATTTTTAATAGTTTTTCTCCTGTAATTGACATCTAATCTTATTGCATTGTGGTCAGAAAAGATGCTTGGAATGATTTCAATTTTTTTTGAATTTACCAAGGCTAGATTTATGGCCCAGGATGTGATCTATCCTGGAGAAGTTTCCATGTGCACTTGAGAAAAAGGTGAAATTCATTGTTTTGATGTGAAATGTCCTATAGATATCAATTAGGTCTAACTGATCCATTGTATCATTTAAAGTTTGTGTTTCCTTGCTAATTTTATGTTTAATTGATCTATCCAGAGGTGTGAATGGGGTATTACAGTCTCCCACTATTATTGTGTTACTGTTAATTTCCCCTTTCACACTTGTTAGCATTTGCCTTACATATTGTGGTGCTCCTGTGTTGGGTGCATATATATTTATAACTGTTATTCTTCTTCCTGGATTGATCCTTTGATCATTATGTAGTGTCCTTCTTTGTCTCTTTTCACAGCCTTTGTTTTAAAGTCTATTTTATCTGTTATGAGTATTGCTACTCCTGCTTTCTTTTGGTCTCCATTTGCATGAAATATCTTTTTTCCAGCCCTTCACTTTCAGTCTGTATGTGTCCCTTGTTTCGATGTGGGTCTCTTGTAGACAACATATATAAGTGTCTTGTTTTCGTATCCATTCAGCCAGTCTTTGTCTTTTGGTTGGGGCATTCAACCCATTTACATTTAAGGTACTTATTGATAACTATGATCCCATTGCCATTTACTTTGCTGTTTTGGGTTTGAGTTTATAAACCTTTTCTGTGTTTCCTCTCTAGAGAAGATCCTTTAGCATTTGTTGGAGAGCTTGTTTGGTGGTGCTGAATTCTCTCAGCTTTTGCTTGTCTGTGAAGCTTTTGATTTCTCCTTCATATTTGAAGGGGATCCTTGCTGGGTACAGTAATCTGGGCTGTAGTTTATTTTCTTTCATCATTTTAAGTATGTCTTGCCATTCCCCTCTGGCCTGAAGAGTTTCTATTGAAAGATCAGCTGTTATCCTTATGGGAATCCCCTTGTGTGTTATTTGTTGTTTTTTCCTTGCTGCTTTTAATATTTGTTCTTTGTATTTGATCTTTGTTAATTTGATTAATATGTGTCTTGGGGTGTTTTGCCGTGGGTTTATCCTGTTTGGGACTCTCTGGGTTTCTTGGACTTGGGTGGCTATTTCCGTCCCCATTTTAGGGAAGTTTTCAACTATTATCTCCTCAAGTATTTTCTCATAGTCTTTCTTTTTGTCTTCTTCTTCTGAGACTCTTATGATTTGAATGTTGGGGTGTTTAACATTGTCCCAGAGGTCTCTGAGGTTGTCCTTGTTTCTTTTAATTCTTTTTTATTTTTTCCTCTTTGTTTCATTTATTTCTACCATTCTATCTTCCACCTCACTTATCCTATCTTCTGCCTCAGTTATTCTACTGTTGGTTCCCTGCAGAGTGTTTTTGATCTCATTTATTGCATTATTCATTATATATTGACTCTTTTTTATTTCTTCTAGGTCCTTGTTAAACATTTCTTGCATCTTCTCGATCCTTATCTCCAGGCTATTTATCTGTAACTCCATTTTGTTTTCAAGATTTTGGATCCTTTTCACTATCATTATTCGGAATTCTTTATCAGGTAGATTCCCTATCTCTTCCTCTTTTGTTTGGTTTGGTGGGCATTTATCCTGTTCCTTTACCTGTTCGATATTTTTCTGCCTTTTCATCTTATTTATATTGCTGTGTTTGGGGTGACCTTTCCGTATTCTGGCAGTTTGTGGTTCCTCTTTACTGTGGAGGTTCCTAGCTCTGGGTCAGGTTGGACGGGTGGCTTGTCAAGGTTTCCTGGTTAGGGAAGCTTGTGTCGGTGTTTGGTGGGTGGAGCTGGATTTCTTCTCTCTGGAATGCAATGAAGTGTCCAGTAATGAGTTTTGAGATGTCAGTGGATTTGGTGTGACTTTGGGCAGCCTGTATATTGAAGCTCAGGGATATGTTCCTGTGTTACTTGAGAATTTGTATGGTATGTCTTTCTCTGGTACTTGTTGGCCCTTGGGTGGTGCTTGGTTTCAGTGTAGGTATGGAGGTGTTTGATGATTAATCGATTAATGTTCCCTGGAGTCAGGAGTTCTCCGGTGTTCTCAGGATTTGGACTTAAGCATCCTGCCTCTGGTTTTCAGTCTTATTCTTATAGTAGCCTCAAGACTTCTTCATCTCCACAGCACCGATGATAAAATATCTAGGTTAATGATAGAAGTTTCTCCACAGTGAGGGACACCCGGAGAGGTACACAGAGTTACATGGAGAAGAGAAGAGGCAGGGAGGAAGATAGATGTGACTAGGAGGAGAAGAGGGGGAATCAAAAGGGGAGAGAGCAAGCTAGCCAGTAATCACTTCCCTATGTGCTCTCCATAGTCTGGATCCCTCAGAGATGTTCACAGAGTTACACAGAGAAAAGAAGAGGGAGGAAGGAGACAGAGGTGGCCAGGAGGATAAAAGGGGGAATCAAAAGGAGAGAGACTGATGTAGCCAGTAATCAGTTCCCTAAGTGTTCTTCACAGCCCGGAACACACAAAGAGATTCACAGAGTTGGGTAGAGAAGAGAAGGGGGAGGGAGGAGATAGAGGCGACCTGGTGGAGAAAAAGGAGAGTCCAAAGGGGGAGAGAGCAATCCAGCCAGTAATCTTGCTCCCAAGTAAAAATGGGTACTGAAGATTGGGTTCTTAAAGGTACAAAATTGATAACAAATACCAAAAAGCAAAGATTAAAAATCTAGAGTAGAGGTTAGATTCTCAAAAATACAATATTAAAGAAAAAATCAAAGTCACAAAAATTATAAAATATATATATATGAAGTTTGCTTTAAAAATAGGGTCTTTGTTTTTTTTGCAAAGTAATAGTAGGTTACAAAAAGGAAAATTAAGGAGTAATAGAGGACTTAAATTTTTTTAATTAAAAAAATGATAATAGTAAAAATATATCTAGGACTTTCTCTGGTGTTGTTGTGGACAGTGTGAGGTCAGTTCATTTTCAGATAGTTCCTTGATCTGGTTTACACTTCTCAAGATCTATAGGCCCCTTCCTATGTAGTCAGTGCTAACTGCAGGGTTTTAATCTGTTGCACCTGTCACTTCCAAAGCGGTTCCCTCTGTTTATTTTAGCTTCTTCTGTTTGCTGGTCTCTTCAGTGTCTAACTTCCGCCCTGACACAAGGAGGCAGTGGTAGTCACTTTTTTAGGCTTACTTGTTCAGTCGTGCTGTGGGGAGGGAGGAACACTGCAAACAAATATCACTGGTGTGTCTGGGGAGTGCTCGCAGTTTCTCGGCCACACTGGGTTTGCCCCCTCTCACGGCGTGTGTGCTTTCCCATTCTACACTGTTCAGGCTCTAGGTTGCTCTGCCGGGAACTGTCTGAGGTGGGCCCTGGGTTTCATGCACTTCCCAAGTCTAAGCCGCTTAAGTTCAGGTTCTCGGGCACTCCACAAAGGCACAGACTTGGTTGGGCCTGTGTTTTGTGCCCTTCCCAGGTCCGAGCAGCTCAGGTGACCGGGTGCTTGGTGAGTGCAGTCGCCCCCAGTTGGAGCTGCAACTTATCGCCTCCTCCATCCCTTCCGCTCAGTTTTCTGGGTGTACAACGGCGCGCCTTCTCAGGTGTGCCATGTGTCTCTTCTGGGGAGCTGATCTCTGGCTGTGACCCTCCTGGCAGATGTCGACCATCCAGAATCCCAAGAAGTCTTGGTTAGCAACAAAGCCTGCTTGCAGTTTGGTAGATGATGCCTCTGGGGCCGCGATTGCCCCCTTCTGGCTCTGGTTGCCCTCACCTGCCTGTCTCCTGTGGGGGATGGGCTGGCTGGCAGCCGGCTAGCTCTGCTCAGTCCTTTGTTCTGTCAGCGGGCCTGGAGGTTTCTTAGGTTAGGGCTTTTCGCGGGATAGCTATCCCACAGTCTGGGTTGCTATCTCTAGTTAGTTCCCTCAGATTGCCCTCAGGGCATTCATGCCCGGTCCTCACCCTAAGCAATGCAGCCCACACCTCCCCGTCCAGTCCCCGCTTGCTACCGGTGGATGCGAGTGTCTGGGCTGCTTCTCTGCTGGAAGGTGCCTTAGGCACATAATCTGTGGGTTTTAATTATTTATTTATTTTTCCTCCCAGTTATGTTGCCCTCTGAGGTTCCAAGGCTCGTCACAGACTCGCCAGTGAGAGTGTTTCTTGGTGTTTGGAAACTTCTCTCTTTTCCAAGACTCCCTTCCTGGGATGGATCTCCGTCCCTACCTCTTTTGTCTCTCTTTTTTATCTTTTATATTTTTTCCTGCCTCCTTTCAAAGACAATAGGCTGCCTTTCTGGGTGCCTGATGTCTTCTGCCAGCATTCAGAAGTTGTTTTGTGGAATTCGTTCAGCGTTCAAATGTTCTTTTGATGAATTTGTGGGGGAGAAAGTGGTCTCTCCGTTCTATTCCACCACCATCTTAGGACTGTCCCCTTCTTTCTCTTTCTGAGTTACTTCACTTAATGAGATAATCTCTAGTTGCATCCAAGTTGCTGTAAATGGCATTATTCCATTCCTTTTTATCAGTGAGTAGTATTCCACTGTATATGTATACCAGTTTTTCTTATCTGGTCATCTATCTATGGACATTTAGATTGTTTCCATGATTTGCCTATTGTGAGTAGTGCTGCTATGAACATAGGGATGAATGTATCTTTTTGAATTATAGTTTTGTCCAGGTATTTTTCCAGGAGTGGGATTGGTGGAACATATGGTAATTCTATTTTTAGTTTTCTAAGGAACCGCCACATGGTTTCCCATAGTGACTGCACCAATTCACATTCCCACCAACAGTGTAGGATGGTTCCCTTTTCTCCACACTCTGTTCAGCATATGTTATTTGTCAACTTTTTAATGATGGCCATTCTGACTGATGTGAGTTGATATCTCATTGCAGTTTTGATTTGCATTTCTCTAATAATTAGTGATGTTGGGCATCTTTCCATGTGCCTACTGGTCATCTGTATGTATTCTTTGGAGAAATGTCTATTAAGGTCTTCTGTCCATTTTTTAATTGGGTTGTGTTTCTTTGTTGTTGAAGTGTATGAGCTGTTTGTATATTTTGGAGATTAAGCCCTTGTCTGTTGTATCATTTGCAGATATTTTCTCCAATTCTGTATGTTGTGTTTTCATACCTACCTTAATTAAAAAATATGTTATCACTAAAAAATGCCTACAATCATCTGAGCCTTCATTGAGCTGTAATCTTTTTGCCAGCAGTGGGTCTTGCCTTGATGTTGATGGCTGCTGATTGATCAAAGAAGTGGTTGCTAAAAATTGGAATGCCTGTGGCAATACCTTAAAATAAGACTACAAAGTTTGCTGCATATATTGACTTTTTTCACAAACCATTTCTCTGTAGAATACAATGCTGTTTGAAAATATTTTGCCCACTGTAGAACTTCTTTCAAAGTTGGAGTAAGTCCTCTCAAAACTTGCTGCTGCTTTATCTACTAAATTTATGCAATATTCTAAATTATTTGTTGTCATTTCAACAATCTTCACAGCATCTGTACCAGGAATATTTTCCATCTCAAGAAACCACCTTCTTTACTCAGCCATAAAAAGCAACTCCTCATCCATTAAATTTTATCATGAGTTTGCAGCAATTCAGTCACATCATCAGGCTCTACTTGAGATTCTAATCCTCTTGTTATTTACACCACATCTGCAGTTGCTCCTTCAAGGAAGCCTTAGTCAACCATGAGAGTTGGAATCAACTTCTTCCAAATTCCTGTTAATGTTGCTATTTTGATTTCTTCCCATGAGTCATGACTGTTCTTAATGGCATCTTCAATGGTGAATCCTTTCCAGAAGTTTTTCAACTTATTTTGCCAAGATCCATCAGAGGAATCAATATCTATGGCAGCTATAGCCCTATGAAGTGTATTTTTAAGATAATGAGATTTGAGGTCAAAATGATGCCTTGATCAATGAATTGCAGGACATTAGGTTAGTAGGCATAAAAATAATATGAGTGTCACTGTACAACTCTGTTTAGAGCTCTTGGATGACCAGGTGCACTGCCAATGAGCAGTAAATTTGGAAGGAATCTTTTTTCTGAGTAGTAGCTCTCAAGATTGGGCTTAAAATATTTAGTAAACTGTATTGTTAACATATGTACTGTTATCCAGGCTTTTCTGTTCCATTTATAGAGCACAGACAGAGTAGATTTAGCATAATTCTTGAGGGGCTGAGGATTTTCAAAATGATCAATGAGCTTTTGCATCAACTTAAAGTCACCGACAGCATTAGCCCCTAGCAAGTGAATCAGACTGTTCTTTGAAGCTTTGAGGTCAGGTATTGACTTCTCCTCTCTAGCTATGAAGATGCTATGGCATTTTCTTTCCATATAAGGCTGTTTCATTTACATAGAAAAATCTGTTGTTTAGTGTAACCACCATCATTAATTTTCTTAGTGAGATCTTCAGGCTGACTTGCTATTTCTACATCAGCACTTGCTGCTTCACCTCGCACTTATATGTTATTGAGATGGCTTCTCTCCTTAAACATGAACAACCAACCTCTACAAGCTTCAACCTTTTCTTTTGCAGATTTTTCACCTCTCTCTTGAAAAAAGTCAGGGTCTTGCTCTGGATTGGCATAAGAGAATGCTGTGGTTAGTTTGACCTATGCAGAACTCTAAAACTCCCCAGATCACCAATAAGGCTGTCCTGCTTTCTTATCACTCATGTGTTCACTAGAGTAGCAATTTTTGTATCTTTTCTTAAAAAAGAAAACATTTTTGATCTTTCAGTACAGTACCTTAAAAGATGTGTAGTATAGTATGACAGCTGGCAAATAGGGGCTGGCATCAAGTGAATAGGCAATGAAAGTTACTGATTGGAGAACAGAGAGGAGGTGGGAGATGGGATTTCACTTGGGTTGTTTGTTTATTGAGTTGGATGAATTGTTTGCATATTTTGGATAGTAACCTCCTGTTTGTCACATCATTTGCAAATATCTTTTCCCATTCCATAGGCTGCCTTTGTTTTGTTGATTGTTTCCTTTGCCAAGGCATTACCAAATTCCTTTTCCAAAGATTATTTCCTTTTAAGTTTGATTAGGTTCCATTTGCTTAGTTTTGTTTTTATTTATTTTGCCTTGGAACATTGATGTAAGAAAATATGGCTATGGTTAATGTCAAAGAATGTATTGCCTATGTTCTCTTATACTAGTTTTAGTGGTATCATGTCTTATATTTAAGTCCTTAAGCCACTTTGAGTTTATATTTGTGTATAGTGTGAGGGAGTGATCTAACTTCATAGATTTACGTGTGGCTGTCCAGCTTTCCCAACACTGAAGAGACATTCTTTTCACCATTGTATATTCTTGCCTCCTTTGTTGTAGATTGACTGTAGGTGTGTGGCTTTATTTTGGGGCTCTCTACCCTGTTCCATTGATCTATATGCCTGTTTGGGGGACAATACCACACTGTTTCCACTCTGCAGATTTGTAGTATTAAGTATGGAAGGGTTATGCCTCCAGCTTAGTTCTTTTCCCTCAGGATTGCCTTGGCAATTCTGGGTCTTTTGTGGTTCCATATAAATTTTAGGAATATTCTAGTTCTGTGAAAAAATGTCATAGATATTTTGATAGAGATCACATTAAATCTGTAGATAGCTTTGGGAAGTATGGCCATTTTAACAATCCAATTCAATGAGCATGGCTATCTTTCCATTTCTTTGAATAACCTTCAGTTTCCCTTATCATTGTTTGATAGTTTTTAGTATGTAGGTCTTTCACCACCTTGACTAAGTTTCTTCCTATTTTTTTTTTTAAATGGAATTAGTTTTTTGCTTTCTGTCTATATTTAATTGCTAGTGTAAAGGAATGCCACAGGTTTCTATGTATTATTCTTGTATCCTACTGCCTTACTGAATTAATTTGTTAGTTGTAATAGTTTTTGTGGGGAGACTTTAGGGTTCTCTTTATAGAGTATCATGTCATCTGCAAACAGTGACAGTTTCACCTCTTACTTTCCAATTTGGATACCTTTTATTTCTTTTTCTTGTATGATTGTTGTGGTGAGGACTTACAATATTGTGTTGAATGAAGTGTTAAGAGTGGGCATCCTTGTCTTTTTCCTGAATTTAGTGGAAAAGCTTTCAGCTTTTCCCTGTTGGCTGTAGGTTTGTTGTAACTGCCTTTTATTATGTTGAGATATGTTTACTCTATAGCCACTTTGGTGAGAGTTTTTATTGCAAATGATGTTGAATTTTGTCAAACGCTTTTTCTACATTTACTGAGATGATCATGGGTTTTTGTCTTTCCTTTTGTTAATGTGGTATATCATACTGATTGATTTGTTTATGTTGAGCCATCCTTGAAACTCCTGAATGAATCTAATTAGATCATGGTGTATGATCCTTTTTGTGTATCATTGGGTTTGATTTGCTAATATTTTATTGAGAATTTTTGCATGAATATTCATTAAAGATACTGGCCTGGAATTCCCCCCCCCCCTTTTTTTTGTAGTCTTTTTCTGGTTTTGGTATCAGTGGTGATGGTGGCTTCAAAAAATGAATTTGGAAGTCTTTCCTCCTCTTCAACTTTTTGGAATAGTTTGAGAAAGACAGGTATAAGTTCTTCTTTGTATGTGTGGTAGAATTCCCCAGTGAAGTTGTCAAGTCCTGGACTTTTGTTTACAAAGAGCTTATTATTATTATTATCACAAATTCTATTTCACTTCTAGTGATTTATATGTCCAAATTATGCTTCTTCTAGATTCAACTTTGGTTGGCTGTATGTTTCTGGATGTTCCTTTTTTTATAGGTCATCTAATTTGTTAGCATGTAACTGTTCTGTATGACTTTCTGAACTTCTGTGGTATCAGTTGTACACTTCCCTTCCCAATCTTTCATGTGACTTCCCTTCTCTATTTGCCATCTCCAAATGCCTGTGTCAAAGAGTAGAATTTTATAAAAATATCAGAAAATAGAACACAGAAAAGAGGGAACATCAATTATTTTTATGAGGCAAGGAAAACTTGATAGAGCATCCCAACAAGGATAGCACAAGAAACATGCCAGCAAATTTCATTTATGAAAATACCTATAAAAATCTTAAATATTAGCTGGATGAATCCAACAGTGTATATTAAAAATGCAATATGATCTAATGAAACTTAGCTTAGCAGTGTTAAAAAATTATCGAAATTAACCTCACTAATGCTCAACATTGCTTATTATTAGAGAAATACACATCAAAACTACAATGACGTTATCACCTCACAGTGGTCAAAATGACCATCATCAAACAATCTACAAGCAGTAAATGCTAGGTGCAGGAAAGGGAACCCTCTTGCACCGTTGATGGGAATGTAAACTGATACAGCCACTGTAGAGATGAGTATAGAGATTCCTTAGAAAACTAGGAATAAAACTACCATATGACCCAGCAACCCTACTACTGGGCATATACACTGAGAAAACCATAACTGAAAAAGACACATAATCCCCAGTGTTCATAGAAGCACTATTTACAATAGCCAGGACATGAAACAACCTAGATGTCCACTGATAGATGAGTGGGTCAAAAAGTTTTGGCACATATATACAATGGAATATTATGCAGCATAAAAGGAATGAATTTGAGTCAGTTCTTGTAAGGTGAATGAGCATACAGCCTGTTATACAGAGTGAAGTAAATCAGAAAAAGAAAAACAAATATTGTATATTAATGCATACATGGGCTTCCCAGGTGGCTCAGTGGTAAAGAATCCACCTGCCAATGCAGGAGACTCAGGTTTGATCCCTGGATCAGAACGATCACCTGAAGTAGGAAATGGCAACCACCCCAGTATTCTTGCCTGGAAAATTCCATGGACAGAGGAGCCTGATGGGCCCTGGGGTTGCAAAGAGTCATATACTACTGAGCACACGTACACAACACATAATAAGGAATCTAGAAAAATGGTACTGATGAGCCTATTTGCAGGGCAGGAATAGAGATAGAGAACAGACTTGTGGACACAGCAGAGGAAGGAGAGGGTGGGACAAATTGAGAGAGTAGCATTGAAACATATACATTACCATATGTAAAACAAAAACTGAAATGTGATTTACAAGGTGAAAGTGAGATATATATCAGTTAGCTGTAGCTCTGGTCTGCTGCTGCTAGAAAGCAAGTTTTATAAATGTGCAGCTCTCTGAAAAAGGATTCCAGTGTCCATTACCTATGATTAAAGAAACAACAGTCACGGCAATGCTTTTGCATTGGAATTTATACTTTGTAATCTCTAGTTTGCTGTCTTAGAGACTCATTCCTTGTCTTCTTGAGTATAAAAAACTATTGTGGCAGCAGCTTCTTAAAGCATAGATGCTGTGGCCTCAGTGGTAGTTGTCACTTCAGACATTCTGGTAGTAATCCTAGGATGCTTATTCAAGAAACCACTCCTTTAATTCTCTAAAGATTCTGTAATCACTTAAGTCCCTGTATCAAATCCCTTCCTGCATGAAATATCAAGTCTTCTATCTGTTAAGAGTGTTTGGTATCAGAAATGGATGATGCTATAAACAAAATTACTCAAAAGTGCAACATCTACATTTGCTTAGTAGATGGAAAAAAAAACAATTGTATGCTGAAAATTTAATTACCTTCATATACTGTGGAAAGACATTTGGTAAAATTGTTGTCTCTGATATCTTGGAAGTAAAATTATGCATTAAGAGAACCTGGAGCTCTAGATTAAGAAATTACAAAATGCTAGCATATGGTATGTATTGGCTATTCCTTGATGCTAACAGTAAGATATTACAACAATGAAATCTCTTCAAACAAGAATTGGTTAATTTTCAAGCATAAGTGATAAAGAATTCAGTTCTCTTAAGAGAGATTCTTCCTGCCTGTGGGTTGACTCATACCCAGTGGGTTGACTCATACCCGGTGGGTTGGAAAACTCCAATCAGTTATACTCCTCCAAACTACTTTATTTGGCTCCAGATTTTTCTCAAGCTTCTTCCATTAATACTTCTCTTCTATAAAATGGAAGATAGAGCAAAAATAGATTAAGAATGATATTTTCCTTCCCAAGCCTGTTATTAACTTAATTGGACTCAGCAGCAAAAATAAATGTAAATAAGTTAGTCTCAAGAAAACAATTTGCACTGTGATTATTAGCACAAAGAATTGTCTGGAAGTATGTCAGAAACTTGCTAAATATTTTAGGGAATTGAGATGCCAAAGAAACCATAATTCAAGTTTATAGAAAACAATGAGTATATCTAGGTGTAGATATCCTTGAGTTTATCCTTAACTGGAACTTCTTTAGCTTTTCTGAGGTGTTGATTAATGTGCTTCACCAAATTTACAAAATTCTTGGCCAAAATTTTAAGTATTTTTTTCTGTTCCTTTCTTTCTCTCCTTGCCTTCTTGGACCAACCTTATGCACTATTCATTATACATACATACTATTATGCATATAAGAATGCATAATTGAGATTATCCAGTCTGAGGAACAGGAAAAAAAAAAGAATGAACAAAAATTAACAGAGTCTCAGAGACCTGTGAAATACTATCAGGCTATATTAACACATGCATAATTGAAGTCCCAAAAGAAAAGGCAAGAGAGAAGGAGCATAAGAAATATTTTAAGAAACAATGCCCCAAGTCATCCAAAATTTTGATGAAAAACATTACTCTATATGTCCACACAGCAAAATAAATTCCAAGTAGAATAAACTCAAAGAGATCTACACCCAGACACTTCAAAGTCAAACTGCTGAAAAAGAGAATCTTTAAAGCAGCAAGGGAGATGCAACTCATTAAGTAAAAATATCCTAAACAAGATAAATAGCTAATTTTTGATAAGAAATCATGGAGGCCAGAAGTGATGAGGTGACATATTCCAAACACTCAAAAAAAAAAAAAAAAAGAAAGAAAGAAAAGAAAAAGAAGACTGTCAAACAAAAATTCTGTATTGGTGAAACCATTCTTCAGAATTGAAGGGGAACTTAAGACACTCCAAGACAAACAAAAACTGGAAGGATACATCCCAGCAGAAATGCTAAAAGGAGTCCTTCAGGCTAAAAACTGTACTGTGATATCATTTCTCACATATCAGATTGGACAAACCTCACAAGTTTTTCAACACACTATATTGGTGAGGCTTTGAGGAAAGAAGCAGTTTCAGATGCTGCTGATGGGATTGAAAAATAGTGCATTCCCTATAGAGGTGAATATGGCAATATCTAACAATTACATACATATTTATACTTTGACCAGCAACTCCATGTCTAAAAATTTACCCTCAAAATACATATCCAAAAATAAGAAAATACATATGCACAGGGCTATTTACTGTTCCATTATTTGTAATTACAGAATACTGAAAAAACCTAAATGCTCATACATAGGAGACTGGTTGAATAAATTATAGTATATTTACACAATAGGGTATGCAGCTGTGAAACCAAATGAGGAAGATCTGTATAAACTGAAATGCAGGGATTTTTCAGGATGCACATAAAGTGAAAAAAAAACTGTAAGAAGAGCAAATATTATATGCTATCTTTTATGAAAGCCAAAAGAGAAATAAGAGACTATATAATACATATGTCTTTCTGATTTTTATCAAAAAACAGTAGCACAGGAAAAACAAACCACCATCCAATGTAACTGACAATGCAATAAATGTAATGTAACGGGACAAACCGATATCATCATTAAATAGTATGTGATCAAATGAATAATCTGAATCTAATTGTGAGGAGACATCAGAATATAAAGGATATTCTGCATAACAACTATTCTATACTCTTAAAAACATCAATATATGAAATACAAAGAAAATTTGAAAAACCATTCTATGTATTAAAGGAGACTAAATGAAGACAGCAACAAAATGCAATGTATCATCCTGGTCTGGATCCTGAATCATGGGGAAAATTCCATGAGAATATTGCTGAAATAACTGCCAAAAATTGCATATTGACTCTACATTCAATAATACTGATATACCAGTGGAAAATTTCCCAAATTTTGTAATTGTATTTTGACTATATCATCATTTGTTTTCTTGTTCTTAGAAAAACACATGAAAGTTTTTAGGGCATTATGTCTATTAACTCCCACTCTCAAATGACTCAAGAAATTATGTATATATACAAATATATATATATATATATATGTACTCATGATCTAGCAATTCCACTTTGCATCTGTAACCAAAAGAATTGAAACCGGAGTCTCAAAGAGTTATTTCTACGCCCATGTTTATAACAGTGTTATTCACAATAGCTAAAACATGGAAGCAACTCAAGTGTCCATCAATGCATAAATGGATAACCAAAATGTATATATATAAAATGGAATAATAAGCATCTTTTAAAAGTTAAATAATTCAGAAATTTGCTAAAACACAGATGAAACTTGTTGCAAGTTACATCATGTTAACTGAAATGTTAAGCACAAAAAGATAAATATTGTATGATTATACTTATTTTAGATACTTAGAATAGTGAAAATTATAGGAATGGAAAGAATGGTGGCTTCCAGGTGCTGGGAGGAGGGTAGAATGGGAAGTTATTCAGCAGGTATAGTGTTTCAATCCTATGGGATGAGAAGAGCTATGGAGATAGATATCTCCCTGTCTCCATAGCTCCATCTCCATAGAATGTGCCGGTTGCATAGCATTATGAATTATTTAATACCACTGAACCACACACTTAAAAAATTGCTCTTCTTTGTTTAGTTGCTAAGTCATGTCCAACTCTTTAGCGATCCAATGGACTATAGCCCACCAGGCTCCTCCATCCATGGGATTTCCCAGGCAAGAATATGGAAGTGGGTTGTGCCACTTCCTTCTTTAGGGGGTCTTCCTGACCCAGGGATTGAACCTGAGTCTTTTGCAATGGCAGGCAGATTCTTTATCATAATTGCTAGGGCTTTTCTGGCAACTCAGGGAAGCCCTAAAAATCATTAAGATAGGTTAGTTTTATGTCAATTGTATTTTACCACAACAGAAAATTGAACAATACATATATGTATGTACGTATGTAGAGAGTGAAAGAATGATAATAAAAAAGTAGGAAAACAGTAAAAATTAGTGAATTTGACTGAAGAATATAGAAAACTTTGTACTATTCTTATTATTCTTTTTTGGGCTTGAAAGTATTTGAAAACAAGTATTTTTAAAGATGTTGATTAACCAAAGTCATCAATTTTTTAAACCAGTGCCTGCATTAGATGAAAATATGATTTTACAATGAATAATGAGAAATTAAAGAGCCTCTTGATGAAGGTGAAGGCAAAGAGTGAAAGAGCTGGCCTAAAACTCAATATGAAAAATTTCAGATCATGGCATCTGGCCCCATTACTTCATGGCAAATAGAAGAGGAAAAGGTGGAAGTAGTGACAGATTTCCTCTTCTTAGACTCTAAGATCACTGCAAATGGTGACTACAGCTACAAAATCGGAAAATGATTGCTTCTTGGCAGGAAAACTATGACAAATCTAGGTACTATGTTGAAAATCTTACTCTGCTGACAAAGGTCCATATAGTCAAGGCTATGGTCTTCCCAGTGATCACGTATGATCGTGAGAGGTGGACCGTAAAGAAGGCAGAGCACCAAAGAATTGATGCCTTCAAATTGTGGTGCTGGAGAAGACTCCTGAGAGTCTCTTGAATGGCAAGAAGATTAAATCAGTCAATCTTAAGGGAAATCAACCCTGAATACCCACCGGAAGGACTGATACTGAAGCTGATACTGAAGCTGAAACTCCAGTCTTTTGGTCATCTGATGCAAACAGTTGACTCATTGGAAAAGTCAGCTGGGAAAGATTGATGGCAGAAGAAGAGGATCCTTCTTCTTGTCCTCCTGTGTCAGAGGATGAGGTGGCAAGATGGCATCACCTGTGCAAATGAACATGAACCTGAGGGACAGGGAGGCCTGGCGTGCTGCAGTCCATGGAGCCGCCAAAAGTCAGACCCCACTGGGCAACGGAACAACAACAATGAAAAATGTCTGTTGGAAGACAGGAGGAAAGAGGCAGTAATTGAAAGACTGAAAAATTCAGAATAAGTCCAAAAGAAAATAAGATTTCTAAATAGTTGTATCACCAAAACAGAATTCATAAAAGGCAATTCTTAAGCAACAGATTATATTGGAAGTAGAATACCAGATTAAAATCCGAGATAGTGTATAAATTTGTAAAAAGAAGTAATTAAGGTTCTTTTTTAAAGGTTTCTGGATAAGTAATTCAGAAATGAGGTAGAAAACATATTAGACCTATTAAACAGGGAAAGAAATGGCAAAATCTTGTAATGAATAAGTCATGAAAAATACCAGACTAATCAAAGAAGACTTCAAGTACAGCTAACTAATAATAATTGCACACCATAATAGAAAAATGCAAAGAGATAAGAGTTTAATGGTAAAATTTTAAAATAATTTTTGGTGTTCGTAGGAAATCCAGTCAGAGTATTTTCATACTTCCACTTTTCCACATATTTTTCACTTCACTTTTACCCATTTCCTAGCTTCCCTCTTGAGCTGCTTTCTTAAATTTCAGAGTATTCTTGCTGTATACCTCTGACTATTTTAACAAATTCTCCCCATCCACTCATCAAATTCTCCTTTAGATTTTCCTTCAAAATACACCCTTAAAATGATTATATTAGATATTTCATCGACAAAATCATTATTACTACAGCTGTGTGCTGTATGTGTGCTAAGTCACTTCAGTTGTGGTCAACTCTTTGCGACCCTATGGACTATAGCCCACCAGGCTCCTCTTTCCATGGGATTTCCCAGGCAACAATACTGGAGTAGTTTACCATTTCCTGCTCTAGGGGATCTTCCTGAACCAGGGATCGAACCTACATCTCTTATGTCTCTTGTATTAGCAGGCTGGTTCTTTACCATTAGCACCACCTGGAAACCACTGACAGCTATGGTGAACCTAAATTGGAACAGCCTTAAATATTGTTAACAATTATATATGGTTAACTATAAATAATCGGAGAAGGCAATGGCACCCCACTCCAGTACTCTTACCTGGAAAATCCCATGGATGGAGGAGCCTGGTAGGCTCCAGTCCATGGGGTTGCTAAGAGTCAGGCACGACTAAGCGACTTCACTTTCACTTTTCACTATCATGCACTGGAGAAGGAAATGGCAACCCAGTCCAGTACTCTTGCCTGGAGAATCCCAGGGACAAAGGAGCCTAGTGGGCTGCCGTCTATGGGGTCGTACAGAGTCTGACACAACTGAAGCGACTTAGCAGCAGCAGCAGCAACTATAAATAATAGTTGATTGTTATAAACTGTATGAATTTCCATCTACTGTGCAAAACATGCTTTATTTTTTAATAATTTTTCTGCAGTTTTGGTAATTTTTATTGTTAAAGGTTGTTTTAATCTGCTCAAACTGCCATAACAAAATACCATAGACTGAGTAGCTTTCCAGTGGTCATGTATGGATATGAGAGTTGGACTATAAAGAAAGCTGAGTGCTGAAGAATGGATGCTTTTGAACTGTGGTGTTGGAGAAGACTCTTGAGAGTCCCTTGGACTGCAAGGAGATCCAACCAGTCCATTCTGAATGAGATCAGCCCTGGGATTTCTTTGGAAGGAATGATGCTAACGCTGAAACTCCAGTACTTTGGCCACCTCATGTGAAGAGTTGACTCATTGGAAAAGACTCTGATGCTGGGAGGGATTGGGGGCAGGAGGAGAAGGGGACGACAGAGGATGAGATGGCTGGATGGCATCACTGACTCGATGGACGTGAGTTTGGGTGGACTCTGGGAGTTGGTGATAGACAGGGAGGCCTGGCGTGCTGCAGTTCGTGGTGTTGCAAAGAGTTGGAAACGACTGAGCGACTGAACTGAACTGAACTGAACAGTTCTAGAAGTTGGAAGCCCCAAATCAGAATGTTAGTATAATCAGTTTCCCATGAGAATTCTTCCTGGCTTGCAGAATGCCACCTTCTGGCTGCATCCTCAATGGTGAAGAGAGAGAGTAGGCTTTCTGGTGTCTTTTCTTATAAGGGTACTTATCTCATCATGAGGGCCCCCATCCTGAGCTCATCTAAACATAATTACCTTCCTAAAGTCCCATCTCCAAATACCATCACACTGAAGGTTAAACTATCAACATATGAATTCTGGAAGGACACAATTCAGCTCATAGCGAAGACCTAGCCTATATATAAGATTAACTGATGCTAATTAATGGAACAGTATTTGGATGTTCTTCTTGATTATGGCAGTAAAGATGGAACATGAGATCATTAAAAGCACATCCATTAATTTGTAAAATATAAAAGGTCCAATTGATGTCTCTTTTAGCAACTTTGAATATAATTTCATTGTTTAATATTCCTTTTGAAGAAACATACATTTACAAAGAACAAAACATTTTAATATTAAAATGTAATAATTTGAACATGCAAAATGCATTAATGAATATTATTATAAAAAACAAATGAAAATTTGGTGGTAATTTTGTCATATACAATGGTGTGTCAAACACTTTCTCCCTTATTTTCAAATTTCCATGTTAACATGTTAACCATGGCACCATCTTGTGGATATTTATCAAATAGCTGAGCTGTGCAAACATTTATCTGAAGGTACTAAAAATGAAAGTATTTATGAAAAATATGAAAGTTTTAAAATAAAGTTTAGGTTAATGAAATAAAATGTTGGCAAGTGATCTTCTGCAATCTTTCAAAGACCTTTAATTAGATAAATAAACTCTTGAACCAACTCCAGCATTACTTTTCCTTTTTAAAGCATCTTCTTCATTAAATGCTTATGTAAAATTTCTAACTGGCCACTTGGTTCTAAATACACCAAATAGATTATATTTTAGTGTCTGTAGTATGTGCACATGTATGTTTATAAAATTAAATATAAATGTATATGCTACTATAATTTTATATTGATTTAAGATCATGGTTTGTTAAAAAATAGGAACTGATACAGAGTAGCTTTTTTAAAAGCAAAACAATATTTAATAAATTTAAGTTTTGTTACTCACTGGCTATGAATCACCTCTTTTAAATCTTATTTTTCTGAGCTAGAATGAAAAATACTGATAATTGTCAAATTTTAGAGGAAATATACTAAAACACATTAAGCTCTAACAATGTCAAATCAAAAGGTATATGTTATTTCATATATAAGATTTAAATATTTATTGACTATAATAGGAAACTATACTAAATGTGGTATTTTAATTAGAAAACTCTTAATCACACAATGTTTTAATGACTTCTTTAGAGAGTATAAAGGAAAATCATTGCTGTAATTAATGTGATTTTTCAAAAAGATTACTGAATGTGTTTCTGTAATATCTTCATTGTAAAGTTTCAGAATTTAGAGTTCACAATTACATTTAATTGTAGCATTTATTATAGATTCCACTATAGGCTACACATCTGTGTACATTATCTAATACATCCTTCCAACAATCTTTTGAGTTCATACTATTATTTCTATTTTGCATGTAAGGAAAATTGAGACGGAGTAATTATATAACATTTCATGAAAAGATGGGCACAATAAAGAACAGAAATGGTATGGACATAACAGAGGCAGAAGATATTAATAAGAGGTGGCAAGAATACACAAAAGAACTATACAAAAAAGATCTTCATGACCCAGATAACCACTATGGTATGATCACTCACCTAGAGCCAGACATCCTGGAATGTGAAGTCAAGTGGGCCTTAGAAAGGATTACTACAAACAAAGCTAGTGGAGATGATGGAATTCCAGTTGAGCTATTTCAAATCTTGGAAGATGATGCTGTGAAAGTGCTGCACTCAATATGCCAGCAAATTTGGAAAACTCAGCAGTGGCCACAGGACTGGAAAAGGTCAGTTTTCACAACAACCCAAAACCTGTGGGACACTGTAAAAGCAGTCCTAAGGGGAAAGTTCATAGTAATACAGGCATACCTCAAGAAACAAGAAAAAAGTCAAATAAATAACCTAACTCTACACCTAAAGCAACTTGAAAAGGAAGAAATGAAGAACCCCAGGGTTAGTAGAAGGAAAAAAATCTTAAAAATTAGAGCAGAAATAAATGCAAAAGAAACAAAAGAGACCATAGCAAAAATCAACAAAGCCAAAAGCTGGTTCTTTGAAAGGATAAATAAAATTGACAAACCATTAGCCAGACTCATCAAGCAACAAAGGGAGAAAAATCAAATCAATAAAATTAGAAATGAAAATGGAGAGATCACAACTGACAACAGAAAAATACAAAGGATCATAAGAGACTACTATCAGCAATTATATGTCAATAAAATGGACAACGTGGAAGAAATGGACAAATTCTTGGAAAAGTACAACTTTCCAAAACTGGACCAGGAAGAAATAGAAAACCTTAACAGACCCATCACAAGCACGGAAATTGAAACTGTAATCAGAAATCTTCCAGCAAACAAAAGCCCAGGTCCAGATGGCTTCACAGCTGAATTCTACCAAAAATTTAGAGAAGAGCTAACACCTATCCTACTCAAACTCTTCCAGAAAATTGCAGAGGAAGGTAAACTTCCAAACTCATTCTATGAGGCCACCATCACCCTAATACCAAAAGCCAAGAAAGATGCCACAAAAAAAGAAAACTACAGGCCAATATCACTGATGAACATAGATGCAAAAATCCTTAACAAAATTCTAGCAATAAGAATCCAACAACACATTAAAAAGATCATACACCATGACCAAATGGGCTTTATCCCAGGGATGCAAGGATTCTTCAATATCCGCAAATCAATCAGTGTAATACACCACATTAACAAATTGAAAAATAAAAGCCATATGATTATGTCAATAGATGCAGAGAAAGCCTTTGACAAAATTCAACATCCATTTATGATAAAAACTCTCCAGAAAGCAGGCATAGAAGGAACATACCTCAACATAATAAAATCTATATATGACAAACCCACAGCAAACATTATCCTCAATGGTGAAAAATTGAAAGCATTTCCCCTAAAGTCAGGAACAAGACAAGGGTGCCCACTCTCACCACTACTATTCAACATAGTTTTGGAAGTTTTGGCCACAGCAGTCAGAGCAGCAAGAGAAATAAAGGAATCCAAATTGAAAAAGAAGAAGTAAAACTCTCACTATTTGCAGATGACATGATCCTCTACATAGAAAACCATAAAGACTCCACCAGAAAATTACTAGAGCTAATCAATGCATATAGTAAAGTTGCAGGATATAAAATCAACACACAGAAATCCCTTGCATTCCTATACACTAACAATGAGAAAATAGAAAGAGAAATTAAGGAAACAATTGCATTCACCATTGCAACGAAAAGAATAAAATACTTAGGAATATATCTACCTAAAGAAACAAAAGACCTATATATAGAAAACTATAAAACACTGGTGAAAGAAATCAAAGAGGACACAAATAGATGGAGAAATATATCGTGATCATGGATCGGAAGAATCAATATAGTGAAAATGAGTATACTACCCAAAGCAATCTATAGATTCAATGCAATCTCTATCAAGCTACCAATGGTATTCTTCACAGAGCTAGAACAAATAATTTCACAATTTGTATGGAAATACAAAAAACCTCGAATAGCCAAAGCAATCTTGAGAAAGAAGAATGGAACTGGAGGAATTAACCTGCCTGACTTCCAGCTCTATTACAAAGCCACAGTCATCAAGACAGTATGGTACTGGCACAAAGACAGAAATATAGATCAATGGAACAAAACAGAAAGCCCAGATATAAATCCACGCACATACGGACACCTTATCTTTGACAAAGGAGGCAAGAATATACAATGGATTAAAGACAATCTCTTTAACAAGTGGTGCTGGGAAAACTGGTCAACCACTTGTAAAAGAATGAAACTAGAACACTTTCTAACACCATACACAAAAATAAACTCAAAATGGATTAAAGATCTAAACATAAGACCAGAAACTATAAAACTCCTAGAGGAGAACATAGGCAAAACACTCTCTGACATACATCACAGCGGGATCCTCTATGACCCACTTCCCAGAATATTGGAAATAAAGGCAAAAATAAACAAATGCGACCTAATTAAACTTAAAAGCTTCTGCACAACAAAGGAAACTATAAGCAAGGTGAAAAGACAGCCTTCAGAATGGGAGAAAATAATAGCAAATGAAGCAACTGACAAACAACTAATCTCAAAAATATACAAGCAACTCCTACAGCTCAACTCCAGAAAAATAAATGACCCAATCAAAAAATGGGCCAAAGAACTAAATAGACATTTCTCCAAAGAAGACATACAGATGGCTAACAAACACATGAAAAGATGCTCAACATCACTCATTATCAGAGAAATGCAAATCAAAACCACTATGAGGTACCATTTCATGCCAGTCAGAATGGCTGTGATCCAAAAGTCTACAAGCAATAAATGCTAGAGAGGGTGTGGAGAAAAGGGAACCCTCTTACACTGTTGGTGGGAATGCAAACTAGTACAGCCACTATGGAGAACAGTGTGGAGATTCCTTTAAAAACTGGAAATAGAACTGCCTTATGATCCAGCAATCCCACTGCTGGGCATACACACTGAGGAAACCAGAAGGGAAAGAGACACGTGTACCCCAATGTTCATCGCAGCACTGTTTATAATAGCCAGGACATGGAAGCAACCTAGATGTCCATCAGCAGATGAATGGATAAGAAAGCAGTGGTACATATACACAATGGAGTATTACTCAGCCATTAAAAAGAATACATTTGAATCAATTCTAATGAGGTGGATGAAACTGGAGCCTGTTATACAGAATGAAGTAAGCCAGAAAGAAAAACACCAGTACAGTATACTAATGCATATATATGGAATTTAGAAAGATGGTAACAATAACCCTGTATACAAGACAGCAAAAGAGACACTGATGTATAGAACAGTCTTTTGGATTCTGTGGGAGAGGAAGAGGGTGGGATGGTTTGGGAGAATGACATTGAAACATGTATAATATCATATATGAAATGAGTTGCCAGTCCAGGTTCGATGCACGATACTGGATGCTTGGGGCTGGTGCACTGGGACGACCCAGAGGGATGGTATGGGGAGGGAGGAGGGAGGAGGGTTCAGAATGGGGAACACATGTATACCTGTGGTGGATTCATCATGATATATGGCAAAAGCAATACAATATTGTAAAGTTTAAAAATAAAATAAAATTTAAAAAAAAGAAGAAGAAAAGGTCAGTTTTCATTCCAACCTCAAAGGAAGGCAAGGACAAAGAACATTCAAACTACTGCATGATTGTACTCATCTCACATGCTAGTAAAGTAACGCTCAAAATTCTCCAACCTCGGCTTCAACAGTACATGAATCAAGAACTTGCAGATGTTCAAGCTGGATTTAGAAAAGGCAGAGGAACCAGAGATCAAATTATCAACATCTGTTGGATTATAGAAAAAGCAAGAGAATTCCAGAAAAACATTTGTTTTACTGACTACACCAAAGCATTTGACTGCATAGATCACAAAAAAATGTGGAAAATTCTGAAAGAGATGGGAATACCAGACCACCTTACCTGCCTCCTGAGAAATCTGTATGCAGGTCAAGAAGCAACAGTTAGAACTGGACCTGGAACAATGGAATGGTCCAGATTGGGAAAGGAGTATGTCAAGGCTGTATATTGTCACCCTGCTTATTTAACTTCTATGCAGAGTACATCATGCAAAATGAATGAATGAAGGCTGGATGAAGCACAAGCTGGAATCAAGTTTGCCGAGAGAAATATTAATAACCTCAGATATGCAAATGACACCATCCTTATGGCAGAAAGTGAAGAGGAACTAAAGAGCCTCTTGATGAAAGTGAAAGAGGAGAGTGAAAAAGCTTGCTTAAAACTCAACATTCAAAAAACAAAGATCATGGCATCTAGTCCCATCATTTGAAGGCAAATCAATGGAGAAACAATGGAAACAGTGAGGGACTGTATTTTCTTGGGCTCCAAAATCTCTACAGATGTTGACTGCAGCCATGAGATAAAAAGGTGCTTACTCTTTGGAAGAAAAGCTATGAAAAACTGAGACAGCATATTAAAAAGTAGAGACATTACTTTGCCAACATAGGTCTATGTAGTCAAAGCTATGGTTTTTCTAGTAGTCATGTATAGATGTGAGAGTTGGACCATCAAGAAGGCTGAGCACTGAAGAATTGATGCTTTTGAACTGTGGTGTTGAAGAGGACTCTTGAGAGCCCCTTGGACTGCAAGCTCAAAGGAAATCAACCCTGAATACTCTTTGGTAGGACAGATGCTGAAGCTGAAGCTCCAAATACTTTGGCCATCTGATGTGAAGAGCTGACTCATTAGAAAAAATCCTGTTGCTGGGAAAGACTGAAGGCAGGAAGAGAAGTGGGAAACAAAGGATGAGATGGTTGGATGGCATCACTGACCAACGGACATGAGTTTGAGCAAGCTCTAGGAGTTGGTGATGGACAGGGATGCCTGGTGTGCTGTAGTCCATGGGGTCACAAAGAGTCAGCCATGACTGAGCCACTGAACTGAATTATATAACTCACCAAGGTCACACAGCTAATAAGAAGTCATGATTTTAACCCAGGTCTTCAAAGCCCAAATTCTTGTCACAACACAAACTTGCTTCTCAGAAATTCAGATAAATATCAGGTAGGGACTTCCCTGATGGTCACGGGTTAAGAATCCGCCTTTCAATGCAGGGGAAATAGGTTCGATCTCTGCTCAGGAACTAAGATCCCACATGCCATAGGCAACTAAGCCCATTCACAACAGTGAAGAGCCTGTGCTCCACAACCAAGACCCAGCATAGGGGGAAAAAAAGAAAAGAAATTCAGATAAAATCAGATATTTTAATCCAGACATCAATAAAGAATTTAAAAATCTGTTTACTGAAAGTCCCAAGCTATGCCAAATTAAAACTGCTTTATTTTACACATGCAGTTTTTAATGCACCAAATTTTTTTTAATGCATCAAATTTAATATTATTACATTTTGAAACATAATTCTCCCAATAATATAATACCATGAAATACAGGAATGTAAGGTATATTATTAATTCTCTGTGTGTGCTAAGTCACTTCAGTCATGTCCAACTCTTTGTGACCCTATGGACTGTAGCCCACCAGGCTCCTCTGTCCATGGGGATTCTCCAGGCAAGAATACTGGAGTGTGTGGCCATGCCCCTCTCCATGGGATTTTCCCAACCCAGGGATCAAACTTGTGTCTCTAAAATCTCCTGCATTGGCAGGCAGTTTCTTTACCACTAGCTATAGATTCCACTTCATCATTATCTTCTTTTATTAAATACTATAGCATAAAACTCTTTATGAGACTTTTATAATAAAAAAATTGTGATAGGAACACTTAATATGAGATCTACCCTCAACAAAATTTTAAGTGCTTAATATAGTGTTGTTAACTACAGGCACAATGTTGTACAATAGACCTCTAGAATATACTCATCTTGTGTAACTGAAACCTGATACCCATTGAACAATTCCCCACTTCCTCTCCATTTAGCCCCTGGTACCTATCTTTGTATTCTCTGTTTCTATGAGTTTTACTATTTCAGATATCTCATAAAAGTGGAATTATGTTGTATTTGTCCTTTTGTGCCTGGCTCATTTAACTTAGCATAATGTCCTCTAGGTTCATCCATGTTGTTGCAGGATTCTCTTCTTTTTTAAGGCTGAATGATATTCCACTGTATGTATATAACATGTTTTCTTTATCCATTCATCTGTTCATAGACATTTAGGTTTTTCCCACATTTTAACTACTGTGAACAGTACTGCAATGAACACTGGAGTGTTCATCTGAGATCCAGATTTCTCTTCTTGGTATATACCCAGAGTAGGACTGCTAGATCATGTAGTAATTCTATTTTTACTTTTTTAAGGAATCTCCATACTGTTTTCCATAGTGACTGCACCATTTTACATTAGCACCAACAGTGTATAAGCATTCCAATTTCTTGATAACAGCCATATTAATAAATGTGAGATGGTATCTCATTGCAGTACTGATTTGCCCTTCCCTGATGATTAGTAGTATTAAGCATCTTTCCATTTACCTGCTGGCCATTTGTATGTCTTTGGACAAATGTCTATTCAAGTTCTTTCTTATTTAAAATATATGTCATTTTATTTTTTTGCTGTTAAGTTGTGAAAGTTCCTTGTATACTTAAGATATCAATCTCCTACCAGATACATGGTTTGCAAATATTTCCTATTCTATAGGTTGCCTTGTCACACTGTTGATTGTTTTTTGAGTTTTTGTTTTTGCTGTGCAGAAGCTTCTTAGCTTTATATAGTCCCACTTGGCTTTTTTGCTTCTGTTGCTCGTGCTTTTGGTGTCCTATCCATATCAGTAGCGTATATCAATCATTACCAAGCTCAGTGTTACCAAGCAGTGTCCCTATGCTTTCTTCTAGGAGTTTTACAGTTCCATGTCGCAATGTTAAGTCATTAATCCACTTTGAGTTGATTTTTCACTGTGGTGTAATGTAAGAGTTTAATTTTATTCTTTTGCATGTGGATATCCAGTTTTCCAAACATCATTTGTTAAGGAGACTGTTCTTTTCCCATTGTATACTCTTGGCTCTCTTGTTGAAGATCAATTCATCATTATCTGTGGGTTTATTTCCAGGCTTTCTATTATGTTCCATTGTTCTAGATATATTTGTTTTTATGTCAGTCATACTTTTAAAAAATAATTTTATTTATCATTTATCTTTGGCTGGGTTGGGTTTTTATTGCTGCTTGGGCTTTTTTTTTTCCTAGTTGCAGCAAGTGGGGTCTACTCTCTAGCTGCAGTGTGCGGGTTTCTCATTGCAGTGGCCTCTCTTGTTGCAGAGCACAGGCTCTAGGGTGTGTGGGCTTCAGCAGTTGTGGCATGTGGGCCCTAGAGCACAGGCTCAATAGTTGTGGCGCTCAGGCTTATTTGCTCCACAGCCTGTAGGATCTCCCTGGATCAGGGATCAAACCCATGTCTCCTGCATTTGAAGGTGGATTCTTTAACATTGAGCCACTTGGGAAGCCCCAGTCATACTATTTTAATCACTATTGTTTTATAATATATTTTAACATCTGAAAGAGTGATGCTCCAGCTTTGTTCTTCATCCTTAAGATTGCTTTGGCAACTAAGGTCATTTGTGTTTCCATATGAATTTCAGGATTGCTTTTTTCTATTTCTTAAAAAACTGCCATTGGGATTTTGATATAGACTGGATCAAATCTGTAGATTGTTTTGGGCAATATGGACATTTGAACAATATCAAGTCTTCCAATCCATAAATACAGGAAGTGTTTCCATTCATTTATGTCTTAATTTCTTTCACCAATGATTTATAGTTTCTATAGTATGAATCTTTAAACTTTGGTTAAGTTTATTCCTAGGTATTTTATTCTTTCTGACACTATTGTAAATGGGATTGTTTTCTTTTTCCTTCTCAGATGACTCATTCCTAGTGTATAGAAATACAACTTATATCTATATATTGATCTTGTACCCTATAATTTTATTGTATGCATTTATTAGCTCTAATAGTTTTTTGTGTGTGTGTATGTGTGTTTGTGTAGTCCTGAGGATTCTCTATACATTAGATCATGTGATTTGCAAATAGAGGTAATTTTACTTTTTCCTTTCTGATTTGGGTATCTTTTATTTCTTTCTCTTGTCTAATTATTCTGGCTATAACTTCCAGGATTATGATGAAAAAAAGTGAAGCAAGTGGACATCCTTGCATCATTCCTGACCTTAAAGGAAAAGCTTTTGATTTTTCACTGTTGAGTATGATGTTAGCTCTGGATGTAAAGGATGATTTGTCCTTTACTATGTTGAAGTAAATGCCTTCTGTACCTACTTTGTTGAGAGTTTTTATCATGAAAAGGTGTTAAATTTTGTTAAGTGTTTTTTCTGGCTTTATTGAGATGATCATCTGATTTTTATTCAATCACCTAATACGGTGAATCACATTAACTGATTTGCATGTGGTGAACCATCCTTACATCTCAGGGAAAAATCTTCTTGGTCATGATGTATGATTCTTTTAATGAGCTGTTAGATTCCGTTTGTTAGCATTGCTTCTTTGTTTTCAGAAATTTTACATCTATATTCATTAGGGATATAGGTCCATAGTTTTCTTGTAGTCTTTGTCTAACTTTGGTATCAGAGTAATTCTGGCTTCATAAAATGAGATTTAAAATGTTCCCTCTTCCTCAGTTTTTGGAAAGTTTAAGAAGGACTAGTGCTAATTATTAAATATTTGATAGAAGTCACCAATGAAGCCATCTGATCCTGGGCTTTTCTTCATTGGGAGTTTTTTTTTTTTTTTTTTTTTAGTGATGAAATCTTATTTGATATTGGTTTGCTCATGTTTACTAAATCTTAATGATTCTGTCTTGGTGAATTATGTGTTTTTAAAAATTTAGCTAATTCTTCTGGGTTATCCAGTTTGATTGCGTATAACTGTCCATAATAGTTACTTGTGTGCTCAGTCACTTCAGTCATGTCCAACTCTTTTCAACCCTATGGACTGTAAACCACCAGGCCCCTCTGTCCTTGGGATTCTCCAGGCAAGAATACTGAAGTGGGTTACCATGCCCTCCTCCAGGGTATCTTCCCAACCCAGGCATCAGATCCGGGTCTCTTGCATTACAGGTGGATTCTTTACTGCTGAGCCACTGGGGAAGCCCATAATAGTTACTTACAATCTTTTAAATTTCTGTGGCATCAGTTGTAATTCTGCTCTTCCATTTCTGATTTTATTTAGTTCAATCTTCTCTTTTTTTCTTAGCCTAGCCAAGGGTTTGTCAATTTTTGTAATCTTTTTTAAAAGTCAACTCTTTTAATTATTATTTATTTATTTTGGCCACACCATGTTGCTTGCAGGATGTCAATCACGTCAGTCCTCTGTATGAAGTGAGATAGAAACCAGCCCCTTGGGTGGTATACTGAAAGACTGCTAACTTTGGGGACATGCTATAGTCTTTCCCCTCCCTTTGAGAAGCATCAGTCATGTGCCTTTTTCAACCTTGCAGAGCCATGCCAGCTGCAGAAATGCTGTCCATTCCTTTAGCCACAACAGACAACTGTATTATGCCAATTCCTTCTGTGATCCATGTGAAATGGGACTGAAGCTGGTCCCTCTGGCAGTCCACTGAAAGACCAGAAATGTAGAAGTTTGCCCTACTTTTTCTCCCTCCCTCCAAAAAAAGAGGAATCACAGTCTCTCTTAGTGCTTAGTTGTGATACAAGTAAAGAAAATTTGCTCTGTGTAACCTCTCTAGATGAAGCTGATCTCAGCCTGTGCTTGTCTGGAGTACTGTAACTTCTTAACTGAATTATATACTGCTCATAAGGATATTTTGTTACTTATGTTATTGTTAAATCCGTGTATCTGTGAGGAAACAAGGACTTGCCATCTAGCTGATGTCACTCCATCCTGTCTTTTAGACACAAATTCTCTGACTCATTTATTATGAAGATAAATGTACTAGAGATTTGATAGAAATTGTTCAATTTTGCTCTGTTATGTGAACAGCTAGGTCACTGCTGCCATCATACATAGATAGATTACTGTTCTTTACAAATATCCCCAGTTCTTTTTTGGAATTTTTTTCAAAATAATCTAAGCTTTTAATTTTAGACATAAGTATTTTCTGGTCTACAATATCATCAAAAAAAATTTCTGGAATTCACTTCTTTTTTTCCTTTAAAATATCTCCAAGTAACAGACAGTTCGCAGAAATAAAATACACGTATTTTAAATGCATTAAGACAGGATGCTCAGGGCCAGTGCACTGGGACAACCCTGAAGGATGGGATTAGGGGTGGAGGTGGGAGGGGGTTCAGGATGGGGGACACATGTACACCCATGGCTGATTCATGTGAATGTATGGCAAAAACCACTACAATAAAAAAATAAATAAATAAAAACAGAGACATTAAAAAAAACTTTCTGATAATAAGAAAAAATAACTTAAAACTACACTGTGATATTGTTTCCTTATAGTGACAAAAAATTGAATATTATACCACTTCGTGAAGACCTTGAAAAATATTCTCATACATTGTTTTAATTCAGTATTTTGTATGATTCCATTCTCACTCTCTCTGGCTGCACTGCATGGCTTGTGGGATCTTAGTTCCCCAACCAGGGATTGAACCCAGGCCCTTGGTAGTGAGAGTGTGGAGTCCTAACCACTAGACCACAAGGGAATTCCCTCCATTTTCTCTTTCTAAGCACATCAGTTATACTTAAAAATTTGGTTTTCATGATTGCTTTAGAGTTTGGAATGCATATTTACATCTAAGTCCACTTTCAAACAATACTGTAACACTTTATAGGTAATGGGAGTACCATAAGAAAATAATCCTAATTCCCCCCTCCCATCTTTTGTATAATTTTGTTATTCATTGTACTTATACGTAGGCATACACACACACATAACTAAACACATTGTTTTGAACAAAATTTTTTCCTATTAGATCAATGAAGAAAAAGAAAAAATTTTAATTATTTCATATTCCTTCTCTGATGACCTCCCTTTCTTAATGTAGATCAGAGTTTCTGCCCTACATGATTTTTCTTCTCTCTAAAGAACTTCTTTAGAATTTTTTTATAGTGCAGATCTACTATCAACAAATTTCTCAATTTTTGTTTGTCTCAGAAAGTATTTATCCTTCATTTTTGTAGGGTACAGAATTCTAAGTTGTTATTTTTTACTCTTAGTGCTTCAAATATTTATTTCCACTCTCTTTTTGCTTGTATGGTTTCTGAGGAGAAGTTGGATATAACTAATCTGTGTCCTTTTATAGGTAAGGTTTTCCCCTACTCTGGTTTCTTACAGAATTTTTTATTTATCTTTGATCTTCTATAATTCATTAAAAAAAAAGTTTCTTGGCATTCATCCTGCTTGATGCTATCTGAGTTCCTGGATCTGTGATTTGGTGTCTGACATTAATTTGAGCAAGTTCTTAGTCTTTATTATTTTAAATATGTCCTCTGGTCCTTTCTCTTTGTTCTCCTAGTATTCCCATCACACGTACATTATAGCTTCTGTAGTTGTACTACAGTCCTTGGATATTCTGTTCTGTTTTTGCAGGCTTTTCTCTCTTTTCAGTTTTAGAAGCTTCCATTGCTACATCCTCAAGCTCAAAGATGATCTCTTTGGTCATGTCTAATCCACTGTTAAGTCCATTAAAGGCATTCTTCATTTCTGTTATAGTGTTTTTGATCTTTAGTATTTATTTTTGGCTCTTTCTTAGGATTTTCATCTCTCTGTTTACACTGCACATCTCTGCTTGCAAGCTTTACTTTATCCATTAGAGTCCTTAGTATATTAGGACTTCCCTGGTGGCTCAGACAGTAAAGCATCTGTCTACAATGCAGGAGACCCAGGTTCGATCTTTTTTTTAAATTACCATTCTGATAATTCCAAATTCCCTGTCACATTTCATTCTGATTCTAGCTCTATGTGTTCAAAGTGTGTTTTGTGCCATTTAGTATACCTTGTAGTTTTTTCTTGATAATGAGACATGATATGCTAGGTAAAAGGAACTGTTTTAAGGATACTTTTAGAACTATGCTAGTAAGGTGTCAGGGGAGGGGAAACAGTCCTATGATTAGGTCTCAGTCTTTCAGGGAGCCTATGCCACTGGACTGTGAATTTCACGAGTATCTCGGTTTTTTTTCTCCCCTCTTGGGTGAGGCAGAATGGCTAGAGGAAGCTGGAGTTGAGCATTTCCCTTCCCCCCCCCCCACCCCAGTAGGCTCTGATAATATCTCAGCAGATTAGGCTCTGTTTAAACAGTTCTCCCTGACGGCAGGTCTTGACAAAAAGAACAGAATGATATGGCATATTTCAAACCGGTTCCTTTTTCCATCCTCATGCTGGAAACATGAAGGGATTCTTCTCAGATATTTGCTGTGGGAACTTGGTTGAACTCTTGGTTGAACAACACTGTGAGTGCTCCCCTATGATTATATTCCTTGGAGTTTTTGACTCTCAGACAGGCCCATGTTGAGGCTCCAGCAATTCACAATTACAGTTCAGGGTCTCCTACCCTGACACTGGTTTCTGGTTCATTTTCTGCTTAGGCAGGAGTCTCTGCTCTGATAAACTGTGACTCCTTGTATTTAATTGTCTTTCTGACCCTGTGTCTTCAGTTTTCTATTTTTCAAACTGTCAGCTTTTTACTTATTGTTAGGATGGAGTGGCGACTTCCAAGTTCCTTATATGTGAAAATGGAAGTCCTCATATATTATTAAGGGAAGTATATAGTGGTATTTCTATGGAAGACAGCTGGCAAAATCTATTAAAATTACAAATGAATATATTCTTTAACCCAACAATTTCACTTATGAACTTATCTCATAGATTTATTGATATATAATCACGATGGTGTGATCATTCACCTAGAGCCAGACATCTGGAATGTAAAGTCAAGTGGGCCTTAGGAAGCATCACTATGAACAAAGCGAGTGGAAGTGATGGAATTCCAGTTGAGCTATTTCAAATCCTGAAAGACGATGCTGTGAAAGTGCTGCCCTCAATATGCCAGCAAATTTGGAAAACTCAGCAGTGGCCACAGGACTGGAAAAAGTCAGTTTTCATTCCAATCCCAAAGAAAGGCAATGCCAAAGAATGCTCAAACTACTGCACAATTGCACTCATCTCATACACTAGTAAAGTAATGCTCAAAATTCTCCAAGCCAGGCTTCAGCAATATGTGAACCGTGAACTTCCAGATGTTCAAGCTGGTTTTAGAAAAGGCAGAGGAACCAGAGAACAAATTGCCAACATCTGCTGGATCATCAAAAAAGCAAGAGAGTTCCAGAAAAACATCTATTTCTGCTTTATTGACTATGCCAAAGCCTTTGACTGTGTGGATCACAATAAACTGCGAAAAATTCTTCAAGAGATGGGAATACCAGACCACCTGACCTGCCTCTTGAGAAACCTGTATGCTGGTCAGGAAGCAACAGTTAGAATTGGACATGGAACAACAGACTGGTTCCAAATAGGAAAAGGAGTACGTCAAGGCTGTATATTGTCACCCTGCTTATTTAACTTCTATGCAGAGTACATCATGAGAAACGCTGGGCTGGAAGAAGCACAAGCTGGGATCAAGATTGCTGGGAGAAATATCAATAACCTCAGATATGCAGATGACACCACCCTTATGGCAGAAAGTGAAGAAGAACTAAAGAGCCTCCTGATGAAAGTGAAAGAGGAGAGTGAAAAAGTTGGCTTAAAGCTCAACATTCAGAAAACTAAGATCGTGGCATCTGGTCCCATCACTTCATGGAAAATCGATGGGGAAACAGTAGAAACAGTGGCTGACTTTATTTTTCTGGGATCCAAAATCACTGCAGATGGTGACTGCAGCCATGAAATTAAAAGACGCTTAGTCCTTGGAAGCAAAGTTATGACCATCCTAGACAGCATATTCAAAAGCAGAGACTTTACTTTGCCAACAAAAGTCCATCTAGTCAAGGCTATGGTTTTTCCAGTGGTCATGTATGGATGTGAGAGTTGAACTATAAAGAAAGCTGAGCACCAAAGCATTAATGCTTTTGAACTGTAGTGTTGGAGAAGACTCTTGAGAGTCCCTTGGACTGCACGGAGATCCAACCAGTCCATCCTAAAGGAGATCAGTCCTGGGTGTTCATTGGAAGGACTGATGCTGAAGCTGAAATTCCAATACTTTGGCCACCTGATGCAAAGAGCTGACTCATTTGAAAAGACCCTGATACTTGCAAAGACTGAGGGCAGGAGGAGAATGGGACGACAGAGGATGAGATGGTTGGATGGCATCACCGACTTGATGGACATGGGTTTGGGTTTGAGAGTTGGTGATGGACAGGGAGGCCTGGTGTGCTGTGGTTCATGGGGTCAAAAAGAGTCGGACACGACTGAGCAACTGAACTGAACTGATAAGAAATGACATATATAAAAGGTTATTCATTACACCACAGTTGTATTAGCAAAAGATTAGAAGCAACTTGACATTCATCAATTAAGAGCTTGTTATGTCCACATATTCATGGGATGGAAAACTAAGCAGCCATACATATGAAACTGCTAACACCAGTTGCTTGAGTAGAAGGGAACCATAACAGAAGGTAGATATTTCATTATTCACTCACGTACCTTTTGAGTGTTGAATCACCTGAATTTACAGGTGCTTAAAAATAAACAATGGAGTTAAACCCCTGCTCCCCAAGCCCTCTGACTCTGACTTCCCTGGTTCCCCAAGGACCTTAAATCTGAGATGGGCATGCCTAGGTGACATATACTCACTCTGGATATCCAGCTATTAGGTTGATGCAAAAGTAGTTGTGGTTTTGCATTGTTGAAGTTTGCCATTTGATATTGGAGTACATTCTTAAATAAATGTAGTTATGTTATACATCATTTTAATGCACATTTCTCATTTTATGTTTTTTAGCTAATGACTTATTGCTTGCTGTTTATTTTTTATTTATTCTAGAATAGAGAAATGATGTTAGACAAAAAACAAATTCAAGCAATTTTCTTTATTTGAGTTCAAAATGGGTTGTAAAGCAGTGGAAACAACTTTCAACATCAACAAGGCACTTTACCCAGGAACTGGTAACAAACATACAGTGCAGTGGTAGTTCAAGAAGTTTTGCAAAGGAGACAAGAGCCTTGAAGATTAAGAGTGCAGTGGCTGGCCATTAGAAGTTGACAGTGACCATTTGAAAGGATCATCAAAGCTGATCCTCTTACAACTACATGAGGAGTTGCTGAAGAACTCAATGCCAACCGTTCTAAGATTGTTTGGCATTTGAAGCAAGTTGGAAAGCTGAAAAAGCTTCATAAGTGGGTGCCTCATGAGCTGACCATAAATCAAAAAATAATCATCATTTTAAAGTGTTGTCTTCTTTTATTCTCCACAATATCAATGAATCATTTCTTGGTCAGATTGTGACTTGGGACAAAAAGTGGGTTTTATACAATAACAGGTGACGACCAGCTCAGTGGTTGGACTGAGGAGAAGTTCCAAAGCACTTCCCAAAGCCAAACATGCACCAAAAAAAGATCATAGTCACTGTTTGGTAGTCTGCTGGTGGTATGATCCACTACAGCTTTCTGAATCCCAGTAAAACCATTATATCTGAGAAGTATGCTCAGCAAATGGAAGAGATGCACTGAAAACTGCAACACCTGCAGCTGGCATTGGTCAACCAAAAGGACCCAATTCTTCTCCACAACAACACCTGACCACACGTTGCTTAACCAACACTTCAAAAGTTGAATGAATTGGGCTGCAAAGTTTTACCTCATCTGCTATATTCACTTGACCTCTCACCAGCTGACTACAGCTTTTTCAAGCATCTTGACAACTTTTTGCATGGAAAATGCTTCCACAACCACAGAAAGCAGAAAATGCTTTCTAAGAGTTCATGAAATTGCAATGCTTGGAATTTTATGCTAGAGGAATAAACAAACTTAATTCTTGTTGACAAAAAAATGTGTTGATTGTAATGATTCCTATTTTGATTAATAAAGATGTGTTTGAGCCTAGTTATAATGATTTAAAATTAATTGAACTTGCAATTATGTTTGCACCAACCTAATATTTAGAGAAAAATGAAAACAAAATCACAACGTACCAAAACATGGAATGCAGAGACAGCAGTGCTCAGCAGGAAGTTTACAGCTATAAATACTTAAATTAAAAAACAAGAAAGGTATGAAATCAAGAACCTAACTTCAAAACTTAAGGAAATGGATAAAGAACAAAGAACCCCAAAGCTAGCTTAAGGTAGGAAATAATAAAGATGAGAGCAAAGATAAACAAAATAGAGAAAGATAAACATAATAGAGAAATCAGTGAAACCAAAGGTTAATTATTCAAAAAGATCAACAAAATTGATGAATTATTAGGCAAATGACTAAAAAGAAAAAAAGAGAAAGAAGATTCAAATTTCTAAAATCAGAAAGGGAAGCATTATTACTGACCCTATAGAAATAAAAATATTATAAGAGTACTATAAAAGATCATATGGAAAAAATTTGGATAACCTAGATGAAATGGACAAATTCCTAGAAACACAAAACCTACCAAGACTAAATCACAAAGAAATAGAAAACCTGAACAGACCTATAAGGAGACCCTGAACAGACCAGTAAGGAGACGGAAACCATAATAAAAAATCTCCCAACAAAGAAAAGCTCTGGACTTGATGGCTACACTGGTGAATTCCACCAAACTTTTAAAGAACTATTACCAATTCTTTTGCATATCAGATCCTTTTTGTACATCAAAAGACACTACCCAGAGAGTAAAAAAGCAATGCACAAAATGGGAGAGAAAATTTGCAAACCATATATCTGATAAAGGATTTACATCTAGAATAGACAACTCAAACTCAACAACAAAAAGCAAACAATCCAGTTCAAAAATGGGCAAAGCACTTGAATACTGACATTTCTCCAAAGAAGATACATGAATGACCAATAAGTATATGAAAAGATCTCAACATCACTGATCATTAGGGAAATGCAAATAAAAACTACAATGAGATACTGTCTCACATCAACAGAATGGCTAATATTCAAAAAAAATTAACAGAAACCAGAAAATAAATGTTGGTGAGGATGTGAACACTTGTGCAATGTTGATGGGAATATAAAATGGCCCAGCCACTGAGGAAAATGGTATAAAGGGGCCTCAAAAAGTTAAAAACAGAATTATCACATGATTTAGCAATTCCCCTTCTGGGTAGTTACCCAAAAGAATTTTAAGAAGTGTCTCAAAGAGATATTTGTACATCAATGTTCATGGCATCATTATTCTCAATAGCCAAGATACAGAAATAACTTAAAAGTTTATCAACATATAATTGGATGAAGAAATGTGGTATATACATACAATGGAATATTATTCAGCCTTAAAAAGGAAGGAAATTCTACCATATATTGCAACATGGATAAACCTTGGAGACATTACACCAAGTTAAATAAGCCAGTCACAAAAAAAGAAATACTGTATGATTCTATTTACATGAGATACTTAGTCAAACTCATGAAGAAACAAAGTGTAATACTATAGTGGTTGGCAGGGCCTAAAGGGAGAGGAGAATGGGAAGTTATTGTTTAATAGGTATAAAGTTCCACTTTTACAAGATAAAAAGAGTTATGGGGATAGATGATGGTGATCACTGCATATCAGTGTTAATGTATTTAATACTACTGAACAGGTAAGATGGTAAATTTTATGTGGCCTGTATTTTACAACAACAACAACAAACTGAGGCAAATTAGCTTATTCATCAGTTCAATATCCTTCAACAGTTCTCATCTCAGAGTAAAAGTCAAAGTCTTCATTATGACTCACAAAGTCTTTCATAATCTAAACTCTTTCCCTTTATCACTCCAACCTCATCTTACTATCTACCACTTCCATATTCTGTTCCTGCCACATTGGCCTTAGGGCCTCTACACTTGATATTCCATCTCTTCACATGTACTCCCCACACATAACAGCTTGATTCTTTCTCCTGTCTGCTTTAGGTAAGGTCCTCCTTGGCTATCCTACCTAAAAAGTTGGAATCAAGATTGCCGGGAGAAATATCTATAACCTCAGATATGCAGATGACACCACCCTTATGGCAGAAAGTGAAGAGGAACTCAAAAGCCTCTTGATGAAAGTGAAAGTGGAGAGTGAAAAAGTTGGCTTAAAGCTCAACATTCAGAAAACAAAGATCATGGCATCCAGTTCCATCACTTCATGGGAAATAGATGGAGAAACAGTGGAAACAGTGTCAGACTTTATCTTTTTGGGCTCCAAAATCACTGCAGATGGTGACTGCAGCGTGAAATTAAAAGACGCTTACTCCTTGGAAGGAAAGTTATGACCAACCTAGATAGCATATTCAAAAGCAGAGACATTACTTTGCCAAAAAAGGTCCTTCTAGTCAAGGCTATGGTTTTTCCTGTGGTCATGTATGGATGTGAGACTTGGACTGTGAAGAAGGCTGAACGCCGAAGAATGGATGCTTTTGAACTGTGGTGTTGGAGAAGACTCTTGAGAGTCCGTTGGACTGCAAGGAGATCCAACCAGTCCATTCTGAAGGAGATCAGCCCTGGGATTTCTTTGGAGGAAATGATGCTGAAGCTGAAACTCCAGTACTTTGGCCATCTCATGTGAAGAGTTGACTCATTGGAAAAGACTCTGATGCTGGGAGGGATTGGGGGCAGGAGGAGAAGGGGACAACAGAGGATGAGATGGCTGGATGGCATCACTGACTCGATGGACGTGAGTCTGGGTGAACTCCAGGAGTTGGTGATGGACAGGGAGGCCTGGCGTGCTGTGATTCATGGGGTTGCAAAGAGTCAGACACGACTGAGTGACTGAACTGAACTGAACTGAACTACCACATACATCTTACCTCCATTCATTACTTCACTTTTGTATTTAACACTTAGCATCTAACATGCAACATATTTTACTGGTTTATATTTATCTTATTGCCTGCATCTCCAACCAGAATGCAAACTCCATGAAGACAGGGATTTTGGTCTGATTGATCCTCTGTTTCACACAAAGTAAGAGATCAACAAAATTTATTGCATTGATCAATGAAAGAACATGAAAAATATGAAGTAGTAAAGAAGTTAATCTACTTCTGCTTATTTGAAAATGATTCACATATCTTCACCAGTCTATATAGTTTTTCTGTTAACAGTAACTAAGTGCCAGCCTGTATGATTCTATTTACACGAGATACTTAGTCAAAATCATGAAGAAACAAAGTGTAATAGTATAGTGGTTGGCAGGGCCTAAAGGGAGAGGAGAATGGGAAGTTATTGTTTAATAGGTATAAAGTTCCACTTTATACCTAAGTATCTTAGATATAGACTGCTGCTGCTGCTGTGTTGCTTTAGTTGTGTCTGACTCTGTGCGACCCTATAGACGGCAGCCCACCAGGCTCCCCCATCCCTGGGATTCTCCAGGCAAGAACACTGGAATGGGTTGCCATTTCCTTCTCCAATGCATGAAAGTGAAAAGTGAAAGTGAAGTCGCTCAGTCATGTCTGACTCTAGAGACCCCATGGACTGCAGCCTACCAGGCTCCTTCGTCCATGGGATTTTCTAGGCAAAAGTACTGGAGTCGGGTGCCATTAGACTAGGTATCTCATGTATATAGTACCTTAAGTATCTCATGTACTGGCACTTAGTGCTAGTTGCTAGTTACAACTTAGAATGCTGTCTATTTTACTAGACAGCCTTCTCCTCTATGCCATAAATGGGGCTGAATGAACTTGGAAGCAAAGGCCAAAAATACATAGAAATATGTAGACACAGACTGACCTTGATTAACATCCCAGATACTCCACTTGATAGGGTAGGGTTTTTAACCCCTATGTGCCTGCATCGCTATAAAGACAGTGTGAAGTACTGGAAAAAGTATGTTGGCTTAGGAATCAGATCCTGGACTCCATTGTAGTTGTAACTTTGAGCCAGTGTAGTTATAACTTTGAGCAAGTTATTTAACAGATTGCTCAGTCTCAATTTCTTTATCTACAGAATGAGGATAATAGTTCTGTCATAGGGTCCTTGTAAAAATGTAAGGCACCTGACACAGAAGATAACTAGTAAATGTTCATTTCTGTTACCAGTGTAGGACAGTCATTAATTTCCTGCATGAGATAACTTTGTTCATTGGTAAGAAGGCATCTGCCTTAGAGATAGTTTTTGTTTTTTTTTTTGGTCATGATTATGACTTTCATAATGAGCTAGGATGATTGTTTGTCAATATTACTAATAAGCCCTATGGTTAGAGACCAAAGCCAGAAACGCATTTTTATTAGTAAGATTTTACCCACAAATATACATTCCTAAAGAAATGGAAGGCAACAGCAAGCACTGCCAGCGTAAAACATTCGTTTTGCATCCACTTTCTGTTTTCTATTACAGGTGGAATTTCATTTTAATGAATACCATTTTAAACATCTGTATGGACATGGTGAAGCTATTTTTGTGTTCTAGGAGATGAGCCACAGGAACTGTGCTTTGTTGACTTGGCTAAAACAAATTCTAAAAAAAAAAAATATTTACAAGGGCTGTCAATGCAGAAATAGGTATTTTAATAAGAAGCAATTATCATTCATAAGTGAAATACCTTGGCCTTGGCTACTTCCAAGAAAACAGAACAAGAGCTGGTGAGTAGAAGGCAAGGTGAACTGGAAAGCAAAAGAAAATGGAGCAAAGCACTCAACTGAGACCTGTTAGAAAGTTCAAACCTTAAGCCAGAATTCCACTTGTTAACATAACCCCTCCTCTTCTACTGCTTACTTTACAAGTTACTTCCTCTACAAAGCATTTTCAATTCCCTCTAGACATACAGTTCAGTTCTCTGTCTCCTGTAGTCCCACTTGTTCTGAATCTGTGCTTAGCATTTACCATTATTCATCTTATACCTTTAAAGATAATTGTTTTGTGCTCTGTCCCTTTCCCCCACCAAGACTCAGAGCTCAGATCTCTAAGACAAAGATTGATTCAACTTTCTATGACCAAAGCCTAGAACAGAGCTTAGTACATAATAGCTATTTAATAAATTCTCGTTGAATTTAATATATATTAAATATATTTTTATGCATATAAATATAAAATACATATATAGTTGTTGGTGAAGCTCTCAGGACAGGGACTTGGAAGGGCTTAACACACTGTTAGGGTTTCGCAGGCTGCAAGAACAAGTACCTCATAAGAACCAAAGGCCAGAATGGGGACTGCGAAATGGACTTGAAGGAGCCGTCTGGCAGCACATTAGAAGGCTTGGTCCCCTTCCCTGAGATAACATCAGCTCAGGGGCTGGTGCCAGTGCGCGACAGAGCTATTGTGAATGAAGTTCCAACTTCCAACCTCCCTGCCCCAGGTTTCTCGCCCTCACATCTTGACTTGGCACTGCGTGCTGGGTCCAGGCTTCCAAGCCTGCCAGGCTCCTGCTTCCGGCTGCGAGACTCTGGCTTCCGGCCGGCCGCTGAGGCACCGCTCAGTCCCAAAGGCGCGCAGTGGGTGCGGCGCTGGTAGTTGGTGCCGCGATGGCAGTTGGTGTTGTGAGCCTTCTTGCTCCTCCCTTTCCTAGAAGATCTTTCCTCTTTTCTCTTTCTGCTGTTCCAACAAGCTGCAAACCCTATATTAAAAAAAAAAAAAAAAAAAGCCTCTGTGCCTCTGTCTCCTGTGAAGTTTGCCATCTTCAATGGAGTCTCCTACTGCAGGGGTGAATTAACGCCTGGCACCTGTTTTCGCCCTCATTTTCTTTTGCTCCCTTTCTTTGGCAGCCACTAGGCTTTAGGATTTTGGAGTCGACTTCCCTCTCTAATCTAGGGTTCTTGAGAGAGCTCTGCTTTAGTTGACTCTGGTTTGCAACGGTTTCCCAGGTGGCGCTAGTGGTAAAGAACCTGCCTGCCAATGCAGGTAGATAAGAGATGCAGGTTTGATCCCTGGGTTGGGAAGATCTCCTGGAGGAGGGCAGAACAACCTGTTCCAGTATTCTTGCCTGGAGGATCCCCATGGACAGAGGAGCCTTGGCGGGCTACAGTTCGTAGGTTTGCAGTGAGGATCCCCTTGCCATGTTTGTAAGGCAAAACCAGAATCTTAAAATGATGAAGAAACTGCTGACTCTAAAAAGTTGCAGAATGGTCTTTGGAGTACTGAGATAATCCTTTTTTGGTCTCCCTATGCCTGATGCCCTGGTGGCTCAGAGGTGAAAGCGTCTGCATGCAATGCGGAGACCTAGGTTCGATCCCTGGGTTGGGAAGATCCCCTGGAGAAGGAAATGGCAACCCACTCCAGTATTCTTGCCTGGAGAATCTCATGGATGGAGGAGCCTGGTGGGCTACAGTCCACCGGGACGCAGAGTCAGACACAACTGAGCGATCCAGCGATTGATGCCTGCCTACAAGACCTTTTAGAACTAACTCTCAAAAAGGATATCCTTTTCATTAGAGGGGACTGGAATGCAAAAGTAGGAAGTCAAGAAACACCTGGGGTAACAGGCAAATTTGGCCTTGGAGTACAGAATGAAGCAGGGCAAAGGCTAATAGCAAACACCCTCTTCCAACAACACAAGAGAAGACTCTACACATGGACATCACCAGATGGTCAACACCGAAATCAGATTGATATATTCTTTGCAGCCAAAGATGGAGAAGCTCTATACAGTCAGCAAAAACAAGACTGGGAGCTGACTGTGGCTCAGATCATGAACTCCTTATTGCCAAATTCAGACTGAAATTTAAGAAAGTAGGGAAAACCACTAGACCATTCAGGTATGACCTAAATGAAATCCCTTATGATTATACAGTGGAAGTGAGAAATAGATTTAAGGGACTAGATCTGATAGACTGCCTGATGAACTATGGACTGAGGTTCGTGACATTGTACAGGAGACAGGGATCAAGACCATCCCCATGGAAAAGAAATGCAAAAAAGCAAAATGGCTGTCTGGGGAGGCTTTACAAATAGCTGTGAAAAGAAGAGAAGTGAAAAGCAAAGGAGAAAAGGAAAGATATAAGCATCTGAATGCAGAGCTCCAAAGAATAGCAAGGAGAGATTAGAAAGCCTTCCTCAGTGATCAATGCAAGGAAATAGAACAAAACAATAGAATGGGAAAGACTAGAGATCTCTTCAAGAAAATTAGAGATACCAAGGGAACATTTCATGCAAAGATGGGCTGAATAAAGAAATGGTATGGACCTAACAGAAGCAGAAGATATTAAGAAGAGGTGGCAAGACTACACAGAAGAACTGTATAAAAAAATCTTCATGGCCAAGATAATCCTGACAGTATGATCACTCACCTAGAGCCAAACATCCTGGAATGTGAAGTCAAGTGGGCCTTGGAAAGCATCACTACAAACAAAGCTAGTGGAGGTGATGGAATTTTAGTTGAGCTATTTCAAATCCTAAAAGATGATGCTGTGAAAGTGCTGCACTCAATATGCCAGCAAATTTGGAAAACTCATCAGTGGCCACAGGACTGGAAAAGGTCAGTTTTCATTCCAATCCCAAAGAAAGGCAATGAAAAAGAATGCTCAAACTACCACACAATTTCACTCATCTCACACACTAGTAAAGTAATGCTCAAAATTCTCCAAGCCAGGCTTCAGCAATACATGAACCGTGAACTTCCTGATGTTCAAGCTGGTTTTAGAAAAGGCAGAAGAACCAGAAATCAAATTGCCAACATCCACTGGATCATGGAAAAAGCAAGAGAGTTCCAGAGAAACATCTATTTCTGCTTTATTGACTATGCCAAAGCCTTTGACTGTGTGGATCACAATAAACTGTGGAAAATTCTAAAAGAGATGGGAATACCAGACCACCTGACCTGCCTCTTGAGAAACCTGTATGCAGGTCAGGAAGCAACAGTTAGAACTGGACATGGAACAACAGACTGGTTCCAAATAGGAAAAGGAGTACGTCAAGGTGTATATTGTCACCCTGCTTATTTAACTTCTATGCAGTGTACATCATGAGAAACACTGGGCTGGAGGAAGCACAAGCTGGAATCAAGATTGCCAGGAGAAATGTCAATAACCTCAGATATGCAGATGACACCACCCTATGGCAGAAAGTGAAGAGGAAGTCAAAAGCCTCTTGATGAAAGTGAAAGAGGAGAGTGAAAAAGTTGGCTTAAAGCTCAACATTCAGAAAAGGAAGATCATGGCATCTGGTCCCATCACTTCATGGGAAATAGATGGAGAAACAGTGGAAACAGTGTCAGACTTTATTTTTGGGGGGCTCCAAAATCACTGCAGATGGTTATTGCAGCCATGAAATTAAAAGACTCTTGCTCCTTGGAAGGAAAGTTATGACCAACCTAGATAACATATTCAAAAGCAGAGACATTACTTTGCCAAAGAAGGTCCATCTAGTCAAGGCTATGTATGGATGTGAGAGTTGGACTGTTAAGTAAGCTGAGCGCTCAAGAATTGATGCTTTTGAACTGTGGTGTTGGAGAAGACTCTTGAGAGTCCCTTGGACTGCAAGGAGATCCAACCAGTCCATTCTAAAGGAGATCAGTCCTGGGTGTTCTTTGGAAGGACTGATGCTGAAGCTGAAACTCCAATACTTTGGCCACCTCATGCAAAGAGTTGACTCATTGGAAAAGACTCTGATGCTGGGAAAAATTGAGGGCAGGAGGAGAAGGGGACAACAGAGGATGAGATGGCTGGATGGCATCACCGACTCGATGGACATGAGTTTGAGTGAGCTCTGGGAGTTGGTGATGGACAGGGAGGCCTGGCATGCTGCAATTCATGGGGTCACAGAGTCGGACACAACTGAGTGACTGAAGTGACTGATGTGTGCCTGAACACTCTGGCAAGAAACTAATTTCCTAGCACGTGCTAATTGAAGTAATGATCAATAACCTCTCCTTTGTGTATGACCTTACTTTTGCAGGGGCTGTAATTGAAATGAAGTGTAAACTTTCAGGGTATAAAATAATATGTGTTGCTGACTTATTCCAAAATTAAGGTTTGCTGAATCTTAAGAAAGGTGTAAATACCTCAGAGGTAGCGCAGGTTCAGTTTCAGACTAGGACAATACAGTGAATAGAGCAATAAAGTGAGTAGCACAATTTTTTTTTGGTTTCCCAGTGCATATAAAAGCTATATTTACACCATACCATAGTGTGTTAAGTGTGCAATAGCATTATGTCTAAGAAAACAATGTACATAACATAATTAAAAATGCCTTATTGCTAAAAATGCTGGGCATCATTTGATAATGCAGTATTGTCATGGACCTTCAGTTTGCCAAAACAAAAAGTGTGATATTTGTGAAGCACAATAAAATGGGGTATGCCAGGATAGCAGAGAAAGTGAGAAGAGCAACCAATTCTACTTGAATATATTTTCTGTTATTAATCCATCAGATGTATTTTTCAAAATGTAATTCATTTTATTCTCTGTCAGGAACATGTATTCAAAACTAGTATTCTTTTCTTGAACTTTTATAATCTCACTCTAAGTTTATACTACATATAAATTTAATTATGGGCCTGACCAATAGGAAAGAGAAAGCTCAAAACAAGTTAGGAGGTGATATAAATGATTACAGGGCTTTCCTGGTGGCTTAGAAGTAAAGAATCTGCCTGCAATGCAGGAGACATAGGAGTTCAATTCTTGGGTCAGGAAGATACCCTGGAGGAGCACATAGCAACCCACTCCAGCATTCTTGTCTGAAGAATCCCATGGACAGAGGAGCCTGGTGGGCTCTAGTCAATGGGGTCTTAACGAGTTGAATGTGACTGAGTGACTATAAATGTAATAGAGTGTAGGTTACACAGAGTAAGATGGACCAAACCTCACTATTTATTAGCTGTGTATGAATTTAAGCAACTTTTTTTTATCTTAAGTTGGATTCTCCTACAGCTAAGACCCTGAAATAAGGCATGGGGTACTAATTCTCTTCTCTTAGTGGTTGACAGTTTCTTTTGGGATTGTTAATTCTCTGGTACTTCCCTAGGCAGCCTTCCTTCGAGTAGTTTGTGCCTACTGCTAGAGAAAATCCTCAGGCAGAAAGACAAACAATTGAGATAGGAAGCCATCAGCATAGCCTTAATGGAAATTGGCACATGAACCTGCAGATAGCCTCTAGGGTAGGACAACAGAATATGGGCTGGCACTGATGATGTGTGATACATTCATTAAGCCTTAATTTCTTTTTCTGTACTCTAGCTTATAGCTATAGCTATAAGCTAGATTATGGCTAGAAAGATAAGCCTCTAGCTCATAAAAATATTTAAAATTTTTGAATATGTTAATATAATAATGTTGTGTAGTAATACTTAGTCACCTCTTTTTAAGATTTTAAACATGCATTAATATTTGTGTGTCACTCTGTTTGTGGGACACACTCCCTTTTCTTCTGCTGCTGCTGCTGCTGCTAAGTCGCTTCAGTCGTGTTTGACTCAGTGCCACCTCATAGATGGCAGCCCACCAGGCTCCTCTGTCCCTGGGATTCTCCAGGCAAGAACACTGTAGTGGGTTGCCATTTCCTTCTCTAATGCATGAAAGTGAAAAGTGAAAATGAAGTCACTCAGTCATGTCCAACTCTTAGCGACCCCATGGACTGCAGCCTACCAGGCTCCTCTGTCCATGGGATTTTCCAGGCAAGAGTACTGGAGTGGGTTGCCATTGCCTTCTCCACCCTTTTCTTCTAGTCTACTTCTATTCACTCTTATAGGAATCACACATTACCTAGAAGATGTTCCTAAACCTGATCCCTTAACACCCTACTCCTCTCTCTAGAATAATTTGTCTCCCCACTAGATAACAAGAACAAAGGCAGTGTAATACTTCAACAAAAATGTATGAAGCACTGTGACAAACTGGAGAACATAAAGATTAAAAAGGAAACCCCACTTTCAGGGTTTTACAATTCAGACTGGGTATAAACAAAAAGTTAAACAACCAAAATACTTCATGATACTTAGATAAAGGTAAACACAAGGTTTTAAAGAAGAAAATAGGAATTAACTCACCCTGTCTTTGAAAGTCAGAGAGAGCTTCAGAAGGAAATGTAGTTAAGCTTACAGTTGATGAATAAGTAGAATTTAGCCTGAAAGGATACAAACGAGACTGTTAATAATAGTTACCTGTAGAGAAGGAAGTGTGTGTTTGTAATTTGGAGGTGAGAGGGCAAAATAAAGGAATACTTAATTTTTACTCTGTGTACTTTTGTGTTACCTGAATCCTTTGTAAAGAATGTATACTCATCATTTGCTTGTGTAATTAAAGAGAGAAAAGAAAAAACCTACTAGCTTGATTGAAGGGATACCAGAGAGGAAACTGTAAAGGTAGAGAATTCAGCTCAGGAAACTGCATCACATTCAGAGAGGTACATGTATGGCTGTTACATAATAAGCCTAAAGGAAAGTGTCAGGAAATCAGAGAGTTAGATTTGGGCCAAACCAGATGTGTAGGTTATTTGCAATAGTCAATTGGAAAAGCATGAACACATAAACTAACAAGGGTGAGAGAAGGAGGAATGGAGGATACCAGAGACAGAGGTAGTGAAAGAAAGTTTTAGTCACTCAGCCATGTCTGACTCTTTGCCATCCTGTGGTCTGTCCATGAAATTCTCTAGGCAAGAATCCTGGAGTATCTTCCCAACCCAGGGATTGAACCCGTGTCTCCTGCATTGCAGGCAGATTCTTCTATAGTCTGAGCTACCAGGGAAGCTCAGAGAAAGAGGTAAAAGCTACATAATTTGGTGCACAGATAGAGAAGGTAAATGAGCACCTATCTCAACTGAGTTCTATGAGACAATTAAGCCCTTATGTCTTAAGATATCTATTATGTGCAATGAATTAATTTCCCATGCATCTGGAATAGTACTAATTATTTAATTATCCTTGGAAAAATTGTGAAACTAATCACTTAAATAATTTTCCATGCTCAAATAAAGAACATGGATAGAGAACGTAATTGTCTGGAATATGGTTGCATATTATTGGCAAAAATGTGTCCTGTATGTGTAGAAGTAAATTTGAGTTCAGTTTTCAGTATATTGAATTTGAATTGTTTATGGTACATTTAGGAGGAGTGATGTGATAGCTTGCTGAGTAAAAAATTCTGGAGCTTCTACTAGATGTCTTGACTGGAAAGAAAGTTAAGTAAGTCTTCAGCATATAAGTTAAAGCCATAGATTCATAAAGTAACTCAACTCAAGTAATGTGAGAAAAAAAGATTTAAAATAGAATCTTAGAGAAGTATGACATTTGGGAGATGGGCATCAGAAGATGAGCCTGACAAGAAGATTAGAGAAAGAACTGGAAACCTGAAGAAAATTATTCATAGAAGTTGAGGAAGAGAAGGATTATAAGAATGATGAAAGGATCAACAGGGTCATTACTGCTGAAATGTGTCCATTGACACTTCATTGCACTGCAAAGAGAAGAGATCCAGCTCCACCTACCAGAATACAGACACAGGTTCCCCTAACCAGGAAACCTTGACAAGCCATTAGTCCAGCCCCACCCAAAGGGAGGAACCTCCACAATAAAAAGGAACCACAAACTTCCAGCCTACAGAAAGGGCCCCCCCAAACACAATCTAAACAAAATGAAAAGGCAGAGAAATATTCAGCATGTAAAGGAACATGATAAATGCCCACCATTGTAGCTGAATGGACAAAAAAATGAGACCCTTATATATGTTGTTATATGTTATATACAAGAGACCCACCTCAAACCAAGGGACATATACAGATTGAAAGTGAAGGGACGGAAAAAGATATTTCATGTGAATGGAGACCAAAAGAAAACAGGGGTAGCAATACTCATATCAGATAAAATAGACTTTGAAATAAAGACCATGAAAAGAGACAAGGAAGGACACTACATAATGATCAAAGGATCAATCCAAGAAGATATAACAATTATAAATATATATGCACTCAACATAGGAGCATTGCGATATGTAGGGCAAATGCTAACAAATGTGAAAGGGGAAATTAACAGTAACACTCACACCTATGGATAGATCAACCAAACAGAAAATTAACAAGGAAACACAAACTTTAAATGATACAATGGACCAGTTAGGCCCAATTAATATCTATTGGACATTTCACCCCAAAACAATGAATTTCACCTTTTCCTCAAGTGCACACAGAACCTTCTCCAGGATAGATTACATCCTGGGCCATAAATCTAGCCTTAGTAAATTCAAAAAAATTGAAATCATTTCAAGCATCTCTTCTGATCACAATGCAGTAAGATTAGATGTCAACTACAGGAAAAAACTATTAAAAATACAAACATATGGAGGCTAAATAACACACTTCTGAATAACCAACAAATCATGGAAGAAATAAAAATATGCATAGAAACAAAAGAAAATGAAAACGTGACAACCCCAAACCTATGGGATTCAGTAAAAGCAGTGCTAAGGGGAAGATTCATAGCATTACAAGTTACCTCAAGAAACAAGGGAAAAATCAAATAAATAACCTAACTCTACACCTAAAGCAACTAGAAAAAGAAGAAATGAAGAACCCCAGGATTAGCAGGAAAGAAATTATAAAAATTGGGGCAGAAATAAATGAAAAGAAACAAAGGAGACCATAGCAAAAATCAACAAAACTAAAAGCTGGTTATTTGAATAGATAAATAAAATAGATAAACCATTAGCCAGACTCATCAAGAAAAAAAGGGAGAAGAATCAAATCAACAAAATTAGAAATGAAAATGGAGAAATCACAACAGACAACACAGAAATGCAAAGGCTCATAAGAGACTGATATCAGCAACTATATGCCAATAAAATGGATAATTTAGAAGAAATGGACAAATTCTTAGAAAAGTATAACCTTCCAAAACTGAACCAGGAAGAAATAGAAAATCTTAACAGACCCATCACAAGTACAGAAATAGAAACTGTAATAAAAAAATCTTACAACAAACAAAAGCCCAGGACCAGACAGCTTCACAGGTGAATTCTACAAAAAATTTAGAGTAGAGCTAACACCTATCCTACTCAAACTCTTCCAGAAAATTGCAGAGGGGAAGGTAAACTCCCAAATTCATTCTGTGAGGCCACCCTAATACCAAAACCAGACAGATGCCACACACAAAAAAGAAAACTACAGGCCAGTATCACTGATGAACATAGATGCAAAAATCCTTAACAAAATTCTAGCAAACAGAATCCAACAACATATTAAAAAGATCATGCATCATGACCAAGCAGGCTTTATCCCAGGAATACAAGGATTCTTCAATATTTGCAAATCAATCAATGTGATACACCACATTAACAAATTGAAGAATAAAAATCATATGATTATCTCATTAGATGCAGAGAAAGCCTTTGACAAAATTCAACATCCATTTATGATAAAAACTCTCCAGAAAGCAGGCATAGAAGGAACATACCTCAACATAATAAAAGCCATATATGATAAACCCCACAGCAAACATTATCCTCAGTGGTGAAAAATTGAAAGCATTTCCCCTAAAGTCAGGAACAAGACAAGGGTGCCCACTCTCACCACTACTATTCAACATAGTTTTGGAAGTTTTGGCCACAGCAGTCAGAGCAGCAAGAGAAATAAAGGAATCCAAATTGGAAAAGAAGAAGAAAAACTCTCACTGCAGATGACATGATCCTCTACATAGAAAACCATAAAGACTCCACCAGAAAATTACTAGAGCTAATCAATGCATATAGTAAAGTTGCAGGATATAAAATCAATACACAGAAATCCCTTGCATTCCTATACACTAACAATGAGAAAACAGAAAGAGAAATTAAGGAAACAATTCCATTCACCATTGCAACGAAAAGAATAAAATACTTAGGAATATATCTACCTAAAGAAACAAAAGACCTATATATAGAAAACTATAAAACACTGGTGAAAGAAATCAAAGAGGACACAAATAGATGGAGAAATATATCGTGATCATGGATCAGAAGAATCAATATAGTGAAAATGAGTATACTACCCAAAGCAATCCATAGATTCAATGCAATCCCTATCAAGCTACCAATGGTATTTTTCACAGAAGTAAAGCAAATGATTTCACAATTTGTATGGATATACAAAAAAAAAAACTCAAACAGCCAAAACAATCTTGAGAAAGAAGAATGGAACTGGAGGAATCAACCTGCCTGACTTCAGACTATACTACAAGGCTACAGTCATCAAGACAGTATGGTACTGGCACAAAGACAGAAATATAAATTAATGGAACAAATTAGAAAGCCCAGAGATAAATCCATGCACCTATGGACACCTTATCTTTGACAAAGGAGGCAAGAATATACAGTGGAGAAAAGACAATCTCTTAACTAGTGGTGCTGGGAAAACTGGTCAACCACTTGTAAAAGAATGAAACTAGAACACTTTCTAACACCATACACAAAAATAAACTCAAAATGGATCGAAGATCTAAATGTAAGACCAGAAACTATAGAACTCCTAGAGGAAAACATAGGCAAAACACTCTCTGACATAAATCACAGCAAGATCCTCTATGACCCACCTCCCAGAGTAATGGAAATAAAAGCAAAAATAAACAAATGGGATCTAATTAAAATTAAAAACTTTTGCACAATGAAGAAAACTAGAAGCAAGGTGAAAAGACAGCCTTCAGAATGGGAGAAAATAATAGCAAATGAAACAACTGACAAAGAATTAATATCAAAAATATACAAACAGCTCATACAGCTCAATACCAGAAAAACAAACAAACCAATCAAAAAATGGGCCAAAGAACTAAACATACACTTCTCCAAGAAGACATTCAGATGGCTAACAAGCACATGAAAAAATGCTCAACATCACTCATTATCAGAGAAATGCAAACAAAACCACAATGAGGTACCATCTCAAACCAGTCAGAATGGTTGCTATCAAAAAGTCTAAAAACAATACTGCTGGAGAGGATGTGGGAATGCACACTAGGACAGCCACTATGGAGAACAGTGTGGATATGCCTTAAAAAACTGAAAACAGATCTGCCATACGACCTAGCAATCCCACTGCTGGGCATACACACTGAAGAAACCAGAATTGAAAGAGACACATGTACCCCAATGTTCATTGCAGCACTGTTTACAATAGCTAGGACATGGAAACAACCTGGATGACCATCAGCAGTTGAATGGATAAGAAAGCTGTGGTACATATACACAATGGACTATTACTCAGCTATTAAAAAGAACACATTTGAATCAGTTCTAATGAGGTGGATGAAACTGGAGCCTATTATACAGAATGAATTAAGTCAAAAAGAAAAACAGCAATATAGTATATTAACACATATATATGGAATTTAGAAAGATGGTTAATGATGACCCTGTATGTGAGATAGCAAAAGAGACACAGAAATAAAGTCCAAACAGTCTTTTGGACTCTGGGAGAAGGTGAGGGTGGGATGATTTGAGAGAATAGCACTGAAAGATGTATATTACCATATGTAAAATACATCACCAGTCCAAATTTGATGCAAGAAACAAGGAACTCAAAGCTGGTGCACTGGGACAACCGAGAGGGATGGGATGGGGAGGGTGGTGGGAGGGGGTTCGGGATGGGGGACACTTGTACAGCTGTGGCTGATTCATGTCAGTGTATGGCAAAAACCACCACAATACTGTAAAATAAATAGCCTCCAATTAAAATAAATAAATTTTTAAAAGAAAGAAATGTGTCCATTGGCCATGGTAATGTGGAAATCAATGTTGACATTAGTGAGAGCGGCTTTAGAGGAATTGCATGGACAGAAGTAATATTAGAGTGAGTTGGGAAGTGAAAAAGCAGAGTCAGATCAGATCAGATCAGATAAGTCACTCAGTCGTGTCCAACTCTTTGAGACCCCATGAATCGCAGCACGCCAGGCCTCCCTGTCCATCACCAACTCCCAGAGTTCACTCAGACTCACGTCCATTGAGTCAGTGATGCCATCCAGCCATCTCATCCTCTGTTGTCCCCTTCTCCTCCTGCCCCCAATCCCTCCCAGCATCAGAGTCTTTTCCAGTGAGTCAACTCTTCGCATGAGGTGGCCAAAGTACTGGAGTTTCAGCTTTAGCATCATTCCTTCCAAAAAAATCCCAGGGCTGATCTCCTTCAGAATGGACTGGTTGGATCTCCTTGCAAGGGACTCTCAAGAGTCTTCTCCAACACCACAGTTCAAAAGCATCAATTCTTTGGTGCTCAGCCTTCTTCACAGTCCAACTCTCACATCCATACATGACCACAGGAAAAACCATAGCCTTGACTAGACGAACCTTTGTTGGCAAAGTAATGTCTCTGCTTTTGAAAAAGCAGAGTAGTGACACATTCCAAGATGCTTGGCTGTGAAGAAGGATAAAGGTTTTATTTATCTTGAAGATGGAAGGGACTTTTGATTGGTATATGTATATGTTAAGGGAAAAGATCAAGAGAGGGATGGGAAAGAAATAGTACAGAAGGAAGAGAGAAGATAGTTTCCAACTGTAGTGCTGGAGAAGACTCTTGAGAGTTCCTTGGACTGCAAAGAGATCAAATCAGTCAATCCTAAAAGAATCAACCCTAATATTCATTGGAAGGACTGATGCTGAAGCTCCAATAATTTGGCCACCTGATGTGAAGAGCCTGCTCACTGGAAAAGACTCTGATGCTGGGAAAGATTGAAGGTAGGAGGAGAAGGGGACAACAGAGAATGAGATGGTTGGATGGCATCACCAAATCAATGTTCATGAGCTTGAGCAAACTCTGGGAGACAGTGATGGATAGGGAAGACTGGCATGCTGCAGTCCATGGGGTTGCAAAGAGTCAGACAAGACTTAATGACTTGGACAACAACAATGGTAGCTCTGTTTCTGTTTTTCTGAGGAACCTGCATACTCTTCTCCATAGTAACTATATCAGTTTACATTCTCACCAGCAGTGTAGGAGAGTGCCCTTTCTCCAAACCCCTTCAGCATTTGTTGTTTGTAGACTTTGATGTTGGCCATTCTGAGTTGTATGAAGTGATACTTCATTGTAACTTTGATTTGTATTTCTATAATAACTAGCAATGTGAGCATCTCTTCATGTGCTCTTTGGCTATCTGTATGTCTTCTCTGGCCTTTGACTGTGTGGATCACAATAAACTGTGGAAAATTCTAAAAGAGATGAGAATACCAGATCACCTGACCTGCCTCTTGAGAAACCTATATGCAGGTCAGGAAGCAACAGTTAGAACTGGACATGGAACAACAGACTGGTTCCAAATAGGAAAAGGATTACATCAAGGCTATATATTGTCATCCTGCTTATTTAACTTATATGCAGAGTACATCATGAGAAACGCTGGACTGGAAGAAGCACAAGCTGGAATCAAGATTGCCAAGAGAAATATCAATAACCTCAGATGTGCAGATGACACCACCCTTATGGCAGAAAGTGAAGAGGAACTAAAAAGCCTCTTGATGAAAGTGAAAATGGAGAGTGAAAAAGTTGGCTTAAAGCTCAACATTCAGAAAATGAAGATCATGGCATCTGGTGCCATCACTTCATGGGAAATAGATGGGGAAACAGTGGAAACAGTGTCAGACTTTATCTTTTTGGGCTCCAAAATCACTGCAGATGGTGACTGCAGCCATGAAATTAAAAGACGCTTACTCCTTGGAAGAAAAGTTATGACCAACCTAGATAGCATATTCAAAAGCAGAGACATTACTTTGCCAACAAAGGTTCGTCTAGTCAAGGCTATGGTTTTTCCAGTGGTCATGTATGGATGTGAGAGCTGGACTGTGAAGAAAGCTGAACTCCAAAGAATTGAAGCTTTTGAACTGTGGTGTTGGAGAAGACTCTTGAGAGTCCCTTGGACTGCAAGGAGATCCAACCAGTCCATTCTGAAGGAGATCAGCCCTGGGATTTTTTTGGAAGGAATGATGCTAAAGCTGAAACTCCAGTACTTTGGCCACCTCATGCGAAGAGTTGACTCACTGGAAAAGACTCTGATGCTGGGATGGATTGGGGGCAGGAAGAGATGGGGACGACAGAGGGTGAGATGGCTGGATGGCATCACTGACTCGATGGATGTGAGTCTGGGTGAACTCCAGGAGTTGGTGATGGATAGGGAGGCCTGGCATGCTATGATTCATGGGATCACAAAGAGTGGGACACGACTGAGCAACTGAACTGAACTGCACTGAACTGATGTCTTCTCTGGAGAAATGTTTATTTAGATCTTCTGCCCATTTTTAAATTGTTTTATTTTTTATGTTAAGCTGTATGGACTGTTTATATATTTTTGAGATTAATCCTTATCATTTGCAAATATTTTCTCCCATTCTGGTTATCTTTTTGTTTTGTTTATGGTTTTCTTTTTGTGCAAAAGGTTTTAAGATTGATCAGGTCCTCTCTGTTTATTTTTATTACTCTGCAAGGTGAATCCAAAAAGAGATTGCTACGATATATGTCAGAGAGTGTTCTGCTTGTGTTTTCCTCTAAGGGTTTATAGTATTCAGTCTTACATTTAGGTCTTCGATATATTTTAAGTTTATTTTTATGTATGGTGTTAGAGAATGTTCTAATTTCTTTCTAGTACATGTCCAGTTTTCCAAGCACCACTTATGGAAGAGGCTGTCTTTTCTCCATTGTATGTTCTTGCTTCCTTTGTTGTACATTACTTGGCCATAAGTACTTGCATTTATTTCTGAAATTTCTATCCTGCATCGATCTATAAGTCTTTATTTGTGCCAGTAATCAAAACAGTAGCTTTTGATTACTGTAGCTTTACAATATAGTTTGAAATTAGAACTCCTGATTTCTCCAGCTCTGCTTTCGTTTCTCGAGATTGCTTTGGCTCTTCAGAGTCATCTGTGTTTCCATACACATTTTAGGTTTTTTTGTTGTAGATCTGCAAAAAATGCCATTGGTAATTTCATAGGGATTGCACTGAATCTGTAGATTGCCTTTGGTAATATAGTCATTTTGGCAGTATCAAAGGCAACTTCATTTTATGATTAGTTTTCTTGCTACATTCTTCAGCATATTCTTTCTAATGATATTTTTTAGTACTTTTGAGAATTTTTCAAAGAAATTGTAATCATAATAATAAATGATTTAATATTGAATACTAAAGTGACTTAAAATATCTGCTTAATTATGGTTGTATTTTACTAAGCTTTTCAAGTCAATTAAAAGGGTATCAATATCAGTGCTGAACTAAACCACTTACACTGGACAGCTACCATCTTCAAATTCAGAGTAGACCACACTTCAAAGAATTTAATTTATTAAAGGGCTAGGAATAAAAATTATTTATGGTTGTTAGAAAGGCAAAATTTCAACAGCAAATATGAAACAAAGGCAAGAATTGGCAACAAAAAGTTTCATTTGAAAATATTTTAACACTCATTTAATATGGTAAGCAAAAAGAATATCAGTGAAATTAAGATATCTATTTATAAAAGATAAAAATGAAAAATGAAACTCAATTCAGCTTTAAGAGCAAAAATTATATTGTTTGGAATTGTAGGAGTTTGAAGAAATACATATAATATGAATCAGATCACATATTATGAAAGAATCTTAAACTTACCTAAGAAAGAATGTAGTTGAAAAAAAAACCAATTCAATTAACTTTAATAAATATTAACAATATACTCTGACACATGGTTGGTAAATACATTAAGAAAGTCTTGTGAGAATAAAAAAGCACCTCAATATTAAATTTAACCTACTCTCTTAAGAGCAATGAAAACAATCATTTCAAACTAAAAGCAAAAAAGATACTATGATCTTCAGTTCCATTCAGTTCAGTCACTCAGTCGTGTCCAACTCTTTGCAATCCCAAGAACTGCAGCACACCAGAGCTCCCTGTCTGTCACCAGCTCCCGGAGTCCACCCAAACCCATGTCCATCGTGTCGGTGATGCCATCCAACCATCTCATCCTCTGTTTTCCTCTTCTCCTTCTGCCCTCAATCTTTCCCAGCATCAGGGTCTTTTCAAATGAGTCAGCTCTTTGCATCAGGTGGCCAAAGTATTGGAGTTTCAGCTTCAGCATCAGTCCTTCCAATGAACACCCAGGACTGATCTCCTTTAGGATGGACTGGTTGGATCTCCTTGCAGTCCAAGGGACTCTCAAGAGTCTTCTCCAACATTACAGTTCAAAACCAGCAATTCTTTGGTGCTCAGCTTTCTTCACAGTCCAACTCTCACATCCATACATGACCACTGGAAAAACCATAGCCTTGACTAGATGAACCTTTGTTGGCAAAGTAATGTCTCTGCTTTTGAATATGCTATCTAGGTTGGTCATAACTTTCCTTCCAAGGAGTAAGCATCTTTTAATTTCATGGCTGCAATCACCATCTGCAGTGATTTTGGAGCCCAGAAAAATAAAGTCAGCCACTGTTTCCCCATCTATTTGCCATGAAGTGATGGGACCGGATGCCATCATCTTCATTTTCTAAATGTTGAGTTTTAAGCCAACTTTTTCACTCTCCTCTTTCACTTTCATCAAGAGCCTCTTTAGTTCTTCTTTACTTTCTGCCATAAAGGTGGTGTCATCTGCATATCTGAGGTTATTGATATTTCTCTTGGCAATCTTGATTCCAGCTTGTGCTTCTTCCAGCCCAGCGTTTCTCATGATGTACTCTGCATATAAGTTAAATAGGCAAGGTGACAATATACAGCCTTGATGTACTCCTTTTCCTATTTGGAAGCAGTCTGTTGTTCTGTGTCCAGTTCTAACTGTTGCTTCCTGACCAGCATACAGGTTTCTCAAGAGGCAGGTCAGGTGGTCTGGTATTCCCATCTCTTTCAAGAATTTTCCACAGTTTATTGTGATCCACACAGTCAAAGGCTTTGGCATAGTCAATAAAGCAGAAATAGATGTTTTTCTGGAACTCTCTTGCTTTTTGATGATCCATCAGATGTTGGCAATTTGATCTCTGGTTCCTCTGCCTTTTCTAAAACCACCTTGAACATCTGGAAGTTCACGGTTCACGTATTGCTGAAGCCTGGCTTGGAGAACTCTAAGCATTACTTTGCTAGTGTGTGAGATGAGTGCAATTGTGTGGTAGTTTGAGCATTCTTTGGCATTGACTTTCTTTGGGATTGGAATGAAAACTGACCTTTTCCAGTCCTGTGGCCACTGCTGAGTTTTCCAAATTTCCAAAAACTGTGATTTTACAGCATTACTAAAAGTTCTTAACTCAAAGATAATTCATCAGAATTTCAGAACATAGAAACCATATGACTCATTTAAATCACTGCATTTAAAAATTGTTTTATGTGTTAAACAGGAAAAATAAAGGAAAGAACCCCACAGTGTTTTATTTAAAGCATGTCATGGAGGATTATGGTTCTTAAAATAGTTTAATAAATTGTTGAAACACTTGACAATATTCTCAGTCTCAATAAATTCTCAAATTTATTGCAAAGGGAAAGTAAAGATTCTTCATCCTTATGAACCTCTGTTAAATGAAAATCAACCTAAGTTCAAAAGAGTCACCAAGTTGCAGAAAATGTAGGTTTGATTGTAATAGAACAAGCATACTCAAGGTAATTCAAGAAACCTTTGTAATCAAGTGAGAAACAGTTTCCAACAGTTACTTAGTTTATTTTAAAATGCAGTAGAGAAGCAGCTTATTAATTTGTTCAAGAAAAAATTCCTATGTTCATTTAAATTGGCAAAGATTTTGAGATTTAAATACAGTCATATAATGGAATATTCAGAACCTTTTGAATGAATTTACCCAGATCAACAAAATAATACATTTCTAAGGCCAAATGGTTGTTCAGTTACTAAGTGGTGTCCAACTCTTTGCAACCCCTTGGACTGAAGCATGCCTGGATTCCATCCTTCACTGTCTCCCACAGTTTGATCAAACTCGTGTCCAATGAGTCGGTGATGCTATCCAATCATCTCATCCTCTGTCCCCCTCATTCTTTCCCAGCATCAGAGTCTCTTCCAATGAGCAGGCTCTTCACAAAGAGGTAGCCAAAGTGTTGGAGCCTCAGCATCAGTCCTTCCAATGAATATTCAAGGTTGATTTCTTTTAGGATTGACTGGTTTGATCTTCTTTCTGACCAAGGGACTCTCAAGAGTCTTCTCCAGCATCATAATTTGAAAGCATCAATTCTTTGGTGCTCAGCCTTCTTTATGGCCCAACTCCCACAACCATACATGACTACGGGAAAAACCATAGCTTTGACTATACGAACCTTTGTCAGCAAAGTGATGTCTCTGCTTTTTAATATGCTGTCTAGGTTTGTCATAGCTTTTCTTCCAAGGAGGAAGGGTCTTTTAATTTCATGGCTGCAGTCACTGTCTGCAGTGATTTTGGAGCTCAAGAAAATAAAATCTTCCACTGTTTCCATTTTTCCACATCTGGATGCCATGATCTTAGTTTTTGAAAGTGGAGTTTTAAGCCAGCTTTTTCACTCTCCTCTTTCACCTTCATCAAGAGGCTCTTTAGCTCCTCTTCACTTTCTGCCATTAGGGTAGTATCATCTGCATATTTGAGGTTGTTGTTATTTCTCTTGGCAATCTTGATTCCAGCTTGTAATTCATCCAGCTCTCATTTCACATGATATACTCTGCATATAAGTTAAATAAGCAGAATGACAGTATACAGCCTTGATGTGCTCCTTGCCCAATTTTGAAGCGGTTTGTTGTTCCATGTCATTTCTGTTTTTCCTTGACCTGCATACAGGTTTCTCTGGAGACAGGCCAAATGGAAAAAGTAACAAAAGAACCAAAAGTTTTATATATTTAAATTGATAAGTAGCAGGAATGAATCACAAAAGAGACAGGTATCTACGGTAAAAAAAATATTCTTGAAAAGAAGCAACATGTAAATCTGTATGTGACCTAAAGTCAACATTGCATTTTTTAGTAGATCACTTTCAAATAATGCAAATATATTTTAAATCGGGGACTTCCCTGGCAGTTCAGTGGTTAAGACTTCACATTTCCAAAGCTTGATTGGGAAACTAGTATCCCACATGCCATGCCACATGGCAAGGCCAGATGTAAAATAAAAGAATTAAAAAAAAAATAAAAGTGAATGCCTACCACTGTCCACAATAGAAAAATATTTTCAAAAAAAGTAATCAGTACATTTATGAGAGAATTCATGACAGCCTTCTATAAGATTGAATATATTAGTCTTTAATGTATTGAATATATTACTTAGGGCTAGAAAATTGTAGTCTTCTAATAAATATATTCCTTTTTTAACTATAGAATTGCAGCTTCAGTGGGAAACACAGGGAGATTCTTCACAGATGTAAAATATCTTTTTTTTTCTGATGGATTTAAAACTTGAAGACTAAGAAATCTTATGCTTGAAAGTCAAGGTAAGAAAACTAATAATTTTACATACTTTTTAATGAGATGGAATTTGTTGTTGTTCAGTCAGTGAGTCATGTACAGTTCCTTGCAGTTCCATGAATTTTAACACACCAAGATCCTCTGTCTCCATCACCTCCCAAAGTTTGCTCAAACTCATGTCCATTGAGTCAGTGATGCCATCTATCAATCATCTCATCCTCTGCCACACGCTTCTTCTGTCTTCAGTTTTTCCCAACATCAGGGCCTTTTCCAATGAGTTAACTCTTCATATCAGGTGGGCAAAGTATTGGAGCTTCAGATTCAGCATTAATCCTTCCAATGAATATTCAGGTTTGATTTCCCTTAGGATTGAATGGTTTGATCTCCTTGCAGTTCAGGGTACTCTCAGTCTCCTCCAGAACCACAATTTGAAAGCACCAATTCTTTAGCACTCAAAATCCTTCAAGCTAGGCTTTAGCACTATGTGAACCAAGAAATTCCAGATGTATTCCGGGGTTTTGAAGAGGCAGAGGAACCAGAAATCAAATTGTCATCATTCATTGTACAATGGAGAAAGCAAGGGAGTTCCAGAAAAACATCTACTTCTGCTTCATTGACTACACAAAAGCCTTTGACTGTGTGGATCACAACAAACTGTGGAAAATTCTTAAAGAGTTGGGGACACTAGACCATCTTACCTGTCTCCTGAGTAACCTGTATGCAGGTAAAAAGGCAACAGTGAGAGTGGCACATGGAACAACAGACTGGTTCAAAATTAGGACGGGAATACGTCAAGCCTAGCTTGAAGGATTTTGAGCATTACCTTGCTAGCATGTGAAATGAATGTAATTATACAGTAGTTTAAACATTCTTCAGCATTGCCCTTCTTTGAGATTGGAATGAAAACTGACCTTTTCCATCCTGTGGCCACTGATGAGTTTTCCAAATTTGCTGACATATTGAGTACAGCACTTTAACAGAATCCTCTTTTAGGATTTTAAATAGCTCAGCTAGAATTCTGTCACCTCCACTAGCTTTATTCATAGTTATGCTTCCTAAAGCCCACTTGACTTCACACTTCAGGATGTTTGGCTCCAAGTGATTGACCACAACATCATGTTTACTTAGGTCATTAAGACCTTTTTTTGTATAGTTCTTTTATGTATTCTTGCCACCTGTTCTTAACCTCTTTTGCTTCTGTTAGGTCCTTCCTGTTTCTATCCTTTATTGTTCCCATCCTTGCATGAAATGTTCCTTTGATAGCTACATTTTTTTAAGAGATCTCTAGTCTTTCCCATTCTATTGTTTTCCTGTTCTTTGCATTGTTCATTTAAGAAGGCCTTCTTATCTGTCCTGGATATTCTCTGGAACTCTGCATTCAGTTGGGTATATCTTTCTTTCTCCCTTCTCTTTTGCTTCTCTTCTTTCCTCAGCTATTTGTAAAGCTTCCTCAGACAACCACTTTGTCTCTTGTAATTCATCAAAATTGAACTTTTATAAGTCTGTTCCTTCCAGAACCTTGAGTAAAAGAAGTGCAGCACAGATGATGAAATTCTCACAATAACTATTGGTAAGCCTAGATCACAGTGTTGGTATTAATTCTTCCAATGAATGAATAAGGTACATCTTTCCCTCTATTTGTGTTGTCTTCAGTGTCTTTCCTCAGCATCTTACAGTTTTCTGAGAACAGGTCTTTACCTCTTTAGTTAAATCTGACTGTCTTTTTGATGCAGTTATAAATGGGCTTGTTTCTTTATTTTCTGTTTCTAATAATTCAATATTAGTATATAAAATGCAACAGATTTCTATATATGTCAGTTTTGTATCCTACATCTGTACCAAATTCATTGATGAGCTCTAGTAGTTTTCTGGTGCCCTCTTTAGAATTTTCTATCAGTAAGTATACAGTCATGTCATCTGCAAACAATGACAGTTTTACTTCTTCCTTTTCAGTTTGGATTTCTTTTATTTCTTTTTCTGTCTAATTGACATGGCTATGACTGCCAATACTATGTTGAATAAAAGCGGTGAGAATGGAAATCCTTCTCTTCTTCCTGATCTTAGAGGAAGTTTAAGATCTGAAACCATGAAACCTCTAGAAGAAAACATAGGCAGTAAGCTCTTTCTTATAAAAAATTTTTTTTGGCTGCACTGGGTCTTCATTGCTTTTGCACGGGCTTTCTCTAGTTGCAAAGAGTAGGGGCTACTCCTCATTGTAGTGTGAAGCCTTCTCATTGCGGTGGCTTCTCTTGTTGTAGAGCACAGGATCTAGGCATGCAGGCTTCAGTAGCTGTGGCACACAAGCTCAGTAGTTGTGGCTCGCAGGCTTAGTTGTTCCACGGCATGTGGAATCTTCCTGGACCAGGGATCAAACCTGTGTCCCTTTTATTGGCAGGTAGATTCTTATCCACTGAGCCACCAGGGAAGTTCTGGCAGCAAGCTTTTTGACATCAGTCTTAGTAATTTTTTTGAATATATCCCCTCAAAAGAGAAATGAAAACAAAAATAAACAAGTGAGACTACATTGAACTAAAAAGCTTTCACACACATATATACACACATACATGTAGATATGTATATGTGTGTGTGTGTGTGTGTGTATAGATACAGCAAAGGAAACTATCAACAAAATGAAAAGTCCACCTATTGAATGGGAGATTATATTTGCAAATAATGTATCTGTTAAGGGAGGTAATAATCCAAAATATACAAAGAACTCATACAACTCAACATAAAAAAAAAAAAACCCAAGTTAAAAATAGGCAGAGAATCTGAACAGACATTTTTCCAAAGAAGACACATGGATGGCCAACAGGTAAATGAAAAGATGCTTAGCATTACTAATCATCTCAAAAGTACCATAAGAATGCTCTGGTTAAGAAAATGAATATCTAATTTGAAAAGGTATATGTACCCCTATAATTCATTTCAGCATTATTTATAATAGCCAAATATGGAAGCAGCCTAAGCGCCCATTATTAAATGCATGGATAAGATGTGGTATATCTGTATGTACATATGTTTGTATATATACATGCCATGCATGCTGTTCAGTTGTGTCTGACTCTCTGCGACCCCATGGACTGTAGCCTGCCAGGCTTCTCTGTCCAAGGCATTTTCCAGGCAAGAATACTGGAGCGGGTTGCTATTTCCTACTGCATGAGATCTTCCTGACCCAGGGATCAAACCTACCACTGTACCACCTGGAAAGCCCCAAGTGGTGCTAGTGGTTAAGAATCCACCTGCCAGTGCAAGCAACTCAAGAGGTGTGGGTTTGTATTATTCAACCATAAAGAATGAAATCTTGCCATTTGTAATAACATGGATAGATGTAGAGGGTATTATGCTAAGTGTATAGGTCATATAGAAAGGCAAATACCATATCAGTTCAGATCAGTCACTCAGTAATGTCCGACTCTTTGCAACCCCTTGGACTGCAGCACTCCAGACCTCCCTGTCCATTGAGTTGGTGATGCCATCTAGCCATCTCATCCTCTGTCACCCCTTCTCCTCCCTCCTTCAATTTTTCCTAGCATCAGGGTCTTTTCAAATGGGTCAGTTCCTCGCATCAGGTGGCCAAAATGTTGGAGTTTCAACTTCAGCATCAGTCCTTCCAGTGAATATTCAGGACTGATTTCCTTTAGGATTGACTGGTTTGATCTTGCAGTCCAAGGGTATCTCAATAGTCTTCTCCAACACCACAGTTCAAAAGCATCAATTCTTCAGTGCTCAGCTTTCTTTATAGTCCAACTCTCACATCCATACATGACTACCGGAAAAACCATAGCTTTGACTAGATAGATCTTTGTTGGCAAAAGTAATGTCTCTGCTTTTTAATATGCTGTCTAGGTTGGTCATAGTTTTTTATTCCAAGGAGCAAGCGTCTTTTAATTTCATGGCTGCAGTCACCATATGCAGTGGTTTAGGAGACCAAGAAAATAAAGTCTGTCACTGGTTCCATTGTTTCCCCATCTATTCTGAATGTTGAGTTTTAAGCCAACTTTTTCACTCTCCTCTTTCACTTTCATTAAGAGGCTCTTTAGTTCTTCTTTGCTTTCTGCTATAAGAAAAGCAAAAACATTGCCTTGGAAAGCAATGACATCTGCATATCTGAGGTTATTGACATTTCTCCCAGCAATTTTGATTCCAGCTTGTGCTTCATCCAGCCCACCATTTCTCATAATGTACTCTGCATGGAAGTTAAATAAGCAGGGTGATGATATACAGTCTTAATGTACTCCTTTCCCAACTTGGAACCATTCTGTTGTTCCATGTCCAGTTCTAACTGTTGCTTCATGACCTACATGCAGAATTCTCAGGAGGCAGGTAAGATGGTCTGGTATGTACCTCTCTTTCAGGATTTTCCACAGTTTGTTGTGATCCACACAATCAAAGGCTTTGGCATAGTCAATAAAACAGAAGATGTTTTCCTGGAACTCTCTTGCTTTTTTAGTGATCCAACAGATGTTGGCAATTTGATCTCTGGTTCCTCTGCCTTTTCTAAATCCAGCTTGAACATCTAAAAGTTCTCAGTTCATGTACTGCTGAAGCCTGAGTTGGAGAATTTTAAGCATTACTTTGCTAGTGTGTGAGATGAGTATAATTGTGTGGTAGTTTGAGCATTCTTTGTCCTTGCCTTTCTTTGGAATTGGAATGAAAACTGACCTTTTCCAGTCCTGTGGCCACTGCTGAGTTTTCCAAATTTGCTGGCATATTGAGTGTAGCACTTTCACAGCGTCATCTTTTAGGATTTGAAATAGCTCAACTGGAATTCCATCACCTCCACTAGCTTTGTTCGTAGTGATGCTTCCTAAGGCCCACTTGATTTCACATTCCAGGAATGTCTGGCTCTAGATGATAAATACCATATGATCTCACTTATATGTGGAATCTGGAAAAGAATGTAAATGAACAAGCTGAAATAAGACAAAAACAGAGTTATAAATACAGGGAACATTTGGAGGTCTCCAGAAAGGATTGGGGGGAGGTGGTTGGGTGAAATAGGTGAAGGGGATTGGCAGGTACAAACTAGTAGTTATAAAATAAGTGAGTCATAGAGATGTAATATACAGCATAGGGAATATAGTCAATAATGCTGCAGTAACTTTGTATGATGACAAATGGTTACTAGATTTATTATGGTGATAATTTCATGCTGTATAAATGTTGAATCACTGTATCACACACCTGAAACTATTATAATATTGTATGTCAATGGTACTTCAATTAAAAAATAAAAAAAGAATGCCCCTGTGACTCTCTAGTCTGGCTCAGAACTTGTCTTATACTGTGGTTTTGCTGTCTGTGCCCAGACAGCAGCTGTGATTGCTCCTCTGGTTAGAATTTGGAGTTCTGTCCTTAATCTGTAAGCATTTGAGTCCCTCTTCCTTTGTACTTACTCTTAGCTTATACATCCATTAATTTCTGACTTAAGTTCATCTTCTCTTCAGTTATTTGTTATAATAAGCATATATGATGTGTCAGCCACACGTACTTCACTCTCCTGGCATTCTATCACTATCGCTGGTACTGGAATCTCAGGGCTTTTGGGTGGGTTTCCAATTAATCCCACTGTGGTGACTTTGTTCTCTTGAGACCCTTCCCCTTATTACAGGTTCTCCTTGGAAAGCAATGACACCTATAACTAGAAGGAAATAGAATTCAGAAATGAAAAAGCACTAATCTCCAAGTTTTGCTTATATGTTCTTTTATAGATTAGCATTATCTATTTATGAGATTGGATTGTAAAATATCCTATAAAAACTAAGAATCTTTGCTATTTGTTTTATAAATTATGCTGTTATATTTCATCAAGTTTGTATCACTTGTTAGAAACAAATACATTTTTTGTCACATTGGATAAAATTATATTAAATAGCTTATTTTACCTTTTTCAGTTGTGCTTTTTAGTTTTTCTGAATACATAATAAATGTACATGTGATGGAAGTAAAAGTATATAAAAAGATAGACACAATTAGAGAATTTAAATCACATGAGAAAGTTGTTTTCCCATCAAAATTCATTTGAATACTTTCCAGAATAATGTATTAGCATTTATTTGTAGTAGTGTCCTTATTGTTTGTACTTGTATAATTGCATATCTCTCAGGTGTATGTTTAAGTTTGACAATAAGCACTAACATAATACTTTTCAAGGTTGATAACTTAATGAAGATAATGAAGCACCAAATATTTTATTCCTGTGCTAAATTCCATAAAAGCTATTTCTTAAAATCTGTAAAAAGCTTATCTCAAACATTATCAAATAAATTAATCTCCACCAGAGGATGCTGCAATTGCATGAAGAAGAGAAAACAATGGGTTCAATGATATCATATCTATCTAATTCAAGTCAAGGAGATTAAAGTGCTTATCCTAGCCAGTGACATATGTTTATCTTTTGACTTATGATCTGCTTATCTTTTGGAAGAAAGGTTACAATGAAAAGGACCTAAGAAAATGCAGAGAAAATTTAAGAAATAAAAATAGAAGGCTCTTCCCAACCCAGGGATTAAACCTGGGTGTCCTGCATTGCAGGCAGATTCTTTACCATCTGAGCCACCAGGGAAGCCCAATAGAAGGCTACCTTTAGTAAAAGTCAACAGACTTCTCTGTTGTTTGTATAATGAACTTAAATAACATAACTGCTTATGTTATTTTGATGCTCTAATAATGTTCAACATTTTCTGCTTCTAAATCCTTAAACAAACTCCCTAGCATTGTTTGTTTAAAAAAGTGCCCCCAGTAATTGAACTGATGAAAAATATAGGTAGTATCCCTTTTAAATGGACAATTCAGATATTTTTATGGATGATAGTACCAAAATACACATTATCTTGAGATATCCTTTCCAATTTCCTACTCATTCTTTGGTGATTTCTTTAAGATCTTTACTACTCTCTAAAAGTGTCTTATTTGCTTATGTGTTTATTCTTTGTCTTCTCTTACTAAAATATGAGTCCCAGGACCCTCATCTTTTTCATCACAGTATCATTGGCTTCAGAATGTGTCTGGCACATGGTGGGTACTCAGCAAATGATTATGGAATTAATAAACTCCATTCTTATTGTGTGGGAATTCTTCAAATTGTAATATGAGCCATTCACAGTTCTATCACTATTGGGTACTAAGCTGTAAGCAAAATTTAAGGAACAATTTTTAAGTGTCCAGGGACACAAAAGTCAACAGTATGGGATGCTTTTTGAAGCACTAACAAAGTTCTAATGAATTTAAGAAATGTATGACTTTTTTAATTTCAGAAAATTTAAGGTAGTTGTCAATGAAAGTCATATAATAGAACTGATTAAGATATAAAGTTAAAAATTGAAAGGAGAAATAGAAAAGTCCTAATTTAGAAATTTTAGTTAGCAAAATTCCCATAATCAAGCTTGAATTTTAGTCTAAACTTTCTTGTATTCAGGGCAAAGGATAACTGGGTATATACTTCTTAGGTCTTGACAGTTGAACGCATTATCAGTTGGTCTAAAAAGACTGTTTCTTGATATTGAATTCTAAAAGAACCTTTAGCCAGGCTGTCCAACAAAAAAAAGAAAGAATATCCAAATGAACAAAATAAGAAATGTAAGAGGAAAATTAGCAACCAATACCGAAGAAATACATAAAAGAATACTATGAACAGTTATGTATCGACAGATTGTATAGGCTATAAGAAATGGACAAGTTTCTGGAAACATAAACCCTGCCAAAATTGAGTCAATAAGCACTAGTTGTGAAACAAAATCTGTAATTTAAAAAAATTCCTTGAAAACAAAGTCCAGAACTAGATGGCTTCACTGGGGAATTCTACCAAACATACAAAGTATTTATACCTGACCTTCTCAAACTATTCCAAAAAGTTCAAGAGGAGGGAACACTCCCAAATTCACTCTATGAAGCCACCATCACCCTGGTACCAAAACTAGACAAAGACACTACAAAAAAGAAAGTTACAATCTAGTATTTTTGATGAATATAGATGCAAAATTTCTCAGCAAAAATGTTAGCAAACCAAATCCAACAATACACAAAAAGGATCATACACCATGATCAAGTTGGATTCATTCCAGGGTCTCAAGGATGGTTCAACATACGCAAATTAATCAGTATGATGCACCACACTAACAAAAGCAAAGACAAAACCCACATGATCATCTCAATAGGAAAAGAAGAAACATTTGACAAAATTCAACATTCGTTCATGACAAAAACTCTTACAGAAGAGGTATAGAGTGAATATACCTCAACATAATAAAAGTCATTTATGCCAACCGCACAGCCAACGTAATACTCAAAACTGAAAACCTTTCCTTTAAAGGCAGAAACAAGACAGAAATGCCACTCTTTCAATGGTACCCTCTTGCCACTTCTATTCAACATAGTATTAGAAGTCCTAGGCACAGAAATCAGACAAGAAAAAGAAAGAAAAGGTATCCAAATTGGAAGGTAAGAGGTAGCACTGTCACTGTTTGCAGATGAGATGGTACTCTATAGAGAGAACCCTGAAGTCTCCCCACAAGAACCTTTACAACCAATAAATGAATTCATCAAGGTAGCAGGTTACAATAATAATATACAGAAATTGTGGCATATCTTTACACTAACAATGAAATACCAGACAAAGAAAGCAAAGAACCAATTCCATTTTAAATTAAAAAAACCTAGGAAGAAACTTTGTCAAGGTGGTGAAAGACCTACATACTAAAAACTATCAAACAATGATAAGGGAAACTGAAGGTTATTCAAAGAAATGGAAAGATAGCCATGCTCATTGATTGTATTGTTAAAATGACCATACTTCCCAAACCTATCTACAGATTTAATGTGATCTCTATCAAAATACCTATGACATTTTTTCCCAGAACCAGAACAAATATTCCTAAAATTTACATGGAACCACAAAAGACCCAGAATTGCCGAAGCAATCCTGAGGAAAAAGAACTAAGCTGGAGGCATAACGCTTTCACACTTAATACTACAAAGCTGCAGAGTGAAAACAGTGTGGTAGTGGCCCAAAAACATACATTTAGCTTAATGGAACAGAATAGAGAGCCCAAAAATAAAGTCACACACTTACAGTCAGTCTGTGACAAAGGAGGCAAGACTATACAATGGTGAAAAGAAAGTCTGTTCAGTGGTATTGGGCAAGCTAGACAACCACGTGTAAATCAGCACTAAGTTCAAATACTCCCTTACACTATACACAAAAATAAAGTCAGAGTGACCTAAGGACTTAAATACAGTACATGACATCATAAAACTAGAAGAGAACATAGGCAATACATTCTCTGACATAAATCATAGCAATATTTTCTTATGTCAGTGTCCCAAGGCAAAATAAATTAAAAAAAATAAGCAAATGGGACCTAATAAAATTTAAAAGGAAGCAATCTTTGGAAAAGAAATTTGGCAATTTGGCAAAGGAAACAACAAATCAAAAACAACCTACAGAATGGGAAAAGATATTTGCAAATGATATGGTAAACAGGGGGTTAATACCCAAAATAGCAAACAGCTCATTCAATTCAATAACCCAAGTAAAATACAGGCAGAAGACCTAAATAGACTTCTCTCCAAAGAAGACATACCAGTGGCCAACAGGCACATGAAAAGATGCTCTGCTGCTGCTGCTAAGTTACTTCAGTCATGTCCGACTCTGTGCGACCCCATAGACAGCAGCCTACCAGGCTCCCCCATCCCTGGGATTCTCCAGGCAAGAACACTGGAGTGGGTTGCCATTTCCCTCCAATGCAGGAAAGTGAAAAGTGAAAGTGAAATCGCTCAGTCGTGTCTGACCCTCAGCAACCCCATGGACTGCAGCCCTGCAGAGAGAGATGAAAATCAAAACCACAATGAGGCATCACCTTCCATCTGTCAGAATGGTATCATCAAAACGTCTGCAAATGATAAAAGCTGGAGAGGGTATGGAGACAAGGGAATCATGACTGTTGATGGGAATGTAAATTGGTACAACCACTATAGAAGATAGTATGGAGTTTCCTTAAAAACTAAAAGAAGATCCATTGATCTCACTCCTGGGCATATATCCTGAAAAGATTAAAACTCTAGTTCAAAAAGATTCATGCATCCCAGTGTTCATAGCAGCACTATATAAAATAGCCAAAACATGGAAACAACCTAAGTGTGCATCAACAGATAATTGGTTTAAGAAGTGATATAAGTATATACGGTAATACATATATATGTGCTATATATATGTTAGTACATATATGTGTACTGATCAACATAAAAAAGAATATTGCCATTTACAGTACCATGGATGGACCTAGAGAATATCATCTTAAGTGAAGTAAGTCAGAAAATATGTTTTTCGTTTTATTAGCTAATATAATCTTTCCATCCTTCTCCCCTACTCCACTGCTGAGGTTGGTACCATGAGTCTGAATCAGAATTTAGCTCAGAATTTCTGCTTTGAAGTCTGGTACCTTTCTCTCTAGGATTTGCCCATCTTCAAAAACAGATGAGTCCCAGGTGTATTTGCAATGGTGACAGATTTGTGTGTTTTTATTTGTGTTTTTTGTTTGTTTACTACTATTTTCTTGTTATTGATCATGGAATAGATTATTTGGGCCTGGACTTTTTTTCTGAAAGAATTGTTATAGTTTGGCCTCAGTCATTAAAGTTGTTCAGTGGCTAAGTCATGTCTGACCGTTTTGTGGCCCTCATGGACTGTAGCCTGCCAGGCTCCTCTGTCCATGGGATTCTCCAGCAAAAATAGTGAAGTGGGTTGCCATTTCTCTCTCCACAATCATCAAAGACTTGTTTATAATTTCTGCCCATCTGATTTTTAATATCATGTCCAGATAAAGCCTTCAGAATGAGCTGGCTGTAAAACTTAAAATTGTGGCAAGTGGGAGCTACTCTTCATTGTGGTGTGCAGGCTTCTCACTGAGGTATTTTGCTGCCAGAGTACAGGTTCCAGGGCATGTGGGCTTCAGTAGTCATGGCACACAGGCTCAGTAGCTGCAGCAAGTGGGCTCTAGAGCATGGGCTCAGTAGTTGTGACGCACAGGCTTATGTGCCTTGCAGGATGTGGAATCTTCCTGGACCGGGAATTGAACCTGTGTCCCCTGCATTGGCAGGTGGATTTTTATCCACTGTACCACCAGGGAAGTCTTCTATGTAAACCTTCTTCCCATCCTTCCCTGTCCCCTGTCTCCAAGCAATCACTCATCTTCTTTCTGTCACTGTAGACTAGTTTGCATTTTTTAGAGTTTTTTTTTTTTTTTTTATTGGCTGCAGTCACCATCTGCAGTGATTTTGGAGCCACAAAAAAAAAAGTCTGACACTGTTTCCACTGTTTCCCCATCCACTTGCCACGAAGTAATGGGACCAGATGCCATCAATGTTCTTAATGGCATCTGAAGCAAGGTCCTGGAGCAACACCTCACTGTGCAGAGAGGCAGTTTTCACTCCTGGCCGGGAAGGAGGGTACGTAGGTTACCAGTTACAGGGGCAATGACATCACGTTGGCACATTCACTTGCCTCACCTGTCTGAAGAGATGTCCTGGAACAACACCCCACCGTGCGTGGAAAACATCGCTGGACAGGCCAGGTGAGCAGCCTTCACTCCCCCATTTTTTAGAGTTTTATGAAAATAAGATCATACAGTATGCAGCCTTTTTTTTTTTTTTTTTTGGCTTTCAGCAGAATTTTAAAATGTAGTCATGTTGTATGTATCAATAGTTTATTTCTCTTTATCGATGAGAGGTTTACATTATATGAATATATTGCAATCTGTTGATGGTCACTTGAGTTGTTTCTGGTTTGTAGTAGTTTTCTATCACTGCATAACAAGTTGCTACAATCTAAGCTGCATATAACAACACCCATTTATTAGTTTTTAGTTATGTAGGGTGTAAGTCCAGGCACACCGTGGCCAGATTGATCTGCTTACCGTATTATAAGGCTGAAATCAAGGTGTCAGCCAGGCTCCATTTCTTTCTGGTGGCACTGGGGAAAAAAATCCACATCCAAGCTCATTTTGGTTGTTGACTAAATTTAGCTTCTTCTTAGTTGTAGAACCAAGGCCCCCCTTTTTCTTGCTGATTTCAGTTAGGGACTGCTCTTAGCTGCTATAGGGTTTCTTCATTCTTTGCCACATGGCTACCTCCACCTTCTGACCAGGAGCAGGGAACTTTTTATACATGAATCCCCTTCATGCTTCAAATCCCTGACTTTACCAGGCTGACCTCTAGACACAGATTTAAAGGGCTCAAGACTTTACCAGTCTGACCTCTAGACCCAGGGCTCAAGTGATTAAGTCAGACCCACTCAGATCATCTTCCTATCTTAAATTCAGCTAATCTGGGGCCTTAATAAATCTGTACAATCTTTTCAAAGTAGTACCTAGATTATTCCTTTTAAAATACCTGGGTGAAGGTAGGTGCATGTATACCAGGGGCCAGGAATCTTGGAAAGATATTAGAATTCTAGGCAACACACAGGTTTTGCCTATTACAAATAAAGCTGCTATGAAAATTGTATGGATGTATATTTCTTTTTCTCTTGGGTAAATATATAGAAATAGAATGGCTGAGTCACATGGTAGGCATATGTTTAACTTTTCATGAAACTGTCAAACTATTTTCCAAAGTGATTGTACCATTGTTCATTCCCATCAACAGAGTACAAGAGTTCTAATTTCTCCATATTCTTGCCAGACTTTGGTATGGTCAGTCTTTAATTTTAGCTGTCCTATAATGTATTTGTGAATCCCAATCTCCCAGTTTTGGATGCCAGATCTTAGTTAGTATATGCTTTGCTGAGATTTTCTTCCAGTCTGTGGATTGAATTTTCATTCTATTAGTAGTGTCTTTTGAAGAGTATGTGTTTTAAAATTTGATTTTTAGGACTTTCATGGTGGTCCAGTGGTTAAGAATCCACCTCCCAAAGCAGAGGACACAGGTTTGATCCCTGGTCTGGGAACTAAGATCCCACATACTGTGGGGCAACTAAACCCGTGAGCCACAACTACTGAGCCTGTACTCTGCAATGCTGAGCACATGCATCACAACTGCTGAAGTTTGTGCTCCCTAGAGACATGCTTCACAACAAGAGAAGCCACGGTAATGAGAAGCTGCATACCACAACTAGGGAGTCACCTCTGGTTAATCACAACTAGAGAAAGCCTGCACACATCAAAAAAGAGCCCACGGGCCACAGCAAAGACCCAGTGCAGCCAAAAGTAATAAATAATCTTTGAAAAGAAAATAAGATTTGATTTGTCCATCTGTTTTTTTTTTTCTTTAATTTATTTTTGGTTGTGCTGGGTCTTCACTGATGCACAGGCTTTGCTGCATGGGCTTTTCTCTCATTGTGGCAAGCGGGGGTTACTCTAGTTGCAGTGTGTGGGCTTCTCAGTATCAAAACAGTAGTATATCTTTCAACTCATGAGCAAGGTATGTGTCTCTATTTAGATCATCCTTAATTCCTTTTAGCAATATTTTATAGTTGCCTATGCACAGGTTTTTCACATCTTTTATCAGATTTGTGCCTAAATATTTCATATTTTTAGGTTTCCTAGGTGGCTCAGTGGTCAAGACCCACCTACCAATGCAGGAGATGCAGATTTGAGTCCTGGGTCAGGAAGATCCCCTGAAAAAGGAAATAGAAACCCACTCCAATATTCTTGCCTGGACTATCCCATGGACAGAAAAGCCTGGCGGGTTACAGTCCACGGGGTTACAACAGAGTCAGACACAACTTTTCATACTTTTATGCTGTTGCAAATGGTAATTTTTGAACATTTCAACTTCCAATAGTTTTTAATAGTATATAGAAAGACTGTTTTCTACTTTTTTTAAAAAATTGTATTTTATTGTGGTAAGAACACTTAACATGACATCTTTCCTCTTAAATTTTTAAGTGTGTAATACAGTACTATTTTCTATAAGCACAATGTTTTACAGCAGATCCCTAGAACTTACCTATCTTGCATAGTTAAGATTTTATGCCCGTTGATTAGCAACTCACATTGCCTTCCTTCCTCCAGCCCCTGGCAACCACCATTCTGTTCTTTGATTCTATGAGTATGATTGTTTTATATACCTAATATATATAAGAGGAATCATACAGTATTTGTCCTAATATGATTAATTTATTTAACTTAGGCTAATGTCCTTCAGGTTTATCCATGTTGTCATATTTTTCAGGATTTCCTTCTTTTTAAAGGCTGAATAATATTCCATTGTGTGTGTGTATATATGTTTATATATATGCATATGCTTCATTTTCTTTATCTATTCATACATTGATAGACATTTAGGTTTTATCCAATTTTAGCTATTACTGAGCGTTAGAGTACTCATACCTTTTTGAGATCTTATTTTCATTTCTTCTTGATAAATATCCAAAAATGAGATTGTTGAATCATATGGCAGTTCTGATTTTAATTTTTTGAAGAATGTCCATTCTGTTTTCCATAGCAGCTGCACCATTTTACATTTCAAGCAACAGTGCACAGAACTCCCAATTTCTCTGCGTCCTCTTTTATGTTGTTGTTGAAAACCATTCTAACAAGTGTGAGATTATATCTCATTGTGGTTTTGATTTGCAGATCCCTAATGGTTAGAAACATTGAACATCTTTTCATATGCCTATTGGCCATTTATGTGTTTTCTTTGGAGAAATGTCTATTCAAGACTTTAGCCCATTTTAAGGTGGGTTTCTTAGTTCTTTTGCCACTGAGTTGTAGCTTTTAAATTTTGGAAATTAACCTCTTATGGTTTGCAAATATTTTTCCCATTCTCTGTTGCCTTTTCACTCTGTTTTTGTTTTCTTTGCTGTGCAGAACCTTTTTAGTCTGATATACTGCCATTTGTCAATTTTTGCTTTTGTTATCTATGCTTTTGGTGTCATATTCATGAAATAATTGCCAAGGCTGATGCCATGAAATATTTTTTTCTGTTTTATTCTAGGAGTTTTACAGTTCCAGAAAACAGTTGATTTTTGAGTATTGTCCTTATATTCTGCAGTCTTATTAAACTCACTTAATTGTTTTACTGGTTTATATAAAATTGTGCAGGATTTTCTACGCACGTGATAATGGTCTCTGTATGCCTTAGTCAATTCAAGCTGTTATAGCATAATACCACAATCTGGATGTATAAACAACAGAATTTTATTTCGCACGGTTGTAGAAGCTGTAAATTTGAGATCAAGGTGCTTAAATGATCAAGTTTTGTGTCTAGTGAGAGCCCTCTTCTGGCTTCTTGCTGTGTCCTCGAATGGTGGAAGGGGCTAGGGAGCTCTGTGGGATCTTTTTCTTAAGAGCACTAATCCTTTCACAAGGCTTCCACTCTCATGACCCAACCAGATCTTGGAGGTCCCGCCACTTAAAACTATCACATTAGGCATTAGGATTTCAACATATGCATTTGAGCAGCACAAAAACATTCAGACCAAAACACTGAGAATATAACACTTATTTTTTCCCTTCTTAATCTATATGACTTTTTCCTTTTTCATGCCTACTTGCACTGGCTAGAACCTTCATTGCAGTGTTCAATAGAAGTTGTAAGAGTGGACATCCCTTTACTGATTTTAGGAGGAAAGCATTCATTCTTTCACTATTAAGTCTGATTTTTAAAATAAATGACCTTTATCAGCCTGGGGAACCTGATAATGAGGATTGAGACACCCTTCTGCCTAGTTTCTGAGATCTTTAAAAAAAAAAAAAAATCAGAAATAAATCTCAAAAATTTTCATGTCTAATGACATAGATCCTTATTGATCACATGGATTTTCTTCTCTAATTTGTTAATATGGTAAGTTGCATTGATTTTTTAAATGTAATCCAACCCTATTTTCTTGGGATAGACTCTACTTCATCACCCTTTTAATATAATGTTGGATTTAATTTGCTAAAATATTGTTTAGAATTTTCCTTGTTTATAGGTACATTTTACATCTATGTTCAGTTTGTAACTTCCTCTATTTCTCTTTCTCTCTTTTATTCCTAGTTTTTGTATAGCCTCATAGGATGAATCAAAAAGAATTCTTTTCAAATTTTTGAAGCAGTTCTGTAGAATTAGTAATACTTTTTTCCCGTTAAGTGTTTGGTAGAATTTACCAGTGAAGCACCTGGACATGGAGTTTTCTTTGTAAGAATTTTAACTACAATTTCAGTTTCTTGAAAAGATATGTGTCTATCTATGTTATCTGTTTCTTCCTGAGTGAACTTTGAAAACATATCTTTTAAGGAATTTTCTAAGTTGTTAAATTTATTAGTATAAAATTATTCATAATATTGCCTTATTATTCTTTTAATAGCTATAGAATCTGTAGTAATGTCACCTCTCTCGTTTCTGATACTGATAATTTGTGTCTTTTTTCTTATTAGTCAGTCTAGCTAGTTTATCAATTATATAGATGTCAAAGAACCAGCTTTTTGTTTCAGTGATTTTCTCTATTGTTTTTGTTTTCTATTCATTGGTTTCCATTTGGTTTTTAAATTTTTTTTTCTGTTTTCTTTGGGATTAATTTACTTATTTTAGTTTTTAAGAGTGTTTCACATTTCCCCCTAATATTACAGTTTTTTAGTATTGATTTTCCCCTACATATTGCTTTATTGGCATCCCACAAATCCTGATATGTTGTGTTTCATTTTATTTGGGTTGAGTGTTCTGTAAATGTCAATTAGATCAATGATAACAGTTGGTTTCCAAAGTTTCCTCGGGATCATCTCCATCCCAGCCAAGCTTAAAGGAAGAAAGATTATGGAGAAAGGTATGTGGGAGGTTTTTATGACATCACTTTCATTCAAATTCCATTGATTAGAACTCAGTCACATGGCTTCACCTAATGGTATGGGAAGCTGGGACATGTAATCTAGTTTTTACATGGGAAGAAGAAAATACATTTGGACAAACAGCCAGAAATCTCTTTCTGTTTTCTGGAAGAGCTTGTATAAGATAAGAAATATTTGTATCTTGGGTATACAGTAGAAATTATAAAGTTATTGGGGCCTGCTCTTTTCTTTGGGGGAAATTTTGTAACTGCTAATTCAATTTAATGGATACATGTTCATTTAGGTTTTCTATTACTTCTTGAGTCATTATTTGTAAGTCACTTTATAGGTATATATAATTTAGTGTAAGTTTTAGAATATGCTAGCATAAATTTGTTGAAAGTATTTTATTTTAATCTCTGCTATAACTGTAATTATATTCTTTCTTCATTTTTGAAATTGTTTACTTGTGCCACCTTTTAAAAAATTTAGTTACTAGACATTTCTTAATCTTACTAGTCTTTTCCTAAAATCTTAATTTTTTTCACTAATTTCTGTTCTTTTTTATTTCCTTCCTCTGCATTATTTAGGCTTACTTTTCTGGTCTTTTTCAACTGGTAATTTGAATGCTAAGTTCATTATTTTTCACCTTTTTTTCCTAACAGAGCATTTAGGCCCATACATTTTCCTGGAATTGGTAGTCAGCTTTGTTGCTGCAAGCATTTATATTTAAGTTCAATTCAGTCACTCAGTCGTGTCGGACTTTGAGACCCCATGGACTGCAGCACACCAGGCTTCCCTGTCCATCACCAACTCCTGGAGCTTACTCAAACTCACGTCCATTGAGTTTGGTGATGCCCTCCAACCATTTCATCCTCTGTCATCCCCTTCTCCTGCCTTCAATCTTTCCCAGCATCAGGGTCTTTTCCAGTGGGTTAGTTACTCACATCAGGTAGCCAAAGTATTGGAGCTTCAGCTTTAGCATCAGTCCTTTCAGTGAATATTCAGGACTGTTTTCCTTCAGGATTGACTGGTTGGATCTCCTTGCAGTCCAAAGGACTCTCAAGAGTCTTCTCCAACACCACAATTCAAAAGCATCAATTCTTCGGCACTCAGCTTTCTTTATAGTCCAAATCTCACATCCATACATGACCACAGGAAAAACTATAGCTTGACTAGACAGACCTTTATTGGCAAAGTAATGTCTCTGCTTTTTAATATGCTATCTAGGTTGGTCATAACTTTCCTTCCAAGGAGTAAGCGTCTTTTAATTTCATGGCTGCAGTCTCCATCTGCGGTGATTTTGAAGCCCCCCAAAAATAAAGTCTGTCAGTGTTTACGTTGTTTCCCCATCTATTTGCCATGAAGTGATGAGACCAGTATTTATATATAATGCTTCATTATTGATTAGTCTTATGTATTTCCAAATTTCCATTGATTTCTTCTTTAATGCATAGTTATTTACAGTGTGATTTAAAATTTTCCAAGTATGGGAACTTTTCTTAGAGTATGTGTTAGGTTACTAATATAAAATTAATTGCATAATTGTCAGAGAGTGTGGTATGTGTAATAATGATTCTATAAAACTTGTTGAGTCTTACTTTATGGTCTGGTATACACATGCTGTTTGAGATGTCCTCTTTACTATGTTAGTAATTCCTTGCAACATTATCTTGTTTATTCCTTATTCTAATTCTCTGAGACAGATAATATGACTCCCATTTTTCAAATAATAATGTTAAAATCCAATCAGCATAAATAACTCTTCCGAGTTCACAGATCTAGTTAGTTTCTATTCAGTCAGAGCAGCCAATAACCAAAAAATTGGTGTGATCAGCTTTTTATGCCAGGTGCATATGAGGCTTACTAATAATTTTGTTATAAAATTTTAAACCTCAGGATGAAGATTCATTGTTACTTCAGTGACCTTTTATCCCTCACTTGGTGCCTCAAACAATATCTCACACATACGGGTTTTCAATAGGCATTTGTTGAATTGCAGTAAATCTCAGACTGAAATCTGAAACCCTAAAAGAGTATAATAAAGAGGTAATTTGTGAGTACTCAAAAAATAAAATTGAACATTCAATTCTGGAATCACTGCAAAATATAATTTGAAAATACTCCTGGCACAAAGGTATAGTAATTCTGATTAAAGATATTAGGCATAGATATAGATATGTTACATCTACATCTAATGTCTGTATGTATCTATGCTCTTTATATATCTATGTATAGCCCTATTTAGATATGTGAAAGGATACAGCTAGATCTTTCTCTGGAAGGATAGATGGACTGAGGAAGTTGAGGAAGAGGGACCTGTAAAGGCAATAAAATTATAAACAAAGAAAAGGGAAGAAAACCAAGTGAATTTAGGTTACTTATGCCCAGGTAAGAGAGTGAGAATGGTCAATAGTGACCTTTCAATTTTGTGTTCATGAAGTTATTAATGACCTTGGAAATAGAAAGTAGAAATTCTCATTTTAAGAGTTTTGGCTGAAAATGGTTAAAAAAAAAAAAAGGATCAATTGTAAGCTATAGCTTAATGTGCATTGAGAGTTTTGTTTACCATAAGATGAAAGAATCATACCCTAGTTTAAGATAATACCTGGAAACTTATCTCTTACTCATTCTGTAAGATTCAGCTCTGGTGTTCCCTTAGAAACTGTCCCAGCACTTGGTCAAACTGCCTCTGTTGTCTTCTTGTCATTCAGTTGCTCAGTCATGTCTGACTCTTTGCTGCCCCATGGACTGCAACACGCCGGGCTTCCCTGTCCTTCACCATCTCCCAGATCTTGCTGAAACTCATGTCCATTGAATTGGTGATACCATCCAACCATCTCGTCTTCTGTTGTCCCCTTCTCCTCCTGCCTTCAGTCTTTCACAGCATCAGGGCCTTTTCTAATGAGTGAACTCTTCATATCAGGTGGCCAAAGCATTGGAGTTTCAGTCTCTGTATCAGTCATCCCAATGAATATTCAAGGTTGATTTCCTTTAGGATTGACTGGTTTGATCTCCTTGCAGTCTAAGGGATTCCGAAGAGTCTTCTCCAATACCACAATTTGAAAGCATCAATTCTTTGGCACTCAGCCTTCTTTATGGTCTAACTCTCACATCCATACATGACTACTGGAAAAACCATAGCTCTGACTAGACAGGCTTTTGTCGGCAAAGTAATGTCTATGTTTTTTCAATATGCTGTCTAGGATGGTCATAGCTTTTCTTCCAGGGAGCAAGCATCTTTCAGTTTCACGGCTACAGTCACCATCTGCAGTGATTTTGGAGCCCAAGAAAATAAAGTCTGTCACTGTTTACAACGTTTCCCCATTGATTTACCATGAAATGATGGGACCAGATGCCATGATCTTCGTTTTTTGAAGGTTGAGTTTTAAGCCAGCTTTTTCACTCTCTTTTTTCACCTTCCTCTTCACTTTCTGCCATAAGGGTGGTGTCATTTGCATATTGGAGGTTACTGATATTTCTCTTGGCAATCTTGATTCCAGCTTGTGCTTCATCCAGCCTTGCGTTTCACATGATATTGTGCTGTCAAGATGTTACTATCATAGCAATTAGAATATTATAATGAATATTCTATTTAAATGTTGTACCCTTCTGATTTTAAAGTCTATGACCATGTGTTACTTATCTTTGAATCGCCAGTTCTTGTCAAGGACTTGAAAATGGAAAGTTTTCAAAGCATGTTTCATGAGACTATGTAACTTTGAAAATTTTTTTCTCTTATGTTTTTATAGATCTTTCTGTATCTGTATTTTGTATTTATTTCTTCCACTATAAAGCCTATAATACCTTTTAATTGCACTTATTCTTTTTCACATATATGACCTTCCTACTAAACAACATACCTAAGGACTTCCCTGGTCGTCCAGTGTTTAAGACTTCATGCTTCCACTTCAGGGTACATGGGTTCAGGCCCTGGTCAGGAAACTAAGATCCTGCATGCCGCTTGGCACAACCAAAATAAGAAAAAAAAATCCCACATACCCATATTACAATTTTTGTACTAGCATCTAGCACAGTGCTTATCATTTATTCATTGAATAGTCAATCATCTATGAGTAACCAGCCATTATTCTAAACTCATAGAATACCAGTGAAAAGGACTTATCTTCAGTTGAAGACAGACATTAGACAGTAAACTAATAAATAAAGAACATTATTTATTATATTATTAAGATGAAGAAACAAGGTGATGTAATAAAGTGACTGTTGAATGTGAGGAGTCATTAGATAGCATACTTAAAGGACAGAGTCAAGAAGTAAAATTATAACCTTTACATATGGTGTTTCTTAAAACTATATATTGACTAACTCTCCAAAGCAAGAGGGGATTTTAAGAATAACAGAATCAAGACTTTTCATTTTACAGATTGTTTTACAGATAAAGTGTGACTTGGAGGTATTAGAAAATATGTAATTTGTCTTTCTGTTGGTAAATTGATTTGGGGAACTTTTATATTCTTTATACCTCATTGGAATTCCTCTTGAGATGTAAATGGCCCACTGACACCAAGGACTAGAATGATGTTTTACTAATTACAAAAATGATAAAAAGGAAGGCAGAGATCTTCAGTAGGAGAAAGCTACTACGTAGATTATAAAACAGTGATAACAATAGAGAAAGTGCTACAAGGAGACTTGTACTATCTAAGTAAAGGAATCAAGAATCTTATATGAAGATTAAAAATTTTGTTCCTGATTTTTCTAAGATACTCATGGTAGAAAATCTAAATGTACAGAAAAGTCTGGAGTAGAAAATTATAACTAAGCCCTTACCACAGAAGTAGCCAATATTAGCCAGTATTGATTATTTTCCTTATACGAGTATGTTTCTCCCTTTTTCCTCTCCTTTTTTTTTTTACAAAATTGAGGTCATTGTTTATATTTTTTACATTTGAGATAACCAGGAAGGTAAAAAGAAAGGCACAAAGAATAACAAACATTTTCATGTAATTTTCTACTAAATAAAAATGTTTTGGTTATGTAAACTTCAAATTTTTAATCTTTTAAGGAAATCTACAGATAAAGTCTTAAGTTTATATTCAATCCACAGTCCCATTCCTATCATCTCCTCTCCAGATGCAATTAATATGGTGTATTTTAATATTTATATCACACTTTTAAAAAAGTATTATTGATTTTTTTTTTAATGTATGTAAATGGAATCCATATGATTGTTACAAATGAATTTATGGAATTTATAAAATTTATAAATTTATGGAAATTGCCTTATTCACTGAACACTAGGTTTTCCAGTTCTGTTCATGCTGATACACATATATCTAGTTTATTCATAAGTGTTAAGCTTGAGTTTTCACTGAACACACCTATGTAATCAGCACCTAGTTCAAGAAACAGAACGTTAATTACTAGCATTCCTGAACTCCTTCTGATGTCTGTCTTTGCCTCTTTTGCTCAACATTATTTATGAAATTATCCACTTTGTTCTGCATAGTTGTAGTCTACTCTTTCCCACTGGTATATATTTTGTTTCCTTAAATCAATTAAACTTTTAAAATTTATCCGTTAACTATTGATGGGCCTTTGCGTAGTTTCCAGTTTGTGTCTCTGTCAACATACAGACACAAAAGTGATGCTATCAACATTCTAGTATATAATTTTGTGAAAATATATATGTACTTCAGTTTGGTATGTGTCTGAGATTTGCTGCGTCATAGGGTATGTATGCTGCCAAGTTGCTTCAGTCGTGTCCGACTCTGTGCGACCCCATAGACGGAAGCCCACCAGGCTCCCCTGTCCCTGGGATTCTCCAGGCAAGAACACTGGAGTGGGTTGCCATTTCCTCATCCAATGCATGAAAGTGAAAAGTCAAAGTGAAGTCGCTCAGTCGTGACCGACTCTTAGGGACCTCATGGACTGCGGCCTATCAGGCTCCTCCATCCATGGGATTTTCCAGGCAAGAGTACTGGAGTGGGGTGCCATTGCCTTCTCCTAGGGTATGTATATGTTCAGCTTTAATAATAGTGACACAAACACTTTTCCAAAGCATTATATAAAATTATGCTCCCACCAACAGTGAGTGAGAATTCAGGTTACTCTGTCTCCTTGACAACATTTGATATTTTCTCTCTTTTCCATTTTAGACATCAAGTTGTCATATTAACTCACTGTGGTTTAATTTGCACTTCTGTGATTAGTAGTGAAGTTTTCATATATTTATTGCTCATTTAGATATTCTCTTTTATTATATACTTCAATATTTAGTATTCATACTTAACTGTTTTTCTAATAAAATCTAAAGATATTCATTGCCTCTGTTAGATAAGGAAGGACCTTAGCAATTTTTTAAATTACTATTGTTCCCTTGCTTATTGATTGTATGCCTTTGAGCAAGTTACTTAACCTCATTTTTGCCTCATCTGTTTCCTCATCTCCAAAGTGGGGACACAGAGCTGTTGTGAGAATTAAATGAGTTAATATAAACACTTTGAGTAGTGCCAAATACTGTTACATAGTATTTGCTCTATAAGTAATATGTTGTTATTACTGCTGTTATTCATGAAGGGAGGATATATCAAGGGAACAGAATAGAAACTCCAGAAACAGACTGACACTAATATAGCTAATTGATTTTTTCAAGTGTACAACAACAACTCTATGAAGAAAGCGTAGTCTTCAACAAATGGTGTTGAAACCACTGGATATGCATATGTAAAAAAAAAAAAAGACCTTGATGCCTATCTCACACCTTATGCAAAAATTAATTCAAAATGAATCAGAAATTAAATGTAAAACATAAAACTGAAAATATTTTATAGGAAAACATAGAAGAAAAACTTTGTTACCTGGATTAGATATTGTGTTTTTAGAGAAGGACCCATAGCACAAGTCATAAAAAAAATTGATAAATTGGTTTCACTAAAATTTAAGTTTTGCTTTGTGAAAGACACTATTAAGAGAATTGAAAAGACAGTCCGCAGCTGGGAGAAAATATTTGCAAACCACACATCTGACCAAGAACTTGTATCCAAATTACATAAAGAATTCTAAAAATCTGCCAAGATTTGAACAAACACTTCACTGAAGAAGATATGAATGGCAAATAAGCATGTGGAAGGATGCTCAGCATAACTGACTAAGGAAATGCAAATTAAAACCACAGTAGGATACCACTGTGTATCTATTAGAATGGCTAAATGAAACTGACAATACCAAGTGGTTGCAATGATACAGAGCATGTGAAATTGTTGTATAACACGGTAGGAAAGCAGAGCAGAATGGCCACTTTGGAAAGCAGTTTCGTAGTTTCTTATAAATTTGAATATATACTTGCTACTGAATTCAAAATTTATGTTCAAACAAGCACCTGTATGCAAGTATACAGTATGCCTTATTCCTAACAACCCTGAACTGGAAACAACCAGATGTCTCTCTTCTGGGGAATAAACTGTGGTCCATCTATAAAATGAAATGTTCAGTCGCTGAATCATGTCCAACTCTTTGCGACCCTATGAATTGCAGCACACCAGGCCTCCCTGTCCATCACCAACTCCCGGAGTTCACTCAAACTCATGTCCATTGAGTCGGAGATGCCATCCAGCCATCTCATCCTCTGTCGTACCCTTCTCCTCCCGCCCCCAATCCCTCTCAGCATCACAGTCTTTTCCAGTGAGTCAACTCTTTGCGTGAGGTGGCCAAAGTACTGGAGTTTCAGCTTTAGCATCATTCCTTCCAAAGAACACCCTGATGGCAGAAAGTGAAGAGGAACTCAAAAGCCTCTTGATGAAAGTGAAAGAGGAGAGTGAAAAAGTTGGCTTAAAGCTCAACATTCAGAAAACTAAGATCATGGCATCTGGTCCCATCACTTCATAGGAAATAGATGGGGAAACAGTGCCAGACTTTATTTTTGGGGGCTCCAAAATCACTGCAGATGCTGATTGCAGCCATGAAATTAAAAGACGCTTACTCCTTGGAAGGAATGTTATGACCAACCTAGATAGCATATTAAAAAGCAGAGACATTACTTTGCCAACAAAGGTCTGTCTAGTCAAGGCTATGGTTTTTCCAGTGGTCACGTATGGATGTGAGAGTTGGACTGTGAAGAAAGCTAAGTGCCGAAGAATTGATGCTTTTGAACTGTGTTGTTGGAGATTCTTGAGAGTCCCTTGGACTGCAAGGAGATCCAACCAGTCCATTCTAAAGGAGATCAGTCCTGGGTGTTCTTTGGAAGGAATGATGCTAAAATGGGATGTTAGTCAGAAATAAAAAGAAACTACTGATACATGCAACAACATGGATGAATCTTGAATGCATTGGTGGTAGTATAGTTCCTAGGTCATATTCCTCTCTTGAGAGACCATGGACTGTAGCCCACTAAGCTCCTCTGTGCATAGTATTTTCTAGGCAAAAGCACTGAAGTGGGTTGTCATTTCCCTCTCCAGGGGATCTTCCCCATCCAGGAATCAAACACTGGTCTCCTGGATAGTAGGCAGATTTTTTTTACCGTCTAAGCTACATGGAAGCCCCCCTTGAGTACATTATGCTAAGTTTAAAAAGCTAGACTATTTCAATTTATATGAAATTCTGGAAAAGGCAAAAGTATAACGATAGAGAATAGGGATGGAAAATAATCAGTAGTTGCCAGCAGTTTGTTCTTGACCTCTAAGAGGCTGTTCAAGGAAATATTTTTGGGTGATAGAAGTTTTCTGTAACTGGGTTGTGATGGTGATTAAACACTTTTTATATTTGTCAAAACTTACAGAATTGCATACACACAGTGAATTTTACTATGTGTAAATTGAAAAAAATTTTAGAAGAAACCTTCTTAAGCTATATCTCTGAATATTGCTTCCCTTCTACTTCTTTATTTTCTCTTTGGGGACCCCTGTTAATTTTTTGTTTTTTATTGAAGGATAATTGCTTTACGAATTTTGCTATTTTCTGTCATATCTCAACATGAATGAGCCATAGGTATACATATATCCCCTCCCTTTTGAAACTCCCTCCCATCTGCCTCCGCATCCCACCATTCTAGGTTGATACAGAGCCCCTGTTTGAGTTTCTTGAGCCATATAGCAAATTCTCATTGGCTATCTATTTTACATATGGTAATGTAAGTTTCTATGTTACTCTTTCCAAGTTTTATGCTGTATGTTCTTCATCTTTTCTGTCTCATAATTTATCATATTTTTCACTTTTTTAATGTAATTGGATGGACTCTCAGTATTACCTTTCATTTCATTAATTCTTTGTGTTTAAAGAAGAGTTTATTCCATCTTAAAATGTTTAATTTTATAATTTCCAGGATTCTTCCTTGGTCCTTTTTTGAGTTAGTCATTCACTCTGCCAGAGGACGACTTGGTCTATTTATTGTCTTATTGATTTTCTTTGCTTCTTCTAGTTAATTCCTCTTCCAGATCTCAGAGCTTAGATGCCTGTGGTTGAAGCTACTAATTATTTCTCTGTATAGCTTTTCTTCTTTTGTCCATAAAAATATTTACCTTATATTTGAGAATAACTGTATCTTTTAAGTTTTTTTTAAAATATGGGTTTTATCTACTTGCTTTTATCATTTAATACTGTCTGATATTTCCTTATACCACTATACCTATAATTCTCAACTGAGAGTAACTCTGCCCCTCAGAATACATTTGATAATACCTGGAGATATCTGTGGCACAATGCACACAACAGTCCCTCAGACAAAGTATCTGATCCAAAGTATCTATACTTTTTTCATATATAACACCATCATAATTTAATTGACTCCCTATATGGGTATTGTGGAGAAGGCAATGGCACCCCACTCCAGTACTCTTGCCTGGAAAATCCCATGGACAGAGGAGCCTGGTAGGCTGCAGTCCATGGGGTCGCTAAGAGTCGGGAACAACTGAGCGACTTCACTTTCACTTTTCACTTTCATGCATTGGAGAAGGAAATGGCAACCCATTCCAGTGTTCTTGCCTGGAGAGTCCCAGGGACAGAGTAGCCTAGTGGGCTGCCGTCTATGGGGTCACACAGTCGGACACGACTGAAGTGACTTAGCATATGGGTATTGGGTGTTTTTTTCCCCAATATTATATCACTTTGATAAATAGTCTTATGTAACTTTTTTACACCATTAATTAATCCCCAAATGTAGATATTTCTGAATCCAAAGAAAACTAAAGTTTGAGAGGCACTATCCAGGAAGTTGAAAATTACTTAGAAAACAAGTCTTTATCATGTCGTTCCCATAGTGGAACTTATAATATACGTTCGCACATAAAGATCTTCTATTAGTTTTACCTTTAAACTCCTTCCCCCCACCCCAAATATACTCCTAAGTTGTCTTGCATGCTTGCATGCTCAGTCACTTCAGTCGTGTCCAACTCTTTTTGACTGTAGCCTGCGAGGCTCCTCTGTCCATAGGATTCTCCAGGCAATAATACAGGAGTGAGTTGCCATGCCCTCCTTCAGTAAGTTGTCTTAAGGTCCTTCAAATTCTATACAGCCTTCTTTGCTTTATGCTTACGTAGCAGATTTCAGAATCTTAATGAATGCTTTACCAACCTAACTGTAAATATATCATGCTTTCTTTAGTCTTAATTCTTTTTAATACAGACCAGTATTAAGATGTTTGGTAGCAGGGATATGATAATAGATAAGAACAGAGGACTGCCTTTAATTTGCTGCTTGACCTAACTTCACTTGCTTCTCTCACCTGGTCTTCAGTTTTATCATATGTAAAATGAAAGAGTTATATCATCTAATTCCCATAGGCTTTTCCACTTATAAATCAGTGATATGTTATTATTTACATTGCTTTTATTTGCCTTTTGGCTATGACCCTTTACTGGGATAGAGATAAAATGTTTAAAGATTTCTAAGATCTTGAAAAATTCCTCATATTTGGCCTCTACTATCCTTATCTCCCTCCTGGTAGTGATTGATAATAAAAATCTTAAAATGGAAATTGTCTTATGTTGGAAAACTACAAAGAATGGTGCTGGAAAAATAGCATAAAAACTCACAGCTGGATTGGAAAGGGAAAAAACTAGATAAGAAAAAAGTGGGTAATAGCTGTATAAAACAGCAACAACAACCTAGGTCTCAAATTTTAGCAGGGTCAAAGAAATGTGCCCTAGGGCCTAATCTTCATTAGCCCCCATGTAATTCTCAAACTCAGGATCTTGAAATTTATTAGAATTACACAGGACCAGAATTCAGGTCCCCCAAACTTCTAGTTAATATCTTAAACATTACACTATGTAATACCATTTGAAATATTATGGCATTTAATTTTACATAGAGAACGAAGATACATGCATGAAATAATCTTTTATAATTTATTTGTATAGGTTTTTTTAACCACTTAACCTATTTTCTGGCTGCTGGTGCTGTTACTTTGGGAATTGGTTTCTTTGCTTTGGCATCAGCCTTGTGGTTCCTGATTTGCAAACGAAGGTAAGATTTATTAGAGCATTTGACTTTTCTCTTTTAAAAATTTGATGAAAGATTTTCTCAAATGATATTAAACTTAAATAACTATAATGGTATTTTATAATTTGACTGGGGAGAAAACTACTTGTTTAAAGTAGCCTGAGCAGAGAAGTCCCAGTAGTATAATAGTCCGAGTAGTATAGTAGCAATCTTCATGCATGAAAATTTTAAGGAATAATGAGATGTGTTTTATTCTGTAGAAGACATGGGTTTGAATTATAATAAAAGGCTAGAAAAATTTTTAAACTTTTGATTACTAGAGATTAAAAAAGTTACTGAAAGAAAAAGACTCTCTTCCTTTAGGAGATAATTTAAGAAAAGAGCTGACAGAATGCTCTGGTATGGTCTAAGTGTAGTCTTTTTCCAGAGATGGAAATAAGAAACTTGATACCTCAGTTCCTTTCACCCCTAAAATTTGGTGTTTTTCATTATTTAATTGGTTCGGTATTTGCTTTGGCTCATGTTAAAAAATGTAATTTAATCTTCTCACACACTCTTCCAATATTTCATATTTCAGCAAATGAATATATACTGTCTACTCACTTGCATAAGTCAGAAAACCAGAAATTATTCACTAATCCATTCTTTCAACAAATATTTATTGGGTGCCTGCCATTGTTCAGGGTACTAAAGATACAGTTGTGAACAAGTCAGATAAGGTTCTTATTTCATAGACTTGCACTGCCACTGAGAGGAAACAAATTAACAAAGTGATGGGGAGAATGTCTCTTCCAGTGAGTAATATTTAATCTGAGATTTGGCTTAAAAAAGGAGCCAGACATGTGATAACCCTGTGCAAGAACTTTTCCATGCTAATGGGATAGTAAGTACTGGGATTTCAAGTGGGAATGATCTTGGTATTGTTCAGTAAACAGAAATTGTGAATAGATCAAGTGAGAGGGAAATAATGATGACATTAAAGAGGTAGATAGGGGTCAAATTACAAGAGTTTGTAGGCAAGAACATGAAATTTAGGTTTTATTATTTCTGCCATCAGAAGGTTTTAAGCAAGAGAATGGCATTACTATCATTATCACAGCTAAAATCAGGTGTCTACTATATACTATTCTAAGTGCTTTATATGTTCTTATCTCATTTAGACTTCATAGCAGCCCCATGAAGTTTCACTAATATTATCCCCACTTTAAAGACTACAGTGCCACCTATAGATGATTTACATTTTAATAACACTTAAAAATTTGAGATACAGATTTTAAATATATAATAAGGAATTTCAACAAATATATTCCCATGTAATCACAACCCCATTGAAGACACAGAACTTTTCCATCATCCTGTAAGGATCTCTAATCCTCTTTTCCAAGAGTTATTCCCCACTTCCCACCCAGAAACAGTCATTATTCTGGTTTTTATCACCATAGATAAATTTTACCCATTTTGAACTTCGTATAAATGGACTTTTTACGTTTGTTTTTTTCACTTAGCATAATATTTTTTAGATTCATTTATGTTGTTGAGTTTATCTTTTCATTCTTTTCATTGTATAAATACATCTCAGTTTGCTTTTCCATTTTTCAGTTAATGGACATTTAGGTCATTTCCAATTTTTAGCTCTTAGGAATATGGCTGCTATGAACATTCTTCTATAAATCTTTTTGTACACGTGTTTTTAACTTCTCTTGGGTAAATACCTAAGAGTAGAGTTGCTGGATCATGTGATTAGCTTTATAAGAAACTGCTAACCAGTTCTCCAAGGTGGAATTACACTTCCATTCAGCAAGGTATGAGAGTTTTAATTCATATTTTTAAAAGATTTTTCGTACATCTCTCTGACTTCTATATTTTAATGGAGTAAGAATAAAATCTGAGAGGCAAGTTAGGAGGCTATTGCACAGTCCAGATTAAGGATGACAGTGTCTTAGACTAATATGGAAACAGAGGATATGAAAAAAAAGAAGTTGGATTTGGGATAATTTTACAGGTAAAGTTAGGAGGTCTTGTTGATGGATTGGATGAGGCAAGGAACAAAAAGTGAAATGGCAGAGATAATGCTAAAACCTACATTTTTACCATGAGTTAATCATGCCATTTACTGAGATGAAGAGGTAATGAGGGGGACAAATTGAGGGAATGGTGATAAACTAGGAGTTGTATTTTGGATGTAAATTTGAAAGCCTATGAGACATTGAGGTTAAAACGTTAAATAGACAGTTGGATATACATGTATGAACTTCAGGAGAGAAGTCAGGGCTAAAGATTTAGGTTATCAGTGTATGGAGGGTATCTAAAGTCATACAACTGGATGAGACTAACCAGGGAGTGATTTTTGAAAGAGAAGACTGTACGACTGTTCTCTTCAGCTCACCAACATTTAGAAAGCTAGAAAAAGAGGAAGAAGAATCAACAATATCTAAGAAGGAAAAGCAGAACGGTGTGTGGTGTCAAGGGAGTCAAAATTAGAAAATGTTTTAAGAAGGAGGTGATGACCAGTTATGTTAAAGGTACTTAAGAAGTTGAGAAAAATGAGGATAGAGAAATAATTTTTGGATTTAGCAGTATAGAAGTTACTGGTAGCCTTGCATAGTTTTGGTAGAGTGATGGGTTCAGAAACTTACTTTTGAGTAAAACCAGGAGGTGAGAAAATTGAAACAAATGCATACATTCTTTTAAGAAGCATTTTTTTTTTTTTTTTTTGGCAGTGGTATGTAGAGGAGTTGCTAAAAGGGGCAGAAAGTGGAAGAAAATGTTAGGTCAGGAAGAATTTTTTTTAAACATCTATTTTAAGAAATTATTTATCTTTGGTTGCACAGGGTCCTTGTTGCTGTGCTTGAGCCTTTCTCTAGTTGCCACTCCTGTTGCAGAGCACAGGCTCTAGGCACACGTGCTTCAGTAGTTGCAGCGTATGGGCTCTAGAGCCTGGACTCAGTAGCTGCGGTGCGCAGGCTTAGTTGCTCTGCAGCATGTGGAATCTTCCCAGACCAGGGATCGAACCCATGTCCCCTGAATTGGCAGGCAGATTGCTATGCACTGTCCCACCAGAGAAGTCCAAGGAAGGATTGTTTTGTTCTTCCTCAAAACATGGAAGGCATGTATGATATCTCCTCCTCTCTTTCACACCCCTACTAAACTTGAACCATCACCATGTTCTATTTATTTTACCTCATAAATTGCTCAAATCTATCCATTTCTCTCCATTACCTTTGCCACCACCTAATCCCCCACATAGACTCTTGCAGTAGGAGTTATAACTGACCTTTACCTTCACTACTGACATCATTTAATCTCTTCTCCACACTTCAGCCAGATATTTTCCAAATGCAGATCTGATCAAGTCACCCTACTTCCACCCCATTCCCACTGTGAAGGACATCCCAGTGATTTTAGGATAAAGATAAAACAATATGACTTTTAAGGCCCTACATGGTCTCCCCATGCATATTCTCAAATTTCATCTCCCACTTTCCCTCTTGCTTTCTGTACTTCTGCTACACTGTCCTAATGTGGCCACTAGGTCTTCATACTTGATATTCTGACTAGAATGTTCTTACTCCTACATCTCCCCTCCTCCATTCAATCTAATAACCGCTCCCATTTCTTCAGATACCTAATCCAATCACTTCTTCCTCACAAAAGCCTTCCCTGACCTTTCCAATCAGGTTAATTCCCTTTCTTATATACACACAGAGTAGCAGGTCGTTTTCCTCGATAATACTTTCCATAGTTGTAAGTTTTTCATTTTCTTGTGTTTGTTTTATTACTATCGGTCTTCATTGCTAGTGTTTAAGCTCCATGAGCACAGTGACAGTTGTATGAGGGTAGTGGCTGTGCTTTTTCTCCCCTGCCACTGTATATAACACCCAGCATAATGCCTGGCACATAGTAAGTACTCAGTGTATATTTGTTAAGTAAATTGAATTCAATAAGTGAATGGATTTTAATTGTTAATACTGTATTAAGTAACATAATATGATCTCTTGAATTAATTTGGAAAATTTCTAGTACCTCAGAAAAAAGAAATGGAAAAATATTTTTAATTAAGTCTAGAATTACTATTATAAACTATAATATATACTTAACTGTCTTCAATCAGCTGGAGTTTTACTTGCTGTTTCATTATTTTAGACATAATGTGGCTGCATGCATAAAGATCCCAGGTATTCTTCCCTTGTAAGTCATTAGTTTCAATTCAGTTTCCTTCTACTTACTTTTGCCAGTTCAGTTCAGTTCAGTAACTCCGTCGTATCTGACTCTTTGCAACCCCATGAATCACAGCACGCCAGGCCTCCCTGTCCATCACCAACTCCCGGAGTTCACCCAAACTCATGTCCATCGAGTCGGTGATGCCATCCAACCATCTCATCCTCTGTCGTCCCCTTCTCCTCCTGCCCCCAATCCCTCCCAGCATCAGAGTCTTTTCCAATGAGTCAACTCTTCGCATGAGGGGGCCAAAGTATTGGAGTTTCAGCCTCAGCATCAGTCCTTCCAATGAACATCCAGGACTGATCTCCTTTAGAATGGACTGGTTGGATCTCCTTGCAGTCCAAGGGACTCTCAAGAGTCTTCAACACCACAGTTCAAAAGCATCAGTTCTTCGGTGCTCAGCTTTCCTCACAGTCCAACTTTCACATCCATACATGACCACTGGAGAAACCATAGCCTTGACTAGATGGACCTTTGTTAGCAAAGTAATGTCTCTGATTTTTAATATGCTGTCTAGGTTGGTCATAACTTTCCTTCCAAGGAGTAAGCGTCTTTTAATTTCATGGCTGCAATCACCATCTGCAGTGATTTTGGAGCCCCAAAAATAAAGTCTGACACTGTTTCTAGTGTTTCCCCATCTATTGCCGATATTATTAAATATAAAAATGGACAATGAGTTCCATTCATTTAATTTCCTATGCCATTAAAGGCAGATCTATGAAAAGCCTAACTGACATTAAAGTTGATTATCTCACAGCCAGAGAGAGAAGATTATCAAAAACTAATGGTTGATCTTCAAACTGGAAATATTAACTCTGTGAGGAGGTAGCTTAATTTATATTCTATGAACAAAATAGGTGTTGTGAAATCAGTAACATATGAGAAGAGAATATATAAGTTGATTTGCACTTTTGAAAGTAAATATGTAAAAATATATTCTGATTTTAAACCATTTATGTAGAACTGTTAGAAACAATGATTTTGTTTTATAATACATGTTTAGTAATGTTCTCTATAAAATATTTTTCAGAGAAATATTTCAAGACTCTAAATTTAAAGCAGTTGATGAGAAATGCAGACAAAGACCATCAAAGGCGAAGATTAAATCTCATCCTCAGTGTGTTTTTATTTCTCGTAATTTTCATACTGGAAGATTCCAATCACAGGTAGTGTGTGATATTTTATAGCAATCTTGTCAAATAATTTCTTGTGACACCGTGTCATTAGCATTGTTGTCTTTATTTTAATTATCCACTATTGTTTTTAAATTTGAGGGAAAGTAACATGGAGCTAAATTTAAATTACCCAAACTAGTTAGGGTTTACATTATAGGAAATTGAAAGGCTAAGTGAAAATGTCTCCTGTAGTTGTTTCCCTATATCTCTAGCCTGAGAACCTGTATTCCCCATATTGCAGTTGTTATAGGCTTGAAGATAAATGGCGTAAAAAAGCAAAGTGAAATTGCCAAGCCTATGAAAAGAGAGATTTGGAGATAAGAGGATACTCAGATAACCAAACATCTAATTAAACCAACTAATTGAAATTAAATACAGTTTAACAAGAATTTATTAAGGCTTCATTGCATTCTGAGCTCTTGACCCTCCCTATGGTAAGATATGAACCCTACCTTCAAAGTGCTAGTGTAGTACAAGTGGAAAAGAGGGACACATAATTAACTTTCTGTTACATGGTATCAAAATAGTGTTGTATGGACAAACTAAAACAAGGGAGACACCAGTAGAAATTTAAAACTATGATATAGCTAAACAATGTTTTATTAATGTTTTTGGATTCCATGTCTAATATATTCTTTCTTTTTCTGTTATATTTCTGAGCCTCATCCAGATTGGTGCATATACTGATTATTCATTGTTTTTTTTTATTATGTGGTGTTCTGTTATATAAATATGTCAAGTTTTATGTTATAAACATTTAATTGTTTTCAGCTGGTTTTTTTTTTTTTTTTTGAAATTTCCATGGTGAATGTACCTAACATTGGAATCACTGACTCATGGGATTTGTGCATGTTTTATATTATTAGATAAATTCAAGTTATTTTCCAAAGCAGTTCTGTCAACATGTATTCCCCTAAGGCATACAAAATTGCTAGGATTGCTCCATATCAACAAGTACTGATATTTTTACACTTCTAAGTTTTTAACAACCTGATGGATGTGTAATAGTATATCACTATAGCTTTCTCTTAGTAGACTTTATTTTTCCAAGAGGTTTTAGGCTCACAACACAACTAAGGAGAAAGTATAGCACTCGTATACTCCTTACCCCTACACAAGTACAGCCTCCTCTAATATCAACATTCTGTGCCAGAGTGGTACAGTTGTTACTACTGATGAATCTACATTGAGACATCATCACCCAGAGTCCATTGTCTGTTAGGATTCACTCTTGAATCCTACATTCTATGGGTTGACATGTATATACAGACAGAAACACACACAGAGAGACAGACAGAAAAATAGGGACAGACGGAGAGAGATATGTGGGCAACATTATATTAATAGCATCACACACAATAGTTTTACTACTCTAAAGGTCTTGTTCCATGCTTGTTCAAAGGAAGGATCATCCAACCAGCAGTCATTTAGCTGTTTCCATGTTTTTGCCTTTTCTAGAATGTCATATCGTTGGAATCATATAGAATGTAGCCTTTTCAGACTTCTTTTTCTTATTAATATACATTTTAAGTGCTCTCTGTCTTTTCAAGACTTGATATCACATTTCTTTTGGCAGTGACTAATATTCCATTGTATGGATCTGTTGTTGTTCTGTTGGTCAGTGGTGCCCGACTCTTTGCAAGTCCATGGACTGTAGCACACCAGGTTTCCCTGTCCTTCATCATCTCCCTAAGTTTGCTCAAACTCATTTCCATTGAGTCAGTGATGTCATCTAACCATCTCATCCTCTGTAATCCCCTTCTCCTCCTGCCTTCAATCTTTCCTGGCATCAGAGTCTTTTCTAGTGAGTTGGCTCTTCACATCGGATGGCCAGAAGTATTGGAGCTTCAGCTTCAGCATCAGTCCTTCAATGAATATTCAAGATTGATTTCCTTTAGGATTGACTGGTTTGATCTCCTTGCACTCCAAGGGACTCTCAAGAGTCTTCTCCAACACCACAGTTTGAAAACGTCAATTCTTCGGCGCTCAGCCTTCTTTATGGTCCAACTCTCGCATCCATATATGACTACCAGAAAAACCATAGCTTTGACTATGTGGACCTTTGTCAGCATAGAATGTATGGATCTACCTCAATTTATTTATCCACTCTCTTACTGAAGGATATCTTGGTTGCTTTCAAGTTTTATCAAGTATGAGTAAAGCTGCTGTAAATATTCAGTGTGCAAATTTTTGTGTGGACATATATTTTCAACTTATTTGGGTAACTACCGAGTAACATGATCGCTGGATTAACTGGTAAGAGGTGTTTAATTTTGTGAGAAACTACTGAACTGCCTGACAAAGTGGCTGTACCATTTTGCATACCCACCAGCAATGAATAAGAGTTTCTGTTGCTCCACATCCTCACCAGGACTTAGAGGTGTCAATGTTGTATTTTCACCATTGTAATAGGCATATACATATAGCTGAGCTATTTCAAATCCTAAAAGATGATGCTGTGAAGTGTGGCCCTCAATATGCCAGCAAATTCGGAAAACTCAGCAGTGGCCACAGGACTGGAAAAGGTCAGTTTTCATTCCAATCTCAAAGAAAGTCAATGCCAAAGAATGCTCAAACTACCACACAATTGCATTCATCTCACACACTAGCAAAGTAATGCTCAAAATTTTCCAAGCCAGGCTTCAACACTATGTGAACTATGAACTTCCAGATGTTCAAGCTGGACATTTAGAAAAGGCAGAGGAACCAGAGATCAAATTGCCAACATCTGCTGGATCATCAAAAAAGCAAGAGACTTCCAGGAAAGCATCTATTTCTGCTTTATTGACTATGCCAAAGCCTTTGACTGTGTGGATCACAATAAACTGTGGAAAATTCTGAAAGAGATGGGAATACCAGACCACCTAACCTGCCTCTTGAGAAACCTGTATGCTGGTCAGGAAGCAACAGTTAGAACTGGACACGGAACAACAGACTGTTTCCAAATAGGAAAAGGAGTACATCAAGGCTGCATATTGTCACTCTGCTTATTTAACTTATATGCATAATACATCATGAGAAACACTGGGCTGGATGAAGCACAGCTGGAATCAAGATTGCTGGGAGAAATAGCAATAACCTCAGATACGCAGATGACACCATCCTTATGGCAGAAAGTGAAAAAGAACTATAGAGCCTCTTGATGAAAGTGAAAGAGAAGAGTGAAAAAGTTGGCTTAAAGCTCAACATTCAGAAAACAAAGATCATGGTATCTGGTCCCATCACGTCATGGGAAATAGATGGGGAAATAGTGGAAACAGGGACAGAGAAACAGGGACAGGAAACAGGGAAACAGAGCCCCTTTATTTTGGGGGATCTAAAATCACTGCTTTGGTGACTACAGCCATGAAATAAAAAGACACTTACTCTTGAAAGGAAAGTTATGACCAAACTAGACAGCATATTAAAAAAGCAGAGACATTACTTTGCCAACAAAAGTCCATCTAGTCAAGGCTATGGTTTTTCCAGTAGTCATGTATAGATGTGAGAGTTGGACTGTGAAGAAAGCTGAGTGCTGAAGAATTGATGCTTTTGAACTGTGGTGTTGGAGAAGACTCTTGAGAGTCACTTGGACTACAAGGAAATCCAACCAGTCCATTCTAAAGATCAGTTCTGGGTGTTCTTTGGAAGGAATGATGCTGAAGCTGAAACTCCAATACTTCGGCCACCTCATGTGAAGAGTTGACTCATCGGAAAAGACTCTGATGCTGGGAGGGATTGGGGGCAGGAGGAGAAGGGTTCGACAGAGGATGAGATGGCTGGATGGCATCACTGACTCGATGGACATGAGTTTGAGTGAACTCCAGGAGTTGGTGATGGACATGGAGGCCTGGCGTGCTGCAATTCATGGGGTTGCAAAGAGTCGGACATGACTGAGCAACTGAACTGAACTGAATATTCCATTATGTATATGTACCACAGCTTTCTTAACCATTCATCTGCTAATGGACATCTACGTTACTTTCTTGTCCTGGCTATTGTAAACAGTGCTGCAATGAACATTGTGGTATACATGTCTCTTTCAGTTCTGATTTCCTCGGTGTGTATGCCCAGCAGTGGTATTTCTGGGTCCTATGGCAATTCTATTTCCAGTTTTTAAGGAATCTCCACACTGTTCTCCATAGTGGCTGTCCTAGTGTGCATTCCCACCAACAGTGTAAGAGGGCTCCCTTTTCTCCACACCCTCTCCAGCATTTATTGTTTGTAGACTTTTTGATAGCAGCCATTCTGACTGGCATGAAATGGTACCTCATTGTGGTTTTGATTTGCAGTTCTCTGATAATGAGTGATATTGAGCATCTTTTCATGTGTTTGTTAGCCATCTGTATGTCTTCTTTGGAGAAATGTCTGTTTAATTCTTTGGCCCATTTTTCAATTCGGTTGTTTATTTTTCTGGAATTGAGCTGCATGAGCTGCTTGTATATTTTTGAGATTATTTGTCAGTTGCTTCATTTGCTATTATTGTCTCCCATTGTGAAGGCTGTCTTTTCACCTTGCTTATAGTTTCCTTAGTTGTGCAAAAGCTTTTAAGTTTAATTAGGTCCCATTTTTTTTTTGCTTTTATTTCCATTACTCTGGGAGGTGGGTCATAGAGGATCTTGCTGTGATTTATGTCAGAGAGTGTTTTGCCTATGTTTTCCTCTAGGAGTTTTATAGCTTCTGGTCTTACGTTTAGATCTTTGATCCATTTTGAGTTTATTTTTGTGTATGGTGTTAGAAAGTGTTCTAGTTTCATTCTTTTACAAGTGGTTGACCAGTTTTCCCAGCACCACTAGTTAAGAGATTGTCTTTTCTCCATTGTATATTCTTGCCTCCTTTGTCAAAGACAAGGTGTCCATAGGTGCACGGATTTATCTCTGGGCTTTCTAATTTGTTCCATTGATTTATATTTCTGTCTTTGTGCCAGTACCATACTGTCTTGATGACTGTAGCCTTGTAGTATAGTCTGAAGTCAGGCAGATTGATTTCTCCAGTTCCATTCTTCTTTCTCAAGATTGCTTTGGCTATTCGAGGTTTTTTTGTATTTCCATACAAATTGTGAAATAATTTGCTTTACTTCTGTGAAAAATACCGTTGGTAGCTTGATAGGGATTGCATTGAATCTATAGATTGCTTTGGGTAGTATACTCATTTTCACTATATTGATTCTTCTGATCCATGAACACGGTATATTTCTCCATCTATTTCTGTCCTCTTTGATTTCTTTCACCAGTGTTTTCTAGTTTTCTATATATAGGTCTTTAGTTTCTTTAGGTAGATATATTCCTAAGTATTTTATTCTTTTCATTGCAATGGTGAATGGAATTGTTTCCTTAATTTCTCTTTCTGTTTTCTCATTGTTAGTGTATAGGAATTCAAGGGATTTCTTTGTGTTGGTTTTATATTCTGCAACTTTACTATATGCATTGATTAGCTCTAGTAATTTTCTGGTGGAGTCTTTAGGGTTTTCTATGTAGAGGATCATGTCATCTGCAAACAGTGAGAGTTTTACTTCTTCTTTTCCAATCTGAATTCCTTTTATTTCCCCTGCTACTCTGATTGCTGTGGCCAAAACTTCCAAAACTATGTTGAATAGTAGTGGTGAGAGTGGGCACCCTTGTCTTATTCCTGACTTTAGGGGAAATGCTTTCAATTTTTCACCATTGAGGATAATTTTTGCTGTGGGTTTGTCAGAGATAGCTTTTATTATGTTGAGGTATGGGGTTGCAAAGAGTCAGACACGACTGAGTGACTGAACTGAACTGAACTGATGTTCATTCTATTCCTGCTTTCTGGAGGATTTTTATCATAAATGGATGTTGAATTTTGTCAAAGGCTTTCTCTGCATCTATTGACATAATCATATGGTTTGTATTTTTCAATTTGTTAATGTGGTGTATTACGTTGATTGATTTGTGGATATTGAAGAATCCTTGCATCCCTGGGATAAAGTCCACTTGGTCATGATGTATGATTTTTTTAAATATGTTGTTGGATTCTGTTTGCTAGAATTTTGTTGAGGATTTTTGCATCTATGTTCATCAGTTATATTAGCCTGTAGTTTTCTTTTTTTGTGGCATCTTTGTCAGGTTTTGGTATTAGGGTGATGGCCTTGTAGAATGAGTTTGGAAGTTTACCTTCCTCTACAATTTTCTGGAAGAGTTTGAGTAGGATAGGTGTTAGCTCTTCTCTAAATTTTTGGTAGAATTCACCTGTGAAGCCATCTGGACCTGGGCTTTTGTTTGCTGAAAGATTTCTGATTACAGTTTCAGTTTCCGTGCTTGTGATGGGTCTGTTAAGGTTTTCCATTTCTTCCTGGTTCAGTTTTGGAAAGAGTACTTTTCTATGAATTTGTCCATTTCTTCCAAGTTGTCCTTTTTATTGGCATAGAGTTGCTGATAGTAGTCTCTTATATCCTTTGTATTTCTATGTTGTCTGTTGTGATCTCTCCATTTTCACTTCTAATTTTGTTGATGAGTCTGGCTAATGGTTTGTCAATTTTGTTTATCTTATCAAAGAACCAGCTTTTGGCTTTGTTAATTTTTGCTATGGTCTCTTTTGTTTCTTTTGCATTTGTTTCTGCCCTAATTTTTAAGATTTCTTTCCTTCTACTAAACCTGGGGTTCTTTATTTCTTCCTTTTCAAGTTGCTTTAGGTGTAGAGATAGGTTATTTATTTGACTTTTTTCTTGTTTCTTGAGGTAAGCCTGTATTGCTATGAACCTTCCCCTTATCACTGCTTTTACAGTGTCCCATAGTTTTTGGATTGTTGTGTTTTCATTTTCATTCTTTTCTATGCATATTTGTATTTCTTTTTTGATTTCTTCTGTGATTTTTTGGTTATTCAGCAGTGTGTTGGTCAGCCTCTATATGTTGGAATTTTTAATAGTTTTTCTTCTGTAATTGACATCTAATCTTATTGCATTGTGGTCAGAAAAGATTCTTGGAATGATTTCATTTTTTTTTTTTTTAATTTACCAAGGCTAGATTTATGGCCCAGGATGTGATCTATCCTGGAGAAGGTTCCATGTGCACTTGAGAAAAAGTTGAAGTTCATTGTTTTGATGTGAAATGTCCTATAGATATCAATTAGGTCTAACCGATCCATTGTATCATTTAAAGTTTGTGTTTCCTTGCTAATTTTCTGTTTAATTGATCTATCCAGAGGTGTGAGTGGGGTATTACAGTCTCCTACTATTATTGTATTACTGTTAACTTCCCCTTTCACACTTGTTAGCATTTGCCTTACATATTGCAGTGCTCCTATATTGGGTGCATATATATTAATAATTGTTATATCTTCTTCTTGGATTGATCCTTTGATCATTATGTAGTGTCCTTCTTTGTCTCTTTTTACAGCTTTTATTTCAAAGTCTATTTTATCTGATATGAGTATTGCCACTCCTGTTTTCTTTTGGTCTCCATTTGCATGAAATATCTTTTTCTAGCCCTTCACTTTCAATCTGTATGTGTCCCTTGGTTTGAGGTGGGTCTCTTGTAGACAGCATATATAAAGGTCTCATTTTTGTGTCCATTCAGTGAATCTTTGTCTTTTGGTTGGGGCATTCAACCCATTTACATTTAAGGTAATTATTGATAAGTATGATCTTGTTGCCATTTGCTTTGTTGTCTTGGGTTCGAGTTAATACACCTTTTCTGTGTTTCCTATTTAGAGAAGATCATTTAGCATTTGCTGAAGAGCTGGTTTGGTGGTGCTGAATTCCCCTCAGTTTTTGCTTGTCTGTAAAGCTTTTGATTTCTCCTTCATATTTGAATGAGATCCTTGCTGGGTACAGTAATCTGGGTTTTAGTTTTTTCTCTTTCACCACTTTAAGTATGTCCTGCCATTCCCTTCTGGCCTGAAGAGTTTCTATTGAAAGATCAGCTGTTATCCTTATGGGAATCCCCTTGTATGTTATTTGTTCTTTTTCCCTTGCTGCTTTTAATATTTGTATTTGAGCTTCATGAATTTGATTAATATGTTTCTTGGGGTGTTTCACCTTGGGTTTACCCTGTTTGGGACTCTCTGGGTTTCTTGGACTTGGGTGGCTATTTCCTTCCCCATTTTAGGGAAGTTTTCAACTATTATCTCCTCAAGTATTTTCTCATGGCCTTTCTTTTTGTCTTCTTCTTCTGGGACTAATATGATTCGAATGTTGGGGCCTTTGACATTGTCCCAGAGGTCTCTGAGGTTGTCCTCATTTCTTTTCATTCTTTTTTCTTTTTTCCTCTCTGCTTCATTTATTTCCACCATTCTTTCTTCCACCTCATTTATCCTATCTTTTGCCTCAGTTATTCTACTGTTGGTTCCCTCCAGAGTGTTTTTGATCTCATTATTAATGAATAATGTTATTGCATTATTCATTATCTCTTTTTTATTTCTTCTAGGTCTTTGTTAAACATTTCTTGCATCTTCTCAATCCTTGTCTCCAGACTATTTATCTGTAACTCCATTTTGTTTTCAAGATTTTGGATCATTTTTACTATCATTATTCTGAATTCTTTTTCAGGTAGACTCCCTATCTTGTCCTCTTTTGTTTGGTTTGGTGGGCATTTATCATGTTGTTTTACCTGCTGAATATTTATCTGCCCTTTCATCTTGTTTAGATTGCTGTGTTTGGGGTGGCCTTTCTGTAGGCTGGAAGTTTGTGGTTCCTTTTTCTTGTGGAAGTTCGTCCCTGTGGGTGGGGTTAGATGAGTGGCTTGTCAAGGTTTCCTGGTTAGGGCAGTTTGTGTCAGTGTTCTGGTGGGTGGTTCTGGATCTCTTCTCTCTGGAGTGCAATGAAGTGTCCAGTAGTGAGTTTTGAGGTGTCTATGAGTTTGGTATGACTTTTGGCCATCTGTATTTTAATGCTTAGGGTTATGTTCCTGCGTTGTTCAAGAATTAGTTCTGTATGTCTTGCTCTGAAACTTGTTGGCTCGTGGGTGGAGCTTGGTTTCAGTGTACGTATGGAGGCTTTTGGATGAGTTCTTGTTGATTAATGTTCCCTGGAGTCAGGAGTTTTCTGGTGTTCTCAAGTTTTGGATTTAAGCCTCCTGCCTCTGGCTTTCAGTCTTATTCTTACAGTGGCCTCAAAACTTCTCCATCCATGCTGCACCAATGATAAAACATCTTTTGAAGACAATGGGCTGCCTTTCTGGGTGACTGGTGTCCTCCACCAGCATTCAGAAGTTGTTTTGTGGAATTTGCTCAGCGTTCAAATGATCTTTCAATGAATTTGGGTGAGAAAGTGGTCTCCCTGTCCTATTTATCTGCCATCTTAGGACAGCCTCCCCACCACTACCCCCCTGACTTACCACCTTTATGATCTCCACACCAGTTTCCAATCCCGTACTCTTAATTCATCCCTCCTCCCTACCCCCTCAACTTTTCCCCTTTGGTAGCCATAAGTTTGTTTCTATGTCTCTGAGTCTGATTCTGTTTTTGTTTTCACTATTTGATGGTGTGTTTTGATGAACAAAATATACTTTAACTTTTAATGTAAACTAATTTCTCAACCCTTTCCTTTATTATTTATTTCTTTCCCTACTGCAGAGTCATAAAGATACTCTTCTGTGTTGTCATCTAAGAGTTTTATACTCTGACTACATAGATCTTTAACCAATCTAGAATTTATTTCTCTGTTTGGTATAAATAGCAACCCAATTTCACTTTTTCTCTTATGTTTGCTCAACTGCCTAGTAGCACTTACCAATATTCTTTTGGGGTTTTGAGGGAAACTGTAGTGCAATTTTAGATCAATTTATAAAATCTTGCACATCTTATACTAGCTTTTTTTAAAGTTCATTTTTCATTGAAGTATAGTTGAATTATAGTGTTATATTTATTACTACTGTACATCAAAGTGACTCAGTTATACATATGTATGTGTGTGTGTGTATATACACATTCTTTTTCATATTCTTTTGCATTATCATTTATCACAGGATACTGAGCATAGTTTCCTGTGCTATACAGTAGGAGTTTGCTGTTTACCCATTCTGTATATACCAGTTTGCATCTGCTAATTCTAAACTCCCAGTCCAATCCTTTCCTGGCCTATACTAGTTTTTATTATTGGAAAACATTTTTTATGTTTTTATGATATGTTTTTTTTTTTTTACTTATTGGCTAGAAATATTATATGGTTTTTAAGTAAAGTATTTTGGAATGGTTTTCAATTTATAGGAAAGTGACAGAAGTAATACAGTATAGAATTGTCTTGTACTTTACCTATTTCTCATCATGTTAAAAATATTTTTGCTGTTATATTTTTGTCAAAACTAAGAAACCAGTGTGATGGACATGAGTTTGAGTAGGCTCTGGGAGTTGGTGATGGACAGGGAAGCCTGGTGTGCTGCAGTCCATGGGGTCTCAAAGAGTTGGACACGACTGAGCAACTGAACTGAACTGAACTGAAGAAACCAACATTGATACATCACTAGTAACCAAGCTCCAGACTTTATTTTGGTTTCACCAGCTTTTACATGAATTTCCTTTTGCTCCTTCAAGACCTAATCCAGGATAACACACTGCATTTGTCTTTAATTTCTTCCACTCTGTGACTATATCTACATCTTTCCTTCTTTTTTTTTTTAAATTTTATTTTATTTTTAAACTTTACAATATTGTATTAGTTTTGCCAAACATCAAAATGAATCTGCCACAGGTATACCCATGCTCCCCATCCTGAACCCTCCTCCCTCCTCCCTCCCCATACCCTCCCTCTGGGTCATCCCAGTGCACCAGCCCCAAGCATCCAGTATCGTGCATTGAACCTGGACTGGTGACTCGTTTCATACATGATATTATACATGTTTCAATGCCTTTCTCCCAAATCTCCCCACCCTCTCCCTCTGAATAGCACTGTCGTGTATTTTGTACAGTGTTCCTTAATTTGGATTTATCTGATATTTTTCTCATTATTATACTAGAGTTATGGATTTTGGGGGGAAGAATACCACTGAAGTCAAATTTGATATGATTTTTAAAATATTTTATTGATGTATAATTACCTGCAATAGAATGCAAGACCTTAGGTGTTCCACTATTGTATATGCATTTAAACAACACTAAAAACAAGGTACGGAATATTTTTATCACCTGAAAAAGTTAGCATATGTCCCATTCCAGTCAGTTCTTCTAACCATTCCATGCAAGCACTTTCTCATTTTTATCAGCAAAGTTTAGTTTTAATCTGTGTCTGGATTTCATGCAAATGGAATTGTATAATATATACCTTTTACATATGGCTTTCACTTAATACAATTTTTTAGGATTCATCTATGTTAATTTATATGTTAAAACTTTGTTCTTTCTATTGGTAAGTAGTGTTCTATTGTACTTTGGCCACCTGATGCAAAGAGCTGATTCATTGAAAAAGACTCTTAGGCTGGACAAGATTGAAGGCAAAAGGAGAAAGGGGCAGCAGATGAAGGTTAGATAGCATCACTGACTCAGTGGACGTGAATTTGAGCAAACTATGGGAGACAGTGAAGGACAGGGAAGCCTGGTGTGCTGCAGTCAATCCATGGGGTCACAAAGAGTTGGACACAACTTAGCGACTGAACAACAATTCCATTGTATGATTATATAATAACATGTTTATGTATTCTTAGTGAGGGACATTTGAGTTTTTTCAGTTTTGACTAGTATGAGTAAGGCTGCTGTAAATATTTGTGTACTTTTAGTAAAAACTTTTGGTATTTTTCTTGGAAAAATACCTGGCATGGAAATCAGTGTGGCTTGAGTAGTCATATATATATCCTTATAAGAAACTGCCAACAGCTTCCAAAGTGGTTATAACTTATTTCACTCCCATCAACAATAAGCAGATGTTCCAGTTTCTCCACATCCTTGTGAACATTTAGTGTTACTAGTGTTTTATTTTTAATTTTGCTATTTTAGCAGGTGTGGAATGGCATTTCCATATGCTATTAATCTATATTTTTCTGATAAGCAAAGATGTTGAGCACCTTTTCATGTGTTCATTAGCCAGTTGCATATTTTTTGTGTGTGACTTGCCAATTTAAGTTTTTGGTCATTTTTAAAGATTGATTTTGTTTGTTTGTTTTTTAAATAATGACTTCTAGGAGTTCTTAATACAATTTGGAATTAGTCTGTTATAAGATATATATGTTGTGAATTTTTTTTTCCAGATTGTAGCTTATCTGTTCATTTTTAAAATGATATCAGTTGGTAGGCAGAAATTTTCAATGTTGATTGAGACTATGATTTTTTTCTTTTAAAAGACATTTGTATCTGTCTAATAAATATCTACATTTCTAAGTTTGCAAAAATAGTCTATATTTGTCTTAGCTGTATAGTGTTGGTTTTATGTTTAGGTCTGTGAAGTACAGGTCAAGTTGCATATCCAATTGTTCCAGAAAATTTTGTTAAAAAGACGTTCTTTCCCCATTGAACTAATTAGCCACTTTGAATGAAAATCAATCTACTGTATATGTATTGGTTTATTTGTTGAACTCTATATTCTTTTTACAGAGCTATTTGTTCTTAAACAATATTCTTCTGTCTTGATTACTGTGGTGTTATGTCATGGAATCAAGTGTAGTAAATCCTCCAACTTTGTTTTTCTTTGTTCAAGAATATTTTGACTACTCTAGGTGTGTTGTTTTACCATAAAATTTAGAAAGCAGCTTATTTAGTTCTTTAAAAAGTCCTGCTTGAATTTTTATTGAACTGGCATTGAATCTATAAGTCAACTTAGGAAGAATGGATAGATGGGAAAACAGTGGAAACAGTGGCAGACTTTATTTTTTGGGCTCCAAAATCACTGCAGATGGTGACTGCAGCCATGAAATTAAAAGACGCTTACTCCTTGGAAGGAAAGTTATAACAAACCTAGATAGCATATTCAAAAGCAGAGACATTACTTTGCCAACAAAGGTCCGTCTAGTTAAGGCTATGGTTTTTCCTGTGGTCATGTATGGATGTGAGAGTGTGGACTCTCACATCCATACATTGGACTGTGAAGAAGACTGAGCACCAAAGAATTGATGCTTTTGAACTGTGGTGTTGGAGAAGACTCTGAGAGTCCCTTGGACTGCAAGGAGATTGGAAGGAATGATGCTAAAGCTGAAACTCCAGTACTTTGGCCACCTCATGTGAAGAGTTGACTCATTGGAAAAGACTCTGATGCTGGGAGGGATTGGGGGCAGGAGGGGAAGGGGACAACAGAGGATGAGATGGCTGGATGGCATCACTGACTAGATGGACGTGGGTCTGAGTGAACTCTGGGAGTTGGTGATGGACAGGGAGGCCTGGCGTGCTGCGATTCATGGGGTCGCAAAGAGTTGGACATGACTGAGCAACTGAACTGAACTGAACTGAATATTATTGATTCTTCTAATCTATGAGGATATTATTCTTGTTGACTTCTTTAAAGTTATTAATTTGATTTATTGAGCTATAATTTTATTTTAGTTCATTGTTTTCAGTATAGAAGTCCTTCACATTTGTTTTAGAGTTATTTGTAAGTATCAGATGACGTCAGTTGCTCAGTCGTGTCCGACGCTTTGAGACCCCATGAATTGCAGCACGCCAGGCCTCCCTGTCCATCACCAACTCCCGGAGTTCACTCAGACTCACGTCCATCGAGACAGTGATGCCATCCAGCCATCTCATCCTCTGTCGTCCCTTTCTCCTCTTGCCCCCAATCCCTCCCAGCATCAGAGTCTTTTCCAATGAGTCAACTCTTCACATGAGGTGGCCAAAGTACTGGAGTTTCAGCTTTAGCATCATTCCTTCCAAAGAAATCCCAGGGCTGATCTCCTTCAGAATGGACTGGTTGGACTCCCTGCAGTCCAAGGGACTCTCAAGAGTCTTCTCCAACACCACAGTTCAAAAGCATCAATTCTTTGGCGCTCAGCCTTCTTCACAGTCCAACTCTCACATCCATACATGACCACAGGAAAAACCATAGCCTTGACTAGACGAACCTTTGTTGGCAAAGTAATGTCTCTGCTTTTGAATATGCTATCTAGGTTGGTCATAACTTTCCTTCCAAGGAGTAAGCGTCTTTTAATTTCATGGCTGCAGTCACCATCTGTAGTGATTTTGGAGCCCAGAAAAACAAAGTCTGACACTGTTTCCACTGTTTCCCCATCTATTTCCCATGACATGATGGGACCGGATGCCATGATCTTCGTTTTCTGAATGTTGAGCTTAAAGCCAACTTTTTCACTCTCCACTTTCACTTTCATTAAGAGGCTTTTTAGTTCCTCTTTACTTTCTGCCATAAGGGTGGTGTCCTCTGCATATCTGAGGTTATTGATATTTCTCCCGGCAATCTTGATTCCAGCTTGTGTTTCTTCCAGTCCAGTGTTTCTCATGATGTACTCTGCATATAAGTTAAATAAACAGGGTGACAATATACAGCCTTGACGAACTCCTTTTCTGTAAGTATAGGTATTTTTAATACAATTTTATTTATTTTTGGCTGCACTGGGTCTTCATTACTGTGTGGGCTTTTCTCTAGGTGTGGCAAGAGGGATTGCTGTTCATTGTGGTGCATGGGCTTTTCATTGCAGTGGCTTCTCTTCTTGTGGAGCACAGGCCCTAGGACATGTGGGCTTCAGTAGTTGAGGCACATAAGCTTAATAATTGTGGTTCCCAGGCTGTAGAGCACAGGCTCAGTAGTTGTGGTGCACAGGGTTAGTTGCTCTGCAGCATATGAGATCTTCCCAGACGAGGGATCAAACCCATCTCTCCTGCTTTGGCAGGTGGATTCTTTACCACTGAGTCTCCAGAGAAGCCCTATTTATAGATATTTTTATGCTATGGTAAGTAGTATTGATTTAAATGTTTTATTTCCCTATTTTTGTTGTTAGCAAATATAAATACAATTGATTTGTTTTATCTTATTCTGAATTGAAAATCAAAAGTTGCAAAAAAATTAGAAAGATGCCCTATATACCCATCACCCACTTGCCCAATGATAACACCTTACATAAGTATGCTTCATGAAAAGTATACTTTTAAGTATGTATTATCAAAACCAGGAAATTTAGATTGCAGACCTAACTCAAAGTTTACCAATTTTTGTATGTACTTACTCTTTGTTGCTTTTGCATATATTTCTATGACATTTTATCATATATATAGATTTGTATAACCACCATGACAGTCAACATACAGAACTGTTACATTGCCATGAAGAAACTCCTTCATACTAGCCTTTATTGTCACATCCTCCCTCCTTTTCCTTAACCTCTGATTCTGTCCTCCATCTCTCTAATTGCCTCATTTCTAGAATTTTATATAAATGGAATCCAATAGCTTTATGGCTTTTTGAGCTTGGGTTTTCATCACATAGCATAATGCCCTTAAGATCCCTCCATAGCATTGCATGTATCAATATTTTTTCTTTTTTAATTGCTGAGTAGTATAACATTGTGTGGGTATACCACAGTTTGCTTAACCATTTAACCACTGGGGAGTATTTGATTTGTTTCTAGTTATGAACTATTATAAGATAAGCATGCCATGATTGTTTGTGTACAGGCTTTTCTGAAAACATTAGTTTCAGTTCCTCTAGAATAAATTCCCAGGAATGCAGTTGCCGGATCATGCAGTAAGTGTGTGCTTTTTTTTTTTTGGCTGTGCTGGGTCTTTGTTGCTTTGCATGGGCTTTGTCTAGTTGCAGTGAGCTGAGGGTATTCTCTAGTTGCTGTGCATGGACTTCTCCCTGCAGTGGCTTCTCTTTGTAGCAGAGCACAGGATGTAGGGCGGGCAGGCTCAGTTAGTTGTGGTGCACAGACTTAGTTGCCCTGTGGCATGTGGAATCTTCCCAGACCAGGGATCAAATCAAGTCCCCTGCATTGGCAGGCAGCTTCTCCACCTTTAGACCACCAAGGAAGTCCCAATATGTTTACTTTTAAAAGAAATTCCCAGACTGACTTGCAGATGGTAACATATTATATACCCACCAATAATGTGTAAGAGAATCATGTTTCCACATCCTCATTATCATTTGATACTTAGCAGCATTTTAAATGTTAGCCATTTAAATTTGTTTGTGTGTATGCCATTTCCTCAGTCATGTTCAACTCTTTGCAGCCCCATAGAGTATATCCTGCTGGGTTCCTCTGTCCATGGAATTTTCCAGTTAAGAACTCTGGAGTGGGTTGCCATTTCCTCCTCCAGGACATCTTCTTGACCCAGAGATCAAACCCATGTCTCCTGTGTATCCTGCATTACAGATGGATTCTTTACTCACTGAGCCATCAGGGGAAGCCCATTTAAATATGTTTAGTGATTTTCATTTTTATTTCTTTAATGGGCAGTGATGTTGAACAGCTTTTCATATTTTTACTTGCCATCATGTATCTTCTTGGTGAAGTGTCTCTTCAGCTTTCTTGTGCATTTTCTAATTGGATTATCTTTCTGATTAATTTACAGTGTGTATTCTGTATACAAGTCTCTTTTGTCAGATATGTGATTTACAAATATTTTCCCCCAGTTGATGATTGTGCTTTCATCTTGTCAACAGAGAAGTTTGCAAAGCATAAGATTTTATTTATCTATTTTCCCTTTTTGCTTTGTTTTTATTGAAGGATGGTTGATTTACAGTGCTGTTTCAATTACTGCTATACAGAAAGGTAATTTAGTTATATATATTTGTGTGTGTGTGTGTGCTCAGTCTCTCTGTACTCTCTGACTCTTTGAGACCGTATGAACTGCATCCTGCCAAGCTTCTCTGTCCATGGAATTTTTCAGGCCAGAATACCAGAGTGGGTCACCATTTCCTACTCCAGGGGATCTTCCTAATCCGGGGATTGAACCCACATCTCTTTCATCTCCTGCATTGGCAGGTGGATTCTTTACTACTGCACCACCTAGGAAATCATAGCAAAATGATTTACTTATGCATATATACACATTCTTTTTAATATATTTTTTCCATTGTGGTTTATCATAGTATATTGAATATAGTTCTCTGTGCTATACAAGAAGACCTTGTTTATCTCTTCTATGTATGAAAGCTTACCTCTGCTAACCCCAACCTCCCATACCATCCCTCCCTCATAATTCCTCCCCTTTGGCAACCACTAGTGTGTTCCGTATGTCTGTGGTTATGTTTTTGTTTCATAGGTTCACTTGTGTCATATTTTAGATTCCACATAGAAATGTTATCTTATAGTATTTGTCTTTCTCTTTCTGACTTGCTTCACTCAGTATGATAATCTCTAGTTGCATCCATGTTGTTGCAGATGGTATTATTTCATTATTTTTATGACTGAGTAGTATTCCATTGTATGTATGTACCATGGCATCTTTATCCATTCATCTGTCATTGGACATTTAAGTTGTTTTCATATTTTGACTGTTGTGAATAGTGCTGCTATGAACATAGGGGTGTATATACTTTTTTGAACCATAGTTTTGTCTGAATATATGCCCAGGAGTGTGATTGCTGGATCATATGGTAATTCTCTTTTAGTTTTTTGAGAAACTTTCATACTGCTTTCTACAGTGGTTGTACCAACTCACATCCCCACCAACAGTGTAGTGGAGGGTTACCTTTTCTCTATATCCTCTCCAGCATGTTATTGTAGACTTTTTAATGATGGCCTTTCTGATTGGCGTGAGATGGTACCTCACTGTAGTTGATTTGCATTTCTCTAATATTAGCAATGTTGAGCATCTTTTCATGTGCCTACTAGCCACCTTTATTTTTTCTTTGGTGAAATGTCTGTTTAGGCCTTCTACTCATTTTTAAATTGGGTTGTTTGCCTTTTTGTTGTTGAGTTATACATTTTTCATTTTTGGATCATGCCTTTAGTGTCATAACCAAGAACTCTTAGCCTAACCCTAGGTCACAAGAATTTGCTTCTAAATTTTCTTCTAAAAGTTTCTTAGCTTTAGGCTGTTTTGTTTTATATTTAACAGCTTTACTGGTATAGTTCACATAATGTATAATTTGCCTTTTTAAAGTGTATACTTCAGAAATTTTTAGATATTCACAGAGTTGTAGAACAGCCTTCACAATCAATTTAAAATACTTTTATCACCTCTAAAAGAAACCCCATACCCTTAGCAATCACTGACCCTCCATTTTCCTCCAATCCTCCTAGGCCTAGACAAATACTAGTCTACTTTCTATATTTATAGATTTGTCTGTTCTGGAATTTCTTATAAATATGCAATATATGGTCTCTTGTATCGACCTTTTCATTTGGCATAATGTTTTCAAAGTCCATCCTTGTTATTACATATATCAGTATTTTATTCTTTTTCATGGCTGAATAATATTCCATTGTATGACTATATCATATTTTGTTTATCCATTTATCAGTTGAAAGATGTTTGAGTTGTTTATACTAGATTGGTGAAAAAGTAGTTGTAGTTTCAGATGTGAATTTTAAATCATTATAACTAGGCTCAAACAGCTCTTTATTAATCAAAATAAGAACCATTAAAATCAACACATTTTTGCCAATGAGAGATAAGTTTGTTTATTCCTGTCTTGCAAAAATCCATGCTTTGGGATTCAACAAACTTGAAAAGTATTTTCTGCCTCCTGCTGGTTGTGGAAGCATTTTTCCCTGCAAAAAGTCATCAAGATGCTTGAAGAAGTGGTAATCAGTTAGCAAGAGATCAGGTGAATGTGGCGGATGAGGCAAACCTTTGTAGCCCAATTCATTCTAATTTTTTTGGTGGGGGGGGAGGTTTGCTGACAGAGAAATCTTTATTAAATCTTTAAAAATGATATTATTCAAGACACACAAAGGGGAAATGAGTGATGAGAAAAGAAAGTACTATTACAAAAGTAGTCCCAGGATATTAGGTTTATCACAAAATTCTTTCCATGAGTTAGTTAATCTTTTCCATTTTTGTTTCAAGGAGGATATTTGACCCCTTGGAATTAAGAGTCTTCTCCTACTTTAACCAAATTACTAGAGCCAATGAATATTCAAGTGAAATCTTATCCAAATTCAGGGCTCCCCTAACCACAGAGGACCCTCTGCCTGAGTATTGTTCCTGAAACTCACACAGAAGCACAGAATGGAGGCCAAGTTTTTTGCATGAGATGCAGTAAGTTTTCCAAGGAGATGGTTGATCCCAGAAAACACACAGCTACTTTTGAAGCATTGGTTATATGATATGCAGATGGATGTTATTGTGGAGAAGAATTGGTTCCTTTTTTGGTGACCAGTGCTGACTGTAGTTAGT